>NC_135573.1:147383258-148038258 GCF_965152235.1 Eretmochelys imbricata
TGGGCTTTCTGGTGGATGATTGCATGAGAAAGTATCACGAGACTGAGGAGGAATGAATTGCTCATGACTAGCACTTTTGCACGACCCGCTAGTTCTCCAAATCGCCAGGAGAGAATCGGAAAGGATTTTGGAGGCTGATTCCCTATGGCGTTAGTTACCAGCCGTGATCAGCAAGAACCTGCTCGTTTTTGGAAATGTTCACGAACCGGTGTCTGCCAAATGACATGGGGATACACCGAAGGAACATGCCGCGTGTCGTCAAGAGAAATTTACTAGAAACCCAGAGGAGGAATTCCTTGTCATTGGTCGGAGTATTCACAGCCCCATTTCTTCCGAGGAGGGAATCTGAATGCACGAGAGAGGATGAGATTAGGAGGAATGAGCGATTACCCCGGTCGGTCACTGCTTTCTCATCCTTTGGACTTTCCATGAATCGATCACTGGCAATTCACTAGAAGTGACTCCGAAAGGCTTTTTGCACGATGATTGCTCTCTTTCAGAAACGTTCAGGCAATGATTTCTTCCAACTCCCCAGCCGGGAAGGGAAACGTTTGGTGGAAGATGACTGCTGGAGACTTGATGACTAGGACTTGTCAACGATGAACTTGTCACTTGCACTTGTCAAAAATGAATGTCTCATTATGAGTAAGTCTCATTATGAGTAAGTCTCGAACCGCTCTCTATCACCTGGTCAGGCGAGAATCCGAATGGCAATGAGAGGAAGAGTGCATGAGACATCAATCGCTAGCACTCATTAGTAGTGATTGTCTGATTGTGAGTAATTTACACAAACTGTCTCTACCAAATGACCAGGAGTGTAGCGACAAGGTCTTTGGAGGATGGATCCATGAGCTGCGAATTCCTACCGCTGAGCAGTAATCCCTCTCTGATTTTTCGTAATGCTCACGAACCAATCGCTACCAAATCGCCAGGAGAGAATCCTCTGGGCTTTTTCGTGGGTGATTCCATGCCAATGTCTCAGAAGACTTGATGAGGACTGAGGTTCTCCTTCTTAGTCGTGTTCACGAACCGAGTGCTTCCAAATCACCAGCACCACCTGTGAAGGGACGATAGAGGATGATTACCTGAAGCTGGAATGACTCCCACTAATCGCTACGTGATTTCTCCTCTTTCAGAATTTTCATGAGCCCATCCTTAACAGATCGCCAGGAACGAATCTGAAAGGCTTTTGGAGGATGCTCGAACGTGGACTTACTTACTAGCGGTCATCAGTCACAACTGTCTCCTCTTGAGTGATTGGCAGTAACCGATACCTAGCGAATGATCAGGGGCTATAATGCTAAATGGCTTTGTCCGAGGACACCTTGAGAGATTTCTTAGAAGAAATTCCTGAGGAGGAATTGCTTTCTCATTTTTTAGTAATTTTTACAATCTCACCACATGACCAAACAAGCCTGCCACGGGCTGGCAGGAAGATTCCTTGAGAAAGTTGTCAGCCGCACACAAAACAATGATGAAGTTCGCCTTCTGAGACGTGCTCACCAAACGATTTCTTCCGACTCAGCAGCAGAGAACGGAAAAGTTTGGTGGAAGCTGGAGATTTTACGCTAGCACTTGTCAATCCAGAGTTTCCCACTCCGAGTCATTTTCACGAACCGATCTCCGCCTCACGAGGAGGCGAGATTGCAATGGGCTTTCTGGTGGATGATTGCATGAGAAAGTATCACGAGACTGAGGAGGAATGAATTGCTCATGACTAGCACTTTTGCACGACCCGCTAGTTCTCCAAATCGCCAGGAGAGAATCGGAAAGGATTTTGGAGGCTGATTCCCTATGGCGTTAGTTACCAGCCGTGATCAGCAAGAACCTGCTCGTTTTTGGAAATGTTCACGAACCGGTGTCTGCCAAATGACATGGGGATACACCGAAGGAACATGCCGCGTGTCGTCAAGAGAAATTTACTAGAAACCCAGAGGAGGAATTCCTTGTCATTGGTCGGAGTATTCACAGCCCCATTTCTTCCGAGGAGGGAATCTGAATGCACGAGAGAGGATGAGATTAGGAGGAATGAGCGATTACCCCGGTCGGTCACTGCTTTCTCATCCTTTGGACTTTCCATGAATCGATCACTGGCAATTCACTAGAAGTGACTCCGAAAGGCTTTTTGCACGATGATTGCTCTCTTTCAGAAACGTTCAGGCAATGATTTCTTCCAACTCCCCAGCCGGGAAGGGAAACGTTTGGTGGAAGATGATTGCTGGAGACTTGATGACTAGGACTTGTCAACGATGAACTTGTCACTTGCACTTGTCAAAAATGAATGTCTCATTATGAGTAAGTCTCGAACCGCTCTCTATCACCTGGTCAGGCGAGAATCCGAATGGCAATGAGAGGAAGAGTGCATGAGACATCAATCGCTAGCACTCATTAGTAGTGATTGTCTGATTGTGAGTAATTTACACAAACTGTCTCTACCAAATGACCAGGAGTGTAGCGACAAGGTCTTTGGAGGATGGATCCATGAGCTGCGAATTCCTACCGCTGAGCAGTAATCTCTCTCTGATTTTTCGTAATGCTCACGAACCAATCGCTACCAAATCGCCAGGAGAGAATCCTCTGGGCTTTTTCGTGGGTGATTCCATGCCAATGTCTCAGAAGACTTGATGAGGACTGAGGTTCTCCTTCTTAGTCGTGTTCACGAACCGAGTGCTTCCAAATCACCAGCACCACCTGTGAAGGGACGATAGAGGATGATTACCTGAAGCTGGAATGACTCCCACTAATCGCTACGTGATTTCTCCTCTTTCAGAATTTTCATGAGCCCATCCTTAGCAGATCGCCAGGAACGAATCTGAAAGGCTTTTGGAGGATGCTCGAACGTGGACTTACTTACTAGCGGTCATCAGTCACAACTGTCTCCTCTTGAGTGATTGGCAGTAACCGATACCTAGCGAATGATCAGGGGCTATAATGCTAAATGGCTTTGTCCGAGGACACCTTGAGAGATTTCTTAGAAGAAATTCCTGAGGAGGAATTGCTTTCTCATTTTTTAGTAATTTTTACAATCTCACCACATGACCAAACAAGCCTGCCACGGGCTGGCAGGAAGATTCCTTGAGAAAGTTGTCAGCCGCAGACAAAACAATGATGAAGTTCGCCTTCTGAGACGTGCTCACCAAACGATTTCTTCCGACTCAGCAGCAGAGAACGGAAAAGTTTGGTGGAAGCTGGAGATTTTACGCTAGCACTTGTCAATCCAGAGTTTCCCACTCCGAGTCATTTTCACGAACCGATCTCCGCCTCACGAGGAGGCGAGATTGCAATGGGCTTTCTGGTGGATGATTGCATGAGAAAGTATCACGAGACTGAGGAGGAATGAATTGCTCATGACTAGCACTTTTGCACGACCCGCTAGTTCTCCAAATCGCCAGGAGAGAATCGGAAAGGATTTTGGAGGCTGATTCCCTATGGCGTTAGTTACCAGCCGTGATCAGCAAGAACCTGCTCGTTTTTGGAAATGTTCACGAACCGGTGTCTGCCAAATGACATGGGGATACACCGAAGGAACATGCCGCGTGTCGTCAAGAGAAATTTACTAGAAACCCAGAGGAGGAATTCCTTGTCATTGGTCGGAGTATTCACAGCCCCATTTCTTCCGAGGAGGGAATCTGAATGCACGAGAGAGGATGAGATTAGGAGGAATGAGCGATTACCCCGGTCGGTCACTGCTTTCTCATCCTTTGGACTTTCCATGAATCGATCACTGGCAATTCACTAGAAGTGACTCCGAAAGGCTTTTTGCACGATGATTGCTCTCTTTCAGAAACGTTCAGGCAATGATTTCTTCCAACTCCCCAGCCGGGAAGGGAAACGTTTGGTGGAAGATGACTGCTGGAGACTTGATGACTAGGACTTGTCAACGATGAACTTGTCACTTGCACTTGTCAAAAATGAATGTCTCATTATGAGTAAGTCTCATTATGAGTAAGTCTCGAACCGCTCTCTATCACCTGGTCAGGCGAGAATCCGAATGGCAATGAGAGGAAGAGTGCATGAGACATCAATCGCTAGCACTCATTAGTAGTGATTGTCTGATTGTGAGTAATTTACACAAACTGTCTCTACCAAATGACCAGGAGTGTAGCGACAAGGTCTTTGGAGGATGGATCCATGAGCTGCGAATTCCTACCGCTGAGCAGTAATCCCTCTCTGATTTTTCGTAATGCTCACGAACCAATCGCTACCAAATCGCCAGGAGAGAATCCTCTGGGCTTTTTCGTGGGTGATTCCATGCCAATGTCTCAGAAGACTTGATGAGGACTGAGGTTCTCCTTCTTAGTCGTGTTCACGAACCGAGTGCTTCCAAATCACCAGCACCACCTGTGAAGGGACGATAGAGGATGATTACCTGAAGCTGGAATGACTCCCACTAATCGCTACGTGATTTCTCCTCTTTCAGAATTTTCATGAGCCCATCCTTAACAGATCGCCAGGAACGAATCTGAAAGGCTTTTGGAGGATGCTCGAACGTGGACTTACTTACTAGCGGTCATCAGTCACAACTGTCTCCTCTTGAGTGATTGGCAGTAACCGATACCTAGCGAATGATCAGGGGCTATAATGCTAAATGGCTTTGTCCGAGGACACCTTGAGAGATTTCTTAGAAGAAATTCCTGAGGAGGAATTGCTTTCTCATTTTTTAGTAATTTTTACAATCTCACCACATGACCAAACAAGCCTGCCACGGGCTGGCAGGAAGATTCCTTGAGAAAGTTGTCAGCCGCACACAAAACAATGATGAAGTTCGCCTTCTGAGACGTGCTCACCAAACGATTTCTTCCGACTCAGCAGCAGAGAACGGAAAAGTTTGGTGGAAGCTGGAGATTTTACGCTAGCACTTGTCAATCCAGAGTTTCCCACTCCGAGTCATTTTCACGAACCGATCTCCGCCTCACGAGGAGGCGAGATTGCAATGGGCTTTCTGGTGGATGATTGCATGAGAAAGTATCACGAGACTGAGGAGGAATGAATTGCTCATGACTAGCACTTTTGCACGACCCGCTAGTTCTCCAAATCGCCAGGAGAGAATCGGAAAGGATTTTGGAGGCTGATTCCCTATGGCGTTAGTTACCAGCCGTGATCAGCAAGAACCTGCTCGTTTTTGGAAATGTTCACGAACCGGTGTCTGCCAAATGACATGGGGATACACCGAAGGAACATGCCGCGTGTCGTCAAGAGAAATTTACTAGAAACCCAGAGGAGGAATTCCTTGTCATTGGTCGGAGTATTCACAGCCCCATTTCTTCCGAGGAGGGAATCTGAATGCACGAGAGAGGATGAGATTAGGAGGAATGAGCGATTACCCCGGTCGGTCACTGCTTTCTCATCCTTTGGACTTTCCATGAATCGATCACTGGCAATTCACTAGAAGTGACTCCGAAAGGCTTTTTGCACGATGATTGCTCTCTTTCAGAAACGTTCAGGCAATGATTTCTTCCAACTCCCCAGCCGGGAAGGGAAACGTTTGGTGGAAGATGATTGCTGGAGACTTGATGACTAGGACTTGTCAACGATGAACTTGTCACTTGCACTTGTCAAAAATGAATGTCTCATTATGAGTAAGTCTCGAACCGCTCTCTATCACCTGGTCAGGCGAGAATCCGAATGGCAATGAGAGGAAGAGTGCATGAGACATCAATCGCTAGCACTCATTAGTAGTGATTGTCTGATTGTGAGTAATTTACACAAACTGTCTCTACCAAATGACCAGGAGTGTAGCGACAAGGTCTTTGGAGGATGGATCCATGAGCTGCGAATTCCTACCGCTGAGCAGTAATCTCTCTCTGATTTTTCGTAATGCTCACGAACCAATCGCTACCAAATCGCCAGGAGAGAATCCTCTGGGCTTTTTCGTGGGTGATTCCATGCCAATGTCTCAGAAGACTTGATGAGGACTGAGGTTCTCCTTCTTAGTCGTGTTCACGAACCGAGTGCTTCCAAATCACCAGCACCACCTGTGAAGGGACGATAGAGGATGATTACCTGAAGCTGGAATGACTCCCACTAATCGCTACGTGATTTCTCCTCTTTCAGAATTTTCATGAGCCCATCCTTAGCAGATCGCCAGGAACGAATCTGAAAGGCTTTTGGAGGATGCTCGAACGTGGACTTACTTACTAGCGGTCATCAGTCACAACTGTCTCCTCTTGAGTGATTGGCAGTAACCGATACCTAGCGAATGATCAGGGGCTATAATGCTAAATGGCTTTGTCCGAGGACACCTTGAGAGATTTCTTAGAAGAAATTCCTGAGGAGGAATTGCTTTCTCATTTTTTAGTAATTTTTACAATCTCACCACATGACCAAACAAGCCTGCCACGGGCTGGCAGGAAGATTCCTTGAGAAAGTTGTCAGCCGCAGACAAAACAATGATGAAGTTCGCCTTCTGAGACGTGCTCACCAAACGATTTCTTCCGACTCAGCAGCAGAGAACGGAAAAGTTTGGTGGAAGCTGGAGATTTTACGCTAGCACTTGTCAATCCAGAGTTTCCCACTCCGAGTCATTTTCACGAACCGATCTCCGCCTCACGAGGAGGCGAGATTGCAATGGGCTTTCTGGTGGATGATTGCATGAGAAAGTATCACGAGACTGAGGAGGAATGAATTGCTCATGACTAGCACTTTTGCACGACCCGCTAGTTCTCCAAATCGCCAGGAGAGAATCGGAAAGGATTTTGGAGGCTGATTCCCTATGGCGTTAGTTACCAGCCGTGATCAGCAAGAACCTGCTCGTTTTTGGAAATGTTCACGAACCGGTGTCTGCCAAATGACATGGGGATACACCGAAGGAACATGCCGCGTGTCGTCAAGAGAAATTTACTAGAAACCCAGAGGAGGAATTCCTTGTCATTGGTCGGAGTATTCACAGCCCCATTTCTTCCGAGGAGGGAATCTGAATGCACGAGAGAGGATGAGATTAGGAGGAATGAGCGATTACCCCGGTCGGTCACTGCTTTCTCATCCTTTGGACTTTCCATGAATCGATCACTGGCAATTCACTAGAAGTGACTCCGAAAGGCTTTTTGCACGATGATTGCTCTCTTTCAGAAACGTTCAGGCAATGATTTCTTCCAACTCCCCAGCCGGGAAGGGAAACGTTTGGTGGAAGATGACTGCTGGAGACTTGATGACTAGGACTTGTCAACGATGAACTTGTCACTTGCACTTGTCAAAAATGAATGTCTCATTATGAGTAAGTCTCATTATGAGTAAGTCTCGAACCGCTCTCTATCACCTGGTCAGGCGAGAATCCGAATGGCAATGAGAGGAAGAGTGCATGAGACATCAATCGCTAGCACTCATTAGTAGTGATTGTCTGATTGTGAGTAATTTACACAAACTGTCTCTACCAAATGACCAGGAGTGTAGCGACAAGGTCTTTGGAGGATGGATCCATGAGCTGCGAATTCCTACCGCTGAGCAGTAATCCCTCTCTGATTTTTCGTAATGCTCACGAACCAATCGCTACCAAATCGCCAGGAGAGAATCCTCTGGGCTTTTTCGTGGGTGATTCCATGCCAATGTCTCAGAAGACTTGATGAGGACTGAGGTTCTCCTTCTTAGTCGTGTTCACGAACCGAGTGCTTCCAAATCACCAGCACCACCTGTGAAGGGACGATAGAGGATGATTACCTGAAGCTGGAATGACTCCCACTAATCGCTACGTGATTTCTCCTCTTTCAGAATTTTCATGAGCCCATCCTTAACAGATCGCCAGGAACGAATCTGAAAGGCTTTTGGAGGATGCTCGAACGTGGACTTACTTACTAGCGGTCATCAGTCACAACTGTCTCCTCTTGAGTGATTGGCAGTAACCGATACCTAGCGAATGATCAGGGGCTATAATGCTAAATGCTTTGTCCGAGGACACCTTGAGAGATTTCTTAGAAGAAATTCCTGAGGAGGAATTGCTTTCTCATTTTTTAGTAATTTTTACAATCTCACCACATGACCAAACAAGCCTGCCACGGGCTGGCAGGAAGATTCCTTGAGAAAGTTGTCAGCCGCAGACAAAACAATGATGAAGTTCGCCTTCTGAGACGTGCTCACCAAACGATTTCTTCCGACTCAGCAGCAGAGAACGGAAAAGTTTGGTGGAAGCTGGAGATTTTACGCTAGCACTTGTCAATCCAGAGTTTCCCACTCCGAGTCATTTTCACGAACCGATCTCCGCCTCACGAGGAGGCGAGATTGCAATGGGCTTTCTGGTGGATGATTGCATGAGAAAGTATCACGAGACTGAGGAGGAATGAATTGCTCATGACTAGCACTTTTGCACGACCCGCTAGTTCTCCAAATCGCCAGGAGAGAATCGGAAAGGATTTTGGAGGCTGATTCCCTATGGCGTTAGTTACCAGCCGTGATCAGCAAGAACCTGCTCGTTTTTGGAAATGTTCACGAACCGGTGTCTGCCAAATGACATGGGGATACACCGAAGGAACATGCCGCGTGTCGTCAAGAGAAATTTACTAGAAACCCAGAGGAGGAATTCCTTGTCATTGGTCGGAGTATTCACAGCCCCATTTCTTCCGAGGAGGGAATCTGAATGCACGAGAGAGGATGAGATTAGGAGGAATGAGCGATTACCCCGGTCGGTCACTGCTTTCTCATCCTTTGGACTTTCCATGAATCGATCACTGGCAATTCACTAGAAGTGACTCCGAAAGGCTTTTTGCACGATGATTGCTCACTTTCAGAAACGTTCAGGCAATGATTTCTTCCAACTCCCCAGCCGGGAAGGGAAACGTTTGGTGGAAGATGATTGCTGGAGACTTGATGACTAGGACTTGTCAACGATGAACTTGTCACTTGCACTTGTCAAAAATGAATGTCTCATTATGAGTAAGTCTCGAACCGCTCTCTATCACCTGGTCAGGCGAGAATCCGAATGGCAATGAGAGGAAGAGTGCATGAGACATCAATCGCTAGCACTCATTAGTAGTGATTGTCTTCTTGTGAGTAATTTACACAAACTGTCTCTACCAAATGACCAGGAGTGTAGCGACAAGGTCTTTGGAGGATGGATCCATGAGCTGCGAATTCCTACCGCTGAGCAGTAATCCCTCTCTGATTTTTCGTAATGCTCACGAACCAATCGCTACCAAATCGCCAGGAGAGAATCCTCTGGGCTTTTTCGTGGGTGATTCCATGCCAATGTCTCAGAAGACTTGATGAGGACTGAGGTTCTCCTTCTTAGTCGTGTTCACGAACCGAGTGCTTCCAAATCACCAGCACCACCTGTGAAGGGACGATAGAGGATGATTACCTGAAGCTGGAATGACTCCCACTAATCGCTACGTGATTTCTCCTCTTTCAGAATTTTCATGAGCCCATCCTTAACAGATCGCCAGGAACGAATCTGAAAGGCTTTTGGAGGATGCTCGAACGTGGACTTACTTACTAGCGGTCATCAGTCACAACTGTCTCCTCTTGAGTGATTGGCAGTAACCGATACCTAGCGAATGATCAAGGGCTATAATGCTAAATGGCTTTGTCCGAGGACACCTTGAGAGATTTCTTAGAAGAAATTCCTGAGGAGGAATTGCTTTCTCATTTTTTAGTAATTTTTACAATCTCACCACATGACCAAACAAGCCTGCCACGGGCTGGCAGGAAGATTCCTTGAGAAAGTTGTCAGCCGCACACAAAACAATGATGAAGTTCGCCTTCTGAGACGTGTTCACCAAACGATTTCTTCCGACTCAGCAGCAGAGAACGGAAAAGTTTGGTGGAAGCTGGAGATTTTACGCTAGCACTTGTCAATCCAGAGTTTCCCACTCCGAGTCATTTTCACGAACCGATCTCCGCCTCACGAGGAGGCGAGATTGCAATGGGCTTTCTGGTGGATGATTGCATGAGAAAGTATCACGAGACTGAGGAGGAATGAATTGCTCATGACTAGCACTTTTGCACGACCCGCTAGTTCTCCAAATCGCCAGGAGAGAATCGGAAAGGATTTTGGAGGCTGATTCCCTATGGCGTTAGTTACCAGCCGTGATCAGCAAGAACCTGCTCGTTTTTGGAAATGTTCACGAACCGGTGTCTGCCAAATGACATGGGGATACACCGAAGGAACATGCCGCGTGTCGACAAGAGAAATTTACTAGAAACCCAGAGGAGGAATTCCTTGTCATTGGTCGGAGTATTCACAGCCCCATTTCTTCCGAGGAGGGAATCTGAATGCACGAGAGAGGATGAGATTAGGAGGAATGAGCGATTACCCCGGTCGGTCACTGCTTTCTCATCCTTTGGACTTTCCATGAATCGATCACTGGCAATTCACTAGAAGTGACTCCGAAAGGCTTTTTGCACGATGATTGCTCTCTTTCAGAAACGTTCAGGCAATGATTTCTTCCAACTCCCCAGCCGGGAAGGGAAACGTTTGGTGGAAGATGACTGCTGGAGACTTGATGACTAGGACTTGTCAACGATGAACTTGTCACTTGCACTTGTCAAAAATGAATGTCTCATTATGAGTAAGTCTCATTATGAGTAAGTCTCGAACCGCTCTCTATCACCTGGTCAGGCGAGAATCCGAATGGCAATGAGAGGAAGAGTGCATGAGACATCAATCGCTAGCACTCATTAGTAGTGATTGTCTGATTGTGAGTAATTTACACAAACTGTCTCTACCAAATGACCAGGAGTGTAGCGACAAGGTCTTTGGAGGATGGATCCATGAGCTGCGAATTCCTACTGCTGAGCAGTAATCCCTCTCTGATTTTTCGTAATGCTCACGAACCAATCGCTACCAAATCGCCAGGAGAGAATCCTCTGGGCTTTTTCGTGGGTGATTCCATGCCAATGTCTCAGAAGACTTGATGAGGACTGAGGTTCTCCTTCTTAGTCGTGTTCACGAACCGAGTGCTTCCAAATCACCAGCACCACCTGTGAAGGGACGATAGAGGATGATTACCTGAAGCTGGAATGACTCCCACTAATCGCTACGTGATTTCTCCTCTTTCAGAATTTTCATGAGCCCATCCTTAACAGATCGCCAGGAACGAATCTGAAAGGCTTTTGGAGGATGCTCGAACGTGGACTTACTTACTAGCGGTCATCAGTCACAACTGTCTCCTCTTGAGTGATTGGCAGTAACCGATACCTAGCGAATGATCAGGGGCTATAATGCTAAATGCTTTGTCCGAGGACACCTTGAGAGATTTCTTAGAAGAAATTCCTGAGGAGGAATTGCTTTCTCATTTTTTAGTCATTTTTACAATCTCACCACATGACCAAACAAGCCTGCCACGGGCTGGCAGGAAGATTCCTTGAGAAAGTTGTCAGCCGCAGACAAAACAATGATGAAGTTCGCCTTCTGAGACGTGCTCACCAAACGATTTCTTCCGACTCAGCAGCAGAGAACGGAAAAGTTTGGTGGAAGCTGGAGATTTTACGCTAGCACTTGTCAATCCAGAGTTTCCCACTCCGAGTCATTTTCACGAACCGATCTCCGCCTCACGAGGAGGCGAGATTGCAATGGGCTTTCTGGTGGATGATTGCATGAGAAAGTATCACGAGACTGAGGAGGAATGAATTGCTCATGACTAGCACTTTTGCACGACCCGCTAGTTCTCCAAATCGCCAGGAGAGAATCGGAAAGGATTTTGGAGGCTGATTCCCTATGGCGTTAGTTACCAGCCGTGATCAGCAAGAACCTGCTCGTTTTTGGAAATGTTCACGAACCGGTGTCTGCCAAATGACATGGGGATACACCGAAGGAACATGCCGCGTGTCGTCAAGAGAAATTTACTAGAAACCCAGAGGAGGAATTCCTTGTCATTGGTCGGAGTATTCACAGCCCCATTTCTTCCGAGGAGGGAATCTGAATGCACGAGAGAGGATGAGATTAGGAGGAATGAGCGATTACCCCGGTCGGTCACTGCTTTCTCATCCTTTGGACTTTCCATGAATCGATCACTGGCAATTCACTAGAAGTGACTCCGAAAGGCTTTTTGCACGATGATTGCTCTCTTTCAGAAACGTTCAGGCAATGATTTCTTCCAACTCCCCAGCCGGGAAGGGAAACGTTTGGTGGAAGATGATTGCTGGAGACTTGATGACTAGGACTTGTCAACGATGAACTTGTCACTTGCACTTGTCAAAAATGAATGTCTCATTATGAGTAAGTCTCATTATGAGTAAGTCTCGAACCGCTCTCTATCACCTGGTCAGGCGAGAATCCGAATGGCAATGAGAGGAAGAGTGCATGAGACATCAATCGCTAGCACTCATTACTAGTGATTGTCTGATTGTGAGTAATTTACACAAACTGTCTCTACCAAATGACCAGGAGTGTAGCGACAAGGTCTTTGGAGGATGGATCCATGAGCTGCGAATTCCTACCGCTGAGCAGTAATCCCTCTCTGATTTTTCGTAATGCTCACGAACCAATCGCTACCAAATCGCCAGGAGAGAATCCTCTGGGCTTTTTCGTGGGTGATTCCATGCCAATGTCTCAGAAGACTTGATGAGGACTGAGGTTCTCCTTCTTAGTCGTGTTCACGAACCGAGTGCTTCCAAATCACCAGCACCACCTGTGAAGGGACGATAGAGGATGATTTCCTGAAGCTGGAATGACTCCCACTAATCGCTACGTGATTTCTCCTCTTTCAGAATTTTCATGAGCCCATCCTTAACAGATCGCCAGGAACGAATCTGAAAGGCTTTTGGAGGATGCTCGAACGTGGACTTACTTACTAGCGGTCATCAGTCACAACTGTCTCCTCTTGAGTGATTGGCAGTAACCGATACCTAGCGAATGATCAGGGGCTATAATGCTAAATGCTTTGTCCGAGGACACCTTGAGAGATTTCTTAGAAGAAATTCCTGAGGAGGAATTGCTTTCTCATTTTTTAGTAATTTTTACAATCTCACCACATGACCAAACAAGCCTGCCACGGGCTGGCAGGAAGATTCCTTGAGAAAGTTGTCAGCCGCACACAAAACAATGATGAAGTTCGCCTTCTGAGACGTGCTCACCAAACGATTTCTTCCGACTCAGCAGCAGAGAACGGAAAAGTTTGGTGGAAGCTGGAGATTTTACGCTAGCACTTGTCAATCCAGAGTTTCCCACTCCGAGTCATTTTCACGAACCGATCTCCGCCTCACGAGGAGGCGAGATTGCAATGGGCTTTCTGGTGGATGATTGCATGAGAAAGTATCACGAGACTGAGGAGGAATGAATTGCTCATGACTAGCACTTTTGCACGACCCGCTAGTTCTCCAAATCGCCAGGAGAGAATCGGAAAGGATTTTGGAGGCTGATTCCCTATGGCGTTAGTTACCAGCCGTGATCAGCAAGAACCTGCTCGTTTTTGGAAATGTTCACGAACCGGTGTCTGCCAAATGACATGGGGATACACCGAAGGAACATGCCGCGTGTCGTCAAGAGAAATTTACTAGAAACCCAGAGGAGGAATTCCTTGTCATTGGTCGGAGTATTCACAGCCCCATTTCTTCCGAGGAGGGAATCTGAATGCACGAGAGAGGATGAGATTAGGAGGAATGAGCGATTACCCCGGTCGGTCACTGCTTTCTCATCCTTTGGACTTTCCATGAATCGATCACTGGCAATTCACTAGAAGTGACTCCGAAAGGCTTTTTGCACGATGATTGCTCTCTTTCAGAAACGTTCAGGCAATGATTTCTTCCAACTCCCCAGCCGGGAAGGGAAACGTTTGGTGGAAGATGACTGCTGGAGACTTGATGACTAGGACTTGTCAACGATGAACTTGTCACTTGCACTTGTCAAAAATGAATGTCTCATTATGAGTAAGTCTCATTATGAGTAAGTCTCGAACCGCTCTCTATCACCTGGTCAGGCGAGAATCCGAATGGCAATGAGAGGAAGAGTGCATGAGACATCAATCGCTAGCACTCATTAGTAGTGATTGTCTGATTGTGAGTAATTTACACAAACTGTCTCTACCAAATGACCAGGAGTGTAGCGACAAGGTCTTTGGAGGATGGATCCATGAGCTGCGAATTCCTACCGCTGAGCAGTAATCCCTCTCTGATTTTTCGTAATGCTCACGAACCAATCGCTACCAAATCGCCAGGAGAGAATCCTCTGGGCTTTTTCGTGGGTGATTCCATGCCAATGTCTCAGAAGACTTGATGAGGACTGAGGTTCTCCTTCTTAGTCGTGTTCACGAACCGAGTGCTTCCAAATCACCAGCACCACCTGTGAAGGGACGATAGAGGATGATTACCTGAAGCTGGAATGACTCCCACTAATCGCTACGTGATTTCTCCTCTTTCAGAATTTTCATGAGCCCATCCTTAACAGATCGCCAGGAACGAATCTGAAAGGCTTTTGGAGGATGCTCGAACGTGGACTTACTTACTAGCGGTCATCAGTCACAACTGTCTCCTCTTGAGTGATTGGCAGTAACCGATACCTAGCGAATGATCAGGGGCTATAATGCTAAATGGCTTTGTCCGAGGACACCTTGAGAGATTTCTTAGAAGAAATTCCTGAGGAGGAATTGCTTTCTCATTTTTTAGTAATTTTTACAATCTCACCACATGACCAAACAAGCCTGCCACGGGCTGGCAGGAAGATTCCTTGAGAAAGTTGTCAGCCGCACACAAAACAATGATGAAGTTCGCCTTCTGAGACGTGCTCACCAAACGATTTCTTCCGACTCAGCAGCAGAGAACGGAAAAGTTTGGTGGAAGCTGGAGATTTTACGCTAGCACTTGTCAATCCAGAGTTTCCCACTCCGAGTCATTTTCACGAACCGATCTCCGCCTCACGAGGAGGCGAGATTGCAATGGGCTTTCTGGTGGATGATTGCATGAGAAAGTATCACGAGACTGAGGAGGAATGAATTGCTCATGACTAGCACTTTTGCACGACCCGCTAGTTCTCCAAATCGCCAGGAGAGAATCGGAAAGGATTTTGGAGGCTGATTCCCTATGGCGTTAGTTACCAGCCGTGATCAGCAAGAACCTGCTCGTTTTTGGAAATGTTCACGAACCGGTGTCTGCCAAATGACATGGGGATACACCGAAGGAACATGCCGCGTGTCGTCAAGAGAAATTTACTAGAAACCCAGAGGAGGAATTCCTTGTCATTGGTCGGAGTATTCACAGCCCCATTTCTTCCGAGGAGGGAATCTGAATGCACGAGAGAGGATGAGATTAGGAGGAATGAGCGATTACCCCGGTCGGTCACTGCTTTCTCATCCTTTGGACTTTCCATGAATCGATCACTGGCAATTCACTAGAAGTGACTCCGAAAGGCTTTTTGCACGATGATTGCTCTCTTTCAGAAACGTTCAGGCAATGATTTCTTCCAACTCCCCAGCCGGGAAGGGAAACGTTTGGTGGAAGATGATTGCTGGAGACTTGATGACTAGGACTTGTCAACGATGAACTTGTCACTTGCACTTGTCAAAAATGAATGTCTCATTATGAGTAAGTCTCGAACCGCTCTCTATCACCTGGTCAGGCGAGAATCCGAATGGCAATGAGAGGAAGAGTGCATGAGACATCAATCGCTAGCACTCATTAGTAGTGATTGTCTTCTTGTGAGTAATTTACACAAACTGTCTCTACCAAATGACCAGGAGTGTAGCGACAAGGTCTTTGGAGGATGGATCCATGAGCTGCGAATTCCTACCGCTGAGCAGTAATCTCTCTCTGATTTTTCGTAATGCTCACGAACCAATCGCTACCAAATCGCCAGGAGAGAATCCTCTGGGCTTTTTCGTGGGTGATTCCATGCCAATGTCTCAGAAGACTTGATGAGGACTGAGGTTCTCCTTCTTAGTCGTGTTCACGAACCGAGTGCTTCCAAATCACCAGCACCACCTGTGAAGGGACGATAGAGGATGATTACCTGAAGCTGGAATGACTCCCACTAATCGCTACGTGATTTCTCCTCTTTCAGAATTTTCATGAGCCCATCCTTAGCAGATCGCCAGGAACGAATCTGAAAGGCTTTTGGAGGATGCTCGAACGTGGACTTACTTACTAGCGGTCATCAGTCACAACTGTCTCCTCTTGAGTGATTGGCAGTAACCGATACCTAGCGAATGATCAGGGGCTATAATGCTAAATGGCTTTGTCCGAGGACACCTTGAGAGATTTCTTAGAAGAAATTCCTGAGGAGGAATTGCTTTCTCATTTTTTAGTAATTTTTACAATCTCACCACATGACCAAACAAGCCTGCCACGGGCTGGCAGGAAGATTCCTTGAGAAAGTTGTCAGCCGCAGACAAAACAATGATGAAGTTCGCCTTCTGAGACGTGCTCACCAAACGATTTCTTCCGACTCAGCAGCAGAGAACGGAAAAGTTTGGTGGAAGCTGGAGATTTTACGCTAGCACTTGTCAATCCAGAGTTTCCCACTCCGAGTCATTTTCACGAACCGATCTCCGCCTCACGAGGAGGCGAGATTGCAATGGGCTTTCTGGTGGATGATTGCATGAGAAAGTATCACGAGACTGAGGAGGAATGAATTGCTCATGACTAGCACTTTTGCACGACCCGCTAGTTCTCCAAATCGCCAGGAGAGAATCGGAAAGGATTTTGGAGGCTGATTCCCTATGGCGTTAGTTACCAGCCGTGATCAGCAAGAACCTGCTCGTTTTTGGAAATGTTCACGAACCGGTGTCTGCCAAATGACATGGGGATACACCGAAGGAACATGCCGCGTGTCGTCAAGAGAAATTTACTAGAAACCCAGAGGAGGAATTCCTTGTCATTGGTCGGAGTATTCACAGCCCCATTTCTTCCGAGGAGGGAATCTGAATGCACGAGAGAGGATGAGATTAGGAGGAATGAGCGATTACCCCGGTCGGTCACTGCTTTCTCATCCTTTGGACTTTCCATGAATCGATCACTGGCAGTTCACTAGAAGTGACTCCGAAAGGCTTTTTGCACGATGATTGCTCTCTTTCAGAAACGTTCAGGCAATGATTTCTTCCAACTCCCCAGCCGGGAAGGGAAACGTTTGGTGGAAGATGACTGCTGGAGACTTGATGACTAGGACTTGTCAACGATGAACTTGTCACTTGCACTTGTCAAAAATGAATGTCTCATTATGAGTAAGTCTCATTATGAGTAAGTCTCGAACCGCTCTCTATCACCTGGTCAGGCGAGAATCCGAATGGCAATGAGAGGAAGAGTGCATGAGACATCAATCGCTAGCACTCATTAGTAGTGATTGTCTGATTGTGAGTAATTTACACAAACTGTCTCTACCAAATGACCAGGAGTGTAGCGACAAGGTCTTTGGAGGATGGATCCATGAGCTGCGAATTCCTACCGCTGAGCAGTAATCCCTCTCTGATTTTTCGTAATGCTCACGAACCAATCGCTACCAAATCGCCAGGAGAGAATCCTCTGGGCTTTTTCGTGGGTGATTCCATGCCAATGTCTCAGAAGACTTGATGAGGACTGAGGTTCTCCTTCTTAGTCGTGTTCACGAACCGAGTGCTTCCAAATCACCAGCACCACCTGTGAAGGGACGATAGAGGATGATTACCTGAAGCTGGAATGACTCCCACTAATCGCTACGTGATTTCTCCTCTTTCAGAATTTTCATGAGCCCATCCTTAACAGATCGCCAGGAACGAATCTGAAAGGCTTTTGGAGGATGCTCGAACGTGGACTTACTTACTAGCGGTCATCAGTCACAACTGTCTCCTCTTGAGTGATTGGCAGTAACCGATACCTAGCGAATGATCAGGGGCTATAATGCTAAATGCTTTGTCCGAGGACACCTTGAGAGATTTCTTAGAAGAAATTCCTGAGGAGGAATTGCTTTCTCATTTTTTAGTCATTTTTACAATCTCACCACATGACCAAACAAGCCTGCCACGGGCTGGCAGGAAGATTCCTTGAGAAAGTTGTCAGCCGCAGACAAAACAATGATGAAGTTCGCCTTCTGAGACGTGCTCACCAAACGATTTCTTCCGACTCAGCAGCAGAGAACGGAAAAGTTTGGTGGAAGCTGGAGATTTTACGCTAGCACTTGTCAATCCAGAGTTTCCCACTCCGAGTCATTTTCACGAACCGATCTCCGCCTCACGAGGAGGCGAGATTGCAATGGGCTTTCTGGTGGATGATTGCATGAGAAAGTATCACGAGACTGAGGAGGAATGAATTGCTCATGACTAGCACTTTTGCACGACCCGCTAGTTCTCCAAATCGCCAGGAGAGAATCGGAAAGGATTTTGGAGGCTGATTCCCTATGGCGTTAGTTACCAGCCGTGATCAGCAAGAACCTGCTCGTTTTTGGAAATGTTCACGAACCGGTGTCTGCCAAATGACATGGGGATACACCGAAGGAACATGCCGCGTGTCGTCAAGAGAAATTTACTAGAAACCCAGAGGAGGAATTCCTTGTCATTGGTCGGAGTATTCACAGCCCCATTTCTTCCGAGGAGGGAATCTGAATGCACGAGAGAGGATGAGATTAGGAGGAATGAGCGATTACCCCGGTCGGTCACTGCTTTCTCATCCTTTGGACTTTCCATGAATCGATCACTGGCAATTCACTAGAAGTGACTCCGAAAGGCTTTTTGCACGATGATTGCTCTCTTTCAGAAACGTTCAGGCAATGATTTCTTCCAACTCCCCAGCCGGGAAGGGAAACGTTTGGTGGAAGATGATTGCTGGAGACTTGATGACTAGGACTTGTCAACGATGAACTTGTCACTTGCACTTGTCAAAAATGAATGTCTCATTATGAGTAAGTCTCGAACCGCTCTCTATCACCTGGTCAGGCGAGAATCCGAATGGCAATGAGAGGAAGAGTGCATGAGACATCAATCGCTAGCACTCATTAGTAGTGATTGTCTGATTGTGAGTAATTTACACAAACTGTCTCTACCAAATGACCAGGAGTGTAGCGACAAGGTCTTTGGAGGATGGATCCATGAGCTGCGAATTCCTACCGCTGAGCAGTAATCTCTCTCTGATTTTTCGTAATGCTCACGAACCAATCGCTACCAAATCGCCAGGAGAGAATCCTCTGGGCTTTTTCGTGGGTGATTCCATGCCAATGTCTCAGAAGACTTGATGAGGACTGAGGTTCTCCTTCTTAGTCGTGTTCACGAACCGAGTGCTTCCAAATCACCAGCACCACCTGTGAAGGGACGATAGAGGATGATTACCTGAAGCTGGAATGACTCCCACTAATCGCTACGTGATTTCTCCTCTTTCAGAATTTTCATGAGCCCATCCTTAACAGATCGCCAGGAACGAATCTGAAAGGCTTTTGGAGGATGCTCGAACGTGGACTTACTTACTAGCGGTCATCAGTCACAACTGTCTCCTCTTGAGTGATTGGCAGTAACCGATACCTAGCGAATGATCAAGGGCTATAATGCTAAATGGCTTTGTCCGAGGACACCTTGAGAGATTTCTTAGAAGAAATTCCTGAGGAGGAATTGCTTTCTCATTTTTTAGTCATTTTTACAATCTCACCACATGACCAAACAAGCCTGCCACGGGCTGGCAGGAAGATTCCTTGAGAAAGTTGTCAGCCGCACACAAAACAATGATGAAGTTCGCCTTCTGAGACGTGTTCACCAAACGATTTCTTCCGACTCAGCAGCAGAGAACGGAAAAGTTTGGTGGAAGCTGGAGATTTTACGCTAGCACTTGTCAATCCAGAGTTTCCCACTCCGAGTCATTTTCACGAACCGATCTCCGCCTCACGAGGAGGCGAGATTGCAATGGGCTTTCTGGTGGATGATTGCATGAGAAAGTATCACGAGACTGAGGAGGAATGAATTGCTCATGACTAGCACTTTTGCACGACCCGCTAGTTCTCCAAATCGCCAGGAGAGAATCGGAAAGGATTTTGGAGGCTGATTCCCTATGGCGTTAGTTACCAGCCGTGATCAGCAAGAACCTGCTCGTTTTTGGAAATGTTCACGAACCGGTGTCTGCCAAATGACATGGGGATACACCGAAGGAACATGCCGCGTGTCGACAAGAGAAATTTACTAGAAACCCAGAGGAGGAATTCCTTGTCATTGGTCGGAGTATTCACAGCCCCATTTCTTCCGAGGAGGGAATCTGAATGCACGAGAGAGGATGAGATTAGGAGGAATGAGCGATTACCCCGGTCGGTCACTGCTTTCTCATCCTTTGGACTTTCCATGAATCGATCACTGGCAATTCACTAGAAGTGACTCCGAAAGGCTTTTTGCACGATGATTGCTCTCTTTCAGAAACGTTCAGGCAATGATTTCTTCCAACTCCCCAGCCGGGAAGGGAAACGTTTGGTGGAAGATGACTGCTGGAGACTTGATGACTAGGACTTGTCAACGATGAACTTGTCACTTGCACTTGTCAAAAATGAATGTCTCATTATGAGTAAGTCTCGAACCGCTCTCTATCACCTGGTCAGGCGAGAATCCGAATGGCAATGAGAGGAAGAGTGCATGAGACATCAATCGCTAGCACTCATTAGTAGTGATTGTCTGATTGTGAGTAATTTACACAAACTGTCTCTACCAAATGACCAGGAGTGTAGCGACAAGGTCTTTGGAGGATGGATCCATGAGCTGCGAATTCCTACCGCTGAGCAGTAATCTCTCTCTGATTTTTCGTAATGCTCACGAACCAATCGCTACCAAATCGCCAGGAGAGAATCCTCTGGGCTTTTTCGTGGGTGATTCCATGCCAATGTCTCAGAAGACTTGATGAGGACTGAGGTTCTCCTTCTTAGTCGTGTTCACGAACCGAGTGCTTCCAAATCACCAGCACCACCTGTGAAGGGACGATAGAGGATGATTACCTGAAGCTGGAATGACTCCCACTAATCGCTACGTGATTTCTCCTCTTTCAGAATTTTCATGAGCCCATCCTTAACAGATCGCCAGGAACGAATCTGAAAGGCTTTTGGAGGATGCTCGAACGTGGACTTACTTACTAGCGGTCATCAGTCACAACTGTCTCCTCTTGAGTGATTGGCAGTAACCGATACCTAGCGAATGATCAAGGGCTATAATGCTAAATGGCTTTGTCCGAGGACACCTTGAGAGATTTCTTAGAAGAAATTCCTGAGGAGGAATTGCTTTCTCATTTTTTAGTCATTTTTACAATCTCACCACATGACCAAACAAGCCTGCCACGGGCTGGCAGGAAGATTCCTTGAGAAAGTTGTCAGCCGCACACAAAACAATGATGAAGTTCGCCTTCTGAGACGTGTTCACCAAACGATTTCTTCCGACTCAGCAGCAGAGAACGGAAAAGTTTGGTGGAAGCTGGAGATTTTACGCTAGCACTTGTCAATCCAGAGTTTCCCACTCCGAGTCATTTTCACGAACCGATCTCCGCCTCACGAGGAGGCGAGATTGCAATGGGCTTTCTGGTGGATGATTGCATGAGAAAGTATCACGAGACTGAGGAGGAATGAATTGCTCATGACTAGCACTTTTGCACGACCCGCTAGTTCTCCAAATCGCCAGGAGAGAATCGGAAAGGATTTTGGAGGCTGATTCCCTATGGCGTTAGTTACCAGCCGTGATCAGCAAGAACCTGCTCGTTTTTGGAAATGTTCACGAACCGGTGTCTGCCAAATGACATGGGGATACACCGAAGGAACATGCCGCGTGTCGACAAGAGAAATTTACTAGAAACCCAGAGGAGGAATTCCTTGTCATTGGTCGGAGTATTCACAGCCCCATTTCTTCCGAGGAGGGAATCTGAATGCACGAGAGAGGATGAGATTAGGAGGAATGAGCGATTACCCCGGTCGGTCACTGCTTTCTCATCCTTTGGACTTTCCATGAATCGATCACTGGCAATTCACTAGAAGTGACTCCGAAAGGCTTTTTGCACGATGATTGCTCTCTTTCAGAAACGTTCAGGCAATGATTTCTTCCAACTCCCCAGCCGGGAAGGGAAACGTTTGGTGGAAGATGACTGCTGGAGACTTGATGACTAGGACTTGTCAACGATGAACTTGTCACTTGCACTTGTCAAAAATGAATGTCTCATTATGAGTAAGTCTCATTATGAGTAAGTCTCGAACCGCTCTCTATCACCTGGTCAGGCGAGAATCCGAATGGCAATGAGAGGAAGAGTGCATGAGACATCAATCGCTAGCACTCATTAGTAGTGATTGTCTGATTGTGAGTAATTTACACAAACTGTCTCTACCAAATGACCAGGAGTGTAGCGACAAGGTCTTTGGAGGATGGATCCATGAGCTGCGAATTCCTACCGCTGAGCAGTAATCCCTCTCTGATTTTTCGTAATGCTCACGAACCAATCGCTACCAAATCGCCAGGAGAGAATCCTCTGGGCTTTTTCGTGGGTGATTCCATGCCAATGTCTCAGAAGACTTGATGAGGACTGAGGTTCTCCTTCTTAGTCGTGTTCACGAACCGAGTGCTTCCAAATCACCAGCACCACCTGTGAAGGGACGATAGAGGATGATTACCTGAAGCTGGAATGACTCCCACTAATCGCTACGTGATTTCTCCTCTTTCAGAATTTTCATGAGCCCATCCTTAACAGATCGCCAGGAACGAATCTGAAAGGCTTTTGGAGGATGCTCGAACGTGGACTTACTTACTAGCGGTCATCAGTCACAACTGTCTCCTCTTGAGTGATTGGCAGTAACCGATACCTAGCGAATGATCAGGGGCTATAATGCTAAATGCTTTGTCCGAGGACACCTTGAGAGATTTCTTAGAAGAAATTCCTGAGGAGGAATTGCTTTCTCATTTTTTAGTCATTTTTACAATCTCACCACATGACCAAACAAGCCTGCCACGGGCTGGCAGGAAGATTCCTTGAGAAAGTTGTCAGCCGCACACAAAACAATGATGAAGTTCGCCTTCTGAGACGTGCTCACCAAACGATTTCTTCCGACTCAGCAGCAGAGAACGGAAAAGTTTGGTGGAAGCTGGAGATTTTACGCTAGCACTTGTCAATCCAGAGTTTCCCACTCCGAGTCATTTTCACGAACCGATCTCCGCCTCACGAGGAGGCGAGATTGCAATGGGCTTTCTGGTGGATGATTGCATGAGAAAGTATCACGAGACTGAGGAGGAATGAATTGCTCATGACTAGCACTTTTGCACGACCCGCTAGTTCTCCAAATCGCCAGGAGAGAATCGGAAAGGATTTTGGAGGCTGATTCCCTATGGCGTTAGTTACCAGCCGTGATCAGCAAGAACCTGCTCGTTTTTGGAAATGTTCACGAACCGGTGTCTGCCAAATGACATGGGGATACACCGAAGGAACATGCCGCGTGTCGACAAGAGAAATTTACTAGAAACCCAGAGGAGGAATTCCTTGTCATTGGTCGGAGTATTCACAGCCCCATTTCTTCCGAGGAGGGAATCTGAATGCACGAGAGAGGATGAGATTAGGAGGAATGAGCGATTACCCCGGTCGGTCACTGCTTTCTCATCCTTTGGACTTTCCATGAATCGATCACTGGCAATTCACTAGAAGTGACTCCGAAAGGCTTTTTGCACGATGATTGCTCTCTTTCAGAAACGTTCAGGCAATGATTTCTTCCAACTCCCCAGCCGGGAAGGGAAACGTTTGGTGGAAGATGACTGCTGGAGACTTGATGACTAGGACTTGTCAACGATGAACTTGTCACTTGCACTTGTCAAAAATGAATGTCTCATTATGAGTAAGTCTCATTATGAGTAAGTCTCGAACCGCTCTCTATCACCTGGTCAGGCGAGAATCCGAATGGCAATGAGAGGAAGAGTGCATGAGACATCAATCGCTAGCACTCATTAGTAGTGATTGTCTGATTGTGAGTAATTTACACAAACTGTCTCTACCAAATGACCAGGAGTGTAGCGACAAGGTCTTTGGAGGATGGATCCATGAGCTGCGAATTCCTACCGCTGAGCAGTAATCCCTCTCTGATTTTTCGTAATGCTCACGAACCAATCGCTACCAAATCGCCAGGAGAGAATCCTCTGGGCTTTTTCGTGGGTGATTCCATGCCAATGTCTCAGAAGACTTGATGAGGACTGAGGTTCTCCTTCTTAGTCGTGTTCACGAACCGAGTGCTTCCAAATCACCAGCACCACCTGTGAAGGGACGATAGAGGATGATTACCTGAAGCTGGAATGACTCCCACTAATCGCTACGTGATTTCTCCTCTTTCAGAATTTTCATGAGCCCATCCTTAACAGATCGCCAGGAACGAATCTGAAAGGCTTTTGGAGGATGCTCGAACGTGGACTTACTTACTAGCGGTCATCAGTCACAACTGTCTCCTCTTGAGTGATTGGCAGTAACCGATACCTAGCGAATGATCAGGGGCTATAATGCTAAATGCTTTGTCCGAGGACACCTTGAGAGACTTCTTAGAAGAAATTCCTGAGGAGGAATTGCTTTCTCATTTTTTAGTCATTTTTACAATCTCACCACATGACCAAACAAGCCTGCCACGGGCTGGCAGGAAGATTCCTTGAGAAAGTTGTCAGCCGCACACAAAACAATGATGAAGTTCGCCTTCTGAGACGTGCTCACCAAACGATTTCTTCCGACTCAGCAGCAGAGAACGGAAAAGTTTGGTGGAAGCTGGAGATTTTACGCTAGCACTTGTCAATCCAGAGTTTCCCACTCCGAGTCATTTTCACGAACCGATCTCCGCCTCACGAGGAGGCGAGATTGCAATGGGCTTTCTGGTGGATGATTGCATGAGAAAGTATCACGAGACTGAGGAGGAATGAATTGCTCATGACTAGCACTTTTGCACGACCCGCTAGTTCTCCAAATCGCCAGGAGAGAATCGGAAAGGATTTTGGAGGCTGATTCCCTATGGCGTTAGTTACCAGCCGTGATCAGCAAGAACCTGCTCGTTTTTGGAAATGTTCACGAACCGGTGTCTGCCAAATGACATGGGGATACACCGAAGGAACATGCCGCGTGTCGTCAAGAGAAATTTACTAGAAACCCAGAGGAGGAATTCCTTGTCATTGGTCGGAGTATTCACAGCCCCATTTCTTCCGAGGAGGGAATCTGAATGCACGAGAGAGGATGAGATTAGGAGGAATGAGCGATTACCCCGGTCGGTCACTGCTTTCTCATCCTTTGGACTTTCCATGAATCGATCACTGGCAATTCACTAGAAGTGACTCCGAAAGGCTTTTTGCACGATGATTGCTCTCTTTCAGAAACGTTCAGGCAATGATTTCTTCCAACTCCCCAGCCGGGAAGGGAAACGTTTGGTGGAAGATGACTGCTGGAGACTTGATGACTAGGACTTGTCAACGATGAACTTGTCACTTGCACTTGTCAAAAATGAATGTCTCATTATGAGTAAGTCTCATTATGAGTAAGTCTCGAACCGCTCTCTATCACCTGGTCAGGCGAGAATCCGAATGGCAATGAGAGGAAGAGTGCATGAGACATCAATCGCTAGCACTCATTAGTAGTGATTGTCTGATTGTGAGTAATTTACACAAACTGTCTCTACCAAATGACCAGGAGTGTAGCGACAAGGTCTTTGGAGGATGGATCCATGAGCTGCGAATTCCTACCGCTGAGCAGTAATCCCTCTCTGATTTTTCGTAATGCTCACGAACCAATCGCTACCAAATCGCCAGGAGAGAATCCTCTGGGCTTTTTCGTGGGTGATTCCATGCCAATGTCTCAGAAGACTTGATGAGGACTGAGGTTCTCCTTCTTAGTCGTGTTCACGAACCGAGTGCTTCCAAATCACCAGCACCACCTGTGAAGGGACGATAGAGGATGATTACCTGAAGCTGGAATGACTCCCACTAATCGCTACGTGATTTCTCCTCTTTCAGAATTTTCATGAGCCCATCCTTAACAGATCGCCAAGAACGAATCTGAAAGGCTTTTGGAGGATGCTCGAACGTGGACTTACTTACTAGCGGTCATCAGTCACAACTGTCTCCTCTTGAGTGATTGGCAGTAACCGATACCTAGCGAATGATCAAGGGCTATAATGCTAAATGGCTTTGTCCGAGGACACCTTGAGAGATTTCTTAGAAGAAATTCCTGAGGAGGAATTGCTTTCTCATTTTTTAGTAATTTTTACAATCTCACCACATGACCAAACAAGCCTGCCACGGGCTGGCAGGAAGATTCCTTGAGAAAGTTGTCAGCCGCACACAAAACAATGATGAAGTTCGCCTTCTGAGACGTGTTCACCAAACGATTTCTTCCGACTCAGCAGCAGAGAACGGAAAAGTTTGGTGGAAGCTGGAGATTTTACGCTAGCACTTGTCAATCCAGAGTTTCCCACTCCGAGTCATTTTCACGAACCGATCTCCGCCTCACGAGGAGGCGAGATTGCAATGGGCTTTCTGGTGGATGATTGCATGAGAAAGTATCACGAGACTGAGGAGGAATGAATTGCTCATGACTAGCACTTTTGCACGACCCGCTAGTTCTCCAAATCGCCAGGAGAGAATCGGAAAGGATTTTGGAGGCTGATTCCCTATGGCGTTAGTTACCAGCCGTGATCAGCAAGAACCTGCTCGTTTTTGGAAATGTTCACGAACCGGTGTCTGCCAAATGACATGGGGATACACCGAAGGAACATGCCGCGTGTCGACAAGAGAAATTTACTAGAAACCCAGAGGAGGAATTCCTTGTCATTGGTCGGAGTATTCACAGCCCCATTTCTTCCGAGGAGGGAATCTGAATGCACGAGAGAGGATGAGATTAGGAGGAATGAGCGATTACCCCGGTCGGTCACTGCTTTCTCATCCTTTGGACTTTCCATGAATCGATCACTGGCAATTCACTAGAAGTGACTCCGAAAGGCTTTTTGCACGATGATTGCTCTCTTTCAGAAACGTTCAGGCAATGATTTCTTCCAACTCCCCAGCCGGGAAGGGAAACGTTTGGTGGAAGATGACTGCTGGAGACTTGATGACTAGGACTTGTCAACGATGAACTTGTCACTTGCACTTGTCAAAAATGAATGTCTCATTATGAGTAAGTCTCATTATGAGTAAGTCTCGAACCGCTCTCTATCACCTGGTCAGGCGAGAATCCGAATGGCAATGAGAGGAAGAGTGCATGAGACATCAATCGCTAGCACTCATTAGTAGTGATTGTCTGATTGTGAGTAATTTACACAAACTGTCTCTACCAAATGACCAGGAGTGTAGCGACAAGGTCTTTGGAGGATGGATCCATGAGCTGCGAATTCCTACCGCTGAGCAGTAATCCCTCTCTGATTTTTCGTAATGCTCACGAACCAATCGCTACCAAATCGCCAGGAGAGAATCCTCTGGGCTTTTTCGTGGGTGATTCCATGCCAATGTCTCAGAAGACTTGATGAGGACTGAGGTTCTCCTTCTTAGTCGTGTTCACGAACCGAGTGCTTCCAAATCACCAGCACCACCTGTGAAGGGACGATAGAGGATGATTACCTGAAGCTGGAATGACTCCCACTAATCGCTACGTGATTTCTCCTCTTTCAGAATTTTCATGAGCCCATCCTTAACAGATCGCCAGGAACGAATCTGAAAGGCTTTTGGAGGATGCTCGAACGTGGACTTACTTACTAGCGGTCATCAGTCACAACTGTCTCCTCTTGAGTGATTGGCAGTAACCGATACCTAGCGAATGATCAGGGGCTATAATGCTAAATGCTTTGTCCGAGGACACCTTGAGAGATTTCTTAGAAGAAATTCCTGAGGAGGAATTGCTTTCTCATTTTTTAGTCATTTTTACAATCTCACCACATGACCAAACAAGCCTGCCACGGGCTGGCAGGAAGATTCCTTGAGAAAGTTGTCAGCCGCACACAAAACAATGATGAAGTTCGCCTTCTGAGACGTGCTCACCAAACGATTTCTTCCGACTCAGCAGCAGAGAACGGAAAAGTTTGGTGGAAGCTGGAGATTTTACGCTAGCACTTGTCAATCCAGAGTTTCCCACTCCGAGTCATTTTCACGAACCGATCTCCGCCTCACGAGGAGGCGAGATTGCAATGGGCTTTCTGGTGGATGATTGCATGAGAAAGTATCACGAGACTGAGGAGGAATGAATTGCTCATGACTAGCACTTTTGCACGACCCGCTAGTTCTCCAAATCGCCAGGAGAGAATCGGAAAGGATTTTGGAGGCTGATTCCCTATGGCGTTAGTTACCAGCCGTGATCAGCAAGAACCTGCTCGTTTTTGGAAATGTTCACGAACCGGTGTCTGCCAAATGACATGGGGATACACCGAAGGAACATGCCGCGTGTCGTCAAGAGAAATTTACTAGAAACCCAGAGGAGGAATTCCTTGTCATTGGTCGGAGTATTCACAGCCCCATTTCTTCCGAGGAGGGAATCTGAATGCACGAGAGAGGATGAGATTAGGAGGAATGAGCGATTACCCCGGTCGGTCACTGCTTTCTCATCCTTTGGACTTTCCATGAATCGATCACTGGCAATTCACTAGAAGTGACTCCGAAAGGCTTTTTGCACGATGATTGCTCTCTTTCAGAAACGTTCAGGCAATGATTTCTTCCAACTCCCCAGCCGGGAAGGGAAACGTTTGGTGGAAGATGACTGCTGGAGACTTGATGACTAGGACTTGTCAACGATGAACTTGTCACTTGCACTTGTCAAAAATGAATGTCTCATTATGAGTAAGTCTCATTATGAGTAAGTCTCGAACCGCTCTCTATCACCTGGTCAGGCGAGAATCCGAATGGCAATGAGAGGAAGAGTGCATGAGACATCAATCGCTAGCACTCATTAGTAGTGATTGTCTTCTTGTGAGTAATTTACACAAACTGTCTCTACCAAATGACCAGGAGTGTAGCGACAAGGTCTTTGGAGGATGGATCCATGAGCTGCGAATTCCTACCGCTGAGCAGTAATCTCTCTCTGATTTTTCGTAATGCTCACGAACCAATCGCTACCAAATCGCCAGGAGAGAATCCTCTGGGCTTTTTCGTGGGTGATTCCATGCCAATGTCTCAGAAGACTTGATGAGGACTGAGGTTCTCCTTCTTAGTCGTGTTCACGAACCGAGTGCTTCCAAATCACCAGCACCACCTGTGAAGGGACGATAGAGGATGATTACCTGAAGCTGGAATGACTCCCACTAATCGCTACGTGATTTCTCCTCTTTCAGAATTTTCATGAGCCCATCCTTAGCAGATCGCCAGGAACGAATCTGAAAGGCTTTTGGAGGATGCTCGAACGTGGACTTACTTACTAGCGGTCATCAGTCACAACTGTCTCCTCTTGAGTGATTGGCAGTAACCGATACCTAGCGAATGATCAGGGGCTATAATGCTAAATGGCTTTGTCCGAGGACACCTTGAGAGATTTCTTAGAAGAAATTCCTGAGGAGGAATTGCTTTCTCATTTTTTAGTAATTTTTACAATCTCACCACATGACCAAACAAGCCTGCCACGGGCTGGCAGGAAGATTCCTTGAGAAAGTTGTCAGCCGCAGACAAAACAATGATGAAGTTCGCCTTCTGAGACGTGCTCACCAAACGATTTCTTCCGACTCAGCAGCAGAGAACGGAAAAGTTTGGTGGAAGCTGGAGATTTTACGCTAGCACTTGTCAATCCAGAGTTTCCCACTCCGAGTCATTTTCACGAACCGATCTCCGCCTCACGAGGAGGCGAGATTGCAATGGGCTTTCTGGTGGATGATTGCATGAGAAAGTATCACGAGACTGAGGAGGAATGAATTGCTCATGACTAGCACTTTTGCACGACCCGCTAGTTCTCCAAATCGCCAGGAGAGAATCGGAAAGGATTTTGGAGGCTGATTCCCTATGGCGTTAGTTACCAGCCGTGATCAGCAAGAACCTGCTCGTTTTTGGAAATGTTCACGAACCGGTGTCTGCCAAATGACATGGGGATACACCGAAGGAACATGCCGCGTGTCGACAAGAGAAATTTACTAGAAACCCAGAGGAGGAATTCCTTGTCATTGGTCGGAGTATTCACAGCCCCATTTCTTCCGAGGAGGGAATCTGAATGCACGAGAGAGGATGAGATTAGGAGGAATGAGCGATTACCCCGGTCGGTCACTGCTTTCTCATCCTTTGGACTTTCCATGAATCGATCACTGGCAATTCACTAGAAGTGACTCCGAAAGGCTTTTTGCACGATGATTGCTCTCTTTCAGAAACGTTCAGGCAATGATTTCTTCCAACTCCCCAGCCGGGAAGGGAAACGTTTGGTGGAAGATGACTGCTGGAGACTTGATGACTAGGACTTGTCAACGATGAACTTGTCACTTGCACTTGTCAAAAATGAATGTCTCATTATGAGTAAGTCTCATTATGAGTAAGTCTCGAACCGCTCTCTATCACCTGGTCAGGCGAGAATCCGAATGGCAATGAGAGGAAGAGTGCATGAGACATCAATCGCTAGCACTCATTAGTAGTGATTGTCTGATTGTGAGTAATTTACACAAACTGTCTCTACCAAATGACCAGGAGTGTAGCGACAAGGTCTTTGGAGGATGGATCCATGAGCTGCGAATTCCTACCGCTGAGCAGTAATCCCTCTCTGATTTTTCGTAATGCTCACGAACCAATCGCTACCAAATCGCCAGGAGAGAATCCTCTGGGCTTTTTCGTGGGTGATTCCATGCCAATGTCTCAGAAGACTTGATGAGGACTGAGGTTCTCCTTCTTAGTCGTGTTCACGAACCGAGTGCTTCCAAATCACCAGCACCACCTGTGAAGGGACGATAGAGGATGATTACCTGAAGCTGGAATGACTCCCACTAATCGCTACGTGATTTCTCCTCTTTCAGAATTTTCATGAGCCCATCCTTAACAGATCGCCAGGAACGAATCTGAAAGGCTTTTGGAGGATGCTCGAACGTGGACTTACTTACTAGCGGTCATCAGTCACAACTGTCTCCTCTTGAGTGATTGGCAGTAACCGATACCTAGCGAATGATCAGGGGCTATAATGCTAAATGCTTTGTCCGAGGACACCTTGAGAGATTTCTTAGAAGAAATTCCTGAGGAGGAATTGCTTTCTCATTTTTTAGTCATTTTTACAATCTCACCACATGACCAAACAAGCCTGCCACGGGCTGGCAGGAAGATTCCTTGAGAAAGTTGTCAGCCGCACACAAAACAATGATGAAGTTCGCCTTCTGAGACGTGCTCACCAAACGATTTCTTCCGACTCAGCAGCAGAGAACGGAAAAGTTTGGTGGAAGCTGGAGATTTTACGCTAGCACTTGTCAATCCAGAGTTTCCCACTCCGAGTCATTTTCACGAACCGATCTCCGCCTCACGAGGAGGCGAGATTGCAATGGGCTTTCTGGTGGATGATTGCATGAGAAAGTATCACGAGACTGAGGAGGAATGAATTGCTCATGACTAGCACTTTTGCACGACCCGCTAGTTCTCCAAATCGCCAGGAGAGAATCGGAAAGGATTTTGGAGGCTGATTCCCTATGGCGTTAGTTACCAGCCGTGATCAGCAAGAACCTGCTCGTTTTTGGAAATGTTCACGAACCGGTGTCTGCCAAATGACATGGGGATACACCGAAGGAACATGCCGCGTGTCGTCAAGAGAAATTTACTAGAAACCCAGAGGAGGAATTCCTTGTCATTGGTCGGAGTATTCACAGCCCCATTTCTTCCGAGGAGGGAATCTGAATGCACGAGAGAGGATGAGATTAGGAGGAATGAGCGATTACCCCGGTCGGTCACTGCTTTCTCATCCTTTGGACTTTCCATGAATCGATCACTGGCAATTCACTAGAAGTGACTCCGAAAGGCTTTTTGCACGATGATTGCTCTCTTTCAGAAACGTTCAGGCAATGATTTCTTCCAACTCCCCAGCCGGGAAGGGAAACGTTTGGTGGAAGATGACTGCTGGAGACTTGATGACTAGGACTTGTCAACGATGAACTTGTCACTTGCACTTGTCAAAAATGAATGTCTCATTATGAGTAAGTCTCATTATGAGTAAGTCTCGAACCGCTCTCTATCACCTGGTCAGGCGAGAATCCGAATGGCAATGAGAGGAAGAGTGCATGAGACATCAATCGCTAGCACTCATTAGTAGTGATTGTCTGATTGTGAGTAATTTACACAAACTGTCTCTACCAAATGACCAGGAGTGTAGCGACAAGGTCTTTGGAGGATGGATCCATGAGCTGCGAATTCCTACCGCTGAGCAGTAATCCCTCTCTGATTTTTCGTAATGCTCACGAACCAATCGCTACCAAATCGCCAGGAGAGAATCCTCTGGGCTTTTTCGTGGGTGATTCCATGCCAATGTCTCAGAAGACTTGATGAGGACTGAGGTTCTCCTTCTTAGTCGTGTTCACGAACCGAGTGCTTCCAAATCACCAGCACCACCTGTGAAGGGACGATAGAGGATGATTACCTGAAGCTGGAATGACTCCCACTAATCGCTACGTGATTTCTCCTCTTTCAGAATTTTCATGAGCCCATCCTTAACAGATCGCCAAGAACGAATCTGAAAGGCTTTTGGAGGATGCTCGAACGTGGACTTACTTACTAGCGGTCATCAGTCACAACTGTCTCCTCTTGAGTGATTGGCAGTAACCGATACCTAGCGAATGATCAAGGGCTATAATGCTAAATGGCTTTGTCCGAGGACACCTTGAGAGATTTCTTAGAAGAAATTCCTGAGGAGGAATTGCTTTCTCATTTTTTAGTAATTTTTACAATCTCACCACATGACCAAACAAGCCTGCCACGGGCTGGCAGGAAGATTCCTTGAGAAAGTTGTCAGCCGCACACAAAACAATGATGAAGTTCGCCTTCTGAGACGTGTTCACCAAACGATTTCTTCCGACTCAGCAGCAGAGAACGGAAAAGTTTGGTGGAAGCTGGAGATTTTACGCTAGCACTTGTCAATCCAGAGTTTCCCACTCCGAGTCATTTTCACGAACCGATCTCCGCCTCACGAGGAGGCGAGATTGCAATGGGCTTTCTGGTGGATGATTGCATGAGAAAGTATCACGAGACTGAGGAGGAATGAATTGCTCATGACTAGCACTTTTGCACGACCCGCTAGTTCTCCAAATCGCCAGGAGAGAATCGGAAAGGATTTTGGAGGCTGATTCCCTATGGCGTTAGTTACCAGCCGTGATCAGCAAGAACCTGCTCGTTTTTGGAAATGTTCACGAACCGGTGTCTGCCAAATGACATGGGGATACACCGAAGGAACATGCCGCGTGTCGACAAGAGAAATTTACTAGAAACCCAGAGGAGGAATTCCTTGTCATTGGTCGGAGTATTCACAGCCCCATTTCTTCCGAGGAGGGAATCTGAATGCACGAGAGAGGATGAGATTAGGAGGAATGAGCGATTACCCCGGTCGGTCACTGCTTTCTCATCCTTTGGACTTTCCATGAATCGATCACTGGCAATTCACTAGAAGTGACTCCGAAAGGCTTTTTGCACGATGATTGCTCTCTTTCAGAAACGTTCAGGCAATGATTTCTTCCAACTCCCCAGCCGGGAAGGGAAACGTTTGGTGGAAGATGACTGCTGGAGACTTGATGACTAGGACTTGTCAACGATGAACTTGTCACTTGCACTTGTCAAAAATGAATGTCTCATTATGAGTAAGTCTCATTATGAGTAAGTCTCGAACCGCTCTCTATCACCTGGTCAGGCGAGAATCCGAATGGCAATGAGAGGAAGAGTGCATGAGACATCAATCGCTAGCACTCATTAGTAGTGATTGTCTGATTGTGAGTAATTTACACAAACTGTCTCTACCAAATGACCAGGAGTGTAGCGACAAGGTCTTTGGAGGATGGATCCATGAGCTGCGAATTCCTACCGCTGAGCAGTAATCCCTCTCTGATTTTTCGTAATGCTCACGAACCAATCGCTACCAAATCGCCAGGAGAGAATCCTCTGGGCTTTTTCGTGGGTGATTCCATGCCAATGTCTCAGAAGACTTGATGAGGACTGAGGTTCTCCTTCTTAGTCGTGTTCACGAACCGAGTGCTTCCAAATCACCAGCACCACCTGTGAAGGGACGATAGAGGATGATTACCTGAAGCTGGAATGACTCCCACTAATCGCTACGTGATTTCTCCTCTTTCAGAATTTTCATGAGCCCATCCTTAACAGATCGCCAGGAACGAATCTGAAAGGCTTTTGGAGGATGCTCGAACGTGGACTTACTTACTAGCGGTCATCAGTCACAACTGTCTCCTCTTGAGTGATTGGCAGTAACCGATACCTAGCGAATGATCAGGGGCTATAATGCTAAATGCTTTGTCCGAGGACACCTTGAGAGATTTCTTAGAAGAAATTCCTGAGGAGGAATTGCTTTCTCATTTTTTAGTCATTTTTACAATCTCACCACATGACCAAACAAGCCTGCCACGGGCTGGCAGGAAGATTCCTTGAGAAAGTTGTCAGCCGCACACAAAACAATGATGAAGTTCGCCTTCTGAGACGTGCTCACCAAACGATTTCTTCCGACTCAGCAGCAGAGAACGGAAAAGTTTGGTGGAAGCTGGAGATTTTACGCTAGCACTTGTCAATCCAGAGTTTCCCACTCCGAGTCATTTTCACGAACCGATCTCCGCCTCACGAGGAGGCGAGATTGCAATGGGCTTTCTGGTGGATGATTGCATGAGAAAGTATCACGAGACTGAGGAGGAATGAATTGCTCATGACTAGCACTTTTGCACGACCCGCTAGTTCTCCAAATCGCCAGGAGAGAATCGGAAAGGATTTTGGAGGCTGATTCCCTATGGCGTTAGTTACCAGCCGTGATCAGCAAGAACCTGCTCGTTTTTGGAAATGTTCACGAACCGGTGTCTGCCAAATGACATGGGGATACACCGAAGGAACATGCCGCGTGTCGACAAGAGAAATTTACTAGAAACCCAGAGGAGGAATTCCTTGTCATTGGTCGGAGTATTCACAGCCCCATTTCTTCCGAGGAGGGAATCTGAATGCACGAGAGAGGATGAGATTAGGAGGAATGAGCGATTACCCCGGTCGGTCACTGCTTTCTCATCCTTTGGACTTTCCATGAATCGATCACTGGCAATTCACTAGAAGTGACTCCGAAAGGCTTTTTGCACGATGATTGCTCTCTTTCAGAAACGTTCAGGCAATGATTTCTTCCAACTCCCCAGCCGGGAAGGGAAACGTTTGGTGGAAGATGACTGCTGGAGACTTGATGACTAGGACTTGTCAACGATGAACTTGTCACTTGCACTTGTCAAAAATGAATGTCTCATTATGAGTAAGTCTCATTATGAGTAAGTCTCGAACCGCTCTCTATCACCTGGTCAGGCGAGAATCCGAATGGCAATGAGAGGAAGAGTGCATGAGACATCAATCGCTAGCACTCATTAGTAGTGATTGTCTGATTGTGAGTAATTTACACAAACTGTCTCTACCAAATGACCAGGAGTGTAGCGACAAGGTCTTTGGAGGATGGATCCATGAGCTGCGAATTCCTACCGCTGAGCTGTAATCCCTCTCTGATTTTTCGTAATGCTCACGAACCAATCGCTACCAAATCGCCAGGAGAGAATCCTCTGGGCTTTTTCGTGGGTGATTCCATGCCAATGTCTCAGAAGACTTGATGAGGACTGAGGTTCTCCTTCTTAGTCGTGTTCACGAACCGAGTGCTTCCAAATCACCAGCACCACCTGTGAAGGGACGATAGAGGATGATTACCTGAAGCTGGAATGACTCCCACTAATCGCTACGTGATTTCTCCTCTTTCAGAATTTTCATGAGCCCATCCTTAACAGATCGCCAGGAACGAATCTGAAAGGCTTTTGGAGGATGCTCGAACGTGGACTTACTTACTAGCGGTCATCAGTCACAACTGTCTCCTCTTGAGTGATTGGCAGTAACCGATACCTAGCGAATGATCAGGGGCTATAATGCTAAATGCTTTGTCCGAGGACACCTTGAGAGATTTCTTAGAAGAAATTCCTGAGGAGGAATTGCTTTCTCATTTTTTAGTCATTTTTACAATCTCACCACATGACCAAACAAGCCTGCCACGGGCTGGCAGGAAGATTCCTTGAGAAAGTTGTCAGCCGCACACAAAACAATGATGAAGTTCGCCTTCTGAGACGTGCTCACCAAACGATTTCTTCCGACTCAGCAGCAGAGAACGGAAAAGTTTGGTGGAAGCTGGAGATTTTACGCTAGCACTTGTCAATCCAGAGTTTCCCACTCCGAGTCATTTTCACGAACCGATCTCCGCCTCACGAGGAGGCGAGATTGCAATGGGCTTTCTGGTGGATGATTGCATGAGAAAGTATCACGAGACTGAGGAGGAATGAATTGCTCATGACTAGCACTTTTGCACGACCCGCTAGTTCTCCAAATCGCCAGGAGAGAATCGGAAAGGATTTTGGAGGCTGATTCCCTATGGCGTTAGTTACCAGCCGTGATCAGCAAGAACCTGCTCGTTTTTGGAAATGTTCACGAACCGGTGTCTGCCAAATGACATGGGGATACACCGAAGGAACATGCCGCGTGTCGTCAAGAGAAATTTACTAGAAACCCAGAGGAGGAATTCCTTGTCATTGGTCGGAGTATTCACAGCCCCATTTCTTCCGAGGAGGGAATCTGAATGCACGAGAGAGGATGAGATTAGGAGGAATGAGCGATTACCCCGGTCGGTCACTGCTTTCTCATCCTTTGGACTTTCCATGAATCGATCACTGGCAATTCACTAGAAGTGACTCCGAAAGGCTTTTTGCACGATGATTGCTCTCTTTCAGAAACGTTCAGGCAATGATTTCTTCCAACTCCCCAGCCGGGAAGGGAAACGTTTGGTGGAAGATGACTGCTGGAGACTTGATGACTAGGACTTGTCAACGATGAACTTGTCACTTGCACTTGTCAAAAATGAATGTCTCATTATGAGTAAGTCTCATTATGAGTAAGTCTCGAACCGCTCTCTATCACCTGGTCAGGCGAGAATCCGAATGGCAATGAGAGGAAGAGTGCATGAGACATCAATCGCTAGCACTCATTAGTAGTGATTGTCTGATTGTGAGTAATTTACACAAACTGTCTCTACCAAATGACCAGGAGTGTAGCGACAAGGTCTTTGGAGGATGGATCCATGAGCTGCGAATTCCTACCGCTGAGCAGTAATCCCTCTCTGATTTTTCGTAATGCTCACGAACCAATCGCTACCAAATCGCCAGGAGAGAATCCTCTGGGCTTTTTCGTGGGTGATTCCATGCCAATGTCTCAGAAGACTTGATGAGGACTGAGGTTCTCCTTCTTAGTCGTGTTCACGAACCGAGTGCTTCCAAATCACCAGCACCACCTGTGAAGGGACGATAGAGGATGATTACCTGAAGCTGGAATGACTCCCACTAATCGCTACGTGATTTCTCCTCTTTCAGAATTTTCATGAGCCCATCCTTAACAGATCGCCAGGAACGAATCTGAAAGGCTTTTGGAGGATGCTCGAACGTGGACTTACTTACTAGCGGTCATCAGTCACAACTGTCTCCTCTTGAGTGATTGGCAGTAACCGATACCTAGCGAATGATCAGGGGCTATAATGCTAAATGCTTTGTCCGAGGACACCTTGAGAGATTTCTTAGAAGAAATTCCTGAGGAGGAATTGCTTTCTCATTTTTTAGTCATTTTTACAATCTCACCACATGACCAAACAAGCCTGCCACGGGCTGGCAGGAAGATTCCTTGAGAAAGTTGTCAGCCGCACACAAAACAATGATGAAGTTCGCCTTCTGAGACGTGCTCACCAAACGATTTCTTCCGACTCAGCAGCAGAGAACGGAAAAGTTTGGTGGAAGCTGGAGATTTTACGCTAGCACTTGTCAATCCAGAGTTTCCCACTCCGAGTCATTTTCACGAACCGATCTCCGCCTCACGAGGAGGCGAGATTGCAATGGGCTTTCTGGTGGATGATTGCATGAGAAAGTATCACGAGACTGAGGAGGAATGAATTGCTCATGACTAGCACTTTTGCACGACCCGCTAGTTCTCCAAATCGCCAGGAGAGAATCGGAAAGGATTTTGGAGGCTGATTCCCTATGGCGTTAGTTACCAGCCGTGATCAGCAAGAACCTGCTCGTTTTTGGAAATGTTCACGAACCGGTGTCTGCCAAATGACATGGGGATACACCGAAGGAACATGCCGCGTGTCGTCAAGAGAAATTTACTAGAAACCCAGAGGAGGAATTCCTTGTCATTGGTCGGAGTATTCACAGCCCCATTTCTTCCGAGGAGGGAATCTGAATGCACGAGAGAGGATGAGATTAGGAGGAATGAGCGATTACCCCGGTCGGTCACTGCTTTCTCATCCTTTGGACTTTCCATGAATCGATCACTGGCAATTCACTAGAAGTGACTCCGAAAGGCTTTTTGCACGATGATTGCTCTCTTTCAGAAACGTTCAGGCAATGATTTCTTCCAACTCCCCAGCCGGGAAGGGAAACGTTTGGTGGAAGATGACTGCTGGAGACTTGATGACTAGGACTTGTCAACGATGAACTTGTCACTTGCACTTGTCAAAAATGAATGTCTCATTATGAGTAAGTCTCATTATGAGTAAGTCTCGAACCGCTCTCTATCACCTGGTCAGGCGAGAATCCGAATGGCAATGAGAGGAAGAGTGCATGAGACATCAATCGCTAGCACTCATTAGTAGTGATTGTCTGATTGTGAGTAATTTACACAAACTGTCTCTACCAAATGACCAGGAGTGTAGCGACAAGGTCTTTGGAGGATGGATCCATGAGCTGCGAATTCCTACCGCTGAGCAGTAATCCCTCTCTGATTTTTCGTAATGCTCACGAACCAATCGCTACCAAATCGCCAGGAGAGAATCCTCTGGGCTTTTTCGTGGGTGATTCCATGCCAATGTCTCAGAAGACTTGATGAGGACTGAGGTTCTCCTTCTTAGTCGTGTTCACGAACCGAGTGCTTCCAAATCACCAGCACCACCTGTGAAGGGACGATAGAGGATGATTACCTGAAGCTGGAATGACTCCCACTAATCGCTACGTGATTTCTCCTCTTTCAGAATTTTCATGAGCCCATCCTTAGCAGATCGCCAGGAACGAATCTGAAAGGCTTTTGGAGGATGCTCGAACGTGGACTTACTTACTAGCGGTCATCAGTCACAACTGTCTCCTCTTGAGTGATTGGCAGTAACCGATACCTAGCGAATGATCAGGGGCTATAATGCTAAATGGCTTTGTCCGAGGACACCTTGAGAGATTTCTTAGAAGAAATTCCTGAGGAGGAATTGCTTTCTCATTTTTTAGTAATTTTTACAATCTCACCACATGACCAAACAAGCCTGCCACGGGCTGGCAGGAAGATTCCTTGAGAAAGTTGTCAGCCGCAGACAAAACAATGATGAAGTTCGCCTTCTGAGACGTGCTCACCAAACGATTTCTTCCGACTCAGCAGCAGAGAACGGAAAAGTTTGGTGGAAGCTGGAGATTTTACGCTAGCACTTGTCAATCCAGAGTTTCCCACTCCGAGTCATTTTCACGAACCGATCTCCGCCTCACGAGGAGGCGAGATTGCAATGGGCTTTCTGGTGGATGATTGCATGAGAAAGTATCACGAGACTGAGGAGGAATGAATTGCTCATGACTAGCACTTTTGCACGACCCGCTAGTTCTCCAAATCGCCAGGAGAGAATCGGAAAGGATTTTGGAGGCTGATTCCCTATGGCGTTAGTTACCAGCCGTGATCAGCAAGAACCTGCTCGTTTTTGGAAATGTTCACGAACCGGTGTCTGCCAAATGACATGGGGATACACCGAAGGAACATGCCGCGTGTCGACAAGAGAAATTTACTAGAAACCCAGAGGAGGAATTCCTTGTCATTGGTCGGAGTATTCACAGCCCCATTTCTTCCGAGGAGGGAATCTGAATGCACGAGAGAGGATGAGATTAGGAGGAATGAGCGATTACCCCGGTCGGTCACTGCTTTCTCATCCTTTGGACTTTCCATGAATCGATCACTGGCAATTCACTAGAAGTGACTCCGAAAGGCTTTTTGCACGATGATTGCTCTCTTTCAGAAACGTTCAGGCAATGATTTCTTCCAACTCCCCAGCCGGGAAGGGAAACGTTTGGTGGAAGATGACTGCTGGAGACTTGATGACTAGGACTTGTCAACGATGAACTTGTCACTTGCACTTGTCAAAAATGAATGTCTCATTATGAGTAAGTCTCATTATGAGTAAGTCTCGAACCGCTCTCTATCACCTGGTCAGGCGAGAATCCGAATGGCAATGAGAGGAAGAGTGCATGAGACATCAATCGCTAGCACTCATTAGTAGTGATTGTCTGATTGTGAGTAATTTACACAAACTGTCTCTACCAAATGACCAGGAGTGTAGCGACAAGGTCTTTGGAGGATGGATCCATGAGCTGCGAATTCCTACCGCTGAGCAGTAATCTCTCTCTGATTTTTCGTAATGCTCACGAACCAATCGCTACCAAATCGCCAGGAGAGAATCCTCTGGGCTTTTTCGTGGGTGATTCCATGCCAATGTCTCAGAAGACTTGATGAGGACTGAGGTTCTCCTTCTTAGTCGTGTTCACGAACCGAGTGCTTCCAAATCACCAGCACCACCTGTGAAGGGACGATAGAGGATGATTACCTGAAGCTGGAATGACTCCCACTAATCGCTACGTGATTTCTCCTCTTTCAGAATTTTCATGAGCCCATCCTTAACAGATCGCCAGGAACGAATCTGAAAGGCTTTTGGAGGATGCTCGAACGTGGACTTACTTACTAGCGGTCATCAGTCACAACTGTCTCCTCTTGAGTGATTGGCAGTAACCGATACCTAGCGAATGATCAGGGGCTATAATGCTAAATGCTTTGTCCGAGGACACCTTGAGAGATTTCTTAGAAGAAATTCCTGAGGAGGAATTGCTTTCTCATTTTTTAGTCATTTTTACAATCTCACCACATGACCAAACAAGCCTGCCACGGGCTGGCAGGAAGATTCCTTGAGAAAGTTGTCAGCCGCACACAAAACAATGATGAAGTTCGCCTTCTGAGACGTGCTCACCAAACGATTTCTTCCGACTCAGCAGCAGAGAACGGAAAAGTTTGGTGGAAGCTGGAGATTTTACGCTAGCACTTGTCAATCCAGAGTTTCCCACTCCGAGTCATTTTCACGAACCGATCTCCGCCTCACGAGGAGGCGAGATTGCAATGGGCTTTCTGGTGGATGATTGCATGAGAAAGTATCACGAGACTGAGGAGGAATGAATTGCTCATGACTAGCACTTTTGCACGACCCGCTAGTTCTCCAAATCGCCAGGAGAGAATCGGAAAGGATTTTGGAGGCTGATTCCCTATGGCGTTAGTTACCAGCCGTGATCAGCAAGAACCTGCTCGTTTTTGGAAATGTTCACGAACCGGTGTCTGCCAAATGACATGGGGATACACCGAAGGAACATGCCGCGTGTCGTCAAGAGAAATTTACTAGAAACCCAGAGGAGGAATTCCTTGTCATTGGTCGGAGTATTCACAGCCCCATTTCTTCCGAGGAGGGAATCTGAATGCACGAGAGAGGATGAGATTAGGAGGAATGAGCGATTACCCCGGTCGGTCACTGCTTTCTCATCCTTTGGACTTTCCATGAATCGATCACTGGCAATTCACTAGAAGTGACTCCGAAAGGCTTTTTGCACGATGATTGCTCTCTTTCAGAAACGTTCAGGCAATGATTTCTTCCAACTCCCCAGCCGGGAAGGGAAACGTTTGGTGGAAGATGATTGCTGGAGACTTGATGACTAGGACTTGTCAACGATGAACTTGTCACTTGCACTTGTCAAAAATGAATGTCTCATTATGAGTAAGTCTCGAACCGCTCTCTATCACCTGGTCAGGCGAGAATCCGAATGGCAATGAGAGGAAGAGTGCATGAGACATCAATCGCTAGCACTCATTAGTAGTGATTGTCTTCTTGTGAGTAATTTACACAAACTGTCTCTACCAAATGACCAGGAGTGTAGCGACAAGGTCTTTGGAGGATGGATCCATGAGCTGCGAATTCCTACCGCTGAGCAGTAATCTCTCTCTGATTTTTCGTAATGCTCACGAACCAATCGCTACCAAATCGCCAGGAGAGAATCCTCTGGGCTTTTTCGTGGGTGATTCCATGCCAATGTCTCAGAAGACTTGATGAGGACTGAGGTTCTCCTTCTTAGTCGTGTTCACGAACCGAGTGCTTCCAAATCACCAGCACCACCTGTGAAGGGACGATAGAGGATGATTACCTGAAGCTGGAATGACTCCCACTAATCGCTACGTGATTTCTCCTCTTTCAGAATTTTCATGAGCCCATCCTTAGCAGATCGCCAGGAACGAATCTGAAAGGCTTTTGGAGGATGCTCGAACGTGGACTTACTTACTAGCGGTCATCAGTCACAACTGTCTCCTCTTGAGTGATTGGCAGTAACCGATACCTAGCGAATGATCAGGGGCTATAATGCTAAATGGCTTTGTCCGAGGACACCTTGAGAGATTTCTTAGAAGAAATTCCTGAGGAGGAATTGCTTTCTCATTTTTTAGTAATTTTTACAATCTCACCACATGACCAAACAAGCCTGCCACGGGCTGGCAGGAAGATTCCTTGAGAAAGTTGTCAGCCGCAGACAAAACAATGATGAAGTTCGCCTTCTGAGACGTGCTCACCAAACGATTTCTTCCGACTCAGCAGCAGAGAACGGAAAAGTTTGGTGGAAGCTGGAGATTTTACGCTAGCACTTGTCAATCCAGAGTTTCCCACTCCGAGTCATTTTCACGAACCGATCTCCGCCTCACGAGGAGGCGAGATTGCAATGGGCTTTCTGGTGGATGATTGCATGAGAAAGTATCACGAGACTGAGGAGGAATGAATTGCTCATGACTAGCACTTTTGCACGACCCGCTAGTTCTCCAAATCGCCAGGAGAGAATCGGAAAGGATTTTGGAGGCTGATTCCCTATGGCGTTAGTTACCAGCCGTGATCAGCAAGAACCTGCTCGTTTTTGGAAATGTTCACGAACCGGTGTCTGCCAAATGACATGGGGATACACCGAAGGAAGAGAAATTTACTAGAAACCCAGAGGAGGAATTCCTTGTCATTGGTCGGAGTATTCACAGCCCCATTTCTTCCGAGGAGGGAATCTGAATGCACGAGAGAGGATGAGATTAGGAGGAATGAGCGATTACCCCGGTCGGTCACTGCTTTCTCATCCTTTGGACTTTCCATGAATCGATCACTGGCAATTCACTAGAAGTGACTCCGAAAGGCTTTTTGCACGATGATTGCTCTCTTTCAGAAACGTTCAGGCAATGATTTCTTCCAACTCCCCAGCCGGGAAGGGAAACGTTTGGTGGAAGATGACTGCTGGAGACTTGATGACTAGGACTTGTCAACGATGAACTTGTCACTTGCACTTGTCAAAAATGAATGTCTCATTATGAGTAAGTCTCATTATGAGTAAGTCTCGAACCGCTCTCTATCACCTGGTCAGGCGAGAATCCGAATGGCAATGAGAGGAAGAGTGCATGAGACATCAATCGCTAGCACTCATTAGTAGTGATTGTCTGATTGTGAGTAATTTACACAAACTGTCTCTACCAAATGACCAGGAGTGTAGCGACAAGGTCTTTGGAGGATGGATCCATGAGCTGCGAATTCCTACCGCTGAGCAGTAATCCCTCTCTGATTTTTCGTAATGCTCACGAACCAATCGCTACCAAATCGCCAGGAGAGAATCCTCTGGGCTTTTTCGTGGGTGATTCCATGCCAATGTCTCAGAAGACTTGATGAGGACTGAGGTTCTCCTTCTTAGTCGTGTTCACGAACCGAGTGCTTCCAAATCACCAGCACCACCTGTGAAGGGACGATAGAGGATGATTACCTGAAGCTGGAATGACTCCCACTAATCGCTACGTGATTTCTCCTCTTTCAGAATTTTCATGAGCCCATCCTTAACAGATCGCCAGGAACGAATCTGAAAGGCTTTTGGAGGATGCTCGAACGTGGACTTACTTACTAGCGGTCATCAGTCACAACTGTCTCCTCTTGAGTGATTGGCAGTAACCGATACCTAGCGAATGATCAGGGGCTATAATGCTAAATGCTTTGTCCGAGGACACCTTGAGAGATTTCTTAGAAGAAATTCCTGAGGAGGAATTGCTTTCTCATTTTTTAGTCATTTTTACAATCTCACCACATGACCAAACAAGCCTGCCACGGGCTGGCAGGAAGATTCCTTGAGAAAGTTGTCAGCCGCACACAAAACAATGATGAAGTTCGCCTTCTGAGACGTGCTCACCAAACGATTTCTTCCGACTCAGCAGCAGAGAACGGAAAAGTTTGGTGGAAGCTGGAGATTTTACGCTAGCACTTGTCAATCCAGAGTTTCCCACTCCGAGTCATTTTCACGAACCGATCTCCGCCTCACGAGGAGGCGAGATTGCAATGGGCTTTCTGGTGGATGATTGCATGAGAAAGTATCACGAGACTGAGGAGGAATGAATTGCTCATGACTAGCACTTTTGCACGACCCGCTAGTTCTCCAAATCGCCAGGAGAGAATCGGAAAGGATTTTGGAGGCTGATTCCCTATGGCGTTAGTTACCAGCCGTGATCAGCAAGAACCTGCTCGTTTTTGGAAATGTTCACGAACCGGTGTCTGCCAAATGACATGGGGATACACCGAAGGAACATGCCGCGTGTCGTCAAGAGAAATTTACTAGAAACCCAGAGGAGGAATTCCTTGTCATTGGTCGGAGTATTCACAGCCCCATTTCTTCCGAGGAGGGAATCTGAATGCACGAGAGAGGATGAGATTAGGAGGAATGAGCGATTACCCCGGTCGGTCACTGCTTTCTCATCCTTTGGACTTTCCATGAATCGATCACTGGCAATTCACTAGAAGTGACTCCGAAAGGCTTTTTGCACGATGATTGCTCTCTTTCAGAAACGTTCAGGCAATGATTTCTTCCAACTCCCCAGCCGGGAAGGGAAACGTTTGGTGGAAGATGATTGCTGGAGACTTGATGACTAGGACTTGTCAACGATGAACTTGTCACTTGCACTTGTCAAAAATGAATGTCTCATTATGAGTAAGTCTCGAACCGCTCTCTATCACCTGGTCAGGCGAGAATCCGAATGGCAATGAGAGGAAGAGTGCATGAGACATCAATCGCTAGCACTCATTAGTAGTGATTGTCTGATTGTGAGTAATTTACACAAACTGTCTCTACCAAATGACCAGGAGTGTAGCGACAAGGTCTTTGGAGGATGGATCCATGAGCTGCGAATTCCTACCGCTGAGCAGTAATCTCTCTCTGATTTTTCGTAATGCTCACGAACCAATCGCTACCAAATCGCCAGGAGAGAATCCTCTGGGCTTTTTCGTGGGTGATTCCATGCCAATGTCTCAGAAGACTTGATGAGGACTGAGGTTCTCCTTCTTAGTCGTGTTCACGAACCGAGTGCTTCCAAATCACCAGCACCACCTGTGAAGGGACGATAGAGGATGATTACCTGAAGCTGGAATGACTCCCACTAATCGCTACGTGATTTCTCCTCTTTCAGAATTTTCATGAGCCCATCCTTAGCAGATCGCCAGGAACGAATCTGAAAGGCTTTTGGAGGATGCTCGAACGTGGACTTACTTACTAGCGGTCATCAGTCACAACTGTCTCCTCTTGAGTGATTGGCAGTAACCGATACCTACCGAATGATCAGGGGCTATAATGCTAAATGGCTTTGTCCGAGGACACCTTGAGAGATTTCTTAGAAGAAATTCCTGAGGAGGAATTGCTTTCTCATTTTTTAGTAATTTTTACAATCTCACCACATGACCAAACAAGCCTGCCACGGGCTGGCAGGAAGATTCCTTGAGAAAGTTGTCAGCCGCAGACAAAACAATGATGAAGTTCGCCTTCTGAGACGTGCTCACCAAACGATTTCTTCCGACTCAGCAGCAGAGAACGGAAAAGTTTGGTGGAAGCTGGAGATTTTACGCTAGCACTTGTCAATCCAGAGTTTCCCACTCCGAGTCATTTTCACGAACCGATCTCCGCCTCACGAGGAGGCGAGATTGCAATGGGCTTTCTGGTGGATGATTGCATGAGAAAGTATCACGAGACTGAGGAGGAATGAATTGCTCATGACTAGCACTTTTGCACGACCCGCTAGTTCTCCAAATCGCCAGGAGAGAATCGGAAAGGATTTTGGAGGCTGATTCCCTATGGCGTTAGTTACCAGCCGTGATCAGCAAGAACCTGCTCGTTTTTGGAAATGTTCACGAACCGGTGTCTGCCAAATGACATGGGGATACACCGAAGGAACATGCCGCGTGTCGTCAAGAGAAATTTACTAGAAACCCAGAGGAGGAATTCCTTGTCATTGGTCGGAGTATTCACAGCCCCATTTCTTCCGAGGAGGGAATCTGAATGCACGAGAGAGGATGAGATTAGGAGGAATGAGCGATTACCCCGGTCGGTCACTGCTTTCTCATCCTTTGGACTTTCCATGAATCGATCACTGGCAATTCACTAGAAGTGACTCCGAAAGGCTTTTTGCACGATGATTGCTCTCTTTCAGAAACGTTCAGGCAATGATTTCTTCCAACTCCCCAGCCGGGAAGGGAAACGTTTGGTGGAAGATGATTGCTGGAGACTTGATGACTAGGACTTGTCAACGATGAACTTGTCACTTGCACTTGTCAAAAATGAATGTCTCATTATGAGTAAGTCTCGAACCGCTCTCTATCACCTGGTCAGGCGAGAATCCGAATGGCAATGAGAGGAAGAGTGCATGAGACATCAATCGCTAGCACTCATTAGTAGTGATTGTCTTCTTGTGAGTAATTTACACAAACTGTCTCTACCAAATGACCAGGAGTGTAGCGACAAGGTCTTTGGAGGATGGATCCATGAGCTGCGAATTCCTACCGCTGAGCAGTAATCCCTCTCTGATTTTTCGTAATGCTCACGAACCAATCGCTACCAAATCGCCAGGAGAGAATCCTCTGGGCTTTTTCGTGGGTGATTCCATGCCAATGTCTCAGAAGACTTGATGAGGACTGAGGTTCTCCTTCTTAGTCGTGTTCACGAACCGAGTGCTTCCAAATCACCAGCACCACCTGTGAAGGGACGATAGAGGATGATTACCTGAAGCTGGAATGACTCCCACTAATCGCTACGTGATTTCTCCTCTTTCAGAATTTTCATGAGCCCATCCTTAACAGATCGCCAGGAACGAATCTGAAAGGCTTTTGGAGGATGCTCGAACGTGGACTTACTTACTAGCGGTCATCAGTCACAACTGTCTCCTCTTGAGTGATTGGCAGTAACCGATACCTAGCGAATGATCAAGGGCTATAATGCTAAATGGCTTTGTCCGAGGACACCTTGAGAGATTTCTTAGAAGAAATTCCTGAGGAGGAATTGCTTTCTCATTTTTTAGTCATTTTTACAATCTCACCACATGACCAAACAAGCCTGCCACGGGCTGGCAGGAAGATTCCTTGAGAAAGTTGTCAGCCGCACACAAAACAATGATGAAGTTCGCCTTCTGAGACGTGTTCACCAAACGATTTCTTCCGACTCAGCAGCAGAGAACGGAAAAGTTTGGTGGAAGCTGGAGATTTTACGCTAGCACTTGTCAATCCAGAGTTTCCCACTCCGAGTCATTTTCACGAACCGATCTCCGCCTCACGAGGAGGCGAGATTGCAATGGGCTTTCTGGTGGATGATTGCATGAGAAAGTATCACGAGACTGAGGAGGAATGAATTGCTCATGACTAGCACTTTTGCACGACCCGCTAGTTCTCCAAATCGCCAGGAGAGAATCGGAAAGGATTTTGGAGGCTGATTCCCTATGGCGTTAGTTACCAGCCGTGATCAGCAAGAACCTGCTCGTTTTTGGAAATGTTCACGAACCGGTGTCTGCCAAATGACATGGGGATACACCGAAGGAACATGCCGCGTGTCGACAAGAGAAATTTACTAGAAACCCAGAGGAGGAATTCCTTGTCATTGGTCGGAGTATTCACAGCCCCATTTCTTCCGAGGAGGGAATCTGAATGCACGAGAGAGGATGAGATTAGGAGGAATGAGCGATTACCCCGGTCGGTCACTGCTTTCTCATCCTTTGGACTTTCCATGAATCGATCACTGGCAATTCACTAGAAGTGACTCCGAAAGGCTTTTTGCACGATGATTGCTCTCTTTCAGAAACGTTCAGGCAATGATTTCTTCCAACTCCCCAGCCGGGAAGGGAAACGTTTGGTGGAAGATGACTGCTGGAGACTTGATGACTAGGACTTGTCAACGATGAACTTGTCACTTGCACTTGTCAAAAATGAATGTCTCATTATGAGTAAGTCTCATTATGAGTAAGTCTCGAACCGCTCTCTATCACCTGGTCAGGCGAGAATCCGAATGGCAATGAGAGGAAGAGTGCATGAGACATCAATCGCTAGCACTCATTAGTAGTGATTGTCTGATTGTGAGTAATTTACACAAACTGTCTCTACCAAATGACCAGGAGTGTAGCGACAAGGTCTTTGGAGGATGGATCCATGAGCTGCGAATTCCTACTGCTGAGCAGTAATCCCTCTCTGATTTTTCGTAATGCTCACGAACCAATCGCTACCAAATCGCCAGGAGAGAATCCTCTGGGCTTTTTCGTGGGTGATTCCATGCCAATGTCTCAGAAGACTTGATGAGGACTGAGGTTCTCCTTCTTAGTCGTGTTCACGAACCGAGTGCTTCCAAATCACCAGCACCACCTGTGAAGGGACGATAGAGGATGATTACCTGAAGCTGGAATGACTCCCACTAATCGCTACGTGATTTCTCCTCTTTCAGAATTTTCATGAGCCCATCCTTAACAGATCGCCAAGAACGAATCTGAAAGGCTTTTGGAGGATGCTCGAACGTGGACTTACTTACTAGCGGTCATCAGTCACAACTGTCTCCTCTTGAGTGATTGGCAGTAACCGATACCTAGCGAATGATCAGGGGCTATAATGCTAAATGCTTTGTCCGAGGACACCTTGAGAGATTTCTTAGAAGAAATTCCTGAGGAGGAATTGCTTTCTCATTTTTTAGTCATTTTTACAATCTCACCACATGACCAAACAAGCCTGCCACGGGCTGGCAGGAAGATTCCTTGAGAAAGTTGTCAGCCGCACACAAAACAATGATGAAGTTCGCCTTCTGAGACGTGCTCACCAAACGATTTCTTCCGACTCAGCAGCAGAGAACGGAAAAGTTTGGTGGAAGCTGGAGATTTTACGCTAGCACTTGTCAATCCAGAGTTTCCCACTCCGAGTCATTTTCACGAACCGATCTCCGCCTCACGAGGAGGCGAGATTGCAATGGGCTTTCTGGTGGATGATTGCATGAGAAAGTATCACGAGACTGAGGAGGAATGAATTGCTCATGACTAGCACTTTTGCACGACCCGCTAGTTCTCCAAATCGCCAGGAGAGAATCGGAAAGGATTTTGGAGGCTGATTCCCTATGGCGTTAGTTACCAGCCGTGATCAGCAAGAACCTGCTCGTTTTTGGAAATGTTCACGAACCGGTGTCTGCCAAATGACATGGGGATACACCGAAGGAACATGCCGCGTGTCGTCAAGAGAAATTTACTAGAAACCCAGAGGAGGAATTCCTTGTCATTGGTCGGAGTATTCACAGCCCCATTTCTTCCGAGGAGGGAATCTGAATGCACGAGAGAGGATGAGATTAGGAGGAATGAGCGATTACCCCGGTCGGTCACTGCTTTCTCATCCTTTGGACTTTCCATGAATCGATCACTGGCAATTCACTAGAAGTGACTCCGAAAGGCTTTTTGCACGATGATTGCTCTCTTTCAGAAACGTTCAGGCAATGATTTCTTCCAACTCCCCAGCCGGGAAGGGAAACGTTTGGTGGAAGATGACTGCTGGAGACTTGATGACTAGGACTTGTCAACGATGAACTTGTCACTTGCACTTGTCAAAAATGAATGTCTCATTATGAGTAAGTCTCATTATGAGTAAGTCTCGAACCGCTCTCTATCACCTGGTCAGGCGAGAATCCGAATGGCAATGAGAGGAAGAGTGCATGAGACATCAATCGCTAGCACTCATTAGTAGTGATTGTCTGATTGTGAGTAATTTACACAAACTGTCTCTACCAAATGACCAGGAGTGTAGCGACAAGGTCTTTGGAGGATGGATCCATGAGCTGCGAATTCCTACCGCTGAGCAGTAATCCCTCTCTGATTTTTCGTAATGCTCACGAACCAATCGCTACCAAATCGCCAGGAGAGAATCCTCTGGGCTTTTTCGTGGGTGATTCCATGCCAATGTCTCAGAAGACTTGATGAGGACTGAGGTTCTCCTTCTTAGTCGTGTTCACGAACCGAGTGCTTCCAAATCACCAGCACCACCTGTGAAGGGACGATAGAGGATGATTACCTGAAGCTGGAATGACTCCCACTAATCGCTACGTGATTTCTCCTCTTTCAGAATTTTCATGAGCCCATCCTTAACAGATCGCCAGGAACGAATCTGAAAGGCTTTTGGAGGATGCTCGAACGTGGACTTACTTACTAGCGGTCATCAGTCACAACTGTCTCCTCTTGAGTGATTGGCAGTAACCGATACCTAGCGAATGATCAGGGGCTATAATGCTAAATGCTTTGTCCGAGGACACCTTGAGAGATTTCTTAGAAGAAATTCCTGAGGAGGAATTGCTTTCTCATTTTTTAGTCATTTTTACAATCTCACCACATGACCAAACAAGCCTGCCACGGGCTGGCAGGAAGATTCCTTGAGAAAGTTGTCAGCCGCACACAAAACAATGATGAAGTTCGCCTTCTGAGACGTGCTCACCAAACGATTTCTTCCGACTCAGCAGCAGAGAACGGAAAAGTTTGGTGGAAGCTGGAGATTTTACGCTAGCACTTGTCAATCCAGAGTTTCCCACTCCGAGTCATTTTCACGAACCGATCTCCGCCTCACGAGGAGGCGAGATTGCAATGGGCTTTCTGGTGGATGATTGCATGAGAAAGTATCACGAGACTGAGGAGGAATGAATTGCTCATGACTAGCACTTTTGCACGACCCGCTAGTTCTCCAAATCGCCAGGAGAGAATCGGAAAGGATTTTGGAGGCTGATTCCCTATGGCGTTAGTTACCAGCCGTGATCAGCAAGAACCTGCTCGTTTTTGGAAATGTTCACGAACCGGTGTCTGCCAAATGACATGGGGATACACCGAAGGAACATGCCGCGTGTCGTCAAGAGAAATTTACTAGAAACCCAGAGGAGGAATTCCTTGTCATTGGTCGGAGTATTCACAGCCCCATTTCTTCCGAGGAGGGAATCTGAATGCACGAGAGAGGATGAGATTAGGAGGAATGAGCGATTACCCCGGTCGGTCACTGCTTTCTCATCCTTTGGACTTTCCATGAATCGATCACTGGCAATTCACTAGAAGTGACTCCGAAAGGCTTTTTGCACGATGATTGCTCTCTTTCAGAAACGTTCAGGCAATGATTTCTTCCAACTCCCCAGCCGGGAAGGGAAACGTTTGGTGGAAGATGATTGCTGGAGACTTGATGACTAGGACTTGTCAACGATGAACTTGTCACTTGCACTTGTCAAAAATGAATGTCTCATTATGAGTAAGTCTCGAACCGCTCTCTATCACCTGGTCAGGCGAGAATCCGAATGGCAATGAGAGGAAGAGTGCATGAGACATCAATCGCTAGCACTCATTAGTAGTGATTGTCTGATTGTGAGTAATTTACACAAACTGTCTCTACCAAATGACCAGGAGTGTAGCGACAAGGTCTTTGGAGGATGGATCCATGAGCTGCGAATTCCTACCGCTGAGCAGTAATCTCTCTCTGATTTTTCGTAATGCTCACGAACCAATCGCTACCAAATCGCCAGGAGAGAATCCTCTGGGCTTTTTCGTGGGTGATTCCATGCCAATGTCTCAGAAGACTTGATGAGGACTGAGGTTCTCCTTCTTAGTCGTGTTCACGAACCGAGTGCTTCCAAATCACCAGCACCACCTGTGAAGGGACGATAGAGGATGATTACCTGAAGCTGGAATGACTCCCACTAATCGCTACGTGATTTCTCCTCTTTCAGAATTTTCATGAGCCCATCCTTAGCAGATCGCCAGGAACGAATCTGAAAGGCTTTTGGAGGATGCTCGAACGTGGACTTACTTACTAGCGGTCATCAGTCACAACTGTCTCCTCTTGAGTGATTGGCAGTAACCGATACCTAGCGAATGATCAGGGGCTATAATGCTAAATGCTTTGTCCGAGGACACCTTGAGAGATTTCTTAGAAGAAATTCCTGAGGAGGAATTGCTTTCTCATTTTTTAGTCATTTTTACAATCTCACCACATGACCAAACAAGCCTGCCACGGGCTGGCAGGAAGATTCCTTGAGAAAGTTGTCAGCCGCACACAAAACAATGATGAAGTTCGCCTTCTGAGACGTGCTCACCAAACGATTTCTTCCGACTCAGCAGCAGAGAACGGAAAAGTTTGGTGGAAGCTGGAGATTTTACGCTAGCACTTGTCAATCCAGAGTTTCCCACTCCGAGTCATTTTCACGAACCGATCTCCGCCTCACGAGGAGGCGAGATTGCAATGGGCTTTCTGGTGGATGATTGCATGAGAAAGTATCACGAGACTGAGGAGGAATGAATTGCTCATGACTAGCACTTTTGCACGACCCGCTAGTTCTCCAAATCGCCAGGAGAGAATCGGAAAGGATTTTGGAGGCTGATTCCCTATGGCGTTAGTTACCAGCCGTGATCAGCAAGAACCTGCTCGTTTTTGGAAATGTTCACGAACCGGTGTCTGCCAAATGACATGGGGATACACCGAAGGAACATGCCGCGTGTCGTCAAGAGAAATTTACTAGAAACCCAGAGGAGGAATTCCTTGTCATTGGTCGGAGTATTCACAGCCCCATTTCTTCCGAGGAGGGAATCTGAATGCACGAGAGAGGATGAGATTAGGAGGAATGAGCGATTACCCCGGTCGGTCACTGCTTTCTCATCCTTTGGACTTTCCATGAATCGATCACTGGCAATTCACTAGAAGTGACTCCGAAAGGCTTTTTGCACGATGATTGCTCTCTTTCAGAAACGTTCAGGCAATGATTTCTTCCAACTCCCCAGCCGGGAAGGGAAACGTTTGGTGGAAGATGATTGCTGGAGACTTGATGACTAGGACTTGTCAACGATGAACTTGTCACTTGCACTTGTCAAAAATGAATGTCTCATTATGAGTAAGTCTCGAACCGCTCTCTATCACCTGGTCAGGCGAGAATCCGAATGGCAATGAGAGGAAGAGTGCATGAGACATCAATCGCTAGCACTCATTAGTAGTGATTGTCTGATTGTGAGTAATTTACACAAACTGTCTCTACCAAATGACCAGGAGTGTAGCGACAAGGTCTTTGGAGGATGGATCCATGAGCTGCGAATTCCTACCGCTGAGCAGTAATCCCTCTCTGATTTTTCGTAATGCTCACGAACCAATCGCTACCAAATCGCCAGGAGAGAATCCTCTGGGCTTTTTCGTGGGTGATTCCATGCCAATGTCTCAGAAGACTTGATGAGGACTGAGGTTCTCCTTCTTAGTCGTGTTCACGAACCGAGTGCTTCCAAATCACCAGCACCACCTGTGAAGGGACGATAGAGGATGATTACCTGAAGCTGGAATGACTCCCACTAATCGCTACGTGATTTCTCCTCTTTCAGAATTTTCATGAGCCCATCCTTAACAGATCGCCAGGAACGAATCTGAAAGGCTTTTGGAGGATGCTCGAACGTGGACTTACTTACTAGCGGTCATCAGTCACAACTGTCTCCTCTTGAGTGATTGGCAGTAACCGATACCTAGCGAATGATCAAGGGCTATAATGCTAAATGGCTTTGTCCGAGGACACCTTGAGAGATTTCTTAGAAGAAATTCCTGAGGAGGAATTGCTTTCTCATTTTTTAGTCATTTTTACAATCTCACCACATGACCAAACAAGCCTGCCACGGGCTGGCAGGAAGATTCCTTGAGAAAGTTGTCAGCCGCACACAAAACAATGATGAAGTTCGCCTTCTGAGACGTGTTCACCAAACGATTTCTTCCGACTCAGCAGCAGAGAACGGAAAAGTTTGGTGGAAGCTGGAGATTTTACGCTAGCACTTGTCAATCCAGAGTTTCCCACTCCGAGTCATTTTCACGAACCGATCTCCGCCTCACGAGGAGGCGAGATTGCAATGGGCTTTCTGGTGGATGATTGCATGAGAAAGTATCACGAGACTGAGGAGGAATGAATTGCTCATGACTAGCACTTTTGCACGACCCGCTAGTTCTCCAAATCGCCAGGAGAGAATCGGAAAGGATTTTGGAGGCTGATTCCCTATGGCGTTAGTTACCAGCCGTGATCAGCAAGAACCTGCTCGTTTTTGGAAATGTTCACGAACCGGTGTCTGCCAAATGACATGGGGATACACCGAAGGAACATGCCGCGTGTCGACAAGAGAAATTTACTAGAAACCCAGAGGAGGAATTCCTTGTCATTGGTCGGAGTATTCACAGCCCCATTTCTTCCGAGGAGGGAATCTGAATGCACGAGAGAGGATGAGATTAGGAGGAATGAGCGATTACCCCGGTCGGTCACTGCTTTCTCATCCTTTGGACTTTCCATGAATCGATCACTGGCAATTCACTAGAAGTGACTCCGAAAGGCTTTTTGCACGATGATTGCTCTCTTTCAGAAACGTTCAGGCAATGATTTCTTCCAACTCCCCAGCCGGGAAGGGAAACGTTTGGTGGAAGATGACTGCTGGAGACTTGATGACTAGGACTTGTCAACGATGAACTTGTCACTTGCACTTGTCAAAAATGAATGTCTCATTATGAGTAAGTCTCATTATGAGTAAGTCTCGAACCGCTCTCTATCACCTGGTCAGGCGAGAATCCGAATGGCAATGAGAGGAAGAGTGCATGAGACATCAATCGCTAGCACTCATTAGTAGTGATTGTCTGATTGTGAGTAATTTACACAAACTGTCTCTACCAAATGACCAGGAGTGTAGCGACAAGGTCTTTGGAGGATGGATCCATGAGCTGCGAATTCCTACCGCTGAGCAGTAATCCCTCTCTGATTTTTCGTAATGCTCACGAACCAATCGCTACCAAATCGCCAGGAGAGAATCCTCTGGGCTTTTTCGTGGGTGATTCCATGCCAATGTCTCAGAAGACTTGATGAGGACTGAGGTTCTCCTTCTTAGTCGTGTTCACGAACCGAGTGCTTCCAAATCACCAGCACCACCTGTGAAGGGACGATAGAGGATGATTACCTGAAGCTGGAATGACTCCCACTAATCGCTACGTGATTTCTCCTCTTTCAGAATTTTCATGAGCCCATCCTTAACAGATCGCCAGGAACGAATCTGAAAGGCTTTTGGAGGATGCTCGAACGTGGACTTACTTACTAGCGGTCATCAGTCACAACTGTCTCCTCTTGAGTGATTGGCAGTAACCGATACCTAGCGAATGATCAGGGGCTATAATGCTAAATGCTTTGTCCGAGGACACCTTGAGAGATTTCTTAGAAGAAATTCCTGAGGAGGAATTGCTTTCTCATTTTTTAGTCATTTTTACAATCTCACCACATGACCAAACAAGCCTGCCACGGGCTGGCAGGAAGATTCCTTGAGAAAGTTGTCAGCCGCACACAAAACAATGATGAAGTTCGCCTTCTGAGACGTGTTCACCAAACGATTTCTTCCGACTCAGCAGCAGAGAACGGAAAAGTTTGGTGGAAGCTGGAGATTTTACGCTAGCACTTGTCAATCCAGAGTTTCCCACTCCGAGTCATTTTCACGAACCGATCTCCGCCTCACGAGGAGGCGAGATTGCAATGGGCTTTCTGGTGGATGATTGCATGAGAAAGTATCACGAGACTGAGGAGGAATGAATTGCTCATGACTAGCACTTTTGCACGACCCGCTAGTTCTCCAAATCGCCAGGAGAGAATCGGAAAGGATTTTGGAGGCTGATTCCCTATGGCGTTAGTTACCAGCCGTGATCAGCAAGAACCTGCTCGTTTTTGGAAATGTTCACGAACCGGTGTCTGCCAAATGACATGGGGATACACCGAAGGAACATGCCGCGTGTCGACAAGAGAAATTTACTAGAAACCCAGAGGAGGAATTCCTTGTCATTGGTCGGAGTATTCACAGCCCCATTTCTTCCGAGGAGGGAATCTGAATGCACGAGAGAGGATGAGATTAGGAGGAATGAGCGATTACCCCGGTCGGTCACTGCTTTCTCATCCTTTGGACTTTCCATGAATCGATCACTGGCAATTCACTAGAAGTGACTCCGAAAGGCTTTTTGCACGATGATTGCTCTCTTTCAGAAACGTTCAGGCAATGATTTCTTCCAACTCCCCAGCCGGGAAGGGAAACGTTTGGTGGAAGATGACTGCTGGAGACTTGATGACTAGGACTTGTCAACGATGAACTTGTCACTTGCACTTGTCAAAAATGAATGTCTCATTATGAGTAAGTCTCATTATGAGTAAGTCTCGAACCGCTCTCTATCACCTGGTCAGGCGAGAATCCGAATGGCAATGAGAGGAAGAGTGCATGAGACATCAATCGCTAGCACTCATTAGTAGTGATTGTCTGATTGTGAGTAATTTACACAAACTGTCTCTACCAAATGACCAGGAGTGTAGCGACAAGGTCTTTGGAGGATGGATCCATGAGCTGCGAATTCCTACCGCTGAGCAGTAATCTCTCTCTGATTTTTCGTAATGCTCACGAACCAATCGCTACCAAATCGCCAGGAGAGAATCCTCTGGGCTTTTTCGTGGGTGATTCCATGCCAATGTCTCAGAAGACTTGATGAGGACTGAGGTTCTCCTTCTTAGTCGTGTTCACGAACCGAGTGCTTCCAAATCACCAGCACCACCTGTGAAGGGACGATAGAGGATGATTACCTGAAGCTGGAATGACTCCCACTAATCGCTACGTGATTTCTCCTCTTTCAGAATTTTCATGAGCCCATCCTTAGCAGATCGCCAGGAACGAATCTGAAAGGCTTTTGGAGGATGCTCGAACGTGGACTTACTTACTAGCGGTCATCAGTCACAACTGTCTCCTCTTGAGTGATTGGCAGTAACCGATACCTAGCGAATGATCAGGGGCTATAATGCTAAATGCTTTGTCCGAGGACACCTTGAGAGATTTCTTAGAAGAAATTCCTGAGGAGGAATTGCTTTCTCATTTTTTAGTCATTTTTACAATCTCACCACATGACCAAACAAGCCTGCCACGGGCTGGCAGGAAGATTCCTTGAGAAAGTTGTCAGCCGCACACAAAACAATGATGAAGTTCGCCTTCTGAGACGTGCTCACCAAACGATTTCTTCCGACTCAGCAGCAGAGAACGGAAAAGTTTGGTGGAAGCTGGAGATTTTACGCTAGCACTTGTCAATCCAGAGTTTCCCACTCCGAGTCATTTTCACGAACCGATCTCCGCCTCACGAGGAGGCGAGATTGCAATGGGCTTTCTGGTGGATGATTGCATGAGAAAGTATCACGAGACTGAGGAGGAATGAATTGCTCATGACTAGCACTTTTGCACGACCCGCTAGTTCTCCAAATCGCCAGGAGAGAATCGGAAAGGATTTTGGAGGCTGATTCCCTATGGCGTTAGTTACCAGCCGTGATCAGCAAGAACCTGCTCGTTTTTGGAAATGTTCACGAACCGGTGTCTGCCAAATGACATGGGGATACACCGAAGGAACATGCCGCGTGTCGTCAAGAGAAATTTACTAGAAACCCAGAGGAGGAATTCCTTGTCATTGGTCGGAGTATTCACAGCCCCATTTCTTCCGAGGAGGGAATCTGAATGCACGAGAGAGGATGAGATTAGGAGGAATGAGCGATTACCCCGGTCGGTCACTGCTTTCTCATCCTTTGGACTTTCCATGAATCGATCACTGGCAATTCACTAGAAGTGACTCCGAAAGGCTTTTTGCACGATGATTGCTCTCTTTCAGAAACGTTCAGGCAATGATTTCTTCCAACTCCCCAGCCGGGAAGGGAAACGTTTGGTGGAAGATGATTGCTGGAGACTTGATGACTAGGACTTGTCAACGATGAACTTGTCACTTGCACTTGTCAAAAATGAATGTCTCATTATGAGTAAGTCTCGAACCGCTCTCTATCACCTGGTCAGGCGAGAATCCGAATGGCAATGAGAGGAAGAGTGCATGAGACATCAATCGCTAGCACTCATTAGTAGTGATTGTCTGATTGTGAGTAATTTACACAAACTGTCTCTACCAAATGACCAGGAGTGTAGCGACAAGGTCTTTGGAGGATGGATCCATGAGCTGCGAATTCCTACCGCTGAGCAGTAATCCCTCTCTGATTTTTCGTAATGCTCACGAACCAATCGCTACCAAATCGCCAGGAGAGAATCCTCTGGGCTTTTTCGTGGGTGATTCCATGCCAATGTCTCAGAAGACTTGATGAGGACTGAGGTTCTCCTTCTTAGTCGTGTTCACGAACCGAGTGCTTCCAAATCACCAGCACCACCTGTGAAGGGACGATAGAGGATGATTACCTGAAGCTGGAATGACTCCCACTAATCGCTACGTGATTTCTCCTCTTTCAGAATTTTCATGAGCCCATCCTTAACAGATCGCCAGGAACGAATCTGAAAGGCTTTTGGAGGATGCTCGAACGTGGACTTACTTACTAGCGGTCATCAGTCACAACTGTCTCCTCTTGAGTGATTGGCAGTAACCGATACCTAGCGAATGATCAAGGGCTATAATGCTAAATGGCTTTGTCCGAGGACACCTTGAGAGATTTCTTAGAAGAAATTCCTGAGGAGGAATTGCTTTCTCATTTTTTAGTAATTTTTACAATCTCACCACATGACCAAACAAGCCTGCCACGGGCTGGCAGGAAGATTCCTTGAGAAAGTTGTCAGCCGCACACAAAACAATGATGAAGTTCGCCTTCTGAGACGTGTTCACCAAACGATTTCTTCCGACTCAGCAGCAGAGAACGGAAAAGTTTGGTGGAAGCTGGAGATTTTACGCTAGCACTTGTCAATCCAGAGTTTCCCACTCCGAGTCATTTTCACGAACCGATCTCCGCCTCACGAGGAGGCGAGATTGCAATGGGCTTTCTGGTGGATGATTGCATGAGAAAGTATCACGAGACTGAGGAGGAATGAATTGCTCATGACTAGCACTTTTGCACGACCCGCTAGTTCTCCAAATCGCCAGGAGAGAATCGGAAAGGATTTTGGAGGCTGATTCCCTATGGCGTTAGTTACCAGCCGTGATCAGCAAGAACCTGCTCGTTTTTGGAAATGTTCACGAACCGGTGTCTGCCAAATGACATGGGGATACACCGAAGGAACATGCCGCGTGTCGACAAGAGAAATTTACTAGAAACCCAGAGGAGGAATTCCTTGTCATTGGTCGGAGTATTCACAGCCCCATTTCTTCCGAGGAGGGAATCTGAATGCACGAGAGAGGATGAGATTAGGAGGAATGAGCGATTACCCCGGTCGGTCACTGCTTTCTCATCCTTTGGACTTTCCATGAATCGATCACTGGCAATTCACTAGAAGTGACTCCGAAAGGCTTTTTGCACGATGATTGCTCTCTTTCAGAAACGTTCAGGCAATGATTTCTTCCAACTCCCCAGCCGGGAAGGGAAACGTTTGGTGGAAGATGACTGCTGGAGACTTGATGACTAGGACTTGTCAACGATGAACTTGTCACTTGCACTTGTCAAAAATGAATGTCTCATTATGAGTAAGTCTCATTATGAGTAAGTCTCGAACCGCTCTCTATCACCTGGTCAGGCGAGAATCCGAATGGCAATGAGAGGAAGAGTGCATGAGACATCAATCGCTAGCACTCATTAGTAGTGATTGTCTGATTGTGAGTAATTTACACAAACTGTCTCTACCAAATGACCAGGAGTGTAGCGACAAGGTCTTTGGAGGATGGATCCATGAGCTGCGAATTCCTACCGCTGAGCAGTAATCCCTCTCTGATTTTTCGTAATGCTCACGAACCAATCGCTACCAAATCGCCAGGAGAGAATCCTCTGGGCTTTTTCGTGGGTGATTCCATGCCAATGTCTCAGAAGACTTGATGAGGACTGAGGTTCTCCTTCTTAGTCGTGTTCACGAACCGAGTGCTTCCAAATCACCAGCACCACCTGTGAAGGGACGATAGAGGATGATTACCTGAAGCTGGAATGACTCCCACTAATCGCTACGTGATTTCTCCTCTTTCAGAATTTTCATGAGCCCATCCTTAACAGATCGCCAGGAACGAATCTGAAAGGCTTTTGGAGGATGCTCGAACGTGGACTTACTTACTAGCGGTCATCAGTCACAACTGTCTCCTCTTGAGTGATTGGCAGTAACCGATACCTAGCGAATGATCAGGGGCTATAATGCTAAATGCTTTGTCCGAGGACACCTTGAGAGATTTCTTAGAAGAAATTCCTGAGGAGGAATTGCTTTCTCATTTTTTAGTCATTTTTACAATCTCACCACATGACCAAACAAGCCTGCCACGGGCTGGCAGGAAGATTCCTTGAGAAAGTTGTCAGCCGCACACAAAACAATGATGAAGTTCGCCTTCTGAGACGTGCTCACCAAACGATTTCTTCCGACTCAGCAGCAGAGAACGGAAAAGTTTGGTGGAAGCTGGAGATTTTACGCTAGCACTTGTCAATCCAGAGTTTCCCACTCCGAGTCATTTTCACGAACCGATCTCCGCCTCACGAGGAGGCGAGATTGCAATGGGCTTTCTGGTGGATGATTGCATGAGAAAGTATCACGAGACTGAGGAGGAATGAATTGCTCATGACTAGCACTTTTGCACGACCCGCTAGTTCTCCAAATCGCCAGGAGAGAATCGGAAAGGATTTTGGAGGCTGATTCCCTATGGCGTTAGTTACCAGCCGTGATCAGCAAGAACCTGCTCGTTTTTGGAAATGTTCACGAACCGGTGTCTGCCAAATGACATGGGGATACACCGAAGGAACATGCCGCGTGTCGACAAGAGAAATTTACTAGAAACCCAGAGGAGGAATTCCTTGTCATTGGTCGGAGTATTCACAGCCCCATTTCTTCCGAGGAGGGAATCTGAATGCACGAGAGAGGATGAGATTAGGAGGAATGAGCGATTACCCCGGTCGGTCACTGCTTTCTCATCCTTTGGACTTTCCATGAATCGATCACTGGCAATTCACTAGAAGTGACTCCGAAAGGCTTTTTGCACGATGATTGCTCTCTTTCAGAAACGTTCAGGCAATGATTTCTTCCAACTCCCCAGCCGGGAAGGGAAACGTTTGGTGGAAGATGACTGCTGGAGACTTGATGACTAGGACTTGTCAACGATGAACTTGTCACTTGCACTTGTCAAAAATGAATGTCTCATTATGAGTAAGTCTCATTATGAGTAAGTCTCGAACCGCTCTCTATCACCTGGTCAGGCGAGAATCCGAATGGCAATGAGAGGAAGAGTGCATGAGACATCAATCGCTAGCACTCATTAGTAGTGATTGTCTGATTGTGAGTAATTTACACAAACTGTCTCTACCAAATGACCAGGAGTGTAGCGACAAGGTCTTTGGAGGATGGATCCATGAGCTGCGAATTCCTACCGCTGAGCAGTAATCCCTCTCTGATTTTTCGTAATGCTCACGAACCAATCGCTACCAAATCGCCAGGAGAGAATCCTCTGGGCTTTTTCGTGGGTGATTCCATGCCAATGTCTCAGAAGACTTGATGAGGACTGAGGTTCTCCTTCTTAGTCGTGTTCACGAACCGAGTGCTTCCAAATCACCAGCACCACCTGTGAAGGGACGATAGAGGATGATTACCTGAAGCTGGAATGACTCCCACTAATCGCTACGTGATTTCTCCTCTTTCAGAATTTTCATGAGCCCATCCTTAACAGATCGCCAGGAACGAATCTGAAAGGCTTTTGGAGGATGCTCGAACGTGGACTTACTTACTAGCGGTCATCAGTCACAACTGTCTCCTCTTGAGTGATTGGCAGTAACCGATACCTAGCGAATGATCAAGGGCTATAATGCTAAATGGCTTTGTCCGAGGACACCTTGAGAGATTTCTTAGAAGAAATTCCTGAGGAGGAATTGCTTTCTCATTTTTTAGTCATTTTTACAATCTCACCACATGACCAAACAAGCCTGCCACGGGCTGGCAGGAAGATTCCTTGAGAAAGTTGTCAGCCGCACACAAAACAATGATGAAGTTCGCCTTCTGAGACGTGTTCACCAAACGATTTCTTCCGACTCAGCAGCAGAGAACGGAAAAGTTTGGTGGAAGCTGGAGATTTTACGCTAGCACTTGTCAATCCAGAGTTTCCCACTCCGAGTCATTTTCACGAACCGATCTCCGCCTCACGAGGAGGCGAGATTGCAATGGGCTTTCTGGTGGATGATTGCATGAGAAAGTATCACGAGACTGAGGAGGAATGAATTGCTCATGACTAGCACTTTTGCACGACCCGCTAGTTCTCCAAATCGCCAGGAGAGAATCGGAAAGGATTTTGGAGGCTGATTCCCTATGGCGTTAGTTACCAGCCGTGATCAGCAAGAACCTGCTCGTTTTTGGAAATGTTCACGAACCGGTGTCTGCCAAATGACATGGGGATACACCGAAGGAACATGCCGCGTGTCGACAAGAGAAATTTACTAGAAACCCAGAGGAGGAATTCCTTGTCATTGGTCGGAGTATTCACAGCCCCATTTCTTCCGAGGAGGGAATCTGAATGCACGAGAGAGGATGAGATTAGGAGGAATGAGCGATTACCCCGGTCGGTCACTGCTTTCTCATCCTTTGGACTTTCCATGAATCGATCACTGGCAATTCACTAGAAGTGACTCCGAAAGGCTTTTTGCACGATGATTGCTCTCTTTCAGAAACGTTCAGGCAATGATTTCTTCCAACTCCCCAGCCGGGAAGGGAAACGTTTGGTGGAAGATGACTGCTGGAGACTTGATGACTAGGACTTGTCAACGATGAACTTGTCACTTGCACTTGTCAAAAATGAATGTCTCATTATGAGTAAGTCTCATTATGAGTAAGTCTCGAACCGCTCTCTATCACCTGGTCAGGCGAGAATCCGAATGGCAATGAGAGGAAGAGTGCATGAGACATCAATCGCTAGCACTCATTAGTAGTGATTGTCTGATTGTGAGTAATTTACACAAACTGTCTCTACCAAATGACCAGGAGTGTAGCGACAAGGTCTTTGGAGGATGGATCCATGAGCTGCGAATTCCTACTGCTGAGCAGTAATCCCTCTCTGATTTTTCGTAATGCTCACGAACCAATCGCTACCAAATCGCCAGGAGAGAATCCTCTGGGCTTTTTCGTGGGTGATTCCATGCCAATGTCTCAGAAGACTTGATGAGGACTGAGGTTCTCCTTCTTAGTCGTGTTCACGAACCGAGTGCTTCCAAATCACCAGCACCACCTGTGAAGGGACGATAGAGGATGATTACCTGAAGCTGGAATGACTCCCACTAATCGCTACGTGATTTCTCCTCTTTCAGAATTTTCATGAGCCCATCCTTAACAGATCGCCAAGAACGAATCTGAAAGGCTTTTGGAGGATGCTCGAACGTGGACTTACTTACTAGCGGTCATCAGTCACAACTGTCTCCTCTTGAGTGATTGGCAGTAACCGATACCTAGCGAATGATCAGGGGCTATAATGCTAAATGCTTTGTCCGAGGACACCTTGAGAGATTTCTTAGAAGAAATTCCTGAGGAGGAATTGCTTTCTCATTTTTTAGTCATTTTTACAATCTCACCACATGACCAAACAAGCCTGCCACGGGCTGGCAGGAAGATTCCTTGAGAAAGTTGTCAGCCGCACACAAAACAATGATGAAGTTCGCCTTCTGAGACGTGCTCACCAAACGATTTCTTCCGACTCAGCAGCAGAGAACGGAAAAGTTTGGTGGAAGCTGGAGATTTTACGCTAGCACTTGTCAATCCAGAGTTTCCCACTCCGAGTCATTTTCACGAACCGATCTCCGCCTCACGAGGAGGCGAGATTGCAATGGGCTTTCTGGTGGATGATTGCATGAGAAAGTATCACGAGACTGAGGAGGAATGAATTGCTCATGACTAGCACTTTTGCACGACCCGCTAGTTCTCCAAATCGCCAGGAGAGAATCGGAAAGGATTTTGGAGGCTGATTCCCTATGGCGTTAGTTACCAGCCGTGATCAGCAAGAACCTGCTCGTTTTTGGAAATGTTCACGAACCGGTGTCTGCCAAATGACATGGGGATACACCGAAGGAACATGCCGCGTGTCGTCAAGAGAAATTTACTAGAAACCCAGAGGAGGAATTCCTTGTCATTGGTCGGAGTATTCACAGCCCCATTTCTTCCGAGGAGGGAATCTGAATGCACGAGAGAGGATGAGATTAGGAGGAATGAGCGATTACCCCGGTCGGTCACTGCTTTCTCATCCTTTGGACTTTCCATGAATCGATCACTGGCAATTCACTAGAAGTGACTCCGAAAGGCTTTTTGCACGATGATTGCTCTCTTTCAGAAACGTTCAGGCAATGATTTCTTCCAACTCCCCAGCCGGGAAGGGAAACGTTTGGTGGAAGATGACTGCTGGAGACTTGATGACTAGGACTTGTCAACGATGAACTTGTCACTTGCACTTGTCAAAAATGAATGTCTCATTATGAGTAAGTCTCATTATGAGTAAGTCTCGAACCGCTCTCTATCACCTGGTCAGGCGAGAATCCGAATGGCAATGAGAGGAAGAGTGCATGAGACATCAATCGCTAGCACTCATTAGTAGTGATTGTCTGATTGTGAGTAATTTACACAAACTGTCTCTACCAAATGACCAGGAGTGTAGCGACAAGGTCTTTGGAGGATGGATCCATGAGCTGCGAATTCCTACCGCTGAGCAGTAATCCCTCTCTGATTTTTCGTAATGCTCACGAACCAATCGCTACCAAATCGCCAGGAGAGAATCCTCTGGGCTTTTTCGTGGGTGATTCCATGCCAATGTCTCAGAAGACTTGATGAGGACTGAGGTTCTCCTTCTTAGTCGTGTTCACGAACCGAGTGCTTCCAAATCACCAGCACCACCTGTGAAGGGACGATAGAGGATGATTACCTGAAGCTGGAATGACTCCCACTAATCGCTACGTGATTTCTCCTCTTTCAGAATTTTCATGAGCCCATCCTTAACAGATCGCCAGGAACGAATCTGAAAGGCTTTTGGAGGATGCTCGAACGTGGACTTACTTACTAGCGGTCATCAGTCACAACTGTCTCCTCTTGAGTGATTGGCAGTAACCGATACCTAGCGAATGATCAGGGGCTATAATGCTAAATGCTTTGTCCGAGGACACCTTGAGAGATTTCTTAGAAGAAATTCCTGAGGAGGAATTGCTTTCTCATTTTTTAGTCATTTTTACAATCTCACCACATGACCAAACAAGCCTGCCACGGGCTGGCAGGAAGATTCCTTGAGAAAGTTGTCAGCCGCACACAAAACAATGATGAAGTTCGCCTTCTGAGACGTGCTCACCAAACGATTTCTTCCGACTCAGCAGCAGAGAACGGAAAAGTTTGGTGGAAGCTGGAGATTTTACGCTAGCACTTGTCAATCCAGAGTTTCCCACTCCGAGTCATTTTCACGAACCGATCTCCGCCTCACGAGGAGGCGAGATTGCAATGGGCTTTCTGGTGGATGATTGCATGAGAAAGTATCACGAGACTGAGGAGGAATGAATTGCTCATGACTAGCACTTTTGCACGACCCGCTAGTTCTCCAAATCGCCAGGAGAGAATCGGAAAGGATTTTGGAGGCTGATTCCCTATGGCGTTAGTTACCAGCCGTGATCAGCAAGAACCTGCTCGTTTTTGGAAATGTTCACGAACCGGTGTCTGCCAAATGACATGGGGATACACCGAAGGAACATGCCGCGTGTCGTCAAGAGAAATTTACTAGAAACCCAGAGGAGGAATTCCTTGTCATTGGTCGGAGTATTCACAGCCCCATTTCTTCCGAGGAGGGAATCTGAATGCACGAGAGAGGATGAGATTAGGAGGAATGAGCGATTACCCCGGTCGGTCACTGCTTTCTCATCCTTTGGACTTTCCATGAATCGATCACTGGCAATTCACTAGAAGTGACTCCGAAAGGCTTTTTGCACGATGATTGCTCTCTTTCAGAAACGTTCAGGCAATGATTTCTTCCAACTCCCCAGCCGGGAAGGGAAACGTTTGGTGGAAGATGATTGCTGGAGACTTGATGACTAGGACTTGTCAACGATGAACTTGTCACTTGCACTTGTCAAAAATGAATGTCTCATTATGAGTAAGTCTCGAACCGCTCTCTATCACCTGGTCAGGCGAGAATCCGAATGGCAATGAGAGGAAGAGTGCATGAGACATCAATCGCTAGCACTCATTAGTAGTGATTGTCTGATTGTGAGTAATTTACACAAACTGTCTCTACCAAATGACCAGGAGTGTAGCGACAAGGTCTTTGGAGGATGGATCCATGAGCTGCGAATTCCTACCGCTGAGCAGTAATCTCTCTCTGATTTTTCGTAATGCTCACGAACCAATCGCTACCAAATCGCCAGGAGAGAATCCTCTGGGCTTTTTCGTGGGTGATTCCATGCCAATGTCTCAGAAGACTTGATGAGGACTGAGGTTCTCCTTCTTAGTCGTGTTCACGAACCGAGTGCTTCCAAATCACCAGCACCACCTGTGAAGGGACGATAGAGGATGATTACCTGAAGCTGGAATGACTCCCACTAATCGCTACGTGATTTCTCCTCTTTCAGAATTTTCATGAGCCCATCCTTAGCAGATCGCCAGGAACGAATCTGAAAGGCTTTTGGAGGATGCTCGAACGTGGACTTACTTACTAGCGGTCATCAGTCACAACTGTCTCCTCTTGAGTGATTGGCAGTAACCGATACCTAGCGAATGATCAGGGGCTATAATGCTAAATGCTTTGTCCGAGGACACCTTGAGAGATTTCTTAGAAGAAATTCCTGAGGAGGAATTGCTTTCTCATTTTTTAGTCATTTTTACAATCTCACCACATGACCAAACAAGCCTGCCACGGGCTGGCAGGAAGATTCCTTGAGAAAGTTGTCAGCCGCACACAAAACAATGATGAAGTTCGCCTTCTGAGACGTGCTCACCAAACGATTTCTTCCGACTCAGCAGCAGAGAACGGAAAAGTTTGGTGGAAGCTGGAGATTTTACGCTAGCACTTGTCAATCCAGAGTTTCCCACTCCGAGTCATTTTCACGAACCGATCTCCGCCTCACGAGGAGGCGAGATTGCAATGGGCTTTCTGGTGGATGATTGCATGAGAAAGTATCACGAGACTGAGGAGGAATGAATTGCTCATGACTAGCACTTTTGCACGACCCGCTAGTTCTCCAAATCGCCAGGAGAGAATCGGAAAGGATTTTGGAGGCTGATTCCCTATGGCGTTAGTTACCAGCCGTGATCAGCAAGAACCTGCTCGTTTTTGGAAATGTTCACGAACCGGTGTCTGCCAAATGACATGGGGATACACCGAAGGAACATGCCGCGTGTCGTCAAGAGAAATTTACTAGAAACCCAGAGGAGGAATTCCTTGTCATTGGTCGGAGTATTCACAGCCCCATTTCTTCCGAGGAGGGAATCTGAATGCACGAGAGAGGATGAGATTAGGAGGAATGAGCGATTACCCCGGTCGGTCACTGCTTTCTCATCCTTTGGACTTTCCATGAATCGATCACTGGCAATTCACTAGAAGTGACTCCGAAAGGCTTTTTGCACGATGATTGCTCTCTTTCAGAAACGTTCAGGCAATGATTTCTTCCAACTCCCCAGCCGGGAAGGGAAACGTTTGGTGGAAGATGATTGCTGGAGACTTGATGACTAGGACTTGTCAACGATGAACTTGTCACTTGCACTTGTCAAAAATGAATGTCTCATTATGAGTAAGTCTCGAACCGCTCTCTATCACCTGGTCAGGCGAGAATCCGAATGGCAATGAGAGGAAGAGTGCATGAGACATCAATCGCTAGCACTCATTAGTAGTGATTGTCTGATTGTGAGTAATTTACACAAACTGTCTCTACCAAATGACCAGGAGTGTAGCGACAAGGTCTTTGGAGGATGGATCCATGAGCTGCGAATTCCTACCGCTGAGCAGTAATCCCTCTCTGATTTTTCGTAATGCTCACGAACCAATCGCTACCAAATCGCCAGGAGAGAATCCTCTGGGCTTTTTCGTGGGTGATTCCATGCCAATGTCTCAGAAGACTTGATGAGGACTGAGGTTCTCCTTCTTAGTCGTGTTCACGAACCGAGTGCTTCCAAATCACCAGCACCACCTGTGAAGGGACGATAGAGGATGATTACCTGAAGCTGGAATGACTCCCACTAATCGCTACGTGATTTCTCCTCTTTCAGAATTTTCATGAGCCCATCCTTAACAGATCGCCAGGAACGAATCTGAAAGGCTTTTGGAGGATGCTCGAACGTGGACTTACTTACTAGCGGTCATCAGTCACAACTGTCTCCTCTTGAGTGATTGGCAGTAACCGATACCTAGCGAATGATCAAGGGCTATAATGCTAAATGGCTTTGTCCGAGGACACCTTGAGAGATTTCTTAGAAGAAATTCCTGAGGAGGAATTGCTTTCTCATTTTTTAGTCATTTTTACAATCTCACCACATGACCAAACAAGCCTGCCACGGGCTGGCAGGAAGATTCCTTGAGAAAGTTGTCAGCCGCACACAAAACAATGATGAAGTTCGCCTTCTGAGACGTGTTCACCAAACGATTTCTTCCGACTCAGCAGCAGAGAACGGAAAAGTTTGGTGGAAGCTGGAGATTTTACGCTAGCACTTGTCAATCCAGAGTTTCCCACTCCGAGTCATTTTCACGAACCGATCTCCGCCTCACGAGGAGGCGAGATTGCAATGGGCTTTCTGGTGGATGATTGCATGAGAAAGTATCACGAGACTGAGGAGGAATGAATTGCTCATGACTAGCACTTTTGCACGACCCGCTAGTTCTCCAAATCGCCAGGAGAGAATCGGAAAGGATTTTGGAGGCTGATTCCCTATGGCGTTAGTTACCAGCCGTGATCAGCAAGAACCTGCTCGTTTTTGGAAATGTTCACGAACCGGTGTCTGCCAAATGACATGGGGATACACCGAAGGAACATGCCGCGTGTCGACAAGAGAAATTTACTAGAAACCCAGAGGAGGAATTCCTTGTCATTGGTCGGAGTATTCACAGCCCCATTTCTTCCGAGGAGGGAATCTGAATGCACGAGAGAGGATGAGATTAGGAGGAATGAGCGATTACCCCGGTCGGTCACTGCTTTCTCATCCTTTGGACTTTCCATGAATCGATCACTGGCAATTCACTAGAAGTGACTCCGAAAGGCTTTTTGCACGATGATTGCTCTCTTTCAGAAACGTTCAGGCAATGATTTCTTCCAACTCCCCAGCCGGGAAGGGAAACGTTTGGTGGAAGATGACTGCTGGAGACTTGATGACTAGGACTTGTCAACGATGAACTTGTCACTTGCACTTGTCAAAAATGAATGTCTCATTATGAGTAAGTCTCATTATGAGTAAGTCTCGAACCGCTCTCTATCACCTGGTCAGGCGAGAATCCGAATGGCAATGAGAGGAAGAGTGCATGAGACATCAATCGCTAGCACTCATTAGTAGTGATTGTCTGATTGTGAGTAATTTACACAAACTGTCTCTACCAAATGACCAGGAGTGTAGCGACAAGGTCTTTGGAGGATGGATCCATGAGCTGCGAATTCCTACCGCTGAGCAGTAATCCCTCTCTGATTTTTCGTAATGCTCACGAACCAATCGCTACCAAATCGCCAGGAGAGAATCCTCTGGGCTTTTTCGTGGGTGATTCCATGCCAATGTCTCAGAAGACTTGATGAGGACTGAGGTTCTCCTTCTTAGTCGTGTTCACGAACCGAGTGCTTCCAAATCACCAGCACCACCTGTGAAGGGACGATAGAGGATGATTACCTGAAGCTGGAATGACTCCCACTAATCGCTACGTGATTTCTCCTCTTTCAGAATTTTCATGAGCCCATCCTTAACAGATCGCCAGGAACGAATCTGAAAGGCTTTTGGAGGATGCTCGAACGTGGACTTACTTACTAGCGGTCATCAGTCACAACTGTCTCCTCTTGAGTGATTGGCAGTAACCGATACCTAGCGAATGATCAGGGGCTATAATGCTAAATGCTTTGTCCGAGGACACCTTGAGAGATTTCTTAGAAGAAATTCCTGAGGAGGAATTGCTTTCTCATTTTTTAGTCATTTTTACAATCTCACCACATGACCAAACAAGCCTGCCACGGGCTGGCAGGAAGATTCCTTGAGAAAGTTGTCAGCCGCACACAAAACAATGATGAAGTTCGCCTTCTGAGACGTGTTCACCAAACGATTTCTTCCGACTCAGCAGCAGAGAACGGAAAAGTTTGGTGGAAGCTGGAGATTTTACGCTAGCACTTGTCAATCCAGAGTTTCCCACTCCGAGTCATTTTCACGAACCGATCTCCGCCTCACGAGGAGGCGAGATTGCAATGGGCTTTCTGGTGGATGATTGCATGAGAAAGTATCACGAGACTGAGGAGGAATGAATTGCTCATGACTAGCACTTTTGCACGACCCGCTAGTTCTCCAAATCGCCAGGAGAGAATCGGAAAGGATTTTGGAGGCTGATTCCCTATGGCGTTAGTTACCAGCCGTGATCAGCAAGAACCTGCTCGTTTTTGGAAATGTTCACGAACCGGTGTCTGCCAAATGACATGGGGATACACCGAAGGAACATGCCGCGTGTCGACAAGAGAAATTTACTAGAAACCCAGAGGAGGAATTCCTTGTCATTGGTCGGAGTATTCACAGCCCCATTTCTTCCGAGGAGGGAATCTGAATGCACGAGAGAGGATGAGATTAGGAGGAATGAGCGATTACCCCGGTCGGTCACTGCTTTCTCATCCTTTGGACTTTCCATGAATCGATCACTGGCAATTCACTAGAAGTGACTCCGAAAGGCTTTTTGCACGATGATTGCTCTCTTTCAGAAACGTTCAGGCAATGATTTCTTCCAACTCCCCAGCCGGGAAGGGAAACGTTTGGTGGAAGATGACTGCTGGAGACTTGATGACTAGGACTTGTCAACGATGAACTTGTCACTTGCACTTGTCAAAAATGAATGTCTCATTATGAGTAAGTCTCATTATGAGTAAGTCTCGAACCGCTCTCTATCACCTGGTCAGGCGAGAATCCGAATGGCAATGAGAGGAAGAGTGCATGAGACATCAATCGCTAGCACTCATTAGTAGTGATTGTCTGATTGTGAGTAATTTACACAAACTGTCTCTACCAAATGACCAGGAGTGTAGCGACAAGGTCTTTGGAGGATGGATCCATGAGCTGCGAATTCCTACCGCTGAGCAGTAATCTCTCTCTGATTTTTCGTAATGCTCACGAACCAATCGCTACCAAATCGCCAGGAGAGAATCCTCTGGGCTTTTTCGTGGGTGATTCCATGCCAATGTCTCAGAAGACTTGATGAGGACTGAGGTTCTCCTTCTTAGTCGTGTTCACGAACCGAGTGCTTCCAAATCACCAGCACCACCTGTGAAGGGACGATAGAGGATGATTACCTGAAGCTGGAATGACTCCCACTAATCGCTACGTGATTTCTCCTCTTTCAGAATTTTCATGAGCCCATCCTTAGCAGATCGCCAGGAACGAATCTGAAAGGCTTTTGGAGGATGCTCGAACGTGGACTTACTTACTAGCGGTCATCAGTCACAACTGTCTCCTCTTGAGTGATTGGCAGTAACCGATACCTAGCGAATGATCAGGGGCTATAATGCTAAATGCTTTGTCCGAGGACACCTTGAGAGATTTCTTAGAAGAAATTCCTGAGGAGGAATTGCTTTCTCATTTTTTAGTCATTTTTACAATCTCACCACATGACCAAACAAGCCTGCCACGGGCTGGCAGGAAGATTCCTTGAGAAAGTTGTCAGCCGCACACAAAACAATGATGAAGTTCGCCTTCTGAGACGTGCTCACCAAACGATTTCTTCCGACTCAGCAGCAGAGAACGGAAAAGTTTGGTGGAAGCTGGAGATTTTACGCTAGCACTTGTCAATCCAGAGTTTCCCACTCCGAGTCATTTTCACGAACCGATCTCCGCCTCACGAGGAGGCGAGATTGCAATGGGCTTTCTGGTGGATGATTGCATGAGAAAGTATCACGAGACTGAGGAGGAATGAATTGCTCATGACTAGCACTTTTGCACGACCCGCTAGTTCTCCAAATCGCCAGGAGAGAATCGGAAAGGATTTTGGAGGCTGATTCCCTATGGCGTTAGTTACCAGCCGTGATCAGCAAGAACCTGCTCGTTTTTGGAAATGTTCACGAACCGGTGTCTGCCAAATGACATGGGGATACACCGAAGGAACATGCCGCGTGTCGTCAAGAGAAATTTACTAGAAACCCAGAGGAGGAATTCCTTGTCATTGGTCGGAGTATTCACAGCCCCATTTCTTCCGAGGAGGGAATCTGAATGCACGAGAGAGGATGAGATTAGGAGGAATGAGCGATTACCCCGGTCGGTCACTGCTTTCTCATCCTTTGGACTTTCCATGAATCGATCACTGGCAATTCACTAGAAGTGACTCCGAAAGGCTTTTTGCACGATGATTGCTCTCTTTCAGAAACGTTCAGGCAATGATTTCTTCCAACTCCCCAGCCGGGAAGGGAAACGTTTGGTGGAAGATGATTGCTGGAGACTTGATGACTAGGACTTGTCAACGATGAACTTGTCACTTGCACTTGTCAAAAATGAATGTCTCATTATGAGTAAGTCTCGAACCGCTCTCTATCACCTGGTCAGGCGAGAATCCGAATGGCAATGAGAGGAAGAGTGCATGAGACATCAATCGCTAGCACTCATTAGTAGTGATTGTCTGATTGTGAGTAATTTACACAAACTGTCTCTACCAAATGACCAGGAGTGTAGCGACAAGGTCTTTGGAGGATGGATCCATGAGCTGCGAATTCCTACCGCTGAGCAGTAATCCCTCTCTGATTTTTCGTAATGCTCACGAACCAATCGCTACCAAATCGCCAGGAGAGAATCCTCTGGGCTTTTTCGTGGGTGATTCCATGCCAATGTCTCAGAAGACTTGATGAGGACTGAGGTTCTCCTTCTTAGTCGTGTTCACGAACCGAGTGCTTCCAAATCACCAGCACCACCTGTGAAGGGACGATAGAGGATGATTACCTGAAGCTGGAATGACTCCCACTAATCGCTACGTGATTTCTCCTCTTTCAGAATTTTCATGAGCCCATCCTTAACAGATCGCCAGGAACGAATCTGAAAGGCTTTTGGAGGATGCTCGAACGTGGACTTACTTACTAGCGGTCATCAGTCACAACTGTCTCCTCTTGAGTGATTGGCAGTAACCGATACCTAGCGAATGATCAAGGGCTATAATGCTAAATGGCTTTGTCCGAGGACACCTTGAGAGATTTCTTAGAAGAAATTCCTGAGGAGGAATTGCTTTCTCATTTTTTAGTAATTTTTACAATCTCACCACATGACCAAACAAGCCTGCCACGGGCTGGCAGGAAGATTCCTTGAGAAAGTTGTCAGCCGCACACAAAACAATGATGAAGTTCGCCTTCTGAGACGTGTTCACCAAACGATTTCTTCCGACTCAGCAGCAGAGAACGGAAAAGTTTGGTGGAAGCTGGAGATTTTACGCTAGCACTTGTCAATCCAGAGTTTCCCACTCCGAGTCATTTTCACGAACCGATCTCCGCCTCACGAGGAGGCGAGATTGCAATGGGCTTTCTGGTGGATGATTGCATGAGAAAGTATCACGAGACTGAGGAGGAATGAATTGCTCATGACTAGCACTTTTGCACGACCCGCTAGTTCTCCAAATCGCCAGGAGAGAATCGGAAAGGATTTTGGAGGCTGATTCCCTATGGCGTTAGTTACCAGCCGTGATCAGCAAGAACCTGCTCGTTTTTGGAAATGTTCACGAACCGGTGTCTGCCAAATGACATGGGGATACACCGAAGGAACATGCCGCGTGTCGACAAGAGAAATTTACTAGAAACCCAGAGGAGGAATTCCTTGTCATTGGTCGGAGTATTCACAGCCCCATTTCTTCCGAGGAGGGAATCTGAATGCACGAGAGAGGATGAGATTAGGAGGAATGAGCGATTACCCCGGTCGGTCACTGCTTTCTCATCCTTTGGACTTTCCATGAATCGATCACTGGCAATTCACTAGAAGTGACTCCGAAAGGCTTTTTGCACGATGATTGCTCTCTTTCAGAAACGTTCAGGCAATGATTTCTTCCAACTCCCCAGCCGGGAAGGGAAACGTTTGGTGGAAGATGACTGCTGGAGACTTGATGACTAGGACTTGTCAACGATGAACTTGTCACTTGCACTTGTCAAAAATGAATGTCTCATTATGAGTAAGTCTCATTATGAGTAAGTCTCGAACCGCTCTCTATCACCTGGTCAGGCGAGAATCCGAATGGCAATGAGAGGAAGAGTGCATGAGACATCAATCGCTAGCACTCATTAGTAGTGATTGTCTGATTGTGAGTAATTTACACAAACTGTCTCTACCAAATGACCAGGAGTGTAGCGACAAGGTCTTTGGAGGATGGATCCATGAGCTGCGAATTCCTACCGCTGAGCAGTAATCCCTCTCTGATTTTTCGTAATGCTCACGAACCAATCGCTACCAAATCGCCAGGAGAGAATCCTCTGGGCTTTTTCGTGGGTGATTCCATGCCAATGTCTCAGAAGACTTGATGAGGACTGAGGTTCTCCTTCTTAGTCGTGTTCACGAACCGAGTGCTTCCAAATCACCAGCACCACCTGTGAAGGGACGATAGAGGATGATTACCTGAAGCTGGAATGACTCCCACTAATCGCTACGTGATTTCTCCTCTTTCAGAATTTTCATGAGCCCATCCTTAACAGATCGCCAGGAACGAATCTGAAAGGCTTTTGGAGGATGCTCGAACGTGGACTTACTTACTAGCGGTCATCAGTCACAACTGTCTCCTCTTGAGTGATTGGCAGTAACCGATACCTAGCGAATGATCAGGGGCTATAATGCTAAATGCTTTGTCCGAGGACACCTTGAGAGATTTCTTAGAAGAAATTCCTGAGGAGGAATTGCTTTCTCATTTTTTAGTCATTTTTACAATCTCACCACATGACCAAACAAGCCTGCCACGGGCTGGCAGGAAGATTCCTTGAGAAAGTTGTCAGCCGCACACAAAACAATGATGAAGTTCGCCTTCTGAGACGTGCTCACCAAACGATTTCTTCCGACTCAGCAGCAGAGAACGGAAAAGTTTGGTGGAAGCTGGAGATTTTACGCTAGCACTTGTCAATCCAGAGTTTCCCACTCCGAGTCATTTTCACGAACCGATCTCCGCCTCACGAGGAGGCGAGATTGCAATGGGCTTTCTGGTGGATGATTGCATGAGAAAGTATCACGAGACTGAGGAGGAATGAATTGCTCATGACTAGCACTTTTGCACGACCCGCTAGTTCTCCAAATCGCCAGGAGAGAATCGGAAAGGATTTTGGAGGCTGATTCCCTATGGCGTTAGTTACCAGCCGTGATCAGCAAGAACCTGCTCGTTTTTGGAAATGTTCACGAACCGGTGTCTGCCAAATGACATGGGGATACACCGAAGGAACATGCCGCGTGTCGACAAGAGAAATTTACTAGAAACCCAGAGGAGGAATTCCTTGTCATTGGTCGGAGTATTCACAGCCCCATTTCTTCCGAGGAGGGAATCTGAATGCACGAGAGAGGATGAGATTAGGAGGAATGAGCGATTACCCCGGTCGGTCACTGCTTTCTCATCCTTTGGACTTTCCATGAATCGATCACTGGCAATTCACTAGAAGTGACTCCGAAAGGCTTTTTGCACGATGATTGCTCTCTTTCAGAAACGTTCAGGCAATGATTTCTTCCAACTCCCCAGCCGGGAAGGGAAACGTTTGGTGGAAGATGACTGCTGGAGACTTGATGACTAGGACTTGTCAACGATGAACTTGTCACTTGCACTTGTCAAAAATGAATGTCTCATTATGAGTAAGTCTCATTATGAGTAAGTCTCGAACCGCTCTCTATCACCTGGTCAGGCGAGAATCCGAATGGCAATGAGAGGAAGAGTGCATGAGACATCAATCGCTAGCACTCATTAGTAGTGATTGTCTGATTGTGAGTAATTTACACAAACTGTCTCTACCAAATGACCAGGAGTGTAGCGACAAGGTCTTTGGAGGATGGATCCATGAGCTGCGAATTCCTACCGCTGAGCAGTAATCCCTCTCTGATTTTTCGTAATGCTCACGAACCAATCGCTACCAAATCGCCAGGAGAGAATCCTCTGGGCTTTTTCGTGGGTGATTCCATGCCAATGTCTCAGAAGACTTGATGAGGACTGAGGTTCTCCTTCTTAGTCGTGTTCACGAACCGAGTGCTTCCAAATCACCAGCACCACCTGTGAAGGGACGATAGAGGATGATTACCTGAAGCTGGAATGACTCCCACTAATCGCTACGTGATTTCTCCTCTTTCAGAATTTTCATGAGCCCATCCTTAACAGATCGCCAGGAACGAATCTGAAAGGCTTTTGGAGGATGCTCGAACGTGGACTTACTTACTAGCGGTCATCAGTCACAACTGTCTCCTCTTGAGTGATTGGCAGTAACCGATACCTAGCGAATGATCAGGGGCTATAATGCTAAATGCTTTGTCCGAGGACACCTTGAGAGATTTCTTAGAAGAAATTCCTGAGGAGGAATTGCTTTCTCATTTTTTAGTCATTTTTACAATCTCACCACATGACCAAACAAGCCTGCCACGGGCTGGCAGGAAGATTCCTTGAGAAAGTTGTCAGCCGCACACAAAACAATGATGAAGTTCGCCTTCTGAGACGTGCTCACCAAACGATTTCTTCCGACTCAGCAGCAGAGAACGGAAAAGTTTGGTGGAAGCTGGAGATTTTACGCTAGCACTTGTCAATCCAGAGTTTCCCACTCCGAGTCATTTTCACGAACCGATCTCCGCCTCACGAGGAGGCGAGATTGCAATGGGCTTTCTGGTGGATGATTGCATGAGAAAGTATCACGAGACTGAGGAGGAATGAATTGCTCATGACTAGCACTTTTGCACGACCCGCTAGTTCTCCAAATCGCCAGGAGAGAATCGGAAAGGATTTTGGAGGCTGATTCCCTATGGCGTTAGTTACCAGCCGTGATCAGCAAGAACCTGCTCGTTTTTGGAAATGTTCACGAACCGGTGTCTGCCAAATGACATGGGGATACACCGAAGGAACATGCCGCGTGTCGTCAAGAGAAATTTACTAGAAACCCAGAGGAGGAATTCCTTGTCATTGGTCGGAGTATTCACAGCCCCATTTCTTCCGAGGAGGGAATCTGAATGCACGAGAGAGGATGAGATTAGGAGGAATGAGCGATTACCCCGGTCGGTCACTGCTTTCTCATCCTTTGGACTTTCCATGAATCGATCACTGGCAATTCCCTAGAAGTGACTCCGAAAGGCTTTTTGCACGATGATTGCTCTCTTTCAGAAACGTTCAGGCAATGATTTCTTCCAACTCCCCAGCCGGGAAGGGAAACGTTTGGTGGAAGATGACTGCTGGAGACTTGATGACTAGGACTTGTCAACGATGAACTTGTCACTTGCACTTGTCAAAAATGAATGTCTCATTATGAGTAAGTCTCATTATGAGTAAGTCTCGAACCGCTCTCTATCACCTGGTCAGGCGAGAATCCGAATGGCAATGAGAGGAAGAGTGCATGAGACATCAATCGCTAGCACTCATTAGTAGTGATTGTCTTCTTGTGAGTAATTTACACAAACTGTCTCTACCAAATGACCAGGAGTGTAGCGACAAGGTCTTTGGAGGATGGATCCATGAGCTGCGAATTCCTACCGCTGAGCAGTAATCTCTCTCTGATTTTTCGTAATGCTCACGAACCAATCGCTACCAAATCGCCAGGAGAGAATCCTCTGGGCTTTTTCGTGGGTGATTCCATGCCAATGTCTCAGAAGACTTGATGAGGACTGAGGTTCTCCTTCTTAGTCGTGTTCACGAACCGAGTGCTTCCAAATCACCAGCACCACCTGTGAAGGGACGATAGAGGATGATTACCTGAAGCTGGAATGACTCCCACTAATCGCTACGTGATTTCTCCTCTTTCAGAATTTTCATGAGCCCATCCTTAGCAGATCGCCAGGAACGAATCTGAAAGGCTTTTGGAGGATGCTCGAACGTGGACTTACTTACTAGCGGTCATCAGTCACAACTGTCTCCTCTTGAGTGATTGGCAGTAACCGATACCTAGCGAATGATCAGGGGCTATAATGCTAAATGGCTTTGTCCGAGGACACCTTGAGAGATTTCTTAGAAGAAATTCCTGAGGAGGAATTGCTTTCTCATTTTTTAGTAATTTTTACAATCTCACCACATGACCAAACAAGCCTGCCACGGGCTGGCAGGAAGATTCCTTGAGAAAGTTGTCAGCCGCAGACAAAACAATGATGAAGTTCGCCTTCTGAGACGTGCTCACCAAACGATTTCTTCCGACTCAGCAGCAGAGAACGGAAAAGTTTGGTGGAAGCTGGAGATTTTACGCTAGCACTTGTCAATCCAGAGTTTCCCACTCCGAGTCATTTTCACGAACCGATCTCCGCCTCACGAGGAGGCGAGATTGCAATGGGCTTTCTGGTGGATGATTGCATGAGAAAGTATCACGAGACTGAGGAGGAATGAATTGCTCATGACTAGCACTTTTGCACGACCCGCTAGTTCTCCAAATCGCCAGGAGAGAATCGGAAAGGATTTTGGAGGCTGATTCCCTATGGCGTTAGTTACCAGCCGTGATCAGCAAGAACCTGCTCGTTTTTGGAAATGTTCACGAACCGGTGTCTGCCAAATGACATGGGGATACACCGAAGGAACATGCCGCGTGTCGACAAGAGAAATTTACTAGAAACCCAGAGGAGGAATTCCTTGTCATTGGTCGGAGTATTCACAGCCCCATTTCTTCCGAGGAGGGAATCTGAATGCACGAGAGAGGATGAGATTAGGAGGAATGAGCGATTACCCCGGTCGGTCACTGCTTTCTCATCCTTTGGACTTTCCATGAATCGATCACTGGCAATTCACTAGAAGTGACTCCGAAAGGCTTTTTGCACGATGATTGCTCTCTTTCAGAAACGTTCAGGCAATGATTTCTTCCAACTCCCCAGCCGGGAAGGGAAACGTTTGGTGGAAGATGACTGCTGGAGACTTGATGACTAGGACTTGTCAACGATGAACTTGTCACTTGCACTTGTCAAAAATGAATGTCTCATTATGAGTAAGTCTCATTATGAGTAAGTCTCGAACCGCTCTCTATCACCTGGTCAGGCGAGAATCCGAATGGCAATGAGAGGAAGAGTGCATGAGACATCAATCGCTAGCACTCATTAGTAGTGATTGTCTGATTGTGAGTAATTTACACAAACTGTCTCTACCAAATGACCAGGAGTGTAGCGACAAGGTCTTTGGAGGATGGATCCATGAGCTGCGAATTCCTACCGCTGAGCAGTAATCCCTCTCTGATTTTTCGTAATGCTCACGAACCAATCGCTACCAAATCGCCAGGAGAGAATCCTCTGGGCTTTTTCGTGGGTGATTCCATGCCAATGTCTCAGAAGACTTGATGAGGACTGAGGTTCTCCTTCTTAGTCGTGTTCACGAACCGAGTGCTTCCAAATCACCAGCACCACCTGTGAAGGGACGATAGAGGATGATTACCTGAAGCTGGAATGACTCCCACTAATCGCTACGTGATTTCTCCTCTTTCAGAATTTTCATGAGCCCATCCTTAACAGATCGCCAGGAACGAATCTGAAAGGCTTTTGGAGGATGCTCGAACGTGGACTTACTTACTAGCGGTCATCAGTCACAACTGTCTCCTCTTGAGTGATTGGCAGTAACCGATACCTAGCGAATGATCAGGGGCTATAATGCTAAATGCTTTGTCCGAGGACACCTTGAGAGATTTCTTAGAAGAAATTCCTGAGGAGGAATTGCTTTCTCATTTTTTAGTAATTTTTACAATCTCACCACATGACCAAACAAGCCTGCCACGGGCTGGCAGGAAGATTCCTTGAGAAAGTTGTCAGCCGCACACAAAACAATGATGAAGTTCGCCTTCTGAGACGTGCTCACCAAACGATTTCTTCCGACTCAGCAGCAGAGAACGGAAAAGTTTGGTGGAAGCTGGAGATTTTACGCTAGCACTTGTCAATCCAGAGTTTCCCACTCCGAGTCATTTTCACGAACCGATCTCCGCCTCACGAGGAGGCGAGATTGCAATGGGCTTTCTGGTGGATGATTGCATGAGAAAGTATCACGAGACTGAGGAGGAATGAATTGCTCATGACTAGCACTTTTGCACGACCCGCTAGTTCTCCAAATCGCCAGGAGAGAATCGGAAAGGATTTTGGAGGCTGATTCCCTATGGCGTTAGTTACCAGCCGTGATCAGCAAGAACCTGCTCGTTTTTGGAAATGTTCACGAACCGGTGTCTGCCAAATGACATGGGGATACACCGAAGGAACATGCCGCGTGTCGTCAAGAGAAATTTACTAGAAACCCAGAGGAGGAATTCCTTGTCATTGGTCGGAGTATTCACAGCCCCATTTCTTCCGAGGAGGGAATCTGAATGCACGAGAGAGGATGAGATTAGGAGGAATGAGCGATTACCCCGGTCGGTCACTGCTTTCTCATCCTTTGGACTTTCCATGAATCGATCACTGGCAATTCACTAGAAGTGACTCCGAAAGGCTTTTTGCACGATGATTGCTCTCTTTCAGAAACGTTCAGGCAATGATTTCTTCCAACTCCCCAGCCGGGAAGGGAAACGTTTGGTGGAAGATGACTGCTGGAGACTTGATGACTAGGACTTGTCAACGATGAACTTGTCACTTGCACTTGTCAAAAATGAATGTCTCATTATGAGTAAGTCTCATTATGAGTAAGTCTCGAACCGCTCTCTATCACCTGGTCAGGCGAGAATCCGAATGGCAATGAGAGGAAGAGTGCATGAGACATCAATCGCTAGCACTCATTAGTAGTGATTGTCTGATTGTGAGTAATTTACACAAACTGTCTCTACCAAATGACCAGGAGTGTAGCGACAAGGTCTTTGGAGGATGGATCCATGAGCTGCGAATTCCTACCGCTGAGCAGTAATCCCTCTCTGATTTTTCGTAATGCTCACGAACCAATCGCTACCAAATCGCCAGGAGAGAATCCTCTGGGCTTTTTCGTGGGTGATTCCATGCCAATGTCTCAGAAGACTTGATGAGGACTGAGGTTCTCCTTCTTAGTCGTGTTCACGAACCGAGTGCTTCCAAATCACCAGCACCACCTGTGAAGGGACGATAGAGGATGATTTCCTGAAGCTGGAATGACTCCCACTAATCGCTACGTGATTTCTCCTCTTTCAGAATTTTCATGAGCCCATCCTTAACAGATCGCCAGGAACGAATCTGAAAGGCTTTTGGAGGATGCTCGAACGTGGACTTACTTACTAGCGGTCATCAGTCACAACTGTCTCCTCTTGAGTGATTGGCAGTAACCGATACCTAGCGAATGATCAGGGGCTATAATGCTAAATGCTTTGTCCGAGGACACCTTGAGAGATTTCTTAGAAGAAATTCCTGAGGAGGAATTGCTTTCTCATTTTTTAGTAATTTTTACAATCTCACCACATGACCAAACAAGCCTGCCACGGGCTGGCAGGAAGATTCCTTGAGAAAGTTGTCAGCCGCACACAAAACAATGATGAAGTTCGCCTTCTGAGACGTGCTCACCAAACGATTTCTTCCGACTCAGCAGCAGAGAACGGAAAAGTTTGGTGGAAGCTGGAGATTTTACGCTAGCACTTGTCAATCCAGAGTTTCCCACTCCGAGTCATTTTCACGAACCGATCTCCGCCTCACGAGGAGGCGAGATTGCAATGGGCTTTCTGGTGGATGATTGCATGAGAAAGTATCACGAGACTGAGGAGGAATGAATTGCTCATGACTAGCACTTTTGCACGACCCGCTAGTTCTCCAAATCGCCAGGAGAGAATCGGAAAGGATTTTGGAGGCTGATTCCCTATGGCGTTAGTTACCAGCCGTGATCAGCAAGAACCTGCTCGTTTTTGGAAATGTTCACGAACCGGTGTCTGCCAAATGACATGGGGATACACCGAAGGAACATGCCGCGTGTCGTCAAGAGAAATTTACTAGAAACCCAGAGGAGGAATTCCTTGTCATTGGTCGGAGTATTCACAGCCCCATTTCTTCCGAGGAGGGAATCTGAATGCACGAGAGAGGATGAGATTAGGAGGAATGAGCGATTACCCCGGTCGGTCACTGCTTTCTCATCCTTTGGACTTTCCATGAATCGATCACTGGCAATTCACTAGAAGTGACTCCGAAAGGCTTTTTGCACGATGATTGCTCTCTTTCAGAAACGTTCAGGCAATGATTTCTTCCAACTCCCCAGCCGGGAAGGGAAACGTTTGGTGGAAGATGATTGCTGGAGACTTGATGACTAGGACTTGTCAACGATGAACTTGTCACTTGCACTTGTCAAAAATGAATGTCTCATTATGAGTAAGTCTCATTATGAGTAAGTCTCGAACCGCTCTCTATCACCTGGTCAGGCGAGAATCCGAATGGCAATGAGAGGAAGAGTGCATGAGACATCAATCGCTAGCACTCATTAGTAGTGATTGTCTTCTTGTGAGTAATTTACACAAACTGTCTCTACCAAATGACCAGGAGTGTAGCGACAAGGTCTTTGGAGGATGGATCCATGAGCTGCGAATTCCTACCGCTGAGCAGTAATCTCTCTCTGATTTTTCGTAATGCTCACGAACCAATCGCTACCAAATCGCCAGGAGAGAATCCTCTGGGCTTTTTCGTGGGTGATTCCATGCCAATGTCTCAGAAGACTTGATGAGGACTGAGGTTCTCCTTCTTAGTCGTGTTCACGAACCGAGTGCTTCCAAATCACCAGCACCACCTGTGAAGGGACGATAGAGGATGATTACCTGAAGCTGGAATGACTCCCACTAATCGCTACGTGATTTCTCCTCTTTCAGAATTTTCATGAGCCCATCCTTAGCAGATCGCCAGGAACGAATCTGAAAGGCTTTTGGAGGATGCTCGAACGTGGACTTACTTACTAGCGGTCATCAGTCACAACTGTCTCCTCTTGAGTGATTGGCAGTAACCGATACCTAGCGAATGATCAGGGGCTATAATGCTAAATGGCTTTGTCCGAGGACACCTTGAGAGATTTCTTAGAAGAAATTCCTGAGGAGGAATTGCTTTCTCATTTTTTAGTAATTTTTACAATCTCACCACATGACCAAACAAGCCTGCCACGGGCTGGCAGGAAGATTCCTTGAGAAAGTTGTCAGCCGCAGACAAAACAATGATGAAGTTCGCCTTCTGAGACGTGCTCACCAAACGATTTCTTCCGACTCAGCAGCAGAGAACGGAAAAGTTTGGTGGAAGCTGGAGATTTTACGCTAGCACTTGTCAATCCAGAGTTTCCCACTCCGAGTCATTTTCACGAACCGATCTCCGCCTCACGAGGAGGCGAGATTGCAATGGGCTTTCTGGTGGATGATTGCATGAGAAAGTATCACGAGACTGAGGAGGAATGAATTGCTCATGACTAGCACTTTTGCACGACCCGCTAGTTCTCCAAATCGCCAGGAGAGAATCGGAAAGGATTTTGGAGGCTGATTCCCTATGGCGTTAGTTACCAGCCGTGATCAGCAAGAACCTGCTCGTTTTTGGAAATGTTCACGAACCGGTGTCTGCCAAATGACATGGGGATACACCGAAGGAACATGCCGCGTGTCGACAAGAGAAATTTACTAGAAACCCAGAGGAGGAATTCCTTGTCATTGGTCGGAGTATTCACAGCCCCATTTCTTCCGAGGAGGGAATCTGAATGCACGAGAGAGGATGAGATTAGGAGGAATGAGCGATTACCCCGGTCGGTCACTGCTTTCTCATCCTTTGGACTTTCCATGAATCGATCACTGGCAATTCCCTAGAAGTGACTCCGAAAGGCTTTTTGCACGATGATTGCTCTCTTTCAGAAACGTTCAGGCAATGATTTCTTCCAACTCCCCAGCCGGGAAGGGAAACGTTTGGTGGAAGATGACTGCTGGAGACTTGATGACTAGGACTTGTCAACGATGAACTTGTCACTTGCACTTGTCAAAAATGAATGTCTCATTATGAGTAAGTCTCATTATGAGTAAGTCTCGAACCGCTCTCTATCACCTGGTCAGGCGAGAATCCGAATGGCAATGAGAGGAAGAGTGCATGAGACATCAATCGCTAGCACTCATTAGTAGTGATTGTCTGATTGTGAGTAATTTACACAAACTGTCTCTACCAAATGACCAGGAGTGTAGCGACAAGGTCTTTGGAGGATGGATCCATGAGCTGCGAATTCCTACCGCTGAGCAGTAATCCCTCTCTGATTTTTCGTAATGCTCACGAACCAATCGCTACCAAATCGCCAGGAGAGAATCCTCTGGGCTTTTTCGTGGGTGATTCCATGCCAATGTCTCAGAAGACTTGATGAGGACTGAGGTTCTCCTTCTTAGTCGTGTTCACGAACCGAGTGCTTCCAAATCACCAGCACCACCTGTGAAGGGACGATAGAGGATGATTACCTGAAGCTGGAATGACTCCCACTAATCGCTACGTGATTTCTCCTCTTTCAGAATTTTCATGAGCCCATCCTTAACAGATCGCCAGGAACGAATCTGAAAGGCTTTTGGAGGATGCTCGAACGTGGACTTACTTACTAGCGGTCATCAGTCACAACTGTCTCCTCTTGAGTGATTGGCAGTAACCGATACCTAGCGAATGATCAGGGGCTATAATGCTAAATGCTTTGTCCGAGGACACCTTGAGAGATTTCTTAGAAGAAATTCCTGAGGAGGAATTGCTTTCTCATTTTTTAGTAATTTTTACAATCTCACCACATGACCAAACAAGCCTGCCACGGGCTGGCAGGAAGATTCCTTGAGAAAGTTGTCAGCCGCACACAAAACAATGATGAAGTTCGCCTTCTGAGACGTGCTCACCAAACGATTTCTTCCGACTCAGCAGCAGAGAACGGAAAAGTTTGGTGGAAGCTGGAGATTTTACGCTAGCACTTGTCAATCCAGAGTTTCCCACTCCGAGTCATTTTCACGAACCGATCTCCGCCTCACGAGGAGGCGAGATTGCAATGGGCTTTCTGGTGGATGATTGCATGAGAAAGTATCACGAGACTGAGGAGGAATGAATTGCTCATGACTAGCACTTTTGCACGACCCGCTAGTTCTCCAAATCGCCAGGAGAGAATCGGAAAGGATTTTGGAGGCTGATTCCCTATGGCGTTAGTTACCAGCCGTGATCAGCAAGAACCTGCTCGTTTTTGGAAATGTTCACGAACCGGTGTCTGCCAAATGACATGGGGATACACCGAAGGAACATGCCGCGTGTCGTCAAGAGAAATTTACTAGAAACCCAGAGGAGGAATTCCTTGTCATTGGTCGGAGTATTCACAGCCCCATTTCTTCCGAGGAGGGAATCTGAATGCACGAGAGAGGATGAGATTAGGAGGAATGAGCGATTACCCCGGTCGGTCACTGCTTTCTCATCCTTTGGACTTTCCATGAATCGATCACTGGCAATTCACTAGAAGTGACTCCGAAAGGCTTTTTGCACGATGATTGCTCTCTTTCAGAAACGTTCAGGCAATGATTTCTTCCAACTCCCCAGCCGGGAAGGGAAACGTTTGGTGGAAGATGACTGCTGGAGACTTGATGACTAGGACTTGTCAACGATGAACTTGTCACTTGCACTTGTCAAAAATGAATGTCTCATTATGAGTAAGTCTCATTATGAGTAAGTCTCGAACCGCTCTCTATCACCTGGTCAGGCGAGAATCCGAATGGCAATGAGAGGAAGAGTGCATGAGACATCAATCGCTAGCACTCATTAGTAGTGATTGTCTGATTGTGAGTAATTTACACAAACTGTCTCTACCAAATGACCAGGAGTGTAGCGACAAGGTCTTTGGAGGATGGATCCATGAGCTGCGAATTCCTACCGCTGAGCAGTAATCCCTCTCTGATTTTTCGTAATGCTCACGAACCAATCGCTACCAAATCGCCAGGAGAGAATCCTCTGGGCTTTTTCGTGGGTGATTCCATGCCAATGTCTCAGAAGACTTGATGAGGACTGAGGTTCTCCTTCTTAGTCGTGTTCACGAACCGAGTGCTTCCAAATCACCAGCACCACCTGTGAAGGGACGATAGAGGATGATTTCCTGAAGCTGGAATGACTCCCACTAATCGCTACGTGATTTCTCCTCTTTCAGAATTTTCATGAGCCCATCCTTAACAGATCGCCAGGAACGAATCTGAAAGGCTTTTGGAGGATGCTCGAACGTGGACTTACTTACTAGCGGTCATCAGTCACAACTGTCTCCTCTTGAGTGATTGGCAGTAACCGATACCTAGCGAATGATCAGGGGCTATAATGCTAAATGCTTTGTCCGAGGACACCTTGAGAGATTTCTTAGAAGAAATTCCTGAGGAGGAATTGCTTTCTCATTTTTTAGTAATTTTTACAATCTCACCACATGACCAAACAAGCCTGCCACGGGCTGGCAGGAAGATTCCTTGAGAAAGTTGTCAGCCGCACACAAAACAATGATGAAGTTCGCCTTCTGAGACGTGCTCACCAAACGATTTCTTCCGACTCAGCAGCAGAGAACGGAAAAGTTTGGTGGAAGCTGGAGATTTTACGCTAGCACTTGTCAATCCAGAGTTTCCCACTCCGAGTCATTTTCACGAACCGATCTCCGCCTCACGAGGAGGCGAGATTGCAATGGGCTTTCTGGTGGATGATTGCATGAGAAAGTATCACGAGACTGAGGAGGAATGAATTGCTCATGACTAGCACTTTTGCACGACCCGCTAGTTCTCCAAATCGCCAGGAGAGAATCGGAAAGGATTTTGGAGGCTGATTCCCTATGGCGTTAGTTACCAGCCGTGATCAGCAAGAACCTGCTCGTTTTTGGAAATGTTCACGAACCGGTGTCTGCCAAATGACATGGGGATACACCGAAGGAACATGCCGCGTGTCGTCAAGAGAAATTTACTAGAAACCCAGAGGAGGAATTCCTTGTCATTGGTCGGAGTATTCACAGCCCCATTTCTTCCGAGGAGGGAATCTGAATGCACGAGAGAGGATGAGATTAGGAGGAATGAGCGATTACCCCGGTCGGTCACTGCTTTCTCATCCTTTGGACTTTCCATGAATCGATCACTGGCAATTCACTAGAAGTGACTCCGAAAGGCTTTTTGCACGATGATTGCTCTCTTTCAGAAACGTTCAGGCAATGATTTCTTCCAACTCCCCAGCCGGGAAGGGAAACGTTTGGTGGAAGATGATTGCTGGAGACTTGATGACTAGGACTTGTCAACGATGAACTTGTCACTTGCACTTGTCAAAAATGAATGTCTCATTATGAGTAAGTCTCGAACCGCTCTCTATCACCTGGTCAGGCGAGAATCCGAATGGCAATGAGAGGAAGAGTGCATGAGACATCAATCGCTAGCACTCATTAGTAGTGATTGTCTGATTGTGAGTAATTTACACAAACTGTCTCTACCAAATGACCAGGAGTGTAGCGACAAGGTCTTTGGAGGATGGATCCATGAGCTGCGAATTCCTACCGCTGAGCAGTAATCTCTCTCTGATTTTTCGTAATGCTCACGAACCAATCGCTACCAAATCGCCAGGAGAGAATCCTCTGGGCTTTTTCGTGGGTGATTCCATGCCAATGTCTCAGAAGACTTGATGAGGACTGAGGTTCTCCTTCTTAGTCGTGTTCACGAACCGAGTGCTTCCAAATCACCAGCACCACCTGTGAAGGGACGATAGAGGATGATTACCTGAAGCTGGAATGACTCCCACTAATCGCTACGTGATTTCTCCTCTTTCAGAATTTTCATGAGCCCATCCTTAGCAGATCGCCAGGAACGAATCTGAAAGGCTTTTGGAGGATGCTCGAACGTGGACTTACTTACTAGCGGTCATCAGTCACAACTGTCTCCTCTTGAGTGATTGGCAGTAACCGATACCTAGCGAATGATCAGGGGCTATAATGCTAAATGGCTTTGTCCGAGGACACCTTGAGAGATTTCTTAGAAGAAATTCCTGAGGAGGAATTGCTTTCTCATTTTTTAGTAATTTTTACAATCTCACCACATGACCAAACAAGCCTGCCACGGGCTGGCAGGAAGATTCCTTGAGAAAGTTGTCAGCCGCAGACAAAACAATGATGAAGTTCGCCTTCTGAGACGTGCTCACCAAACGATTTCTTCCGACTCAGCAGCAGAGAACGGAAAAGTTTGGTGGAAGCTGGAGATTTTACGCTAGCACTTGTCAATCCAGAGTTTCCCACTCCGAGTCATTTTCACGAACCGATCTCCGCCTCACGAGGAGGCGAGATTGCAATGGGCTTTCTGGTGGATGATTGCATGAGAAAGTATCACGAGACTGAGGAGGAATGAATTGCTCATGACTAGCACTTTTGCACGACCCGCTAGTTCTCCAAATCGCCAGGAGAGAATCGGAAAGGATTTTGGAGGCTGATTCCCTATGGCGTTAGTTACCAGCCGTGATCAGCAAGAACCTGCTCGTTTTTGGAAATGTTCACGAACCGGTGTCTGCCAAATGACATGGGGATACACCGAAGGAACATGCCGCGTGTCGTCAAGAGAAATTTACTAGAAACCCAGAGGAGGAATTCCTTGTCATTGGTCGGAGTATTCACAGCCCCATTTCTTCCGAGGAGGGAATCTGAATGCACGAGAGAGGATGAGATTAGGAGGAATGAGCGATTACCCCGGTCGGTCACTGCTTTCTCATCCTTTGGACTTTCCATGAATCGATCACTGGCAATTCACTAGAAGTGACTCCGAAAGGCTTTTTGCACGATGATTGCTCTCTTTCAGAAACGTTCAGGCAATGATTTCTTCCAACTCCCCAGCCGGGAAGGGAAACGTTTGGTGGAAGATGATTGCTGGAGACTTGATGACTAGGACTTGTCAACGATGAACTTGTCACTTGCACTTGTCAAAAATGAATGTCTCATTATGAGTAAGTCTCGAACCGCTCTCTATCACCTGGTCAGGCGAGAATCCGAATGGCAATGAGAGGAAGAGTGCATGAGACATCAATCGCTAGCACTCATTAGTAGTGATTGTCTTCTTGTGAGTAATTTACACAAACTGTCTCTACCAAATGACCAGGAGTGTAGCGACAAGGTCTTTGGAGGATGGATCCATGAGCTGCGAATTCCTACCGCTGAGCAGTAATCCCTCTCTGATTTTTCGTAATGCTCACGAACCAATCGCTACCAAATCGCCAGGAGAGAATCCTCTGGGCTTTTTCGTGGGTGATTCCATGCCAATGTCTCAGAAGACTTGATGAGGACTGAGGTTCTCCTTCTTAGTCGTGTTCACGAACCGAGTGCTTCCAAATCACCAGCACCACCTGTGAAGGGACGATAGAGGATGATTACCTGAAGCTGGAATGACTCCCACTAATCGCTACGTGATTTCTCCTCTTTCAGAATTTTCATGAGCCCATCCTTAACAGATCGCCAGGAACGAATCTGAAAGGCTTTTGGAGGATGCTCGAACGTGGACTTACTTACTAGCGGTCATCAGTCACAACTGTCTCCTCTTGAGTGATTGGCAGTAACCGATACCTAGCGAATGATCAAGGGCTATAATGCTAAATGGCTTTGTCCGAGGACACCTTGAGAGATTTCTTAGAAGAAATTCCTGAGGAGGAATTGCTTTCTCATTTTTTAGTCATTTTTACAATCTCACCACATGACCAAACAAGCCTGCCACGGGCTGGCAGGAAGATTCCTTGAGAAAGTTGTCAGCCGCACACAAAACAATGATGAAGTTCGCCTTCTGAGACGTGTTCACCAAACGATTTCTTCCGACTCAGCAGCAGAGAACGGAAAAGTTTGGTGGAAGCTGGAGATTTTACGCTAGCACTTGTCAATCCAGAGTTTCCCACTCCGAGTCATTTTCACGAACCGATCTCCGCCTCACGAGGAGGCGAGATTGCAATGGGCTTTCTGGTGGATGATTGCATGAGAAAGTATCACGAGACTGAGGAGGAATGAATTGCTCATGACTAGCACTTTTGCACGACCCGCTAGTTCTCCAAATCGCCAGGAGAGAATCGGAAAGGATTTTGGAGGCTGATTCCCTATGGCGTTAGTTACCAGCCGTGATCAGCAAGAACCTGCTCGTTTTTGGAAATGTTCACGAACCGGTGTCTGCCAAATGACATGGGGATACACCGAAGGAACATGCCGCGTGTCGTCAAGAGAAATTTACTAGAAACCCAGAGGAGGAATTCCTTGTCATTGGTCGGAGTATTCACAGCCCCATTTCTTCTGAGGAGGGAATCTGAATGCACGAGAGAGGATGAGATTAGGAGGAATGAGCGATTACCCCGGTCGGTCACTGCTTTCTCATCCTTTGGACTTTCCATGAATCGATCACTGGCAATTCACTAGAAGTGACTCCGAAAGGCTTTTTGCACGATGATTGCTCTCTTTCAGAAACGTTCAGGCAATGATTTCTTCCAACTCCCCAGCCGGGAAGGGAAACGTTTGGTGGAAGATGACTGCTGGAGACTTGATGACTAGGACTTGTCAACGATGAACTTGTCACTTGCACTTGTCAAAAATGAATGTCTCATTATGAGTAAGTCTCATTATGAGTAAGTCTCGAACCGCTCTCTATCACCTGGTCAGGCGAGAATCCGAATGGCAATGAGAGGAAGAGTGCATGAGACATCAATCGCTAGCACTCATTAGTAGTGATTGTCTGATTGTGAGTAATTTACACAAACTGTCTCTACCAAATGACCAGGAGTGTAGCGACAAGGTCTTTGGAGGATGGATCCATGAGCTGCGAATTCCTACCGCTGAGCAGTAATCCCTCTCTGATTTTTCGTAATGCTCACGAACCAATCGCTACCAAATCGCCAGGAGAGAATCCTCTGGGCTTTTTCGTGGGTGATTCCATGCCAATGTCTCAGAAGACTTGATGAGGACTGAGGTTCTCCTTCTTAGTCGTGTTCACGAACCGAGTGCTTCCAAATCACCAGCACCACCTGTGAAGGGACGATAGAGGATGATTACCTGAAGCTGGAATGACTCCCACTAATCGCTACGTGATTTCTCCTCTTTCAGAATTTTCATGAGCCCATCCTTAACAGATCGCCAGGAACGAATCTGAAAGGCTTTTGGAGGATGCTCGAACGTGGACTTACTTACTAGCGGTCATCAGTCACAACTGTCTCCTCTTGAGTGATTGGCAGTAACCGATACCTAGCGAATGATCAGGGGCTATAATGCTAAATGCTTTGTCCGAGGACACCTTGAGAGATTTCTTAGAAGAAATTCCTGAGGAGGAATTGCTTTCTCATTTTTTAGTCATTTTTACAATCTCACCACATGACCAAACAAGCCTGCCACGGGCTGGCAGGAAGATTCCTTGAGAAAGTTGTCAGCCGCACACAAAACAATGATGAAGTTCGCCTTCTGAGACGTGCTCACCAAACGATTTCTTCCGACTCAGCAGCAGAGAACGGAAAAGTTTGGTGGAAGCTGGAGATTTTACGCTAGCACTTGTCAATCCAGAGTTTCCCACTCCGAGTCATTTTCACGAACCGATCTCCGCCTCACGAGGAGGCGAGATTGCAATGGGCTTTCTGGTGGATGATTGCATGAGAAAGTATCACGAGACTGAGGAGGAATGAATTGCTCATGACTAGCACTTTTGCACGACCCGCTAGTTCTCCAAATCGCCAGGAGAGAATCGGAAAGGATTTTGGAGGCTGATTCCCTATGGCGTTAGTTACCAGCCGTGATCAGCAAGAACCTGCTCGTTTTTGGAAATGTTCACGAACCGGTGTCTGCCAAATGACATGGGGATACACCGAAGGAACATGCCGCGTGTCGTCAAGAGAAATTTACTAGAAACCCAGAGGAGGAATTCCTTGTCATTGGTCGGAGTATTCACAGCCCCATTTCTTCCGAGGAGGGAATCTGAATGCACGAGAGAGGATGAGATTAGGAGGAATGAGCGATTACCCCGGTCGGTCACTGCTTTCTCATCCTTTGGACTTTCCATGAATCGATCACTGGCAATTCACTAGAAGTGACTCCGAAAGGCTTTTTGCACGATGATTGCTCTCTTTCAGAAACGTTCAGGCAATGATTTCTTCCAACTCCCCAGCCGGGAAGGGAAACGTTTGGTGGAAGATGATTGCTGGAGACTTGATGACTAGGACTTGTCAACGATGAACTTGTCACTTGCACTTGTCAAAAATGAATGTCTCATTATGAGTAAGTCTCGAACCGCTCTCTATCACCTGGTCAGGCGAGAATCCGAATGGCAATGAGAGGAAGAGTGCATGAGACATCAATCGCTAGCACTCATTAGTAGTGATTGTCTGATTGTGAGTAATTTACACAAACTGTCTCTACCAAATGACCAGGAGTGTAGCGACAAGGTCTTTGGAGGATGGATCCATGAGCTGCGAATTCCTACCGCTGAGCAGTAATCTCTCTCTGATTTTTCGTAATGCTCACGAACCAATCGCTACCAAATCGCCAGGAGAGAATCCTCTGGGCTTTTTCGTGGGTGATTCCATGCCAATGTCTCAGAAGACTTGATGAGGACTGAGGTTCTCCTTCTTAGTCGTGTTCACGAACCGAGTGCTTCCAAATCACCAGCACCACCTGTGAAGGGACGATAGAGGATGATTACCTGAAGCTGGAATGACTCCCACTAATCGCTACGTGATTTCTCCTCTTTCAGAATTTTCATGAGCCCATCCTTAGCAGATCGCCAGGAACGAATCTGAAAGGCTTTTGGAGGATGCTCGAACGTGGACTTACTTACTAGCGGTCATCAGTCACAACTGTCTCCTCTTGAGTGATTGGCAGTAACCGATACCTAGCGAATGATCAGGGGCTATAATGCTAAATGCTTTGTCCGAGGACACCTTGAGAGATTTCTTAGAAGAAATTCCTGAGGAGGAATTGCTTTCTCATTTTTTAGTCATTTTTACAATCTCACCACATGACCAAACAAGCCTGCCACGGGCTGGCAGGAAGATTCCTTGAGAAAGTTGTCAGCCGCACACAAAACAATGATGAAGTTCGCCTTCTGAGACGTGCTCACCAAACGATTTCTTCCGACTCAGCAGCAGAGAACGGAAAAGTTTGGTGGAAGCTGGAGATTTTACGCTAGCACTTGTCAATCCAGAGTTTCCCACTCCGAGTCATTTTCACGAACCGATCTCCGCCTCACGAGGAGGCGAGATTGCAATGGGCTTTCTGGTGGATGATTGCATGAGAAAGTATCACGAGACTGAGGAGGAATGAATTGCTCATGACTAGCACTTTTGCACGACCCGCTAGTTCTCCAAATCGCCAGGAGAGAATCGGAAAGGATTTTGGAGGCTGATTCCCTATGGCGTTAGTTACCAGCCGTGATCAGCAAGAACCTGCTCGTTTTTGGAAATGTTCACGAACCGGTGTCTGCCAAATGACATGGGGATACACCGAAGGAACATGCCGCGTGTCGTCAAGAGAAATTTACTAGAAACCCAGAGGAGGAATTCCTTGTCATTGGTCGGAGTATTCACAGCCCCATTTCTTCCGAGGAGGGAATCTGAATGCACGAGAGAGGATGAGATTAGGAGGAATGAGCGATTACCCCGGTCGGTCACTGCTTTCTCATCCTTTGGACTTTCCATGAATCGATCACTGGCAATTCACTAGAAGTGACTCCGAAAGGCTTTTTGCACGATGATTGCTCTCTTTCAGAAACGTTCAGGCAATGATTTCTTCCAACTCCCCAGCCGGGAAGGGAAACGTTTGGTGGAAGATGATTGCTGGAGACTTGATGACTAGGACTTGTCAACGATGAACTTGTCACTTGCACTTGTCAAAAATGAATGTCTCATTATGAGTAAGTCTCGAACCGCTCTCTATCACCTGGTCAGGCGAGAATCCGAATGGCAATGAGAGGAAGAGTGCATGAGACATCAATCGCTAGCACTCATTAGTAGTGATTGTCTGATTGTGAGTAATTTACACAAACTGTCTCTACCAAATGACCAGGAGTGTAGCGACAAGGTCTTTGGAGGATGGATCCATGAGCTGCGAATTCCTACCGCTGAGCAGTAATCCCTCTCTGATTTTTCGTAATGCTCACGAACCAATCGCTACCAAATCGCCAGGAGAGAATCCTCTGGGCTTTTTCGTGGGTGATTCCATGCCAATGTCTCAGAAGACTTGATGAGGACTGAGGTTCTCCTTCTTAGTCGTGTTCACGAACCGAGTGCTTCCAAATCACCAGCACCACCTGTGAAGGGACGATAGAGGATGATTACCTGAAGCTGGAATGACTCCCACTAATCGCTACGTGATTTCTCCTCTTTCAGAATTTTCATGAGCCCATCCTTAACAGATCGCCAGGAACGAATCTGAAAGGCTTTTGGAGGATGCTCGAACGTGGACTTACTTACTAGCGGTCATCAGTCACAACTGTCTCCTCTTGAGTGATTGGCAGTAACCGATACCTAGCGAATGATCAAGGGCTATAAGGCTAAATGGCTTTGTCCGAGGACACCTTGAGAGATTTCTTAGAAGAAATTCCTGAGGAGGAATTGCTTTCTCATTTTTTAGTAATTTTTACAATCTCACCACATGACCAAACAAGCCTGCCACGGGCTGGCAGGAAGATTCCTTGAGAAAGTTGTCAGCCGCACACAAAACAATGATGAAGTTCGCCTTCTGAGACGTGTTCACCAAACGATTTCTTCCGACTCAGCAGCAGAGAACGGAAAAGTTTGGTGGAAGCTGGAGATTTTACGCTAGCACTTGTCAATCCAGAGTTTCCCACTCCGAGTCATTTTCACGAACCGATCTCCGCCTCACGAGGAGGCGAGATTGCAATGGGCTTTCTGGTGGATGATTGCATGAGAAAGTATCACGAGACTGAGGAGGAATGAATTGCTCATGACTAGCACTTTTGCACGACCCGCTAGTTCTCCAAATCGCCAGGAGAGAATCGGAAAGGATTTTGGAGGCTGATTCCCTATGGCGTTAGTTACCAGCCGTGATCAGCAAGAACCTGCTCGTTTTTGGAAATGTTCACGAACCGGTGTCTGCCAAATGACATGGGGATACACCGAAGGAACATGCCGCGTGTCGACAAGAGAAATTTACTAGAAACCCAGAGGAGGAATTCCTTGTCATTGGTCGGAGTATTCACAGCCCCATTTCTTCCGAGGAGGGAATCTGAATGCACGAGAGAGGATGAGATTAGGAGGAATGAGCGATTACCCCGGTCGGTCACTGCTTTCTCATCCTTTGGACTTTCCATGAATCGATCACTGGCAATTCACTAGAAGTGACTCCGAAAGGCTTTTTGCACGATGATTGCTCTCTTTCAGAAACGTTCAGGCAATGATTTCTTCCAACTCCCCAGCCGGGAAGGGAAACGTTTGGTGGAAGATGACTGCTGGAGACTTGATGACTAGGACTTGTCAACGATGAACTTGTCACTTGCACTTGTCAAAAATGAATGTCTCATTATGAGTAAGTCTCATTATGAGTAAGTCTCGAACCGCTCTCTATCACCTGGTCAGGCGAGAATCCGAATGGCAATGAGAGGAAGAGTGCATGAGACATCAATCGCTAGCACTCATTAGTAGTGATTGTCTGATTGTGAGTAATTTACACAAACTGTCTCTACCAAATGACCAGGAGTGTAGCGACAAGGTCTTTGGAGGATGGATCCATGAGCTGCGAATTCCTACTGCTGAGCAGTAATCCCTCTCTGATTTTTCGTAATGCTCACGAACCAATCGCTACCAAATCGCCAGGAGAGAATCCTCTGGGCTTTTTCGTGGGTGATTCCATGCCAATGTCTCAGAAGACTTGATGAGGACTGAGGTTCTCCTTCTTAGTCGTGTTCACGAACCGAGTGCTTCCAAATCACCAGCACCACCTGTGAAGGGACGATAGAGGATGATTACCTGAAGCTGGAATGACTCCCACTAATCGCTACGTGATTTCTCCTCTTTCAGAATTTTCATGAGCCCATCCTTAACAGATCGCCAAGAACGAATCTGAAAGGCTTTTGGAGGATGCTCGAACGTGGACTTACTTACTAGCGGTCATCAGTCACAACTGTCTCCTCTTGAGTGATTGGCAGTAACCGATACCTAGCGAATGATCAAGGGCTATAATGCTAAATGGCTTTGTCCGAGGACACCTTGAGAGATTTCTTAGAAGAAATTCCTGAGGAGGAATTGCTTTCTCATTTTTTAGTAATTTTTACAATCTCACCACATGACCAAACAAGCCTGCCACGGGCTGGCAGGAAGATTCCTTGAGAAAGTTGTCAGCCGCACACAAAACAATGATGAAGTTCGCCTTCTGAGACGTGTTCACCAAACGATTTCTTCCGACTCAGCAGCAGAGAACGGAAAAGTTTGGTGGAAGCTGGAGATTTTACGCTAGCACTTGTCAATCCAGAGTTTCCCACTCCGAGTCATTTTCACGAACCGATCTCCGCCTCACGAGGAGGCGAGATTGCAATGGGCTTTCTGGTGGATGATTGCATGAGAAAGTATCACGAGACTGAGGAGGAATGAATTGCTCATGACTAGCACTTTTGCACGACCCGCTAGTTCTCCAAATCGCCAGGAGAGAATCGGAAAGGATTTTGGAGGCTGATTCCCTATGGCGTTAGTTACCAGCCGTGATCAGCAAGAACCTGCTCGTTTTTGGAAATGTTCACGAACCGGTGTCTGCCAAATGACATGGGGATACACCGAAGGAACATGCCGCGTGTCGACAAGAGAAATTTACTAGAAACCCAGAGGAGGAATTCCTTGTCATTGGTCGGAGTATTCACAGCCCCATTTCTTCCGAGGAGGGAATCTGAATGCACGAGAGAGGATGAGATTAGGAGGAATGAGCGATTACCCCGGTCGGTCACTGCTTTCTCATCCTTTGGACTTTCCATGAATCGATCACTGGCAATTCACTAGAAGTGACTCCGAAAGGCTTTTTGCACGATGATTGCTCTCTTTCAGAAACGTTCAGGCAATGATTTCTTCCAACTCCCCAGCCGGGAAGGGAAACGTTTGGTGGAAGATGACTGCTGGAGACTTGATGACTAGGACTTGTCAACGATGAACTTGTCACTTGCACTTGTCAAAAATGAATGTCTCATTATGAGTAAGTCTCATTATGAGTAAGTCTCGAACCGCTCTCTATCACCTGGTCAGGCGAGAATCCGAATGGCAATGAGAGGAAGAGTGCATGAGACATCAATCGCTAGCACTCATTAGTAGTGATTGTCTGATTGTGAGTAATTTACACAAACTGTCTCTACCAAATGACCAGGAGTGTAGCGACAAGGTCTTTGGAGGATGGATCCATGAGCTGCGAATTCCTACCGCTGAGCAGTAATCCCTCTCTGATTTTTCGTAATGCTCACGAACCAATCGCTACCAAATCGCCAGGAGAGAATCCTCTGGGCTTTTTCGTGGGTGATTCCATGCCAATGTCTCAGAAGACTTGATGAGGACTGAGGTTCTCCTTCTTAGTCGTGTTCACGAACCGAGTGCTTCCAAATCACCAGCACCACCTGTGAAGGGACGATAGAGGATGATTACCTGAAGCTGGAATGACTCCCACTAATCGCTACGTGATTTCTCCTCTTTCAGAATTTTCATGAGCCCATCCTTAACAGATCGCCAGGAACGAATCTGAAAGGCTTTTGGAGGATGCTCGAACGTGGACTTACTTACTAGCGGTCATCAGTCACAACTGTCTCCTCTTGAGTGATTGGCAGTAACCGATACCTAGCGAATGATCAGGGGCTATAATGCTAAATGCTTTGTCCGAGGACACCTTGAGAGATTTCTTAGAAGAAATTCCTGAGGAGGAATTGCTTTCTCATTTTTTAGTCATTTTTACAATCTCACCACATGACCAAACAAGCCTGCCACGGGCTGGCAGGAAGATTCCTTGAGAAAGTTGTCAGCCGCACACAAAACAATGATGAAGTTCGCCTTCTGAGACGTGCTCACCAAACGATTTCTTCCGACTCAGCAGCAGAGAACGGAAAAGTTTGGTGGAAGCTGGAGATTTTACGCTAGCACTTGTCAATCCAGAGTTTCCCACTCCGAGTCATTTTCACGAACCGATCTCCGCCTCACGAGGAGGCGAGATTGCAATGGGCTTTCTGGTGGATGATTGCATGAGAAAGTATCACGAGACTGAGGAGGAATGAATTGCTCATGACTAGCACTTTTGCACGACCCGCTAGTTCTCCAAATCGCCAGGAGAGAATCGGAAAGGATTTTGGAGGCTGATTCCCTATGGCGTTAGTTACCAGCCGTGATCAGCAAGAACCTGCTCGTTTTTGGAAATGTTCACGAACCGGTGTCTGCCAAATGACATGGGGATACACCGAAGGAACATGCCGCGTGTCGACAAGAGAAATTTACTAGAAACCCAGAGGAGGAATTCCTTGTCATTGGTCGGAGTATTCACAGCCCCATTTCTTCCGAGGAGGGAATCTGAATGCACGAGAGAGGATGAGATTAGGAGGAATGAGCGATTACCCCGGTCGGTCACTGCTTTCTCATCCTTTGGACTTTCCATGAATCGATCACTGGCAATTCACTAGAAGTGACTCCGAAAGGCTTTTTGCACGATGATTGCTCTCTTTCAGAAACGTTCAGGCAATGATTTCTTCCAACTCCCCAGCCGGGAAGGGAAACGTTTGGTGGAAGATGACTGCTGGAGACTTGATGACTAGGACTTGTCAACGATGAACTTGTCACTTGCACTTGTCAAAAATGAATGTCTCATTATGAGTAAGTCTCATTATGAGTAAGTCTCGAACCGCTCTCTATCACCTGGTCAGGCGAGAATCCGAATGGCAATGAGAGGAAGAGTGCATGAGACATCAATCGCTAGCACTCATTAGTAGTGATTGTCTGATTGTGAGTAATTTACACAAACTGTCTCTACCAAATGACCAGGAGTGTAGCGACAAGGTCTTTGGAGGATGGATCCATGAGCTGCGAATTCCTACCGCTGAGCAGTAATCCCTCTCTGATTTTTCGTAATGCTCACGAACCAATCGCTACCAAATCGCCAGGAGAGAATCCTCTGGGCTTTTTCGTGGGTGATTCCATGCCAATGTCTCAGAAGACTTGATGAGGACTGAGGTTCTCCTTCTTAGTCGTGTTCACGAACCGAGTGCTTCCAAATCACCAGCACCACCTGTGAAGGGACGATAGAGGATGATTACCTGAAGCTGGAATGACTCCCACTAATCGCTACGTGATTTCTCCTCTTTCAGAATTTTCATGAGCCCATCCTTAACAGATCGCCAGGAACGAATCTGAAAGGCTTTTGGAGGATGCTCGAACGTGGACTTACTTACTAGCGGTCATCAGTCACAACTGTCTCCTCTTGAGTGATTGGCAGTAACCGATACCTAGCGAATGATCAGGGGCTATAATGCTAAATGCTTTGTCCGAGGACACCTTGAGAGACTTCTTAGAAGAAATTCCTGAGGAGGAATTGCTTTCTCATTTTTTAGTCATTTTTACAATCTCACCACATGACCAAACAAGCCTGCCACGGGCTGGCAGGAAGATTCCTTGAGAAAGTTGTCAGCCGCACACAAAACAATGATGAAGTTCGCCTTCTGAGACGTGCTCACCAAACGATTTCTTCCGACTCAGCAGCAGAGAACGGAAAAGTTTGGTGGAAGCTGGAGATTTTACGCTAGCACTTGTCAATCCAGAGTTTCCCACTCCGAGTCATTTTCACGAACCGATCTCCGCCTCACGAGGAGGCGAGATTGCAATGGGCTTTCTGGTGGATGATTGCATGAGAAAGTATCACGAGACTGAGGAGGAATGAATTGCTCATGACTAGCACTTTTGCACGACCCGCTAGTTCTCCAAATCGCCAGGAGAGAATCGGAAAGGATTTTGGAGGCTGATTCCCTATGGCGTTAGTTACCAGCCGTGATCAGCAAGAACCTGCTCGTTTTTGGAAATGTTCACGAACCGGTGTCTGCCAAATGACATGGGGATACACCGAAGGAACATGCCGCGTGTCGTCAAGAGAAATTTACTAGAAACCCAGAGGAGGAATTCCTTGTCATTGGTCGGAGTATTCACAGCCCCATTTCTTCCGAGGAGGGAATCTGAATGCACGAGAGAGGATGAGATTAGGAGGAATGAGCGATTACCCCGGTCGGTCACTGCTTTCTCATCCTTTGGACTTTCCATGAATCGATCACTGGCAATTCACTAGAAGTGACTCCGAAAGGCTTTTTGCACGATGATTGCTCTCTTTCAGAAACGTTCAGGCAATGATTTCTTCCAACTCCCCAGCCGGGAAGGGAAACGTTTGGTGGAAGATGACTGCTGGAGACTTGATGACTAGGACTTGTCAACGATGAACTTGTCACTTGCACTTGTCAAAAATGAATGTCTCATTATGAGTAAGTCTCATTATGAGTAAGTCTCGAACCGCTCTCTATCACCTGGTCAGGCGAGAATCCGAATGGCAATGAGAGGAAGAGTGCATGAGACATCAATCGCTAGCACTCATTAGTAGTGATTGTCTGATTGTGAGTAATTTACACAAACTGTCTCTACCAAATGACCAGGAGTGTAGCGACAAGGTCTTTGGAGGATGGATCCATGAGCTGCGAATTCCTACCGCTGAGCAGTAATCCCTCTCTGATTTTTCGTAATGCTCACGAACCAATCGCTACCAAATCGCCAGGAGAGAATCCTCTGGGCTTTTTCGTGGGTGATTCCATGCCAATGTCTCAGAAGACTTGATGAGGACTGAGGTTCTCCTTCTTAGTCGTGTTCACGAACCGAGTGCTTCCAAATCACCAGCACCACCTGTGAAGGGACGATAGAGGATGATTACCTGAAGCTGGAATGACTCCCACTAATCGCTACGTGATTTCTCCTCTTTCAGAATTTTCATGAGCCCATCCTTAACAGATCGCCAAGAACGAATCTGAAAGGCTTTTGGAGGATGCTCGAACGTGGACTTACTTACTAGCGGTCATCAGTCACAACTGTCTCCTCTTGAGTGATTGGCAGTAACCGATACCTAGCGAATGATCAAGGGCTATAATGCTAAATGGCTTTGTCCGAGGACACCTTGAGAGATTTCTTAGAAGAAATTCCTGAGGAGGAATTGCTTTCTCATTTTTTAGTAATTTTTACAATCTCACCACATGACCAAACAAGCCTGCCACGGGCTGGCAGGAAGATTCCTTGAGAAAGTTGTCAGCCGCACACAAAACAATGATGAAGTTCGCCTTCTGAGACGTGTTCACCAAACGATTTCTTCCGACTCAGCAGCAGAGAACGGAAAAGTTTGGTGGAAGCTGGAGATTTTACGCTAGCACTTGTCAATCCAGAGTTTCCCACTCCGAGTCATTTTCACGAACCGATCTCCGCCTCACGAGGAGGCGAGATTGCAATGGGCTTTCTGGTGGATGATTGCATGAGAAAGTATCACGAGACTGAGGAGGAATGAATTGCTCATGACTAGCACTTTTGCACGACCCGCTAGTTCTCCAAATCGCCAGGAGAGAATCGGAAAGGATTTTGGAGGCTGATTCCCTATGGCGTTAGTTACCAGCCGTGATCAGCAAGAACCTGCTCGTTTTTGGAAATGTTCACGAACCGGTGTCTGCCAAATGACATGGGGATACACCGAAGGAACATGCCGCGTGTCGACAAGAGAAATTTACTAGAAACCCAGAGGAGGAATTCCTTGTCATTGGTCGGAGTATTCACAGCCCCATTTCTTCCGAGGAGGGAATCTGAATGCACGAGAGAGGATGAGATTAGGAGGAATGAGCGATTACCCCGGTCGGTCACTGCTTTCTCATCCTTTGGACTTTCCATGAATCGATCACTGGCAATTCACTAGAAGTGACTCCGAAAGGCTTTTTGCACGATGATTGCTCTCTTTCAGAAACGTTCAGGCAATGATTTCTTCCAACTCCCCAGCCGGGAAGGGAAACGTTTGGTGGAAGATGACTGCTGGAGACTTGATGACTAGGACTTGTCAACGATGAACTTGTCACTTGCACTTGTCAAAAATGAATGTCTCATTATGAGTAAGTCTCATTATGAGTAAGTCTCGAACCGCTCTCTATCACCTGGTCAGGCGAGAATCCGAATGGCAATGAGAGGAAGAGTGCATGAGACATCAATCGCTAGCACTCATTAGTAGTGATTGTCTGATTGTGAGTAATTTACACAAACTGTCTCTACCAAATGACCAGGAGTGTAGCGACAAGGTCTTTGGAGGATGGATCCATGAGCTGCGAATTCCTACCGCTGAGCAGTAATCCCTCTCTGATTTTTCGTAATGCTCACGAACCAATCGCTACCAAATCGCCAGGAGAGAATCCTCTGGGCTTTTTCGTGGGTGATTCCATGCCAATGTCTCAGAAGACTTGATGAGGACTGAGGTTCTCCTTCTTAGTCGTGTTCACGAACCGAGTGCTTCCAAATCACCAGCACCACCTGTGAAGGGACGATAGAGGATGATTACCTGAAGCTGGAATGACTCCCACTAATCGCTACGTGATTTCTCCTCTTTCAGAATTTTCATGAGCCCATCCTTAACAGATCGCCAGGAACGAATCTGAAAGGCTTTTGGAGGATGCTCGAACGTGGACTTACTTACTAGCGGTCATCAGTCACAACTGTCTCCTCTTGAGTGATTGGCAGTAACCGATACCTAGCGAATGATCAGGGGCTATAATGCTAAATGCTTTGTCCGAGGACACCTTGAGAGATTTCTTAGAAGAAATTCCTGAGGAGGAATTGCTTTCTCATTTTTTAGTCATTTTTACAATCTCACCACATGACCAAACAAGCCTGCCACGGGCTGGCAGGAAGATTCCTTGAGAAAGTTGTCAGCCGCACACAAAACAATGATGAAGTTCGCCTTCTGAGACGTGCTCACCAAACGATTTCTTCCGACTCAGCAGCAGAGAACGGAAAAGTTTGGTGGAAGCTGGAGATTTTACGCTAGCACTTGTCAATCCAGAGTTTCCCACTCCGAGTCATTTTCACGAACCGATCTCCGCCTCACGAGGAGGCGAGATTGCAATGGGCTTTCTGGTGGATGATTGCATGAGAAAGTATCACGAGACTGAGGAGGAATGAATTGCTCATGACTAGCACTTTTGCACGACCCGCTAGTTCTCCAAATCGCCAGGAGAGAATCGGAAAGGATTTTGGAGGCTGATTCCCTATGGCGTTAGTTACCAGCCGTGATCAGCAAGAACCTGCTCGTTTTTGGAAATGTTCACGAACCGGTGTCTGCCAAATGACATGGGGATACACCGAAGGAACATGCCGCGTGTCGTCAAGAGAAATTTACTAGAAACCCAGAGGAGGAATTCCTTGTCATTGGTCGGAGTATTCACAGCCCCATTTCTTCCGAGGAGGGAATCTGAATGCACGAGAGAGGATGAGATTAGGAGGAATGAGCGATTACCCCGGTCGGTCACTGCTTTCTCATCCTTTGGACTTTCCATGAATCGATCACTGGCAATTCACTAGAAGTGACTCCGAAAGGCTTTTTGCACGATGATTGCTCTCTTTCAGAAACGTTCAGGCAATGATTTCTTCCAACTCCCCAGCCGGGAAGGGAAACGTTTGGTGGAAGATGACTGCTGGAGACTTGATGACTAGGACTTGTCAACGATGAACTTGTCACTTGCACTTGTCAAAAATGAATGTCTCATTATGAGTAAGTCTCATTATGAGTAAGTCTCGAACCGCTCTCTATCACCTGGTCAGGCGAGAATCCGAATGGCAATGAGAGGAAGAGTGCATGAGACATCAATCGCTAGCACTCATTAGTAGTGATTGTCTTCTTGTGAGTAATTTACACAAACTGTCTCTACCAAATGACCAGGAGTGTAGCGACAAGGTCTTTGGAGGATGGATCCATGAGCTGCGAATTCCTACCGCTGAGCAGTAATCTCTCTCTGATTTTTCGTAATGCTCACGAACCAATCGCTACCAAATCGCCAGGAGAGAATCCTCTGGGCTTTTTCGTGGGTGATTCCATGCCAATGTCTCAGAAGACTTGATGAGGACTGAGGTTCTCCTTCTTAGTCGTGTTCACGAACCGAGTGCTTCCAAATCACCAGCACCACCTGTGAAGGGACGATAGAGGATGATTACCTGAAGCTGGAATGACTCCCACTAATCGCTACGTGATTTCTCCTCTTTCAGAATTTTCATGAGCCCATCCTTAGCAGATCGCCAGGAACGAATCTGAAAGGCTTTTGGAGGATGCTCGAACGTGGACTTACTTACTAGCGGTCATCAGTCACAACTGTCTCCTCTTGAGTGATTGGCAGTAACCGATACCTAGCGAATGATCAGGGGCTATAATGCTAAATGGCTTTGTCCGAGGACACCTTGAGAGATTTCTTAGAAGAAATTCCTGAGGAGGAATTGCTTTCTCATTTTTTAGTAATTTTTACAATCTCACCACATGACCAAACAAGCCTGCCACGGGCTGGCAGGAAGATTCCTTGAGAAAGTTGTCAGCCGCAGACAAAACAATGATGAAGTTCGCCTTCTGAGACGTGCTCACCAAACGATTTCTTCCGACTCAGCAGCAGAGAACGGAAAAGTTTGGTGGAAGCTGGAGATTTTACGCTAGCACTTGTCAATCCAGAGTTTCCCACTCCGAGTCATTTTCACGAACCGATCTCCGCCTCACGAGGAGGCGAGATTGCAATGGGCTTTCTGGTGGATGATTGCATGAGAAAGTATCACGAGACTGAGGAGGAATGAATTGCTCATGACTAGCACTTTTGCACGACCCGCTAGTTCTCCAAATCGCCAGGAGAGAATCGGAAAGGATTTTGGAGGCTGATTCCCTATGGCGTTAGTTACCAGCCGTGATCAGCAAGAACCTGCTCGTTTTTGGAAATGTTCACGAACCGGTGTCTGCCAAATGACATGGGGATACACCGAAGGAACATGCCGCGTGTCGACAAGAGAAATTTACTAGAAACCCAGAGGAGGAATTCCTTGTCATTGGTCGGAGTATTCACAGCCCCATTTCTTCCGAGGAGGGAATCTGAATGCACGAGAGAGGATGAGATTAGGAGGAATGAGCGATTACCCCGGTCGGTCACTGCTTTCTCATCCTTTGGACTTTCCATGAATCGATCACTGGCAATTCACTAGAAGTGACTCCGAAAGGCTTTTTGCACGATGATTGCTCTCTTTCAGAAACGTTCAGGCAATGATTTCTTCCAACTCCCCAGCCGGGAAGGGAAACGTTTGGTGGAAGATGACTGCTGGAGACTTGATGACTAGGACTTGTCAACGATGAACTTGTCACTTGCACTTGTCAAAAATGAATGTCTCATTATGAGTAAGTCTCATTATGAGTAAGTCTCGAACCGCTCTCTATCACCTGGTCAGGCGAGAATCCGAATGGCAATGAGAGGAAGAGTGCATGAGACATCAATCGCTAGCACTCATTAGTAGTGATTGTCTGATTGTGAGTAATTTACACAAACTGTCTCTACCAAATGACCAGGAGTGTAGCGACAAGGTCTTTGGAGGATGGATCCATGAGCTGCGAATTCCTACCGCTGAGCAGTAATCCCTCTCTGATTTTTCGTAATGCTCACGAACCAATCGCTACCAAATCGCCAGGAGAGAATCCTCTGGGCTTTTTCGTGGGTGATTCCATGCCAATGTCTCAGAAGACTTGATGAGGACTGAGGTTCTCCTTCTTAGTCGTGTTCACGAACCGAGTGCTTCCAAATCACCAGCACCACCTGTGAAGGGACGATAGAGGATGATTACCTGAAGCTGGAATGACTCCCACTAATCGCTACGTGATTTCTCCTCTTTCAGAATTTTCATGAGCCCATCCTTAGCAGATCGCCAGGAACGAATCTGAAAGGCTTTTGGAGGATGCTCGAACGTGGACTTACTTACTAGCGGTCATCAGTCACAACTGTCTCCTCTTGAGTGATTGGCAGTAACCGATACCTAGCGAATGATCAGGGGCTATAATGCTAAATGCTTTGTCCGAGGACACCTTGAGAGATTTCTTAGAAGAAATTCCTGAGGAGGAATTGCTTTCTCATTTTTTAGTCATTTTTACAATCTCACCACATGACCAAACAAGCCTGCCACGGGCTGGCAGGAAGATTCCTTGAGAAAGTTGTCAGCCGCACACAAAACAATGATGAAGTTCGCCTTCTGAGACGTGCTCACCAAACGATTTCTTCCGACTCAGCAGCAGAGAACGGAAAAGTTTGGTGGAAGCTGGAGATTTTACGCTAGCACTTGTCAATCCAGAGTTTCCCACTCCGAGTCATTTTCACGAACCGATCTCCGCCTCACGAGGAGGCGAGATTGCAATGGGCTTTCTGGTGGATGATTGCATGAGAAAGTATCACGAGACTGAGGAGGAATGAATTGCTCATGACTAGCACTTTTGCACGACCCGCTAGTTCTCCAAATCGCCAGGAGAGAATCGGAAAGGATTTTGGAGGCTGATTCCCTATGGCGTTAGTTACCAGCCGTGATCAGCAAGAACCTGCTCGTTTTTGGAAATGTTCACGAACCGGTGTCTGCCAAATGACATGGGGATACACCGAAGGAACATGCCGCGTGTCGTCAAGAGAAATTTACTAGAAACCCAGAGGAGGAATTCCTTGTCATTGGTCGGAGTATTCACAGCCCCATTTCTTCCGAGGAGGGAATCTGAATGCACGAGAGAGGATGAGATTAGGAGGAATGAGCGATTACCCCGGTCGGTCACTGCTTTCTCATCCTTTGGACTTTCCATGAATCGATCACTGGCAATTCACTAGAAGTGACTCCGAAAGGCTTTTTGCACGATGATTGCTCTCTTTCAGAAACGTTCAGGCAATGATTTCTTCCAACTCCCCAGCCGGGAAGGGAAACGTTTGGTGGAAGATGATTGCTGGAGACTTGATGACTAGGACTTGTCAACGATGAACTTGTCACTTGCACTTGTCAAAAATGAATGTCTCATTATGAGTAAGTCTCGAACCGCTCTCTATCACCTGGTCAGGCGAGAATCCGAATGGCAATGAGAGGAAGAGTGCATGAGACATCAATCGCTAGCACTCATTAGTAGTGATTGTCTGATTGTGAGTAATTTACACAAACTGTCTCTACCAAATGACCAGGAGTGTAGCGACAAGGTCTTTGGAGGATGGATCCATGAGCTGCGAATTCCTACCGCTGAGCAGTAATCCCTCTCTGATTTTTCGTAATGCTCACGAACCAATCGCTACCAAATCGCCAGGAGAGAATCCTCTGGGCTTTTTCGTGGGTGATTCCATGCCAATGTCTCAGAAGACTTGATGAGGACTGAGGTTCTCCTTCTTAGTCGTGTTCACGAACCGAGTGCTTCCAAATCACCAGCACCACCTGTGAAGGGACGATAGAGGATGATTACCTGAAGCTGGAATGACTCCCACTAATCGCTACGTGATTTCTCCTCTTTCAGAATTTTCATGAGCCCATCCTTAACAGATCGCCAGGAACGAATCTGAAAGGCTTTTGGAGGATGCTCGAACGTGGACTTACTTACTAGCGGTCATCAGTCACAACTGTCTCCTCTTGAGTGATTGGCAGTAACCGATACCTAGCGAATGATCAAGGGCTATAAGGCTAAATGGCTTTGTCCGAGGACACCTTGAGAGATTTCTTAGAAGAAATTCCTGAGGAGGAATTGCTTTCTCATTTTTTAGTAATTTTTACAATCTCACCACATGACCAAACAAGCCTGCCACGGGCTGGCAGGAAGATTCCTTGAGAAAGTTGTCAGCCGCACACAAAACAATGATGAAGTTCGCCTTCTGAGACGTGTTCACCAAACGATTTCTTCCGACTCAGCAGCAGAGAACGGAAAAGTTTGGTGGAAGCTGGAGATTTTACGCTAGCACTTGTCAATCCAGAGTTTCCCACTCCGAGTCATTTTCACGAACCGATCTCCGCCTCACGAGGAGGCGAGATTGCAATGGGCTTTCTGGTGGATGATTGCATGAGAAAGTATCACGAGACTGAGGAGGAATGAATTGCTCATGACTAGCACTTTTGCACGACCCGCTAGTTCTCCAAATCGCCAGGAGAGAATCGGAAAGGATTTTGGAGGCTGATTCCCTATGGCGTTAGTTACCAGCCGTGATCAGCAAGAACCTGCTCGTTTTTGGAAATGTTCACGAACCGGTGTCTGCCAAATGACATGGGGATACACCGAAGGAACATGCCGCGTGTCGACAAGAGAAATTTACTAGAAACCCAGAGGAGGAATTCCTTGTCATTGGTCGGAGTATTCACAGCCCCATTTCTTCCGAGGAGGGAATCTGAATGCACGAGAGAGGATGAGATTAGGAGGAATGAGCGATTACCCCGGTCGGTCACTGCTTTCTCATCCTTTGGACTTTCCATGAATCGATCACTGGCAATTCACTAGAAGTGACTCCGAAAGGCTTTTTGCACGATGATTGCTCTCTTTCAGAAACGTTCAGGCAATGATTTCTTCCAACTCCCCAGCCGGGAAGGGAAACGTTTGGTGGAAGATGACTGCTGGAGACTTGATGACTAGGACTTGTCAACGATGAACTTGTCACTTGCACTTGTCAAAAATGAATGTCTCATTATGAGTAAGTCTCATTATGAGTAAGTCTCGAACCGCTCTCTATCACCTGGTCAGGCGAGAATCCGAATGGCAATGAGAGGAAGAGTGCATGAGACATCAATCGCTAGCACTCATTAGTAGTGATTGTCTGATTGTGAGTAATTTACACAAACTGTCTCTACCAAATGACCAGGAGTGTAGCGACAAGGTCTTTGGAGGATGGATCCATGAGCTGCGAATTCCTACTGCTGAGCAGTAATCCCTCTCTGATTTTTCGTAATGCTCACGAACCAATCGCTACCAAATCGCCAGGAGAGAATCCTCTGGGCTTTTTCGTGGGTGATTCCATGCCAATGTCTCAGAAGACTTGATGAGGACTGAGGTTCTCCTTCTTAGTCGTGTTCACGAACCGAGTGCTTCCAAATCACCAGCACCACCTGTGAAGGGACGATAGAGGATGATTACCTGAAGCTGGAATGACTCCCACTAATCGCTACGTGATTTCTCCTCTTTCAGAATTTTCATGAGCCCATCCTTAACAGATCGCCAAGAACGAATCTGAAAGGCTTTTGGAGGATGCTCGAACGTGGACTTACTTACTAGCGGTCATCAGTCACAACTGTCTCCTCTTGAGTGATTGGCAGTAACCGATACCTAGCGAATGATCAAGGGCTATAATGCTAAATGGCTTTGTCCGAGGACACCTTGAGAGATTTCTTAGAAGAAATTCCTGAGGAGGAATTGCTTTCTCATTTTTTAGTAATTTTTACAATCTCACCACATGACCAAACAAGCCTGCCACGGGCTGGCAGGAAGATTCCTTGAGAAAGTTGTCAGCCGCACACAAAACAATGATGAAGTTCGCCTTCTGAGACGTGTTCACCAAACGATTTCTTCCGACTCAGCAGCAGAGAACGGAAAAGTTTGGTGGAAGCTGGAGATTTTACGCTAGCACTTGTCAATCCAGAGTTTCCCACTCCGAGTCATTTTCACGAACCGATCTCCGCCTCACGAGGAGGCGAGATTGCAATGGGCTTTCTGGTGGATGATTGCATGAGAAAGTATCACGAGACTGAGGAGGAATGAATTGCTCATGACTAGCACTTTTGCACGACCCGCTAGTTCTCCAAATCGCCAGGAGAGAATCGGAAAGGATTTTGGAGGCTGATTCCCTATGGCGTTAGTTACCAGCCGTGATCAGCAAGAACCTGCTCGTTTTTGGAAATGTTCACGAACCGGTGTCTGCCAAATGACATGGGGATACACCGAAGGAACATGCCGCGTGTCGACAAGAGAAATTTACTAGAAACCCAGAGGAGGAATTCCTTGTCATTGGTCGGAGTATTCACAGCCCCATTTCTTCCGAGGAGGGAATCTGAATGCACGAGAGAGGATGAGATTAGGAGGAATGAGCGATTACCCCGGTCGGTCACTGCTTTCTCATCCTTTGGACTTTCCATGAATCGATCACTGGCAATTCACTAGAAGTGACTCCGAAAGGCTTTTTGCACGATGATTGCTCTCTTTCAGAAACGTTCAGGCAATGATTTCTTCCAACTCCCCAGCCGGGAAGGGAAACGTTTGGTGGAAGATGACTGCTGGAGACTTGATGACTAGGACTTGTCAACGATGAACTTGTCACTTGCACTTGTCAAAAATGAATGTCTCATTATGAGTAAGTCTCATTATGAGTAAGTCTCGAACCGCTCTCTATCACCTGGTCAGGCGAGAATCCGAATGGCAATGAGAGGAAGAGTGCATGAGACATCAATCGCTAGCACTCATTAGTAGTGATTGTCTGATTGTGAGTAATTTACACAAACTGTCTCTACCAAATGACCAGGAGTGTAGCGACAAGGTCTTTGGAGGATGGATCCATGAGCTGCGAATTCCTACCGCTGAGCAGTAATCCCTCTCTGATTTTTCGTAATGCTCACGAACCAATCGCTACCAAATCGCCAGGAGAGAATCCTCTGGGCTTTTTCGTGGGTGATTCCATGCCAATGTCTCAGAAGACTTGATGAGGACTGAGGTTCTCCTTCTTAGTCGTGTTCACGAACCGAGTGCTTCCAAATCACCAGCACCACCTGTGAAGGGACGATAGAGGATGATTACCTGAAGCTGGAATGACTCCCACTAATCGCTACGTGATTTCTCCTCTTTCAGAATTTTCATGAGCCCATCCTTAACAGATCGCCAGGAACGAATCTGAAAGGCTTTTGGAGGATGCTCGAACGTGGACTTACTTACTAGCGGTCATCAGTCACAACTGTCTCCTCTTGAGTGATTGGCAGTAACCGATACCTAGCGAATGATCAGGGGCTATAATGCTAAATGCTTTGTCCGAGGACACCTTGAGAGATTTCTTAGAAGAAATTCCTGAGGAGGAATTGCTTTCTCATTTTTTAGTCATTTTTACAATCTCACCACATGACCAAACAAGCCTGCCACGGGCTGGCAGGAAGATTCCTTGAGAAAGTTGTCAGCCGCACACAAAACAATGATGAAGTTCGCCTTCTGAGACGTGCTCACCAAACGATTTCTTCCGACTCAGCAGCAGAGAACGGAAAAGTTTGGTGGAAGCTGGAGATTTTACGCTAGCACTTGTCAATCCAGAGTTTCCCACTCCGAGTCATTTTCACGAACCGATCTCCGCCTCACGAGGAGGCGAGATTGCAATGGGCTTTCTGGTGGATGATTGCATGAGAAAGTATCACGAGACTGAGGAGGAATGAATTGCTCATGACTAGCACTTTTGCACGACCCGCTAGTTCTCCAAATCGCCAGGAGAGAATCGGAAAGGATTTTGGAGGCTGATTCCCTATGGCGTTAGTTACCAGCCGTGATCAGCAAGAACCTGCTCGTTTTTGGAAATGTTCACGAACCGGTGTCTGCCAAATGACATGGGGATACACCGAAGGAACATGCCGCGTGTCGACAAGAGAAATTTACTAGAAACCCAGAGGAGGAATTCCTTGTCATTGGTCGGAGTATTCACAGCCCCATTTCTTCCGAGGAGGGAATCTGAATGCACGAGAGAGGATGAGATTAGGAGGAATGAGCGATTACCCCGGTCGGTCACTGCTTTCTCATCCTTTGGACTTTCCATGAATCGATCACTGGCAATTCACTAGAAGTGACTCCGAAAGGCTTTTTGCACGATGATTGCTCTCTTTCAGAAACGTTCAGGCAATGATTTCTTCCAACTCCCCAGCCGGGAAGGGAAACGTTTGGTGGAAGATGACTGCTGGAGACTTGATGACTAGGACTTGTCAACGATGAACTTGTCACTTGCACTTGTCAAAAATGAATGTCTCATTATGAGTAAGTCTCATTATGAGTAAGTCTCGAACCGCTCTCTATCACCTGGTCAGGCGAGAATCCGAATGGCAATGAGAGGAAGAGTGCATGAGACATCAATCGCTAGCACTCATTAGTAGTGATTGTCTGATTGTGAGTAATTTACACAAACTGTCTCTACCAAATGACCAGGAGTGTAGCGACAAGGTCTTTGGAGGATGGATCCATGAGCTGCGAATTCCTACCGCTGAGCAGTAATCCCTCTCTGATTTTTCGTAATGCTCACGAACCAATCGCTACCAAATCGCCAGGAGAGAATCCTCTGGGCTTTTTCGTGGGTGATTCCATGCCAATGTCTCAGAAGACTTGATGAGGACTGAGGTTCTCCTTCTTAGTCGTGTTCACGAACCGAGTGCTTCCAAATCACCAGCACCACCTGTGAAGGGACGATAGAGGATGATTACCTGAAGCTGGAATGACTCCCACTAATCGCTACGTGATTTCTCCTCTTTCAGAATTTTCATGAGCCCATCCTTAACAGATCGCCAGGAACGAATCTGAAAGGCTTTTGGAGGATGCTCGAACGTGGACTTACTTACTAGCGGTCATCAGTCACAACTGTCTCCTCTTGAGTGATTGGCAGTAACCGATACCTAGCGAATGATCAGGGGCTATAATGCTAAATGCTTTGTCCGAGGACACCTTGAGAGACTTCTTAGAAGAAATTCCTGAGGAGGAATTGCTTTCTCATTTTTTAGTCATTTTTACAATCTCACCACATGACCAAACAAGCCTGCCACGGGCTGGCAGGAAGATTCCTTGAGAAAGTTGTCAGCCGCACACAAAACAATGATGAAGTTCGCCTTCTGAGACGTGCTCACCAAACGATTTCTTCCGACTCAGCAGCAGAGAACGGAAAAGTTTGGTGGAAGCTGGAGATTTTACGCTAGCACTTGTCAATCCAGAGTTTCCCACTCCGAGTCATTTTCACGAACCGATCTCCGCCTCACGAGGAGGCGAGATTGCAATGGGCTTTCTGGTGGATGATTGCATGAGAAAGTATCACGAGACTGAGGAGGAATGAATTGCTCATGACTAGCACTTTTGCACGACCCGCTAGTTCTCCAAATCGCCAGGAGAGAATCGGAAAGGATTTTGGAGGCTGATTCCCTATGGCGTTAGTTACCAGCCGTGATCAGCAAGAACCTGCTCGTTTTTGGAAATGTTCACGAACCGGTGTCTGCCAAATGACATGGGGATACACCGAAGGAACATGCCGCGTGTCGTCAAGAGAAATTTACTAGAAACCCAGAGGAGGAATTCCTTGTCATTGGTCGGAGTATTCACAGCCCCATTTCTTCCGAGGAGGGAATCTGAATGCACGAGAGAGGATGAGATTAGGAGGAATGAGCGATTACCCCGGTCGGTCACTGCTTTCTCATCCTTTGGACTTTCCATGAATCGATCACTGGCAATTCACTAGAAGTGACTCCGAAAGGCTTTTTGCACGATGATTGCTCTCTTTCAGAAACGTTCAGGCAATGATTTCTTCCAACTCCCCAGCCGGGAAGGGAAACGTTTGGTGGAAGATGACTGCTGGAGACTTGATGACTAGGACTTGTCAACGATGAACTTGTCACTTGCACTTGTCAAAAATGAATGTCTCATTATGAGTAAGTCTCATTATGAGTAAGTCTCGAACCGCTCTCTATCACCTGGTCAGGCGAGAATCCGAATGGCAATGAGAGGAAGAGTGCATGAGACATCAATCGCTAGCACTCATTAGTAGTGATTGTCTGATTGTGAGTAATTTACACAAACTGTCTCTACCAAATGACCAGGAGTGTAGCGACAAGGTCTTTGGAGGATGGATCCATGAGCTGCGAATTCCTACCGCTGAGCAGTAATCCCTCTCTGATTTTTCGTAATGCTCACGAACCAATCGCTACCAAATCGCCAGGAGAGAATCCTCTGGGCTTTTTCGTGGGTGATTCCATGCCAATGTCTCAGAAGACTTGATGAGGACTGAGGTTCTCCTTCTTAGTCGTGTTCACGAACCGAGTGCTTCCAAATCACCAGCACCACCTGTGAAGGGACGATAGAGGATGATTACCTGAAGCTGGAATGACTCCCACTAATCGCTACGTGATTTCTCCTCTTTCAGAATTTTCATGAGCCCATCCTTAACAGATCGCCAAGAACGAATCTGAAAGGCTTTTGGAGGATGCTCGAACGTGGACTTACTTACTAGCGGTCATCAGTCACAACTGTCTCCTCTTGAGTGATTGGCAGTAACCGATACCTAGCGAATGATCAAGGGCTATAATGCTAAATGGCTTTGTCCGAGGACACCTTGAGAGATTTCTTAGAAGAAATTCCTGAGGAGGAATTGCTTTCTCATTTTTTAGTAATTTTTACAATCTCACCACATGACCAAACAAGCCTGCCACGGGCTGGCAGGAAGATTCCTTGAGAAAGTTGTCAGCCGCACACAAAACAATGATGAAGTTCGCCTTCTGAGACGTGTTCACCAAACGATTTCTTCCGACTCAGCAGCAGAGAACGGAAAAGTTTGGTGGAAGCTGGAGATTTTACGCTAGCACTTGTCAATCCAGAGTTTCCCACTCCGAGTCATTTTCACGAACCGATCTCCGCCTCACGAGGAGGCGAGATTGCAATGGGCTTTCTGGTGGATGATTGCATGAGAAAGTATCACGAGACTGAGGAGGAATGAATTGCTCATGACTAGCACTTTTGCACGACCCGCTAGTTCTCCAAATCGCCAGGAGAGAATCGGAAAGGATTTTGGAGGCTGATTCCCTATGGCGTTAGTTACCAGCCGTGATCAGCAAGAACCTGCTCGTTTTTGGAAATGTTCACGAACCGGTGTCTGCCAAATGACATGGGGATACACCGAAGGAACATGCCGCGTGTCGACAAGAGAAATTTACTAGAAACCCAGAGGAGGAATTCCTTGTCATTGGTCGGAGTATTCACAGCCCCATTTCTTCCGAGGAGGGAATCTGAATGCACGAGAGAGGATGAGATTAGGAGGAATGAGCGATTACCCCGGTCGGTCACTGCTTTCTCATCCTTTGGACTTTCCATGAATCGATCACTGGCAATTCACTAGAAGTGACTCCGAAAGGCTTTTTGCACGATGATTGCTCTCTTTCAGAAACGTTCAGGCAATGATTTCTTCCAACTCCCCAGCCGGGAAGGGAAACGTTTGGTGGAAGATGACTGCTGGAGACTTGATGACTAGGACTTGTCAACGATGAACTTGTCACTTGCACTTGTCAAAAATGAATGTCTCATTATGAGTAAGTCTCATTATGAGTAAGTCTCGAACCGCTCTCTATCACCTGGTCAGGCGAGAATCCGAATGGCAATGAGAGGAAGAGTGCATGAGACATCAATCGCTAGCACTCATTAGTAGTGATTGTCTGATTGTGAGTAATTTACACAAACTGTCTCTACCAAATGACCAGGAGTGTAGCGACAAGGTCTTTGGAGGATGGATCCATGAGCTGCGAATTCCTACCGCTGAGCAGTAATCCCTCTCTGATTTTTCGTAATGCTCACGAACCAATCGCTACCAAATCGCCAGGAGAGAATCCTCTGGGCTTTTTCGTGGGTGATTCCATGCCAATGTCTCAGAAGACTTGATGAGGACTGAGGTTCTCCTTCTTAGTCGTGTTCACGAACCGAGTGCTTCCAAATCACCAGCACCACCTGTGAAGGGACGATAGAGGATGATTACCTGAAGCTGGAATGACTCCCACTAATCGCTACGTGATTTCTCCTCTTTCAGAATTTTCATGAGCCCATCCTTAACAGATCGCCAGGAACGAATCTGAAAGGCTTTTGGAGGATGCTCGAACGTGGACTTACTTACTAGCGGTCATCAGTCACAACTGTCTCCTCTTGAGTGATTGGCAGTAACCGATACCTAGCGAATGATCAGGGGCTATAATGCTAAATGCTTTGTCCGAGGACACCTTGAGAGATTTCTTAGAAGAAATTCCTGAGGAGGAATTGCTTTCTCATTTTTTAGTCATTTTTACAATCTCACCACATGACCAAACAAGCCTGCCACGGGCTGGCAGGAAGATTCCTTGAGAAAGTTGTCAGCCGCACACAAAACAATGATGAAGTTCGCCTTCTGAGACGTGCTCACCAAACGATTTCTTCCGACTCAGCAGCAGAGAACGGAAAAGTTTGGTGGAAGCTGGAGATTTTACGCTAGCACTTGTCAATCCAGAGTTTCCCACTCCGAGTCATTTTCACGAACCGATCTCCGCCTCACGAGGAGGCGAGATTGCAATGGGCTTTCTGGTGGATGATTGCATGAGAAAGTATCACGAGACTGAGGAGGAATGAATTGCTCATGACTAGCACTTTTGCACGACCCGCTAGTTCTCCAAATCGCCAGGAGAGAATCGGAAAGGATTTTGGAGGCTGATTCCCTATGGCGTTAGTTACCAGCCGTGATCAGCAAGAACCTGCTCGTTTTTGGAAATGTTCACGAACCGGTGTCTGCCAAATGACATGGGGATACACCGAAGGAACATGCCGCGTGTCGTCAAGAGAAATTTACTAGAAACCCAGAGGAGGAATTCCTTGTCATTGGTCGGAGTATTCACAGCCCCATTTCTTCCGAGGAGGGAATCTGAATGCACGAGAGAGGATGAGATTAGGAGGAATGAGCGATTACCCCGGTCGGTCACTGCTTTCTCATCCTTTGGACTTTCCATGAATCGATCACTGGCAATTCACTAGAAGTGACTCCGAAAGGCTTTTTGCACGATGATTGCTCTCTTTCAGAAACGTTCAGGCAATGATTTCTTCCAACTCCCCAGCCGGGAAGGGAAACGTTTGGTGGAAGATGACTGCTGGAGACTTGATGACTAGGACTTGTCAACGATGAACTTGTCACTTGCACTTGTCAAAAATGAATGTCTCATTATGAGTAAGTCTCATTATGAGTAAGTCTCGAACCGCTCTCTATCACCTGGTCAGGCGAGAATCCGAATGGCAATGAGAGGAAGAGTGCATGAGACATCAATCGCTAGCACTCATTAGTAGTGATTGTCTTCTTGTGAGTAATTTACACAAACTGTCTCTACCAAATGACCAGGAGTGTAGCGACAAGGTCTTTGGAGGATGGATCCATGAGCTGCGAATTCCTACCGCTGAGCAGTAATCTCTCTCTGATTTTTCGTAATGCTCACGAACCAATCGCTACCAAATCGCCAGGAGAGAATCCTCTGGGCTTTTTCGTGGGTGATTCCATGCCAATGTCTCAGAAGACTTGATGAGGACTGAGGTTCTCCTTCTTAGTCGTGTTCACGAACCGAGTGCTTCCAAATCACCAGCACCACCTGTGAAGGGACGATAGAGGATGATTACCTGAAGCTGGAATGACTCCCACTAATCGCTACGTGATTTCTCCTCTTTCAGAATTTTCATGAGCCCATCCTTAGCAGATCGCCAGGAACGAATCTGAAAGGCTTTTGGAGGATGCTCGAACGTGGACTTACTTACTAGCGGTCATCAGTCACAACTGTCTCCTCTTGAGTGATTGGCAGTAACCGATACCTAGCGAATGATCAGGGGCTATAATGCTAAATGGCTTTGTCCGAGGACACCTTGAGAGATTTCTTAGAAGAAATTCCTGAGGAGGAATTGCTTTCTCATTTTTTAGTAATTTTTACAATCTCACCACATGACCAAACAAGCCTGCCACGGGCTGGCAGGAAGATTCCTTGAGAAAGTTGTCAGCCGCAGACAAAACAATGATGAAGTTCGCCTTCTGAGACGTGCTCACCAAACGATTTCTTCCGACTCAGCAGCAGAGAACGGAAAAGTTTGGTGGAAGCTGGAGATTTTACGCTAGCACTTGTCAATCCAGAGTTTCCCACTCCGAGTCATTTTCACGAACCGATCTCCGCCTCACGAGGAGGCGAGATTGCAATGGGCTTTCTGGTGGATGATTGCATGAGAAAGTATCACGAGACTGAGGAGGAATGAATTGCTCATGACTAGCACTTTTGCACGACCCGCTAGTTCTCCAAATCGCCAGGAGAGAATCGGAAAGGATTTTGGAGGCTGATTCCCTATGGCGTTAGTTACCAGCCGTGATCAGCAAGAACCTGCTCGTTTTTGGAAATGTTCACGAACCGGTGTCTGCCAAATGACATGGGGATACACCGAAGGAACATGCCGCGTGTCGACAAGAGAAATTTACTAGAAACCCAGAGGAGGAATTCCTTGTCATTGGTCGGAGTATTCACAGCCCCATTTCTTCCGAGGAGGGAATCTGAATGCACGAGAGAGGATGAGATTAGGAGGAATGAGCGATTACCCCGGTCGGTCACTGCTTTCTCATCCTTTGGACTTTCCATGAATCGATCACTGGCAATTCACTAGAAGTGACTCCGAAAGGCTTTTTGCACGATGATTGCTCTCTTTCAGAAACGTTCAGGCAATGATTTCTTCCAACTCCCCAGCCGGGAAGGGAAACGTTTGGTGGAAGATGACTGCTGGAGACTTGATGACTAGGACTTGTCAACGATGAACTTGTCACTTGCACTTGTCAAAAATGAATGTCTCATTATGAGTAAGTCTCATTATGAGTAAGTCTCGAACCGCTCTCTATCACCTGGTCAGGCGAGAATCCGAATGGCAATGAGAGGAAGAGTGCATGAGACATCAATCGCTAGCACTCATTAGTAGTGATTGTCTGATTGTGAGTAATTTACACAAACTGTCTCTACCAAATGACCAGGAGTGTAGCGACAAGGTCTTTGGAGGATGGATCCATGAGCTGCGAATTCCTACCGCTGAGCAGTAATCCCTCTCTGATTTTTCGTAATGCTCACGAACCAATCGCTACCAAATCGCCAGGAGAGAATCCTCTGGGCTTTTTCGTGGGTGATTCCATGCCAATGTCTCAGAAGACTTGATGAGGACTGAGGTTCTCCTTCTTAGTCGTGTTCACGAACCGAGTGCTTCCAAATCACCAGCACCACCTGTGAAGGGACGATAGAGGATGATTACCTGAAGCTGGAATGACTCCCACTAATCGCTACGTGATTTCTCCTCTTTCAGAATTTTCATGAGCCCATCCTTAACAGATCGCCAGGAACGAATCTGAAAGGCTTTTGGAGGATGCTCGAACGTGGACTTACTTACTAGCGGTCATCAGTCACAACTGTCTCCTCTTGAGTGATTGGCAGTAACCGATACCTAGCGAATGATCAGGGGCTATAATGCTAAATGCTTTGTCCGAGGACACCTTGAGAGATTTCTTAGAAGAAATTCCTGAGGAGGAATTGCTTTCTCATTTTTTAGTCATTTTTACAATCTCACCACATGACCAAACAAGCCTGCCACGGGCTGGCAGGAAGATTCCTTGAGAAAGTTGTCAGCCGCACACAAAACAATGATGAAGTTCGCCTTCTGAGACGTGCTCACCAAACGATTTCTTCCGACTCAGCAGCAGAGAACGGAAAAGTTTGGTGGAAGCTGGAGATTTTACGCTAGCACTTGTCAATCCAGAGTTTCCCACTCCGAGTCATTTTCACGAACCGATCTCCGCCTCACGAGGAGGCGAGATTGCAATGGGCTTTCTGGTGGATGATTGCATGAGAAAGTATCACGAGACTGAGGAGGAATGAATTGCTCATGACTAGCACTTTTGCACGACCCGCTAGTTCTCCAAATCGCCAGGAGAGAATCGGAAAGGATTTTGGAGGCTGATTCCCTATGGCGTTAGTTACCAGCCGTGATCAGCAAGAACCTGCTCGTTTTTGGAAATGTTCACGAACCGGTGTCTGCCAAATGACATGGGGATACACCGAAGGAACATGCCGCGTGTCGTCAAGAGAAATTTACTAGAAACCCAGAGGAGGAATTCCTTGTCATTGGTCGGAGTATTCACAGCCCCATTTCTTCCGAGGAGGGAATCTGAATGCACGAGAGAGGATGAGATTAGGAGGAATGAGCGATTACCCCGGTCGGTCACTGCTTTCTCATCCTTTGGACTTTCCATGAATCGATCACTGGCAATTCACTAGAAGTGACTCCGAAAGGCTTTTTGCACGATGATTGCTCTCTTTCAGAAACGTTCAGGCAATGATTTCTTCCAACTCCCCAGCCGGGAAGGGAAACGTTTGGTGGAAGATGACTGCTGGAGACTTGATGACTAGGACTTGTCAACGATGAACTTGTCACTTGCACTTGTCAAAAATGAATGTCTCATTATGAGTAAGTCTCATTATGAGTAAGTCTCGAACCGCTCTCTATCACCTGGTCAGGCGAGAATCCGAATGGCAATGAGAGGAAGAGTGCATGAGACATCAATCGCTAGCACTCATTAGTAGTGATTGTCTGATTGTGAGTAATTTACACAAACTGTCTCTACCAAATGACCAGGAGTGTAGCGACAAGGTCTTTGGAGGATGGATCCATGAGCTGCGAATTCCTACCGCTGAGCAGTAATCCCTCTCTGATTTTTCGTAATGCTCACGAACCAATCGCTACCAAATCGCCAGGAGAGAATCCTCTGGGCTTTTTCGTGGGTGATTCCATGCCAATGTCTCAGAAGACTTGATGAGGACTGAGGTTCTCCTTCTTAGTCGTGTTCACGAACCGAGTGCTTCCAAATCACCAGCACCACCTGTGAAGGGACGATAGAGGATGATTACCTGAAGCTGGAATGACTCCCACTAATCGCTACGTGATTTCTCCTCTTTCAGAATTTTCATGAGCCCATCCTTAACAGATCGCCAAGAACGAATCTGAAAGGCTTTTGGAGGATGCTCGAACGTGGACTTACTTACTAGCGGTCATCAGTCACAACTGTCTCCTCTTGAGTGATTGGCAGTAACCGATACCTAGCGAATGATCAAGGGCTATAATGCTAAATGGCTTTGTCCGAGGACACCTTGAGAGATTTCTTAGAAGAAATTCCTGAGGAGGAATTGCTTTCTCATTTTTTAGTAATTTTTACAATCTCACCACATGACCAAACAAGCCTGCCACGGGCTGGCAGGAAGATTCCTTGAGAAAGTTGTCAGCCGCACACAAAACAATGATGAAGTTCGCCTTCTGAGACGTGTTCACCAAACGATTTCTTCCGACTCAGCAGCAGAGAACGGAAAAGTTTGGTGGAAGCTGGAGATTTTACGCTAGCACTTGTCAATCCAGAGTTTCCCACTCCGAGTCATTTTCACGAACCGATCTCCGCCTCACGAGGAGGCGAGATTGCAATGGGCTTTCTGGTGGATGATTGCATGAGAAAGTATCACGAGACTGAGGAGGAATGAATTGCTCATGACTAGCACTTTTGCACGACCCGCTAGTTCTCCAAATCGCCAGGAGAGAATCGGAAAGGATTTTGGAGGCTGATTCCCTATGGCGTTAGTTACCAGCCGTGATCAGCAAGAACCTGCTCGTTTTTGGAAATGTTCACGAACCGGTGTCTGCCAAATGACATGGGGATACACCGAAGGAACATGCCGCGTGTCGACAAGAGAAATTTACTAGAAACCCAGAGGAGGAATTCCTTGTCATTGGTCGGAGTATTCACAGCCCCATTTCTTCCGAGGAGGGAATCTGAATGCACGAGAGAGGATGAGATTAGGAGGAATGAGCGATTACCCCGGTCGGTCACTGCTTTCTCATCCTTTGGACTTTCCATGAATCGATCACTGGCAATTCACTAGAAGTGACTCCGAAAGGCTTTTTGCACGATGATTGCTCTCTTTCAGAAACGTTCAGGCAATGATTTCTTCCAACTCCCCAGCCGGGAAGGGAAACGTTTGGTGGAAGATGACTGCTGGAGACTTGATGACTAGGACTTGTCAACGATGAACTTGTCACTTGCACTTGTCAAAAATGAATGTCTCATTATGAGTAAGTCTCATTATGAGTAAGTCTCGAACCGCTCTCTATCACCTGGTCAGGCGAGAATCCGAATGGCAATGAGAGGAAGAGTGCATGAGACATCAATCGCTAGCACTCATTAGTAGTGATTGTCTGATTGTGAGTAATTTACACAAACTGTCTCTACCAAATGACCAGGAGTGTAGCGACAAGGTCTTTGGAGGATGGATCCATGAGCTGCGAATTCCTACCGCTGAGCAGTAATCCCTCTCTGATTTTTCGTAATGCTCACGAACCAATCGCTACCAAATCGCCAGGAGAGAATCCTCTGGGCTTTTTCGTGGGTGATTCCATGCCAATGTCTCAGAAGACTTGATGAGGACTGAGGTTCTCCTTCTTAGTCGTGTTCACGAACCGAGTGCTTCCAAATCACCAGCACCACCTGTGAAGGGACGATAGAGGATGATTACCTGAAGCTGGAATGACTCCCACTAATCGCTACGTGATTTCTCCTCTTTCAGAATTTTCATGAGCCCATCCTTAACAGATCGCCAGGAACGAATCTGAAAGGCTTTTGGAGGATGCTCGAACGTGGACTTACTTACTAGCGGTCATCAGTCACAACTGTCTCCTCTTGAGTGATTGGCAGTAACCGATACCTAGCGAATGATCAGGGGCTATAATGCTAAATGCTTTGTCCGAGGACACCTTGAGAGATTTCTTAGAAGAAATTCCTGAGGAGGAATTGCTTTCTCATTTTTTAGTCATTTTTACAATCTCACCACATGACCAAACAAGCCTGCCACGGGCTGGCAGGAAGATTCCTTGAGAAAGTTGTCAGCCGCACACAAAACAATGATGAAGTTCGCCTTCTGAGACGTGCTCACCAAACGATTTCTTCCGACTCAGCAGCAGAGAACGGAAAAGTTTGGTGGAAGCTGGAGATTTTACGCTAGCACTTGTCAATCCAGAGTTTCCCACTCCGAGTCATTTTCACGAACCGATCTCCGCCTCACGAGGAGGCGAGATTGCAATGGGCTTTCTGGTGGATGATTGCATGAGAAAGTATCACGAGACTGAGGAGGAATGAATTGCTCATGACTAGCACTTTTGCACGACCCGCTAGTTCTCCAAATCGCCAGGAGAGAATCGGAAAGGATTTTGGAGGCTGATTCCCTATGGCGTTAGTTACCAGCCGTGATCAGCAAGAACCTGCTCGTTTTTGGAAATGTTCACGAACCGGTGTCTGCCAAATGACATGGGGATACACCGAAGGAACATGCCGCGTGTCGACAAGAGAAATTTACTAGAAACCCAGAGGAGGAATTCCTTGTCATTGGTCGGAGTATTCACAGCCCCATTTCTTCCGAGGAGGGAATCTGAATGCACGAGAGAGGATGAGATTAGGAGGAATGAGCGATTACCCCGGTCGGTCACTGCTTTCTCATCCTTTGGACTTTCCATGAATCGATCACTGGCAATTCACTAGAAGTGACTCCGAAAGGCTTTTTGCACGATGATTGCTCTCTTTCAGAAACGTTCAGGCAATGATTTCTTCCAACTCCCCAGCCGGGAAGGGAAACGTTTGGTGGAAGATGACTGCTGGAGACTTGATGACTAGGACTTGTCAACGATGAACTTGTCACTTGCACTTGTCAAAAATGAATGTCTCATTATGAGTAAGTCTCATTATGAGTAAGTCTCGAACCGCTCTCTATCACCTGGTCAGGCGAGAATCCGAATGGCAATGAGAGGAAGAGTGCATGAGACATCAATCGCTAGCACTCATTAGTAGTGATTGTCTGATTGTGAGTAATTTACACAAACTGTCTCTACCAAATGACCAGGAGTGTAGCGACAAGGTCTTTGGAGGATGGATCCATGAGCTGCGAATTCCTACCGCTGAGCTGTAATCCCTCTCTGATTTTTCGTAATGCTCACGAACCAATCGCTACCAAATCGCCAGGAGAGAATCCTCTGGGCTTTTTCGTGGGTGATTCCATGCCAATGTCTCAGAAGACTTGATGAGGACTGAGGTTCTCCTTCTTAGTCGTGTTCACGAACCGAGTGCTTCCAAATCACCAGCACCACCTGTGAAGGGACGATAGAGGATGATTACCTGAAGCTGGAATGACTCCCACTAATCGCTACGTGATTTCTCCTCTTTCAGAATTTTCATGAGCCCATCCTTAACAGATCGCCAGGAACGAATCTGAAAGGCTTTTGGAGGATGCTCGAACGTGGACTTACTTACTAGCGGTCATCAGTCACAACTGTCTCCTCTTGAGTGATTGGCAGTAACCGATACCTAGCGAATGATCAGGGGCTATAATGCTAAATGCTTTGTCCGAGGACACCTTGAGAGATTTCTTAGAAGAAATTCCTGAGGAGGAATTGCTTTCTCATTTTTTAGTCATTTTTACAATCTCACCACATGACCAAACAAGCCTGCCACGGGCTGGCAGGAAGATTCCTTGAGAAAGTTGTCAGCCGCACACAAAACAATGATGAAGTTCGCCTTCTGAGACGTGCTCACCAAACGATTTCTTCCGACTCAGCAGCAGAGAACGGAAAAGTTTGGTGGAAGCTGGAGATTTTACGCTAGCACTTGTCAATCCAGAGTTTCCCACTCCGAGTCATTTTCACGAACCGATCTCCGCCTCACGAGGAGGCGAGATTGCAATGGGCTTTCTGGTGGATGATTGCATGAGAAAGTATCACGAGACTGAGGAGGAATGAATTGCTCATGACTAGCACTTTTGCACGACCCGCTAGTTCTCCAAATCGCCAGGAGAGAATCGGAAAGGATTTTGGAGGCTGATTCCCTATGGCGTTAGTTACCAGCCGTGATCAGCAAGAACCTGCTCGTTTTTGGAAATGTTCACGAACCGGTGTCTGCCAAATGACATGGGGATACACCGAAGGAACATGCCGCGTGTCGTCAAGAGAAATTTACTAGAAACCCAGAGGAGGAATTCCTTGTCATTGGTCGGAGTATTCACAGCCCCATTTCTTCCGAGGAGGGAATCTGAATGCACGAGAGAGGATGAGATTAGGAGGAATGAGCGATTACCCCGGTCGGTCACTGCTTTCTCATCCTTTGGACTTTCCATGAATCGATCACTGGCAATTCACTAGAAGTGACTCCGAAAGGCTTTTTGCACGATGATTGCTCTCTTTCAGAAACGTTCAGGCAATGATTTCTTCCAACTCCCCAGCCGGGAAGGGAAACGTTTGGTGGAAGATGACTGCTGGAGACTTGATGACTAGGACTTGTCAACGATGAACTTGTCACTTGCACTTGTCAAAAATGAATGTCTCATTATGAGTAAGTCTCATTATGAGTAAGTCTCGAACCGCTCTCTATCACCTGGTCAGGCGAGAATCCGAATGGCAATGAGAGGAAGAGTGCATGAGACATCAATCGCTAGCACTCATTAGTAGTGATTGTCTGATTGTGAGTAATTTACACAAACTGTCTCTACCAAATGACCAGGAGTGTAGCGACAAGGTCTTTGGAGGATGGATCCATGAGCTGCGAATTCCTACCGCTGAGCAGTAATCCCTCTCTGATTTTTCGTAATGCTCACGAACCAATCGCTACCAAATCGCCAGGAGAGAATCCTCTGGGCTTTTTCGTGGGTGATTCCATGCCAATGTCTCAGAAGACTTGATGAGGACTGAGGTTCTCCTTCTTAGTCGTGTTCACGAACCGAGTGCTTCCAAATCACCAGCACCACCTGTGAAGGGACGATAGAGGATGATTACCTGAAGCTGGAATGACTCCCACTAATCGCTACGTGATTTCTCCTCTTTCAGAATTTTCATGAGCCCATCCTTAACAGATCGCCAGGAACGAATCTGAAAGGCTTTTGGAGGATGCTCGAACGTGGACTTACTTACTAGCGGTCATCAGTCACAACTGTCTCCTCTTGAGTGATTGGCAGTAACCGATACCTAGCGAATGATCAGGGGCTATAATGCTAAATGCTTTGTCCGAGGACACCTTGAGAGATTTCTTAGAAGAAATTCCTGAGGAGGAATTGCTTTCTCATTTTTTAGTCATTTTTACAATCTCACCACATGACCAAACAAGCCTGCCACGGGCTGGCAGGAAGATTCCTTGAGAAAGTTGTCAGCCGCACACAAAACAATGATGAAGTTCGCCTTCTGAGACGTGCTCACCAAACGATTTCTTCCGACTCAGCAGCAGAGAACGGAAAAGTTTGGTGGAAGCTGGAGATTTTACGCTAGCACTTGTCAATCCAGAGTTTCCCACTCCGAGTCATTTTCACGAACCGATCTCCGCCTCACGAGGAGGCGAGATTGCAATGGGCTTTCTGGTGGATGATTGCATGAGAAAGTATCACGAGACTGAGGAGGAATGAATTGCTCATGACTAGCACTTTTGCACGACCCGCTAGTTCTCCAAATCGCCAGGAGAGAATCGGAAAGGATTTTGGAGGCTGATTCCCTATGGCGTTAGTTACCAGCCGTGATCAGCAAGAACCTGCTCGTTTTTGGAAATGTTCACGAACCGGTGTCTGCCAAATGACATGGGGATACACCGAAGGAACATGCCGCGTGTCGTCAAGAGAAATTTACTAGAAACCCAGAGGAGGAATTCCTTGTCATTGGTCGGAGTATTCACAGCCCCATTTCTTCCGAGGAGGGAATCTGAATGCACGAGAGAGGATGAGATTAGGAGGAATGAGCGATTACCCCGGTCGGTCACTGCTTTCTCATCCTTTGGACTTTCCATGAATCGATCACTGGCAATTCACTAGAAGTGACTCCGAAAGGCTTTTTGCACGATGATTGCTCTCTTTCAGAAACGTTCAGGCAATGATTTCTTCCAACTCCCCAGCCGGGAAGGGAAACGTTTGGTGGAAGATGACTGCTGGAGACTTGATGACTAGGACTTGTCAACGATGAACTTGTCACTTGCACTTGTCAAAAATGAATGTCTCATTATGAGTAAGTCTCATTATGAGTAAGTCTCGAACCGCTCTCTATCACCTGGTCAGGCGAGAATCCGAATGGCAATGAGAGGAAGAGTGCATGAGACATCAATCGCTAGCACTCATTAGTAGTGATTGTCTGATTGTGAGTAATTTACACAAACTGTCTCTACCAAATGACCAGGAGTGTAGCGACAAGGTCTTTGGAGGATGGATCCATGAGCTGCGAATTCCTACCGCTGAGCAGTAATCCCTCTCTGATTTTTCGTAATGCTCACGAACCAATCGCTACCAAATCGCCAGGAGAGAATCCTCTGGGCTTTTTCGTGGGTGATTCCATGCCAATGTCTCAGAAGACTTGATGAGGACTGAGGTTCTCCTTCTTAGTCGTGTTCACGAACCGAGTGCTTCCAAATCACCAGCACCACCTGTGAAGGGACGATAGAGGATGATTACCTGAAGCTGGAATGACTCCCACTAATCGCTACGTGATTTCTCCTCTTTCAGAATTTTCATGAGCCCATCCTTAGCAGATCGCCAGGAACGAATCTGAAAGGCTTTTGGAGGATGCTCGAACGTGGACTTACTTACTAGCGGTCATCAGTCACAACTGTCTCCTCTTGAGTGATTGGCAGTAACCGATACCTAGCGAATGATCAGGGGCTATAATGCTAAATGGCTTTGTCCGAGGACACCTTGAGAGATTTCTTAGAAGAAATTCCTGAGGAGGAATTGCTTTCTCATTTTTTAGTAATTTTTACAATCTCACCACATGACCAAACAAGCCTGCCACGGGCTGGCAGGAAGATTCCTTGAGAAAGTTGTCAGCCGCAGACAAAACAATGATGAAGTTCGCCTTCTGAGACGTGCTCACCAAACGATTTCTTCCGACTCAGCAGCAGAGAACGGAAAAGTTTGGTGGAAGCTGGAGATTTTACGCTAGCACTTGTCAATCCAGAGTTTCCCACTCCGAGTCATTTTCACGAACCGATCTCCGCCTCACGAGGAGGCGAGATTGCAATGGGCTTTCTGGTGGATGATTGCATGAGAAAGTATCACGAGACTGAGGAGGAATGAATTGCTCATGACTAGCACTTTTGCACGACCCGCTAGTTCTCCAAATCGCCAGGAGAGAATCGGAAAGGATTTTGGAGGCTGATTCCCTATGGCGTTAGTTACCAGCCGTGATCAGCAAGAACCTGCTCGTTTTTGGAAATGTTCACGAACCGGTGTCTGCCAAATGACATGGGGATACACCGAAGGAACATGCCGCGTGTCGACAAGAGAAATTTACTAGAAACCCAGAGGAGGAATTCCTTGTCATTGGTCGGAGTATTCACAGCCCCATTTCTTCCGAGGAGGGAATCTGAATGCACGAGAGAGGATGAGATTAGGAGGAATGAGCGATTACCCCGGTCGGTCACTGCTTTCTCATCCTTTGGACTTTCCATGAATCGATCACTGGCAATTCACTAGAAGTGACTCCGAAAGGCTTTTTGCACGATGATTGCTCTCTTTCAGAAACGTTCAGGCAATGATTTCTTCCAACTCCCCAGCCGGGAAGGGAAACGTTTGGTGGAAGATGACTGCTGGAGACTTGATGACTAGGACTTGTCAACGATGAACTTGTCACTTGCACTTGTCAAAAATGAATGTCTCATTATGAGTAAGTCTCATTATGAGTAAGTCTCGAACCGCTCTCTATCACCTGGTCAGGCGAGAATCCGAATGGCAATGAGAGGAAGAGTGCATGAGACATCAATCGCTAGCACTCATTAGTAGTGATTGTCTGATTGTGAGTAATTTACACAAACTGTCTCTACCAAATGACCAGGAGTGTAGCGACAAGGTCTTTGGAGGATGGATCCATGAGCTGCGAATTCCTACCGCTGAGCAGTAATCTCTCTCTGATTTTTCGTAATGCTCACGAACCAATCGCTACCAAATCGCCAGGAGAGAATCCTCTGGGCTTTTTCGTGGGTGATTCCATGCCAATGTCTCAGAAGACTTGATGAGGACTGAGGTTCTCCTTCTTAGTCGTGTTCACGAACCGAGTGCTTCCAAATCACCAGCACCACCTGTGAAGGGACGATAGAGGATGATTACCTGAAGCTGGAATGACTCCCACTAATCGCTACGTGATTTCTCCTCTTTCAGAATTTTCATGAGCCCATCCTTAACAGATCGCCAGGAACGAATCTGAAAGGCTTTTGGAGGATGCTCGAACGTGGACTTACTTACTAGCGGTCATCAGTCACAACTGTCTCCTCTTGAGTGATTGGCAGTAACCGATACCTAGCGAATGATCAGGGGCTATAATGCTAAATGCTTTGTCCGAGGACACCTTGAGAGATTTCTTAGAAGAAATTCCTGAGGAGGAATTGCTTTCTCATTTTTTAGTCATTTTTACAATCTCACCACATGACCAAACAAGCCTGCCACGGGCTGGCAGGAAGATTCCTTGAGAAAGTTGTCAGCCGCACACAAAACAATGATGAAGTTCGCCTTCTGAGACGTGCTCACCAAACGATTTCTTCCGACTCAGCAGCAGAGAACGGAAAAGTTTGGTGGAAGCTGGAGATTTTACGCTAGCACTTGTCAATCCAGAGTTTCCCACTCCGAGTCATTTTCACGAACCGATCTCCGCCTCACGAGGAGGCGAGATTGCAATGGGCTTTCTGGTGGATGATTGCATGAGAAAGTATCACGAGACTGAGGAGGAATGAATTGCTCATGACTAGCACTTTTGCACGACCCGCTAGTTCTCCAAATCGCCAGGAGAGAATCGGAAAGGATTTTGGAGGCTGATTCCCTATGGCGTTAGTTACCAGCCGTGATCAGCAAGAACCTGCTCGTTTTTGGAAATGTTCACGAACCGGTGTCTGCCAAATGACATGGGGATACACCGAAGGAACATGCCGCGTGTCGTCAAGAGAAATTTACTAGAAACCCAGAGGAGGAATTCCTTGTCATTGGTCGGAGTATTCACAGCCCCATTTCTTCCGAGGAGGGAATCTGAATGCACGAGAGAGGATGAGATTAGGAGGAATGAGCGATTACCCCGGTCGGTCACTGCTTTCTCATCCTTTGGACTTTCCATGAATCGATCACTGGCAATTCACTAGAAGTGACTCCGAAAGGCTTTTTGCACGATGATTGCTCTCTTTCAGAAACGTTCAGGCAATGATTTCTTCCAACTCCCCAGCCGGGAAGGGAAACGTTTGGTGGAAGATGATTGCTGGAGACTTGATGACTAGGACTTGTCAACGATGAACTTGTCACTTGCACTTGTCAAAAATGAATGTCTCATTATGAGTAAGTCTCGAACCGCTCTCTATCACCTGGTCAGGCGAGAATCCGAATGGCAATGAGAGGAAGAGTGCATGAGACATCAATCGCTAGCACTCATTAGTAGTGATTGTCTTCTTGTGAGTAATTTACACAAACTGTCTCTACCAAATGACCAGGAGTGTAGCGACAAGGTCTTTGGAGGATGGATCCATGAGCTGCGAATTCCTACCGCTGAGCAGTAATCTCTCTCTGATTTTTCGTAATGCTCACGAACCAATCGCTACCAAATCGCCAGGAGAGAATCCTCTGGGCTTTTTCGTGGGTGATTCCATGCCAATGTCTCAGAAGACTTGATGAGGACTGAGGTTCTCCTTCTTAGTCGTGTTCACGAACCGAGTGCTTCCAAATCACCAGCACCACCTGTGAAGGGACGATAGAGGATGATTACCTGAAGCTGGAATGACTCCCACTAATCGCTACGTGATTTCTCCTCTTTCAGAATTTTCATGAGCCCATCCTTAGCAGATCGCCAGGAACGAATCTGAAAGGCTTTTGGAGGATGCTCGAACGTGGACTTACTTACTAGCGGTCATCAGTCACAACTGTCTCCTCTTGAGTGATTGGCAGTAACCGATACCTAGCGAATGATCAGGGGCTATAATGCTAAATGGCTTTGTCCGAGGACACCTTGAGAGATTTCTTAGAAGAAATTCCTGAGGAGGAATTGCTTTCTCATTTTTTAGTAATTTTTACAATCTCACCACATGACCAAACAAGCCTGCCACGGGCTGGCAGGAAGATTCCTTGAGAAAGTTGTCAGCCGCAGACAAAACAATGATGAAGTTCGCCTTCTGAGACGTGCTCACCAAACGATTTCTTCCGACTCAGCAGCAGAGAACGGAAAAGTTTGGTGGAAGCTGGAGATTTTACGCTAGCACTTGTCAATCCAGAGTTTCCCACTCCGAGTCATTTTCACGAACCGATCTCCGCCTCACGAGGAGGCGAGATTGCAATGGGCTTTCTGGTGGATGATTGCATGAGAAAGTATCACGAGACTGAGGAGGAATGAATTGCTCATGACTAGCACTTTTGCACGACCCGCTAGTTCTCCAAATCGCCAGGAGAGAATCGGAAAGGATTTTGGAGGCTGATTCCCTATGGCGTTAGTTACCAGCCGTGATCAGCAAGAACCTGCTCGTTTTTGGAAATGTTCACGAACCGGTGTCTGCCAAATGACATGGGGATACACCGAAGGAACATGCCGCGTGTCGACAAGAGAAATTTACTAGAAACCCAGAGGAGGAATTCCTTGTCATTGGTCGGAGTATTCACAGCCCCATTTCTTCCGAGGAGGGAATCTGAATGCACGAGAGAGGATGAGATTAGGAGGAATGAGCGATTACCCCGGTCGGTCACTGCTTTCTCATCCTTTGGACTTTCCATGAATCGATCACTGGCAATTCACTAGAAGTGACTCCGAAAGGCTTTTTGCACGATGATTGCTCTCTTTCAGAAACGTTCAGGCAATGATTTCTTCCAACTCCCCAGCCGGGAAGGGAAACGTTTGGTGGAAGATGACTGCTGGAGACTTGATGACTAGGACTTGTCAACGATGAACTTGTCACTTGCACTTGTCAAAAATGAATGTCTCATTATGAGTAAGTCTCATTATGAGTAAGTCTCGAACCGCTCTCTATCACCTGGTCAGGCGAGAATCCGAATGGCAATGAGAGGAAGAGTGCATGAGACATCAATCGCTAGCACTCATTAGTAGTGATTGTCTGATTGTGAGTAATTTACACAAACTGTCTCTACCAAATGACCAGGAGTGTAGCGACAAGGTCTTTGGAGGATGGATCCATGAGCTGCGAATTCCTACCGCTGAGCAGTAATCCCTCTCTGATTTTTCGTAATGCTCACGAACCAATCGCTACCAAATCGCCAGGAGAGAATCCTCTGGGCTTTTTCGTGGGTGATTCCATGCCAATGTCTCAGAAGACTTGATGAGGACTGAGGTTCTCCTTCTTAGTCGTGTTCACGAACCGAGTGCTTCCAAATCACCAGCACCACCTGTGAAGGGACGATAGAGGATGATTACCTGAAGCTGGAATGACTCCCACTAATCGCTACGTGATTTCTCCTCTTTCAGAATTTTCATGAGCCCATCCTTAACAGATCGCCAGGAACGAATCTGAAAGGCTTTTGGAGGATGCTCGAACGTGGACTTACTTACTAGCGGTCATCAGTCACAACTGTCTCCTCTTGAGTGATTGGCAGTAACCGATACCTAGCGAATGATCAGGGGCTATAATGCTAAATGCTTTGTCCGAGGACACCTTGAGAGATTTCTTAGAAGAAATTCCTGAGGAGGAATTGCTTTCTCATTTTTTAGTCATTTTTACAATCTCACCACATGACCAAACAAGCCTGCCACGGGCTGGCAGGAAGATTCCTTGAGAAAGTTGTCAGCCGCACACAAAACAATGATGAAGTTCGCCTTCTGAGACGTGCTCACCAAACGATTTCTTCCGACTCAGCAGCAGAGAACGGAAAAGTTTGGTGGAAGCTGGAGATTTTACGCTAGCACTTGTCAATCCAGAGTTTCCCACTCCGAGTCATTTTCACGAACCGATCTCCGCCTCACGAGGAGGCGAGATTGCAATGGGCTTTCTGGTGGATGATTGCATGAGAAAGTATCACGAGACTGAGGAGGAATGAATTGCTCATGACTAGCACTTTTGCACGACCCGCTAGTTCTCCAAATCGCCAGGAGAGAATCGGAAAGGATTTTGGAGGCTGATTCCCTATGGCGTTAGTTACCAGCCGTGATCAGCAAGAACCTGCTCGTTTTTGGAAATGTTCACGAACCGGTGTCTGCCAAATGACATGGGGATACACCGAAGGAACATGCCGCGTGTCGTCAAGAGAAATTTACTAGAAACCCAGAGGAGGAATTCCTTGTCATTGGTCGGAGTATTCACAGCCCCATTTCTTCCGAGGAGGGAATCTGAATGCACGAGAGAGGATGAGATTAGGAGGAATGAGCGATTACCCCGGTCGGTCACTGCTTTCTCATCCTTTGGACTTTCCATGAATCGATCACTGGCAATTCACTAGAAGTGACTCCGAAAGGCTTTTTGCACGATGATTGCTCTCTTTCAGAAACGTTCAGGCAATGATTTCTTCCAACTCCCCAGCCGGGAAGGGAAACGTTTGGTGGAAGATGACTAGGACTTGTCAACGATGAACTTGTCACTTGCACTTGTCAAAAATGAATGTCTCATTATGAGTAAGTCTCGAACCGCTCTCTATCACCTGGTCAGGCGAGAATCCGAATGGCAATGAGAGGAAGAGTGCATGAGACATCAATCGCTAGCACTCATTAGTAGTGATTGTCTGATTGTGAGTAATTTACACAAACTGTCTCTACCAAATGACCAGGAGTGTAGCGACAAGGTCTTTGGAGGATGGATCCATGAGCTGCGAATTCCTACCGCTGAGCAGTAATCTCTCTCTGATTTTTCGTAATGCTCACGAACCAATCGCTACCAAATCGCCAGGAGAGAATCCTCTGGGCTTTTTCGTGGGTGATTCCATGCCAATGTCTCAGAAGACTTGATGAGGACTGAGGTTCTCCTTCTTAGTCGTGTTCACGAACCGAGTGCTTCCAAATCACCAGCACCACCTGTGAAGGGACGATAGAGGATGATTACCTGAAGCTGGAATGACTCCCACTAATCGCTACGTGATTTCTCCTCTTTCAGAATTTTCATGAGCCCATCCTTAGCAGATCGCCAGGAACGAATCTGAAAGGCTTTTGGAGGATGCTCGAACGTGGACTTACTTACTAGCGGTCATCAGTCACAACTGTCTCCTCTTGAGTGATTGGCAGTAACCGATACCTACCGAATGATCAGGGGCTATAATGCTAAATGGCTTTGTCCGAGGACACCTTGAGAGATTTCTTAGAAGAAATTCCTGAGGAGGAATTGCTTTCTCATTTTTTAGTAATTTTTACAATCTCACCACATGACCAAACAAGCCTGCCACGGGCTGGCAGGAAGATTCCTTGAGAAAGTTGTCAGCCGCAGACAAAACAATGATGAAGTTCGCCTTCTGAGACGTGCTCACCAAACGATTTCTTCCGACTCAGCAGCAGAGAACGGAAAAGTTTGGTGGAAGCTGGAGATTTTACGCTAGCACTTGTCAATCCAGAGTTTCCCACTCCGAGTCATTTTCACGAACCGATCTCCGCCTCACGAGGAGGCGAGATTGCAATGGGCTTTCTGGTGGATGATTGCATGAGAAAGTATCACGAGACTGAGGAGGAATGAATTGCTCATGACTAGCACTTTTGCACGACCCGCTAGTTCTCCAAATCGCCAGGAGAGAATCGGAAAGGATTTTGGAGGCTGATTCCCTATGGCGTTAGTTACCAGCCGTGATCAGCAAGAACCTGCTCGTTTTTGGAAATGTTCACGAACCGGTGTCTGCCAAATGACATGGGGATACACCGAAGGAACATGCCGCGTGTCGTCAAGAGAAATTTACTAGAAACCCAGAGGAGGAATTCCTTGTCATTGGTCGGAGTATTCACAGCCCCATTTCTTCCGAGGAGGGAATCTGAATGCACGAGAGAGGATGAGATTAGGAGGAATGAGCGATTACCCCGGTCGGTCACTGCTTTCTCATCCTTTGGACTTTCCATGAATCGATCACTGGCAATTCACTAGAAGTGACTCCGAAAGGCTTTTTGCACGATGATTGCTCTCTTTCAGAAACGTTCAGGCAATGATTTCTTCCAACTCCCCAGCCGGGAAGGGAAACGTTTGGTGGAAGATGATTGCTGGAGACTTGATGACTAGGACTTGTCAACGATGAACTTGTCACTTGCACTTGTCAAAAATGAATGTCTCATTATGAGTAAGTCTCGAACCGCTCTCTATCACCTGGTCAGGCGAGAATCCGAATGGCAATGAGAGGAAGAGTGCATGAGACATCAATCGCTAGCACTCATTAGTAGTGATTGTCTTCTTGTGAGTAATTTACACAAACTGTCTCTACCAAATGACCAGGAGTGTAGCGACAAGGTCTTTGGAGGATGGATCCATGAGCTGCGAATTCCTACCGCTGAGCAGTAATCCCTCTCTGATTTTTCGTAATGCTCACGAACCAATCGCTACCAAATCGCCAGGAGAGAATCCTCTGGGCTTTTTCGTGGGTGATTCCATGCCAATGTCTCAGAAGACTTGATGAGGACTGAGGTTCTCCTTCTTAGTCGTGTTCACGAACCGAGTGCTTCCAAATCACCAGCACCACCTGTGAAGGGACGATAGAGGATGATTACCTGAAGCTGGAATGACTCCCACTAATCGCTACGTGATTTCTCCTCTTTCAGAATTTTCATGAGCCCATCCTTAACAGATCGCCAGGAACGAATCTGAAAGGCTTTTGGAGGATGCTCGAACGTGGACTTACTTACTAGCGGTCATCAGTCACAACTGTCTCCTCTTGAGTGATTGGCAGTAACCGATACCTAGCGAATGATCAAGGGCTATAATGCTAAATGGCTTTGTCCGAGGACACCTTGAGAGATTTCTTAGAAGAAATTCCTGAGGAGGAATTGCTTTCTCATTTTTTAGTAATTTTTACAATCTCACCACATGACCAAACAAGCCTGCCACGGGCTGGCAGGAAGATTCCTTGAGAAAGTTGTCAGCCGCACACAAAACAATGATGAAGTTCGCCTTCTGAGACGTGTTCACCAAACGATTTCTTCCGACTCAGCAGCAGAGAACGGAAAAGTTTGGTGGAAGCTGGAGATTTTACGCTAGCACTTGTCAATCCAGAGTTTCCCACTCCGAGTCATTTTCACGAACCGATCTCCGCCTCACGAGGAGGCGAGATTGCAATGGGCTTTCTGGTGGATGATTGCATGAGAAAGTATCACGAGACTGAGGAGGAATGAATTGCTCATGACTAGCACTTTTGCACGACCCGCTAGTTCTCCAAATCGCCAGGAGAGAATCGGAAAGGATTTTGGAGGCTGATTCCCTATGGCGTTAGTTACCAGCCGTGATCAGCAAGAACCTGCTCGTTTTTGGAAATGTTCACGAACCGGTGTCTGCCAAATGACATGGGGATACACCGAAGGAACATGCCGCGTGTCGACAAGAGAAATTTACTAGAAACCCAGAGGAGGAATTCCTTGTCATTGGTCGGAGTATTCACAGCCCCATTTCTTCCGAGGAGGGAATCTGAATGCACGAGAGAGGATGAGATTAGGAGGAATGAGCGATTACCCCGGTCGGTCACTGCTTTCTCATCCTTTGGACTTTCCATGAATCGATCACTGGCAATTCACTAGAAGTGACTCCGAAAGGCTTTTTGCACGATGATTGCTCTCTTTCAGAAACGTTCAGGCAATGATTTCTTCCAACTCCCCAGCCGGGAAGGGAAACGTTTGGTGGAAGATGACTGCTGGAGACTTGATGACTAGGACTTGTCAACGATGAACTTGTCACTTGCACTTGTCAAAAATGAATGTCTCATTATGAGTAAGTCTCATTATGAGTAAGTCTCGAACCGCTCTCTATCACCTGGTCAGGCGAGAATCCGAATGGCAATGAGAGGAAGAGTGCATGAGACATCAATCGCTAGCACTCATTAGTAGTGATTGTCTGATTGTGAGTAATTTACACAAACTGTCTCTACCAAATGACCAGGAGTGTAGCGACAAGGTCTTTGGAGGATGGATCCATGAGCTGCGAATTCCTACTGCTGAGCAGTAATCCCTCTCTGATTTTTCGTAATGCTCACGAACCAATCGCTACCAAATCGCCAGGAGAGAATCCTCTGGGCTTTTTCGTGGGTGATTCCATGCCAATGTCTCAGAAGACTTGATGAGGACTGAGGTTCTCCTTCTTAGTCGTGTTCACGAACCGAGTGCTTCCAAATCACCAGCACCACCTGTGAAGGGACGATAGAGGATGATTACCTGAAGCTGGAATGACTCCCACTAATCGCTACGTGATTTCTCCTCTTTCAGAATTTTCATGAGCCCATCCTTAACAGATCGCCAAGAACGAATCTGAAAGGCTTTTGGAGGATGCTCGAACGTGGACTTACTTACTAGCGGTCATCAGTCACAACTGTCTCCTCTTGAGTGATTGGCAGTAACCGATACCTAGCGAATGATCAGGGGCTATAATGCTAAATGCTTTGTCCGAGGACACCTTGAGAGATTTCTTAGAAGAAATTCCTGAGGAGGAATTGCTTTCTCATTTTTTAGTCATTTTTACAATCTCACCACATGACCAAACAAGCCTGCCACGGGCTGGCAGGAAGATTCCTTGAGAAAGTTGTCAGCCGCACACAAAACAATGATGAAGTTCGCCTTCTGAGACGTGCTCACCAAACGATTTCTTCCGACTCAGCAGCAGAGAACGGAAAAGTTTGGTGGAAGCTGGAGATTTTACGCTAGCACTTGTCAATCCAGAGTTTCCCACTCCGAGTCATTTTCACGAACCGATCTCCGCCTCACGAGGAGGCGAGATTGCAATGGGCTTTCTGGTGGATGATTGCATGAGAAAGTATCACGAGACTGAGGAGGAATGAATTGCTCATGACTAGCACTTTTGCACGACCCGCTAGTTCTCCAAATCGCCAGGAGAGAATCGGAAAGGATTTTGGAGGCTGATTCCCTATGGCGTTAGTTACCAGCCGTGATCAGCAAGAACCTGCTCGTTTTTGGAAATGTTCACGAACCGGTGTCTGCCAAATGACATGGGGATACACCGAAGGAACATGCCGCGTGTCGTCAAGAGAAATTTACTAGAAACCCAGAGGAGGAATTCCTTGTCATTGGTCGGAGTATTCACAGCCCCATTTCTTCCGAGGAGGGAATCTGAATGCACGAGAGAGGATGAGATTAGGAGGAATGAGCGATTACCCCGGTCGGTCACTGCTTTCTCATCCTTTGGACTTTCCATGAATCGATCACTGGCAATTCACTAGAAGTGACTCCGAAAGGCTTTTTGCACGATGATTGCTCTCTTTCAGAAACGTTCAGGCAATGATTTCTTCCAACTCCCCAGCCGGGAAGGGAAACGTTTGGTGGAAGATGACTGCTGGAGACTTGATGACTAGGACTTGTCAACGATGAACTTGTCACTTGCACTTGTCAAAAATGAATGTCTCATTATGAGTAAGTCTCATTATGAGTAAGTCTCGAACCGCTCTCTATCACCTGGTCAGGCGAGAATCCGAATGGCAATGAGAGGAAGAGTGCATGAGACATCAATCGCTAGCACTCATTAGTAGTGATTGTCTGATTGTGAGTAATTTACACAAACTGTCTCTACCAAATGACCAGGAGTGTAGCGACAAGGTCTTTGGAGGATGGATCCATGAGCTGCGAATTCCTACCGCTGAGCAGTAATCCCTCTCTGATTTTTCGTAATGCTCACGAACCAATCGCTACCAAATCGCCAGGAGAGAATCCTCTGGGCTTTTTCGTGGGTGATTCCATGCCAATGTCTCAGAAGACTTGATGAGGACTGAGGTTCTCCTTCTTAGTCGTGTTCACGAACCGAGTGCTTCCAAATCACCAGCACCACCTGTGAAGGGACGATAGAGGATGATTACCTGAAGCTGGAATGACTCCCACTAATCGCTACGTGATTTCTCCTCTTTCAGAATTTTCATGAGCCCATCCTTAACAGATCGCCAGGAACGAATCTGAAAGGCTTTTGGAGGATGCTCGAACGTGGACTTACTTACTAGCGGTCATCAGTCACAACTGTCTCCTCTTGAGTGATTGGCAGTAACCGATACCTAGCGAATGATCAGGGGCTATAATGCTAAATGGCTTTGTCCGAGGACACCTTGAGAGATTTCTTAGAAGAAATTCCTGAGGAGGAATTGCTTTCTCATTTTTTAGTAATTTTTACAATCTCACCACATGACCAAACAAGCCTGCCACGGGCTGGCAGGAAGATTCCTTGAGAAAGTTGTCAGCCGCACACAAAACAATGATGAAGTTCGCCTTCTGAGACGTGCTCACCAAACGATTTCTTCCGACTCAGCAGCAGAGAACGGAAAAGTTTGGTGGAAGCTGGAGATTTTACGCTAGCACTTGTCAATCCAGAGTTTCCCACTCCGAGTCATTTTCACGAACCGATCTCCGCCTCACGAGGAGGCGAGATTGCAATGGGCTTTCTGGTGGATGATTGCATGAGAAAGTATCACGAGACTGAGGAGGAATGAATTGCTCATGACTAGCACTTTTGCACGACCCGCTAGTTCTCCAAATCGCCAGGAGAGAATCGGAAAGGATTTTGGAGGCTGATTCCCTATGGCGTTAGTTACCAGCCGTGATCAGCAAGAACCTGCTCGTTTTTGGAAATGTTCACGAACCGGTGTCTGCCAAATGACATGGGGATACACCGAAGGAACATGCCGCGTGTCGTCAAGAGAAATTTACTAGAAACCCAGAGGAGGAATTCCTTGTCATTGGTCGGAGTATTCACAGCCCCATTTCTTCCGAGGAGGGAATCTGAATGCACGAGAGAGGATGAGATTAGGAGGAATGAGCGATTACCCCGGTCGGTCACTGCTTTCTCATCCTTTGGACTTTCCATGAATCGATCACTGGCAATTCACTAGAAGTGACTCCGAAAGGCTTTTTGCACGATGATTGCTCTCTTTCAGAAACGTTCAGGCAATGATTTCTTCCAACTCCCCAGCCGGGAAGGGAAACGTTTGGTGGAAGATGACTGCTGGAGACTTGATGACTAGGACTTGTCAACGATGAACTTGTCACTTGCACTTGTCAAAAATGAATGTCTCATTATGAGTAAGTCTCATTATGAGTAAGTCTCGAACCGCTCTCTATCACCTGGTCAGGCGAGAATCCGAATGGCAATGAGAGGAAGAGTGCATGAGACATCAATCGCTAGCACTCATTAGTAGTGATTGTCTGATTGTGAGTAATTTACACAAACTGTCTCTACCAAATGACCAGGAGTGTAGCGACAAGGTCTTTGGAGGATGGATCCATGAGCTGCGAATTCCTACTGCTGAGCAGTAATCCCTCTCTGATTTTTCGTAATGCTCACGAACCAATCGCTACCAAATCGCCAGGAGAGAATCCTCTGGGCTTTTTCGTGGGTGATTCCATGCCAATGTCTCAGAAGACTTGATGAGGACTGAGGTTCTCCTTCTTAGTCGTGTTCACGAACCGAGTGCTTCCAAATCACCAGCACCACCTGTGAAGGGACGATAGAGGATGATTACCTGAAGCTGGAATGACTCCCACTAATCGCTACGTGATTTCTCCTCTTTCAGAATTTTCATGAGCCCATCCTTAACAGATCGCCAAGAACGAATCTGAAAGGCTTTTGGAGGATGCTCGAACGTGGACTTACTTACTAGCGGTCATCAGTCACAACTGTCTCCTCTTGAGTGATTGGCAGTAACCGATACCTAGCGAATGATCAGGGGCTATAATGCTAAATGCTTTGTCCGAGGACACCTTGAGAGATTTCTTAGAAGAAATTCCTGAGGAGGAATTGCTTTCTCATTTTTTAGTCATTTTTACAATCTCACCACATGACCAAACAAGCCTGCCACGGGCTGGCAGGAAGATTCCTTGAGAAAGTTGTCAGCCGCACACAAAACAATGATGAAGTTCGCCTTCTGAGACGTGCTCACCAAACGATTTCTTCCGACTCAGCAGCAGAGAACGGAAAAGTTTGGTGGAAGCTGGAGATTTTACGCTAGCACTTGTCAATCCAGAGTTTCCCACTCCGAGTCATTTTCACGAACCGATCTCCGCCTCACGAGGAGGCGAGATTGCAATGGGCTTTCTGGTGGATGATTGCATGAGAAAGTATCACGAGACTGAGGAGGAATGAATTGCTCATGACTAGCACTTTTGCACGACCCGCTAGTTCTCCAAATCGCCAGGAGAGAATCGGAAAGGATTTTGGAGGCTGATTCCCTATGGCGTTAGTTACCAGCCGTGATCAGCAAGAACCTGCTCGTTTTTGGAAATGTTCACGAACCGGTGTCTGCCAAATGACATGGGGATACACCGAAGGAACATGCCGCGTGTCGTCAAGAGAAATTTACTAGAAACCCAGAGGAGGAATTCCTTGTCATTGGTCGGAGTATTCACAGCCCCATTTCTTCCGAGGAGGGAATCTGAATGCACGAGAGAGGATGAGATTAGGAGGAATGAGCGATTACCCCGGTCGGTCACTGCTTTCTCATCCTTTGGACTTTCCATGAATCGATCACTGGCAATTCACTAGAAGTGACTCCGAAAGGCTTTTTGCACGATGATTGCTCTCTTTCAGAAACGTTCAGGCAATGATTTCTTCCAACTCCCCAGCCGGGAAGGGAAACGTTTGGTGGAAGATGACTGCTGGAGACTTGATGACTAGGACTTGTCAACGATGAACTTGTCACTTGCACTTGTCAAAAATGAATGTCTCATTATGAGTAAGTCTCATTATGAGTAAGTCTCGAACCGCTCTCTATCACCTGGTCAGGCGAGAATCCGAATGGCAATGAGAGGAAGAGTGCATGAGACATCAATCGCTAGCACTCATTAGTAGTGATTGTCTGATTGTGAGTAATTTACACAAACTGTCTCTACCAAATGACCAGGAGTGTAGCGACAAGGTCTTTGGAGGATGGATCCATGAGCTGCGAATTCCTACTGCTGAGCAGTAATCCCTCTCTGATTTTTCGTAATGCTCACGAACCAATCGCTACCAAATCGCCAGGAGAGAATCCTCTGGGCTTTTTCGTGGGTGATTCCATGCCAATGTCTCAGAAGACTTGATGAGGACTGAGGTTCTCCTTCTTAGTCGTGTTCACGAACCGAGTGCTTCCAAATCACCAGCACCACCTGTGAAGGGACGATAGAGGATGATTACCTGAAGCTGGAATGACTCCCACTAATCGCTACGTGATTTCTCCTCTTTCAGAATTTTCATGAGCCCATCCTTAACAGATCGCCAAGAACGAATCTGAAAGGCTTTTGGAGGATGCTCGAACGTGGACTTACTTACTAGCGGTCATCAGTCACAACTGTCTCCTCTTGAGTGATTGGCAGTAACCGATACCTAGCGAATGATCAGGGGCTATAATGCTAAATGCTTTGTCCGAGGACACCTTGAGAGATTTCTTAGAAGAAATTCCTGAGGAGGAATTGCTTTCTCATTTTTTAGTCATTTTTACAATCTCACCACATGACCAAACAAGCCTGCCACGGGCTGGCAGGAAGATTCCTTGAGAAAGTTGTCAGCCGCACACAAAACAATGATGAAGTTCGCCTTCTGAGACGTGCTCACCAAACGATTTCTTCCGACTCAGCAGCAGAGAACGGAAAAGTTTGGTGGAAGCTGGAGATTTTACGCTAGCACTTGTCAATCCAGAGTTTCCCACTCCGAGTCATTTTCACGAACCGATCTCCGCCTCACGAGGAGGCGAGATTGCAATGGGCTTTCTGGTGGATGATTGCATGAGAAAGTATCACGAGACTGAGGAGGAATGAATTGCTCATGACTAGCACTTTTGCACGACCCGCTAGTTCTCCAAATCGCCAGGAGAGAATCGGAAAGGATTTTGGAGGCTGATTCCCTATGGCGTTAGTTACCAGCCGTGATCAGCAAGAACCTGCTCGTTTTTGGAAATGTTCACGAACCGGTGTCTGCCAAATGACATGGGGATACACCGAAGGAACATGCCGCGTGTCGTCAAGAGAAATTTACTAGAAACCCAGAGGAGGAATTCCTTGTCATTGGTCGGAGTATTCACAGCCCCATTTCTTCCGAGGAGGGAATCTGAATGCACGAGAGAGGATGAGATTAGGAGGAATGAGCGATTACCCCGGTCGGTCACTGCTTTCTCATCCTTTGGACTTTCCATGAATCGATCACTGGCAATTCACTAGAAGTGACTCCGAAAGGCTTTTTGCACGATGATTGCTCTCTTTCAGAAACGTTCAGGCAATGATTTCTTCCAACTCCCCAGCCGGGAAGGGAAACGTTTGGTGGAAGATGACTGCTGGAGACTTGATGACTAGGACTTGTCAACGATGAACTTGTCACTTGCACTTGTCAAAAATGAATGTCTCATTATGAGTAAGTCTCATTATGAGTAAGTCTCGAACCGCTCTCTATCACCTGGTCAGGCGAGAATCCGAATGGCAATGAGAGGAAGAGTGCATGAGACATCAATCGCTAGCACTCATTAGTAGTGATTGTCTGATTGTGAGTAATTTACACAAACTGTCTCTACCAAATGACCAGGAGTGTAGCGACAAGGTCTTTGGAGGATGGATCCATGAGCTGCGAATTCCTACCGCTGAGCAGTAATCCCTCTCTGATTTTTCGTAATGCTCACGAACCAATCGCTACCAAATCGCCAGGAGAGAATCCTCTGGGCTTTTTCGTGGGTGATTCCATGCCAATGTCTCAGAAGACTTGATGAGGACTGAGGTTCTCCTTCTTAGTCGTGTTCACGAACCGAGTGCTTCCAAATCACCAGCACCACCTGTGAAGGGACGATAGAGGATGATTACCTGAAGCTGGAATGACTCCCACTAATCGCTACGTGATTTCTCCTCTTTCAGAATTTTCATGAGCCCATCCTTAACAGATCGCCAGGAACGAATCTGAAAGGCTTTTGGAGGATGCTCGAACGTGGACTTACTTACTAGCGGTCATCAGTCACAACTGTCTCCTCTTGAGTGATTGGCAGTAACCGATACCTAGCGAATGATCAGGGGCTATAATGCTAAATGGCTTTGTCCGAGGACACCTTGAGAGATTTCTTAGAAGAAATTCCTGAGGAGGAATTGCTTTCTCATTTTTTAGTAATTTTTACAATCTCACCACATGACCAAACAAGCCTGCCACGGGCTGGCAGGAAGATTCCTTGAGAAAGTTGTCAGCCGCACACAAAACAATGATGAAGTTCGCCTTCTGAGACGTGCTCACCAAACGATTTCTTCCGACTCAGCAGCAGAGAACGGAAAAGTTTGGTGGAAGCTGGAGATTTTACGCTAGCACTTGTCAATCCAGAGTTTCCCACTCCGAGTCATTTTCACGAACCGATCTCCGCCTCACGAGGAGGCGAGATTGCAATGGGCTTTCTGGTGGATGATTGCATGAGAAAGTATCACGAGACTGAGGAGGAATGAATTGCTCATGACTAGCACTTTTGCACGACCCGCTAGTTCTCCAAATCGCCAGGAGAGAATCGGAAAGGATTTTGGAGGCTGATTCCCTATGGCGTTAGTTACCAGCCGTGATCAGCAAGAACCTGCTCGTTTTTGGAAATGTTCACGAACCGGTGTCTGCCAAATGACATGGGGATACACCGAAGGAACATGCCGCGTGTCGTCAAGAGAAATTTACTAGAAACCCAGAGGAGGAATTCCTTGTCATTGGTCGGAGTATTCACAGCCCCATTTCTTCCGAGGAGGGAATCTGAATGCACGAGAGAGGATGAGATTAGGAGGAATGAGCGATTACCCCGGTCGGTCACTGCTTTCTCATCCTTTGGACTTTCCATGAATCGATCACTGGCAATTCACTAGAAGTGACTCCGAAAGGCTTTTTGCACGATGATTGCTCTCTTTCAGAAACGTTCAGGCAATGATTTCTTCCAACTCCCCAGCCGGGAAGGGAAACGTTTGGTGGAAGATGATTGCTGGAGACTTGATGACTAGGACTTGTCAACGATGAACTTGTCACTTGCACTTGTCAAAAATGAATGTCTCATTATGAGTAAGTCTCGAACCGCTCTCTATCACCTGGTCAGGCGAGAATCCGAATGGCAATGAGAGGAAGAGTGCATGAGACATCAATCGCTAGCACTCATTAGTAGTGATTGTCTGATTGTGAGTAATTTACACAAACTGTCTCTACCAAATGACCAGGAGTGTAGCGACAAGGTCTTTGGAGGATGGATCCATGAGCTGCGAATTCCTACCGCTGAGCAGTAATCTCTCTCTGATTTTTCGTAATGCTCACGAACCAATCGCTACCAAATCGCCAGGAGAGAATCCTCTGGGCTTTTTCGTGGGTGATTCCATGCCAATGTCTCAGAAGACTTGATGAGGACTGAGGTTCTCCTTCTTAGTCGTGTTCACGAACCGAGTGCTTCCAAATCACCAGCACCACCTGTGAAGGGACGATAGAGGATGATTACCTGAAGCTGGAATGACTCCCACTAATCGCTACGTGATTTCTCCTCTTTCAGAATTTTCATGAGCCCATCCTTAGCAGATCGCCAGGAACGAATCTGAAAGGCTTTTGGAGGATGCTCGAACGTGGACTTACTTACTAGCGGTCATCAGTCACAACTGTCTCCTCTTGAGTGATTGGCAGTAACCGATACCTAGCGAATGATCAGGGGCTATAATGCTAAATGGCTTTGTCCGAGGACACCTTGAGAGATTTCTTAGAAGAAATTCCTGAGGAGGAATTGCTTTCTCATTTTTTAGTAATTTTTACAATCTCACCACATGACCAAACAAGCCTGCCACGGGCTGGCAGGAAGATTCCTTGAGAAAGTTGTCAGCCGCAGACAAAACAATGATGAAGTTCGCCTTCTGAGACGTGCTCACCAAACGATTTCTTCCGACTCAGCAGCAGAGAACGGAAAAGTTTGGTGGAAGCTGGAGATTTTACGCTAGCACTTGTCAATCCAGAGTTTCCCACTCCGAGTCATTTTCACGAACCGATCTCCGCCTCACGAGGAGGCGAGATTGCAATGGGCTTTCTGGTGGATGATTGCATGAGAAAGTATCACGAGACTGAGGAGGAATGAATTGCTCATGACTAGCACTTTTGCACGACCCGCTAGTTCTCCAAATCGCCAGGAGAGAATCGGAAAGGATTTTGGAGGCTGATTCCCTATGGCGTTAGTTACCAGCCGTGATCAGCAAGAACCTGCTCGTTTTTGGAAATGTTCACGAACCGGTGTCTGCCAAATGACATGGGGATACACCGAAGGAACATGCCGCGTGTCGTCAAGAGAAATTTACTAGAAACCCAGAGGAGGAATTCCTTGTCATTGGTCGGAGTATTCACAGCCCCATTTCTTCCGAGGAGGGAATCTGAATGCACGAGAGAGGATGAGATTAGGAGGAATGAGCGATTACCCCGGTCGGTCACTGCTTTCTCATCCTTTGGACTTTCCATGAATCGATCACTGGCAATTCACTAGAAGTGACTCCGAAAGGCTTTTTGCACGATGATTGCTCTCTTTCAGAAACGTTCAGGCAATGATTTCTTCCAACTCCCCAGCCGGGAAGGGAAACGTTTGGTGGAAGATGACTGCTGGAGACTTGATGACTAGGACTTGTCAACGATGAACTTGTCACTTGCACTTGTCAAAAATGAATGTCTCATTATGAGTAAGTCTCATTATGAGTAAGTCTCGAACCGCTCTCTATCACCTGGTCAGGCGAGAATCCGAATGGCAATGAGAGGAAGAGTGCATGAGACATCAATCGCTAGCACTCATTAGTAGTGATTGTCTGATTGTGAGTAATTTACACAAACTGTCTCTACCAAATGACCAGGAGTGTAGCGACAAGGTCTTTGGAGGATGGATCCATGAGCTGCGAATTCCTACCGCTGAGCAGTAATCCCTCTCTGATTTTTCGTAATGCTCACGAACCAATCGCTACCAAATCGCCAGGAGAGAATCCTCTGGGCTTTTTCGTGGGTGATTCCATGCCAATGTCTCAGAAGACTTGATGAGGACTGAGGTTCTCCTTCTTAGTCGTGTTCACGAACCGAGTGCTTCCAAATCACCAGCACCACCTGTGAAGGGACGATAGAGGATGATTACCTGAAGCTGGAATGACTCCCACTAATCGCTACGTGATTTCTCCTCTTTCAGAATTTTCATGAGCCCATCCTTAACAGATCGCCAGGAACGAATCTGAAAGGCTTTTGGAGGATGCTCGAACGTGGACTTACTTACTAGCGGTCATCAGTCACAACTGTCTCCTCTTGAGTGATTGGCAGTAACCGATACCTAGCGAATGATCAGGGGCTATAATGCTAAATGGCTTTGTCCGAGGACACCTTGAGAGATTTCTTAGAAGAAATTCCTGAGGAGGAATTGCTTTCTCATTTTTTAGTAATTTTTACAATCTCACCACATGACCAAACAAGCCTGCCACGGGCTGGCAGGAAGATTCCTTGAGAAAGTTGTCAGCCGCACACAAAACAATGATGAAGTTCGCCTTCTGAGACGTGCTCACCAAACGATTTCTTCCGACTCAGCAGCAGAGAACGGAAAAGTTTGGTGGAAGCTGGAGATTTTACGCTAGCACTTGTCAATCCAGAGTTTCCCACTCCGAGTCATTTTCACGAACCGATCTCCGCCTCACGAGGAGGCGAGATTGCAATGGGCTTTCTGGTGGATGATTGCATGAGAAAGTATCACGAGACTGAGGAGGAATGAATTGCTCATGACTAGCACTTTTGCACGACCCGCTAGTTCTCCAAATCGCCAGGAGAGAATCGGAAAGGATTTTGGAGGCTGATTCCCTATGGCGTTAGTTACCAGCCGTGATCAGCAAGAACCTGCTCGTTTTTGGAAATGTTCACGAACCGGTGTCTGCCAAATGACATGGGGATACACCGAAGGAACATGCCGCGTGTCGTCAAGAGAAATTTACTAGAAACCCAGAGGAGGAATTCCTTGTCATTGGTCGGAGTATTCACAGCCCCATTTCTTCCGAGGAGGGAATCTGAATGCACGAGAGAGGATGAGATTAGGAGGAATGAGCGATTACCCCGGTCGGTCACTGCTTTCTCATCCTTTGGACTTTCCATGAATCGATCACTGGCAATTCACTAGAAGTGACTCCGAAAGGCTTTTTGCACGATGATTGCTCTCTTTCAGAAACGTTCAGGCAATGATTTCTTCCAACTCCCCAGCCGGGAAGGGAAACGTTTGGTGGAAGATGATTGCTGGAGACTTGATGACTAGGACTTGTCAACGATGAACTTGTCACTTGCACTTGTCAAAAATGAATGTCTCATTATGAGTAAGTCTCGAACCGCTCTCTATCACCTGGTCAGGCGAGAATCCGAATGGCAATGAGAGGAAGAGTGCATGAGACATCAATCGCTAGCACTCATTAGTAGTGATTGTCTGATTGTGAGTAATTTACACAAACTGTCTCTACCAAATGACCAGGAGTGTAGCGACAAGGTCTTTGGAGGATGGATCCATGAGCTGCGAATTCCTACCGCTGAGCAGTAATCTCTCTCTGATTTTTCGTAATGCTCACGAACCAATCGCTACCAAATCGCCAGGAGAGAATCCTCTGGGCTTTTTCGTGGGTGATTCCATGCCAATGTCTCAGAAGACTTGATGAGGACTGAGGTTCTCCTTCTTAGTCGTGTTCACGAACCGAGTGCTTCCAAATCACCAGCACCACCTGTGAAGGGACGATAGAGGATGATTACCTGAAGCTGGAATGACTCCCACTAATCGCTACGTGATTTCTCCTCTTTCAGAATTTTCATGAGCCCATCCTTAGCAGATCGCCAGGAACGAATCTGAAAGGCTTTTGGAGGATGCTCGAACGTGGACTTACTTACTAGCGGTCATCAGTCACAACTGTCTCCTCTTGAGTGATTGGCAGTAACCGATACCTAGCGAATGATCAGGGGCTATAATGCTAAATGGCTTTGTCCGAGGACACCTTGAGAGATTTCTTAGAAGAAATTCCTGAGGAGGAATTGCTTTCTCATTTTTTAGTAATTTTTACAATCTCACCACATGACCAAACAAGCCTGCCACGGGCTGGCAGGAAGATTCCTTGAGAAAGTTGTCAGCCGCAGACAAAACAATGATGAAGTTCGCCTTCTGAGACGTGCTCACCAAACGATTTCTTCCGACTCAGCAGCAGAGAACGGAAAAGTTTGGTGGAAGCTGGAGATTTTACGCTAGCACTTGTCAATCCAGAGTTTCCCACTCCGAGTCATTTTCACGAACCGATCTCCGCCTCACGAGGAGGCGAGATTGCAATGGGCTTTCTGGTGGATGATTGCATGAGAAAGTATCACGAGACTGAGGAGGAATGAATTGCTCATGACTAGCACTTTTGCACGACCCGCTAGTTCTCCAAATCGCCAGGAGAGAATCGGAAAGGATTTTGGAGGCTGATTCCCTATGGCGTTAGTTACCAGCCGTGATCAGCAAGAACCTGCTCGTTTTTGGAAATGTTCACGAACCGGTGTCTGCCAAATGACATGGGGATACACCGAAGGAACATGCCGCGTGTCGTCAAGAGAAATTTACTAGAAACCCAGAGGAGGAATTCCTTGTCATTGGTCGGAGTATTCACAGCCCCATTTCTTCCGAGGAGGGAATCTGAATGCACGAGAGAGGATGAGATTAGGAGGAATGAGCGATTACCCCGGTCGGTCACTGCTTTCTCATCCTTTGGACTTTCCATGAATCGATCACTGGCAATTCACTAGAAGTGACTCCGAAAGGCTTTTTGCACGATGATTGCTCTCTTTCAGAAACGTTCAGGCAATGATTTCTTCCAACTCCCCAGCCGGGAAGGGAAACGTTTGGTGGAAGATGACTGCTGGAGACTTGATGACTAGGACTTGTCAACGATGAACTTGTCACTTGCACTTGTCAAAAATGAATGTCTCATTATGAGTAAGTCTCATTATGAGTAAGTCTCGAACCGCTCTCTATCACCTGGTCAGGCGAGAATCCGAATGGCAATGAGAGGAAGAGTGCATGAGACATCAATCGCTAGCACTCATTAGTAGTGATTGTCTGATTGTGAGTAATTTACACAAACTGTCTCTACCAAATGACCAGGAGTGTAGCGACAAGGTCTTTGGAGGATGGATCCATGAGCTGCGAATTCCTACCGCTGAGCAGTAATCCCTCTCTGATTTTTCGTAATGCTCACGAACCAATCGCTACCAAATCGCCAGGAGAGAATCCTCTGGGCTTTTTCGTGGGTGATTCCATGCCAATGTCTCAGAAGACTTGATGAGGACTGAGGTTCTCCTTCTTAGTCGTGTTCACGAACCGAGTGCTTCCAAATCACCAGCACCACCTGTGAAGGGACGATAGAGGATGATTACCTGAAGCTGGAATGACTCCCACTAATCGCTACGTGATTTCTCCTCTTTCAGAATTTTCATGAGCCCATCCTTAACAGATCGCCAGGAACGAATCTGAAAGGCTTTTGGAGGATGCTCGAACGTGGACTTACTTACTAGCGGTCATCAGTCACAACTGTCTCCTCTTGAGTGATTGGCAGTAACCGATACCTAGCGAATGATCAGGGGCTATAATGCTAAATGCTTTGTCCGAGGACACCTTGAGAGATTTCTTAGAAGAAATTCCTGAGGAGGAATTGCTTTCTCATTTTTTAGTAATTTTTACAATCTCACCACATGACCAAACAAGCCTGCCACGGGCTGGCAGGAAGATTCCTTGAGAAAGTTGTCAGCCGCAGACAAAACAATGATGAAGTTCGCCTTCTGAGACGTGCTCACCAAACGATTTCTTCCGACTCAGCAGCAGAGAACGGAAAAGTTTGGTGGAAGCTGGAGATTTTACGCTAGCACTTGTCAATCCAGAGTTTCCCACTCCGAGTCATTTTCACGAACCGATCTCCGCCTCACGAGGAGGCGAGATTGCAATGGGCTTTCTGGTGGATGATTGCATGAGAAAGTATCACGAGACTGAGGAGGAATGAATTGCTCATGACTAGCACTTTTGCACGACCCGCTAGTTCTCCAAATCGCCAGGAGAGAATCGGAAAGGATTTTGGAGGCTGATTCCCTATGGCGTTAGTTACCAGCCGTGATCAGCAAGAACCTGCTCGTTTTTGGAAATGTTCACGAACCGGTGTCTGCCAAATGACATGGGGATACACCGAAGGAACATGCCGCGTGTCGTCAAGAGAAATTTACTAGAAACCCAGAGGAGGAATTCCTTGTCATTGGTCGGAGTATTCACAGCCCCATTTCTTCCGAGGAGGGAATCTGAATGCACGAGAGAGGATGAGATTAGGAGGAATGAGCGATTACCCCGGTCGGTCACTGCTTTCTCATCCTTTGGACTTTCCATGAATCGATCACTGGCAATTCACTAGAAGTGACTCCGAAAGGCTTTTTGCACGATGATTGCTCACTTTCAGAAACGTTCAGGCAATGATTTCTTCCAACTCCCCAGCCGGGAAGGGAAACGTTTGGTGGAAGATGATTGCTGGAGACTTGATGACTAGGACTTGTCAACGATGAACTTGTCACTTGCACTTGTCAAAAATGAATGTCTCATTATGAGTAAGTCTCGAACCGCTCTCTATCACCTGGTCAGGCGAGAATCCGAATGGCAATGAGAGGAAGAGTGCATGAGACATCAATCGCTAGCACTCATTAGTAGTGATTGTCTTCTTGTGAGTAATTTACACAAACTGTCTCTACCAAATGACCAGGAGTGTAGCGACAAGGTCTTTGGAGGATGGATCCATGAGCTGCGAATTCCTACCGCTGAGCAGTAATCCCTCTCTGATTTTTCGTAATGCTCACGAACCAATCGCTACCAAATCGCCAGGAGAGAATCCTCTGGGCTTTTTCGTGGGTGATTCCATGCCAATGTCTCAGAAGACTTGATGAGGACTGAGGTTCTCCTTCTTAGTCGTGTTCACGAACCGAGTGCTTCCAAATCACCAGCACCACCTGTGAAGGGACGATAGAGGATGATTACCTGAAGCTGGAATGACTCCCACTAATCGCTACGTGATTTCTCCTCTTTCAGAATTTTCATGAGCCCATCCTTAACAGATCGCCAGGAACGAATCTGAAAGGCTTTTGGAGGATGCTCGAACGTGGACTTACTTACTAGCGGTCATCAGTCACAACTGTCTCCTCTTGAGTGATTGGCAGTAACCGATACCTAGCGAATGATCAAGGGCTATAATGCTAAATGGCTTTGTCCGAGGACACCTTGAGAGATTTCTTAGAAGAAATTCCTGAGGAGGAATTGCTTTCTCATTTTTTAGTAATTTTTACAATCTCACCACATGACCAAACAAGCCTGCCACGGGCTGGCAGGAAGATTCCTTGAGAAAGTTGTCAGCCGCACACAAAACAATGATGAAGTTCGCCTTCTGAGACGTGTTCACCAAACGATTTCTTCCGACTCAGCAGCAGAGAACGGAAAAGTTTGGTGGAAGCTGGAGATTTTACGCTAGCACTTGTCAATCCAGAGTTTCCCACTCCGAGTCATTTTCACGAACCGATCTCCGCCTCACGAGGAGGCGAGATTGCAATGGGCTTTCTGGTGGATGATTGCATGAGAAAGTATCACGAGACTGAGGAGGAATGAATTGCTCATGACTAGCACTTTTGCACGACCCGCTAGTTCTCCAAATCGCCAGGAGAGAATCGGAAAGGATTTTGGAGGCTGATTCCCTATGGCGTTAGTTACCAGCCGTGATCAGCAAGAACCTGCTCGTTTTTGGAAATGTTCACGAACCGGTGTCTGCCAAATGACATGGGGATACACCGAAGGAACATGCCGCGTGTCGACAAGAGAAATTTACTAGAAACCCAGAGGAGGAATTCCTTGTCATTGGTCGGAGTATTCACAGCCCCATTTCTTCCGAGGAGGGAATCTGAATGCACGAGAGAGGATGAGATTAGGAGGAATGAGCGATTACCCCGGTCGGTCACTGCTTTCTCATCCTTTGGACTTTCCATGAATCGATCACTGGCAATTCACTAGAAGTGACTCCGAAAGGCTTTTTGCACGATGATTGCTCTCTTTCAGAAACGTTCAGGCAATGATTTCTTCCAACTCCCCAGCCGGGAAGGGAAACGTTTGGTGGAAGATGACTGCTGGAGACTTGATGACTAGGACTTGTCAACGATGAACTTGTCACTTGCACTTGTCAAAAATGAATGTCTCATTATGAGTAAGTCTCATTATGAGTAAGTCTCGAACCGCTCTCTATCACCTGGTCAGGCGAGAATCCGAATGGCAATGAGAGGAAGAGTGCATGAGACATCAATCGCTAGCACTCATTAGTAGTGATTGTCTGATTGTGAGTAATTTACACAAACTGTCTCTACCAAATGACCAGGAGTGTAGCGACAAGGTCTTTGGAGGATGGATCCATGAGCTGCGAATTCCTACTGCTGAGCAGTAATCCCTCTCTGATTTTTCGTAATGCTCACGAACCAATCGCTACCAAATCGCCAGGAGAGAATCCTCTGGGCTTTTTCGTGGGTGATTCCATGCCAATGTCTCAGAAGACTTGATGAGGACTGAGGTTCTCCTTCTTAGTCGTGTTCACGAACCGAGTGCTTCCAAATCACCAGCACCACCTGTGAAGGGACGATAGAGGATGATTACCTGAAGCTGGAATGACTCCCACTAATCGCTACGTGATTTCTCCTCTTTCAGAATTTTCATGAGCCCATCCTTAACAGATCGCCAGGAACGAATCTGAAAGGCTTTTGGAGGATGCTCGAACGTGGACTTACTTACTAGCGGTCATCAGTCACAACTGTCTCCTCTTGAGTGATTGGCAGTAACCGATACCTAGCGAATGATCAGGGGCTATAATGCTAAATGCTTTGTCCGAGGACACCTTGAGAGATTTCTTAGAAGAAATTCCTGAGGAGGAATTGCTTTCTCATTTTTTAGTCATTTTTACAATCTCACCACATGACCAAACAAGCCTGCCACGGGCTGGCAGGAAGATTCCTTGAGAAAGTTGTCAGCCGCAGACAAAACAATGATGAAGTTCGCCTTCTGAGACGTGCTCACCAAACGATTTCTTCCGACTCAGCAGCAGAGAACGGAAAAGTTTGGTGGAAGCTGGAGATTTTACGCTAGCACTTGTCAATCCAGAGTTTCCCACTCCGAGTCATTTTCACGAACCGATCTCCGCCTCACGAGGAGGCGAGATTGCAATGGGCTTTCTGGTGGATGATTGCATGAGAAAGTATCACGAGACTGAGGAGGAATGAATTGCTCATGACTAGCACTTTTGCACGACCCGCTAGTTCTCCAAATCGCCAGGAGAGAATCGGAAAGGATTTTGGAGGCTGATTCCCTATGGCGTTAGTTACCAGCCGTGATCAGCAAGAACCTGCTCGTTTTTGGAAATGTTCACGAACCGGTGTCTGCCAAATGACATGGGGATACACCGAAGGAACATGCCGCGTGTCGTCAAGAGAAATTTACTAGAAACCCAGAGGAGGAATTCCTTGTCATTGGTCGGAGTATTCACAGCCCCATTTCTTCCGAGGAGGGAATCTGAATGCACGAGAGAGGATGAGATTAGGAGGAATGAGCGATTACCCCGGTCGGTCACTGCTTTCTCATCCTTTGGACTTTCCATGAATCGATCACTGGCAATTCACTAGAAGTGACTCCGAAAGGCTTTTTGCACGATGATTGCTCTCTTTCAGAAACGTTCAGGCAATGATTTCTTCCAACTCCCCAGCCGGGAAGGGAAACGTTTGGTGGAAGATGATTGCTGGAGACTTGATGACTAGGACTTGTCAACGATGAACTTGTCACTTGCACTTGTCAAAAATGAATGTCTCATTATGAGTAAGTCTCATTATGAGTAAGTCTCGAACCGCTCTCTATCACCTGGTCAGGCGAGAATCCGAATGGCAATGAGAGGAAGAGTGCATGAGACATCAATCGCTAGCACTCATTACTAGTGATTGTCTGATTGTGAGTAATTTACACAAACTGTCTCTACCAAATGACCAGGAGTGTAGCGACAAGGTCTTTGGAGGATGGATCCATGAGCTGCGAATTCCTACCGCTGAGCAGTAATCCCTCTCTGATTTTTCGTAATGCTCACGAACCAATCGCTACCAAATCGCCAGGAGAGAATCCTCTGGGCTTTTTCGTGGGTGATTCCATGCCAATGTCTCAGAAGACTTGATGAGGACTGAGGTTCTCCTTCTTAGTCGTGTTCACGAACCGAGTGCTTCCAAATCACCAGCACCACCTGTGAAGGGACGATAGAGGATGATTTCCTGAAGCTGGAATGACTCCCACTAATCGCTACGTGATTTCTCCTCTTTCAGAATTTTCATGAGCCCATCCTTAACAGATCGCCAGGAACGAATCTGAAAGGCTTTTGGAGGATGCTCGAACGTGGACTTACTTACTAGCGGTCATCAGTCACAACTGTCTCCTCTTGAGTGATTGGCAGTAACCGATACCTAGCGAATGATCAGGGGCTATAATGCTAAATGCTTTGTCCGAGGACACCTTGAGAGATTTCTTAGAAGAAATTCCTGAGGAGGAATTGCTTTCTCATTTTTTAGTAATTTTTACAATCTCACCACATGACCAAACAAGCCTGCCACGGGCTGGCAGGAAGATTCCTTGAGAAAGTTGTCAGCCGCACACAAAACAATGATGAAGTTCGCCTTCTGAGACGTGCTCACCAAACGATTTCTTCCGACTCAGCAGCAGAGAACGGAAAAGTTTGGTGGAAGCTGGAGATTTTACGCTAGCACTTGTCAATCCAGAGTTTCCCACTCCGAGTCATTTTCACGAACCGATCTCCGCCTCACGAGGAGGCGAGATTGCAATGGGCTTTCTGGTGGATGATTGCATGAGAAAGTATCACGAGACTGAGGAGGAATGAATTGCTCATGACTAGCACTTTTGCACGACCCGCTAGTTCTCCAAATCGCCAGGAGAGAATCGGAAAGGATTTTGGAGGCTGATTCCCTATGGCGTTAGTTACCAGCCGTGATCAGCAAGAACCTGCTCGTTTTTGGAAATGTTCACGAACCGGTGTCTGCCAAATGACATGGGGATACACCGAAGGAACATGCCGCGTGTCGTCAAGAGAAATTTACTAGAAACCCAGAGGAGGAATTCCTTGTCATTGGTCGGAGTATTCACAGCCCCATTTCTTCCGAGGAGGGAATCTGAATGCACGAGAGAGGATGAGATTAGGAGGAATGAGCGATTACCCCGGTCGGTCACTGCTTTCTCATCCTTTGGACTTTCCATGAATCGATCACTGGCAATTCACTAGAAGTGACTCCGAAAGGCTTTTTGCACGATGATTGCTCTCTTTCAGAAACGTTCAGGCAATGATTTCTTCCAACTCCCCAGCCGGGAAGGGAAACGTTTGGTGGAAGATGACTGCTGGAGACTTGATGACTAGGACTTGTCAACGATGAACTTGTCACTTGCACTTGTCAAAAATGAATGTCTCATTATGAGTAAGTCTCATTATGAGTAAGTCTCGAACCGCTCTCTATCACCTGGTCAGGCGAGAATCCGAATGGCAATGAGAGGAAGAGTGCATGAGACATCAATCGCTAGCACTCATTAGTAGTGATTGTCTGATTGTGAGTAATTTACACAAACTGTCTCTACCAAATGACCAGGAGTGTAGCGACAAGGTCTTTGGAGGATGGATCCATGAGCTGCGAATTCCTACCGCTGAGCAGTAATCCCTCTCTGATTTTTCGTAATGCTCACGAACCAATCGCTACCAAATCGCCAGGAGAGAATCCTCTGGGCTTTTTCGTGGGTGATTCCATGCCAATGTCTCAGAAGACTTGATGAGGACTGAGGTTCTCCTTCTTAGTCGTGTTCACGAACCGAGTGCTTCCAAATCACCAGCACCACCTGTGAAGGGACGATAGAGGATGATTACCTGAAGCTGGAATGACTCCCACTAATCGCTACGTGATTTCTCCTCTTTCAGAATTTTCATGAGCCCATCCTTAACAGATCGCCAGGAACGAATCTGAAAGGCTTTTGGAGGATGCTCGAACGTGGACTTACTTACTAGCGGTCATCAGTCACAACTGTCTCCTCTTGAGTGATTGGCAGTAACCGATACCTAGCGAATGATCAGGGGCTATAATGCTAAATGGCTTTGTCCGAGGACACCTTGAGAGATTTCTTAGAAGAAATTCCTGAGGAGGAATTGCTTTCTCATTTTTTAGTAATTTTTACAATCTCACCACATGACCAAACAAGCCTGCCACGGGCTGGCAGGAAGATTCCTTGAGAAAGTTGTCAGCCGCACACAAAACAATGATGAAGTTCGCCTTCTGAGACGTGCTCACCAAACGATTTCTTCCGACTCAGCAGCAGAGAACGGAAAAGTTTGGTGGAAGCTGGAGATTTTACGCTAGCACTTGTCAATCCAGAGTTTCCCACTCCGAGTCATTTTCACGAACCGATCTCCGCCTCACGAGGAGGCGAGATTGCAATGGGCTTTCTGGTGGATGATTGCATGAGAAAGTATCACGAGACTGAGGAGGAATGAATTGCTCATGACTAGCACTTTTGCACGACCCGCTAGTTCTCCAAATCGCCAGGAGAGAATCGGAAAGGATTTTGGAGGCTGATTCCCTATGGCGTTAGTTACCAGCCGTGATCAGCAAGAACCTGCTCGTTTTTGGAAATGTTCACGAACCGGTGTCTGCCAAATGACATGGGGATACACCGAAGGAACATGCCGCGTGTCGTCAAGAGAAATTTACTAGAAACCCAGAGGAGGAATTCCTTGTCATTGGTCGGAGTATTCACAGCCCCATTTCTTCCGAGGAGGGAATCTGAATGCACGAGAGAGGATGAGATTAGGAGGAATGAGCGATTACCCCGGTCGGTCACTGCTTTCTCATCCTTTGGACTTTCCATGAATCGATCACTGGCAATTCACTAGAAGTGACTCCGAAAGGCTTTTTGCACGATGATTGCTCTCTTTCAGAAACGTTCAGGCAATGATTTCTTCCAACTCCCCAGCCGGGAAGGGAAACGTTTGGTGGAAGATGATTGCTGGAGACTTGATGACTAGGACTTGTCAACGATGAACTTGTCACTTGCACTTGTCAAAAATGAATGTCTCATTATGAGTAAGTCTCGAACCGCTCTCTATCACCTGGTCAGGCGAGAATCCGAATGGCAATGAGAGGAAGAGTGCATGAGACATCAATCGCTAGCACTCATTAGTAGTGATTGTCTTCTTGTGAGTAATTTACACAAACTGTCTCTACCAAATGACCAGGAGTGTAGCGACAAGGTCTTTGGAGGATGGATCCATGAGCTGCGAATTCCTACCGCTGAGCAGTAATCTCTCTCTGATTTTTCGTAATGCTCACGAACCAATCGCTACCAAATCGCCAGGAGAGAATCCTCTGGGCTTTTTCGTGGGTGATTCCATGCCAATGTCTCAGAAGACTTGATGAGGACTGAGGTTCTCCTTCTTAGTCGTGTTCACGAACCGAGTGCTTCCAAATCACCAGCACCACCTGTGAAGGGACGATAGAGGATGATTACCTGAAGCTGGAATGACTCCCACTAATCGCTACGTGATTTCTCCTCTTTCAGAATTTTCATGAGCCCATCCTTAGCAGATCGCCAGGAACGAATCTGAAAGGCTTTTGGAGGATGCTCGAACGTGGACTTACTTACTAGCGGTCATCAGTCACAACTGTCTCCTCTTGAGTGATTGGCAGTAACCGATACCTAGCGAATGATCAGGGGCTATAATGCTAAATGGCTTTGTCCGAGGACACCTTGAGAGATTTCTTAGAAGAAATTCCTGAGGAGGAATTGCTTTCTCATTTTTTAGTAATTTTTACAATCTCACCACATGACCAAACAAGCCTGCCACGGGCTGGCAGGAAGATTCCTTGAGAAAGTTGTCAGCCGCAGACAAAACAATGATGAAGTTCGCCTTCTGAGACGTGCTCACCAAACGATTTCTTCCGACTCAGCAGCAGAGAACGGAAAAGTTTGGTGGAAGCTGGAGATTTTACGCTAGCACTTGTCAATCCAGAGTTTCCCACTCCGAGTCATTTTCACGAACCGATCTCCGCCTCACGAGGAGGCGAGATTGCAATGGGCTTTCTGGTGGATGATTGCATGAGAAAGTATCACGAGACTGAGGAGGAATGAATTGCTCATGACTAGCACTTTTGCACGACCCGCTAGTTCTCCAAATCGCCAGGAGAGAATCGGAAAGGATTTTGGAGGCTGATTCCCTATGGCGTTAGTTACCAGCCGTGATCAGCAAGAACCTGCTCGTTTTTGGAAATGTTCACGAACCGGTGTCTGCCAAATGACATGGGGATACACCGAAGGAACATGCCGCGTGTCGTCAAGAGAAATTTACTAGAAACCCAGAGGAGGAATTCCTTGTCATTGGTCGGAGTATTCACAGCCCCATTTCTTCCGAGGAGGGAATCTGAATGCACGAGAGAGGATGAGATTAGGAGGAATGAGCGATTACCCCGGTCGGTCACTGCTTTCTCATCCTTTGGACTTTCCATGAATCGATCACTGGCAGTTCACTAGAAGTGACTCCGAAAGGCTTTTTGCACGATGATTGCTCTCTTTCAGAAACGTTCAGGCAATGATTTCTTCCAACTCCCCAGCCGGGAAGGGAAACGTTTGGTGGAAGATGACTGCTGGAGACTTGATGACTAGGACTTGTCAACGATGAACTTGTCACTTGCACTTGTCAAAAATGAATGTCTCATTATGAGTAAGTCTCATTATGAGTAAGTCTCGAACCGCTCTCTATCACCTGGTCAGGCGAGAATCCGAATGGCAATGAGAGGAAGAGTGCATGAGACATCAATCGCTAGCACTCATTAGTAGTGATTGTCTGATTGTGAGTAATTTACACAAACTGTCTCTACCAAATGACCAGGAGTGTAGCGACAAGGTCTTTGGAGGATGGATCCATGAGCTGCGAATTCCTACCGCTGAGCAGTAATCCCTCTCTGATTTTTCGTAATGCTCACGAACCAATCGCTACCAAATCGCCAGGAGAGAATCCTCTGGGCTTTTTCGTGGGTGATTCCATGCCAATGTCTCAGAAGACTTGATGAGGACTGAGGTTCTCCTTCTTAGTCGTGTTCACGAACCGAGTGCTTCCAAATCACCAGCACCACCTGTGAAGGGACGATAGAGGATGATTACCTGAAGCTGGAATGACTCCCACTAATCGCTACGTGATTTCTCCTCTTTCAGAATTTTCATGAGCCCATCCTTAACAGATCGCCAGGAACGAATCTGAAAGGCTTTTGGAGGATGCTCGAACGTGGACTTACTTACTAGCGGTCATCAGTCACAACTGTCTCCTCTTGAGTGATTGGCAGTAACCGATACCTAGCGAATGATCAGGGGCTATAATGCTAAATGCTTTGTCCGAGGACACCTTGAGAGATTTCTTAGAAGAAATTCCTGAGGAGGAATTGCTTTCTCATTTTTTAGTCATTTTTACAATCTCACCACATGACCAAACAAGCCTGCCACGGGCTGGCAGGAAGATTCCTTGAGAAAGTTGTCAGCCGCAGACAAAACAATGATGAAGTTCGCCTTCTGAGACGTGCTCACCAAACGATTTCTTCCGACTCAGCAGCAGAGAACGGAAAAGTTTGGTGGAAGCTGGAGATTTTACGCTAGCACTTGTCAATCCAGAGTTTCCCACTCCGAGTCATTTTCACGAACCGATCTCCGCCTCACGAGGAGGCGAGATTGCAATGGGCTTTCTGGTGGATGATTGCATGAGAAAGTATCACGAGACTGAGGAGGAATGAATTGCTCATGACTAGCACTTTTGCACGACCCGCTAGTTCTCCAAATCGCCAGGAGAGAATCGGAAAGGATTTTGGAGGCTGATTCCCTATGGCGTTAGTTACCAGCCGTGATCAGCAAGAACCTGCTCGTTTTTGGAAATGTTCACGAACCGGTGTCTGCCAAATGACATGGGGATACACCGAAGGAACATGCCGCGTGTCGTCAAGAGAAATTTACTAGAAACCCAGAGGAGGAATTCCTTGTCATTGGTCGGAGTATTCACAGCCCCATTTCTTCCGAGGAGGGAATCTGAATGCACGAGAGAGGATGAGATTAGGAGGAATGAGCGATTACCCCGGTCGGTCACTGCTTTCTCATCCTTTGGACTTTCCATGAATCGATCACTGGCAATTCACTAGAAGTGACTCCGAAAGGCTTTTTGCACGATGATTGCTCTCTTTCAGAAACGTTCAGGCAATGATTTCTTCCAACTCCCCAGCCGGGAAGGGAAACGTTTGGTGGAAGATGATTGCTGGAGACTTGATGACTAGGACTTGTCAACGATGAACTTGTCACTTGCACTTGTCAAAAATGAATGTCTCATTATGAGTAAGTCTCGAACCGCTCTCTATCACCTGGTCAGGCGAGAATCCGAATGGCAATGAGAGGAAGAGTGCATGAGACATCAATCGCTAGCACTCATTAGTAGTGATTGTCTGATTGTGAGTAATTTACACAAACTGTCTCTACCAAATGACCAGGAGTGTAGCGACAAGGTCTTTGGAGGATGGATCCATGAGCTGCGAATTCCTACCGCTGAGCAGTAATCTCTCTCTGATTTTTCGTAATGCTCACGAACCAATCGCTACCAAATCGCCAGGAGAGAATCCTCTGGGCTTTTTCGTGGGTGATTCCATGCCAATGTCTCAGAAGACTTGATGAGGACTGAGGTTCTCCTTCTTAGTCGTGTTCACGAACCGAGTGCTTCCAAATCACCAGCACCACCTGTGAAGGGACGATAGAGGATGATTACCTGAAGCTGGAATGACTCCCACTAATCGCTACGTGATTTCTCCTCTTTCAGAATTTTCATGAGCCCATCCTTAACAGATCGCCAGGAACGAATCTGAAAGGCTTTTGGAGGATGCTCGAACGTGGACTTACTTACTAGCGGTCATCAGTCACAACTGTCTCCTCTTGAGTGATTGGCAGTAACCGATACCTAGCGAATGATCAAGGGCTATAATGCTAAATGGCTTTGTCCGAGGACACCTTGAGAGATTTCTTAGAAGAAATTCCTGAGGAGGAATTGCTTTCTCATTTTTTAGTCATTTTTACAATCTCACCACATGACCAAACAAGCCTGCCACGGGCTGGCAGGAAGATTCCTTGAGAAAGTTGTCAGCCGCACACAAAACAATGATGAAGTTCGCCTTCTGAGACGTGTTCACCAAACGATTTCTTCCGACTCAGCAGCAGAGAACGGAAAAGTTTGGTGGAAGCTGGAGATTTTACGCTAGCACTTGTCAATCCAGAGTTTCCCACTCCGAGTCATTTTCACGAACCGATCTCCGCCTCACGAGGAGGCGAGATTGCAATGGGCTTTCTGGTGGATGATTGCATGAGAAAGTATCACGAGACTGAGGAGGAATGAATTGCTCATGACTAGCACTTTTGCACGACCCGCTAGTTCTCCAAATCGCCAGGAGAGAATCGGAAAGGATTTTGGAGGCTGATTCCCTATGGCGTTAGTTACCAGCCGTGATCAGCAAGAACCTGCTCGTTTTTGGAAATGTTCACGAACCGGTGTCTGCCAAATGACATGGGGATACACCGAAGGAACATGCCGCGTGTCGACAAGAGAAATTTACTAGAAACCCAGAGGAGGAATTCCTTGTCATTGGTCGGAGTATTCACAGCCCCATTTCTTCCGAGGAGGGAATCTGAATGCACGAGAGAGGATGAGATTAGGAGGAATGAGCGATTACCCCGGTCGGTCACTGCTTTCTCATCCTTTGGACTTTCCATGAATCGATCACTGGCAATTCACTAGAAGTGACTCCGAAAGGCTTTTTGCACGATGATTGCTCTCTTTCAGAAACGTTCAGGCAATGATTTCTTCCAACTCCCCAGCCGGGAAGGGAAACGTTTGGTGGAAGATGACTGCTGGAGACTTGATGACTAGGACTTGTCAACGATGAACTTGTCACTTGCACTTGTCAAAAATGAATGTCTCATTATGAGTAAGTCTCGAACCGCTCTCTATCACCTGGTCAGGCGAGAATCCGAATGGCAATGAGAGGAAGAGTGCATGAGACATCAATCGCTAGCACTCATTAGTAGTGATTGTCTGATTGTGAGTAATTTACACAAACTGTCTCTACCAAATGACCAGGAGTGTAGCGACAAGGTCTTTGGAGGATGGATCCATGAGCTGCGAATTCCTACCGCTGAGCAGTAATCTCTCTCTGATTTTTCGTAATGCTCACGAACCAATCGCTACCAAATCGCCAGGAGAGAATCCTCTGGGCTTTTTCGTGGGTGATTCCATGCCAATGTCTCAGAAGACTTGATGAGGACTGAGGTTCTCCTTCTTAGTCGTGTTCACGAACCGAGTGCTTCCAAATCACCAGCACCACCTGTGAAGGGACGATAGAGGATGATTACCTGAAGCTGGAATGACTCCCACTAATCGCTACGTGATTTCTCCTCTTTCAGAATTTTCATGAGCCCATCCTTAACAGATCGCCAGGAACGAATCTGAAAGGCTTTTGGAGGATGCTCGAACGTGGACTTACTTACTAGCGGTCATCAGTCACAACTGTCTCCTCTTGAGTGATTGGCAGTAACCGATACCTAGCGAATGATCAAGGGCTATAATGCTAAATGGCTTTGTCCGAGGACACCTTGAGAGATTTCTTAGAAGAAATTCCTGAGGAGGAATTGCTTTCTCATTTTTTAGTCATTTTTACAATCTCACCACATGACCAAACAAGCCTGCCACGGGCTGGCAGGAAGATTCCTTGAGAAAGTTGTCAGCCGCACACAAAACAATGATGAAGTTCGCCTTCTGAGACGTGTTCACCAAACGATTTCTTCCGACTCAGCAGCAGAGAACGGAAAAGTTTGGTGGAAGCTGGAGATTTTACGCTAGCACTTGTCAATCCAGAGTTTCCCACTCCGAGTCATTTTCACGAACCGATCTCCGCCTCACGAGGAGGCGAGATTGCAATGGGCTTTCTGGTGGATGATTGCATGAGAAAGTATCACGAGACTGAGGAGGAATGAATTGCTCATGACTAGCACTTTTGCACGACCCGCTAGTTCTCCAAATCGCCAGGAGAGAATCGGAAAGGATTTTGGAGGCTGATTCCCTATGGCGTTAGTTACCAGCCGTGATCAGCAAGAACCTGCTCGTTTTTGGAAATGTTCACGAACCGGTGTCTGCCAAATGACATGGGGATACACCGAAGGAACATGCCGCGTGTCGACAAGAGAAATTTACTAGAAACCCAGAGGAGGAATTCCTTGTCATTGGTCGGAGTATTCACAGCCCCATTTCTTCCGAGGAGGGAATCTGAATGCACGAGAGAGGATGAGATTAGGAGGAATGAGCGATTACCCCGGTCGGTCACTGCTTTCTCATCCTTTGGACTTTCCATGAATCGATCACTGGCAATTCACTAGAAGTGACTCCGAAAGGCTTTTTGCACGATGATTGCTCTCTTTCAGAAACGTTCAGGCAATGATTTCTTCCAACTCCCCAGCCGGGAAGGGAAACGTTTGGTGGAAGATGACTGCTGGAGACTTGATGACTAGGACTTGTCAACGATGAACTTGTCACTTGCACTTGTCAAAAATGAATGTCTCATTATGAGTAAGTCTCATTATGAGTAAGTCTCGAACCGCTCTCTATCACCTGGTCAGGCGAGAATCCGAATGGCAATGAGAGGAAGAGTGCATGAGACATCAATCGCTAGCACTCATTAGTAGTGATTGTCTGATTGTGAGTAATTTACACAAACTGTCTCTACCAAATGACCAGGAGTGTAGCGACAAGGTCTTTGGAGGATGGATCCATGAGCTGCGAATTCCTACCGCTGAGCAGTAATCCCTCTCTGATTTTTCGTAATGCTCACGAACCAATCGCTACCAAATCGCCAGGAGAGAATCCTCTGGGCTTTTTCGTGGGTGATTCCATGCCAATGTCTCAGAAGACTTGATGAGGACTGAGGTTCTCCTTCTTAGTCGTGTTCACGAACCGAGTGCTTCCAAATCACCAGCACCACCTGTGAAGGGACGATAGAGGATGATTACCTGAAGCTGGAATGACTCCCACTAATCGCTACGTGATTTCTCCTCTTTCAGAATTTTCATGAGCCCATCCTTAACAGATCGCCAGGAACGAATCTGAAAGGCTTTTGGAGGATGCTCGAACGTGGACTTACTTACTAGCGGTCATCAGTCACAACTGTCTCCTCTTGAGTGATTGGCAGTAACCGATACCTAGCGAATGATCAGGGGCTATAATGCTAAATGCTTTGTCCGAGGACACCTTGAGAGATTTCTTAGAAGAAATTCCTGAGGAGGAATTGCTTTCTCATTTTTTAGTCATTTTTACAATCTCACCACATGACCAAACAAGCCTGCCACGGGCTGGCAGGAAGATTCCTTGAGAAAGTTGTCAGCCGCACACAAAACAATGATGAAGTTCGCCTTCTGAGACGTGCTCACCAAACGATTTCTTCCGACTCAGCAGCAGAGAACGGAAAAGTTTGGTGGAAGCTGGAGATTTTACGCTAGCACTTGTCAATCCAGAGTTTCCCACTCCGAGTCATTTTCACGAACCGATCTCCGCCTCACGAGGAGGCGAGATTGCAATGGGCTTTCTGGTGGATGATTGCATGAGAAAGTATCACGAGACTGAGGAGGAATGAATTGCTCATGACTAGCACTTTTGCACGACCCGCTAGTTCTCCAAATCGCCAGGAGAGAATCGGAAAGGATTTTGGAGGCTGATTCCCTATGGCGTTAGTTACCAGCCGTGATCAGCAAGAACCTGCTCGTTTTTGGAAATGTTCACGAACCGGTGTCTTCCAAATGACATGGGGATACACCGAAGGAACATGCCGCGTGTCGTCAAGAGAAATTTACTAGAAACCCAGAGGAGGAATTCCTTGTAATTGGTCGGAGTATTCACAGCCCCATTTCTTCCGAGGAGGGAATCTGAATGCACGAGAGAGGATGAGATTAGGAGGAATGAGCGATTACCCCGGTCGGTCACTGCTTTCTCATCCTTTGGACTTTCCATGAATCGATCACTGGCAATTCACTAGAAGTGACTCCGAAAGGCTTTTTGCACGATGATTGCTCTCTTTCAGAAACGTTCAGGCAATGATTTCTTCCAACTCCCCAGCCGGGAAGGGAAACGTTTGGTGGAAGATGACTGCTGGAGACTTGATGACTAGGACTTGTCAACGATGAACTTGTCACTTGCACTTGTCAAAAATGAATGTCTCATTATGAGTAAGTCTCATTATGAGTAAGTCTCGAACCGCTCTCTATCACCTGGTCAGGCGAGAATCCGAATGGCAATGAGAGGAAGAGTGCATGAGACATCAATCGCTAGCACTCATTAGTAGTGATTGTCTGATTGTGAGTAATTTACACAAACTGTCTCTACCAAATGACCAGGAGTGTAGCGACAAGGTCTTTGGAGGATGGATCCATGAGCTGCGAATTCCTACCGCTGAGCAGTAATCCCTCTCTGATTTTTCGTAATGCTCACGAACCAATCGCTACCAAATCGCCAGGAGAGAATCCTCTGGGCTTTTTCGTGGGTGATTCCATGCCAATGTCTCAGAAGACTTGATGAGGACTGAGGTTCTCCTTCTTAGTCGTGTTCACGAACCGAGTGCTTCCAAATCACCAGCACCACCTGTGAAGGGACGATAGAGGATGATTACCTGAAGCTGGAATGACTCCCACTAATCGCTACGTGATTTCTCCTCTTTCAGAATTTTCATGAGCCCATCCTTAACAGATCGCCAGGAACGAATCTGAAAGGCTTTTGGAGGATGCTCGAACGTGGACTTACTTACTAGCGGTCATCAGTCACAACTGTCTCCTCTTGAGTGATTGGCAGTAACCGATACCTAGCGAATGATCAGGGGCTATAATGCTAAATGCTTTGTCCGAGGACACCTTGAGAGATTTCTTAGAAGAAATTCCTGAGGAGGAATTGCTTTCTCATTTTTTAGTCATTTTTACAATCTCACCACATGACCAAACAAGCCTGCCACGGGCTGGCAGGAAGATTCCTTGAGAAAGTTGTCAGCCGCACACAAAACAATGATGAAGTTCGCCTTCTGAGACGTGCTCACCAAACGATTTCTTCCGACTCAGCAGCAGAGAACGGAAAAGTTTGGTGGAAGCTGGAGATTTTACGCTAGCACTTGTCAATCCAGAGTTTCCCACTCCGAGTCATTTTCACGAACCGATCTCCGCCTCACGAGGAGGCGAGATTGCAATGGGCTTTCTGGTGGATGATTGCATGAGAAAGTATCACGAGACTGAGGAGGAATGAATTGCTCATGACTAGCACTTTTGCACGACCCGCTAGTTCTCCAAATCGCCAGGAGAGAATCGGAGAATTCTGATTCCCTATGGCGTTAGTTACCAGCCGTGATCAGCAAGAACCTGCTCGTTTTTGGAAATGTTCACGAACCGGTGTCTGCCAAATGACATGGGGATACACCGAAGGAACATGCCGCGTGTCGTCAAGAGAAATTTACTAGAAACCCAGAGGAGGAATTCCTTGTCATTGGTCGGAGTATTCACAGCCCCATTTCTTCCGAGGAGGGAATCTGAATGCACGAGAGAGGATGAGATTAGGAGGAATGAGCGATTACCCCGGTCGGTCACTGCTTTCTCATCCTTTGGACTTTCCATGAATCGATCACTGGCAATTCACTAGAAGTGACTCCGAAAGGCTTTTTGCACGATGATTGCTCTCTTTCAGAAACGTTCAGGCAATGATTTCTTCCAACTCCCCAGCCGGGAAGGGAAACGTTTGGTGGAAGATGATTGCTGGAGACTTGATGACTAGGACTTGTCAACGATGAACTTGTCACTTGCACTTGTCAAAAATGAATGTCTCATTATGAGTAAGTCTCGAACCGCTCTCTATCACCTGGTCAGGCGAGAATCCGAATGGCAATGAGAGGAAGAGTGCATGAGACATCAATCGCTAGCACTCATTAGTAGTGATTGTCTGATTGTGAGTAATTTACACAAACTGTCTCTACCAAATGACCAGGAGTGTAGCGACAAGGTCTTTGGAGGATGGATCCATGAGCTGCGAATTCCTACCGCTGAGCAGTAATCTCTCTCTGATTTTTCGTAATGCTCACGAACCAATCGCTACCAAATCGCCAGGAGAGAATCCTCTGGGCTTTTTCGTGGGTGATTCCATGCCAATGTCTCAGAAGACTTGATGAGGACTGAGGTTCTCCTTCTTAGTCGTGTTCACGAACCGAGTGCTTCCAAATCACCAGCACCACCTGTGAAGGGACGATAGAGGATGATTACCTGAAGCTGGAATGACTCCCACTAATCGCTACGTGATTTCTCCTCTTTCAGAATTTTCATGAGCCCATCCTTAGCAGATCGCCAGGAACGAATCTGAAAGGCTTTTGGAGGATGCTCGAACGTGGACTTACTTACTAGCGGTCATCAGTCACAACTGTCTCCTCTTGAGTGATTGGCAGTAACCGATACCTAGCGAATGATCAGGGGCTATAATGCTAAATGCTTTGTCCGAGGACACCTTGAGAGATTTCTTAGAAGAAATTCCTGAGGAGGAATTGCTTTCTCATTTTTTAGTCATTTTTACAATCTCACCACATGACCAAACAAGCCTGCCACGGGCTGGCAGGAAGATTCCTTGAGAAAGTTGTCAGCCGCAGACAAAACAATGATGAAGTTCGCCTTCTGAGACGTGCTCACCAAACGATTTCTTCCGACTCAGCAGCAGAGAACGGAAAAGTTTGGTGGAAGCTGGAGATTTTACGCTAGCACTTGTCAATCCAGAGTTTCCCACTCCGAGTCATTTTCACGAACCGATCTCCGCCTCACGAGGAGGCGAGATTGCAATGGGCTTTCTGGTGGATGATTGCATGAGAAAGTATCACGAGACTGAGGAGGAATGAATTGCTCATGACTAGCACTTTTGCACGACCCGCTAGTTCTCCAAATCGCCAGGAGAGAATCGGAAAGGATTTTGGAGGCTGATTCCCTATGGCGTTAGTTACCAGCCGTGATCAGCAAGAACCTGCTCGTTTTTGGAAATGTTCACGAACCGGTGTCTGCCAAATGACATGGGGATACACCGAAGGAACATGCCGCGTGTCGTCAAGAGAAATTTACTAGAAACCCAGAGGAGGAATTCCTTGTCATTGGTCGGAGTATTCACAGCCCCATTTCTTCCGAGGAGGGAATCTGAATGCACGAGAGAGGATGAGATTAGGAGGAATGAGCGATTACCCCGGTCGGTCACTGCTTTCTCATCCTTTGGACTTTCCATGAATCGATCACTGGCAATTCACTAGAAGTGACTCCGAAAGGCTTTTTGCACGATGATTGCTCTCTTTCAGAAACGTTCAGGCAATGATTTCTTCCAACTCCCCAGCCGGGAAGGGAAACGTTTGGTGGAAGATGATTGCTGGAGACTTGATGACTAGGACTTGTCAACGATGAACTTGTCACTTGCACTTGTCAAAAATGAATGTCTCATTATGAGTAAGTCTCGAACCGCTCTCTATCACCTGGTCAGGCGAGAATCCGAATGGCAATGAGAGGAAGAGTGCATGAGACATCAATCGCTAGCACTCATTAGTAGTGATTGTCTGATTGTGAGTAATTTACACAAACTGTCTCTACCAAATGACCAGGAGTGTAGCGACAAGGTCTTTGGAGGATGGATCCATGAGCTGCGAATTCCTACCGCTGAGCAGTAATCTCTCTCTGATTTTTCGTAATGCTCACGAACCAATCGCTACCAAATCGCCAGGAGAGAATCCTCTGGGCTTTTTCGTGGGTGATTCCATGCCAATGTCTCAGAAGACTTGATGAGGACTGAGGTTCTCCTTCTTAGTCGTGTTCACGAACCGAGTGCTTCCAAATCACCAGCACCACCTGTGAAGGGACGATAGAGGATGATTACCTGAAGCTGGAATGACTCCCACTAATCGCTACGTGATTTCTCCTCTTTCAGAATTTTCATGAGCCCATCCTTAACAGATCGCCAGGAACGAATCTGAAAGGCTTTTGGAGGATGCTCGAACGTGGACTTACTTACTAGCGGTCATCAGTCACAACTGTCTCCTCTTGAGTGATTGGCAGTAACCGATACCTAGCGAATGATCAAGGGCTATAATGCTAAATGGCTTTGTCCGAGGACACCTTGAGAGATTTCTTAGAAGAAATTCCTGAGGAGGAATTGCTTTCTCATTTTTTAGTCATTTTTACAATCTCACCACATGACCAAACAAGCCTGCCACGGGCTGGCAGGAAGATTCCTTGAGAAAGTTGTCAGCCGCACACAAAACAATGATGAAGTTCGCCTTCTGAGACGTGTTCACCAAACGATTTCTTCCGACTCAGCAGCAGAGAACGGAAAAGTTTGGTGGAAGCTGGAGATTTTACGCTAGCACTTGTCAATCCAGAGTTTCCCACTCCGAGTCATTTTCACGAACCGATCTCCGCCTCACGAGGAGGCGAGATTGCAATGGGCTTTCTGGTGGATGATTGCATGAGAAAGTATCACGAGACTGAGGAGGAATGAATTGCTCATGACTAGCACTTTTGCACGACCCGCTAGTTCTCCAAATCGCCAGGAGAGAATCGGAAAGGATTTTGGAGGCTGATTCCCTATGGCGTTAGTTACCAGCCGTGATCAGCAAGAACCTGCTCGTTTTTGGAAATGTTCACGAACCGGTGTCTGCCAAATGACATGGGGATACACCGAAGGAACATGCCGCGTGTCGACAAGAGAAATTTACTAGAAACCCAGAGGAGGAATTCCTTGTCATTGGTCGGAGTATTCACAGCCCCATTTCTTCCGAGGAGGGAATCTGAATGCACGAGAGAGGATGAGATTAGGAGGAATGAGCGATTACCCCGGTCGGTCACTGCTTTCTCATCCTTTGGACTTTCCATGAATCGATCACTGGCAATTCACTAGAAGTGACTCCGAAAGGCTTTTTGCACGATGATTGCTCTCTTTCAGAAACGTTCAGGCAATGATTTCTTCCAACTCCCCAGCCGGGAAGGGAAACGTTTGGTGGAAGATGACTGCTGGAGACTTGATGACTAGGACTTGTCAACGATGAACTTGTCACTTGCACTTGTCAAAAATGAATGTCTCATTATGAGTAAGTCTCATTATGAGTAAGTCTCGAACCGCTCTCTATCACCTGGTCAGGCGAGAATCCGAATGGCAATGAGAGGAAGAGTGCATGAGACATCAATCGCTAGCACTCATTAGTAGTGATTGTCTGATTGTGAGTAATTTACACAAACTGTCTCTACCAAATGACCAGGAGTGTAGCGACAAGGTCTTTGGAGGATGGATCCATGAGCTGCGAATTCCTACCGCTGAGCAGTAATCCCTCTCTGATTTTTCGTAATGCTCACGAACCAATCGCTACCAAATCGCCAGGAGAGAATCCTCTGGGCTTTTTCGTGGGTGATTCCATGCCAATGTCTCAGAAGACTTGATGAGGACTGAGGTTCTCCTTCTTAGTCGTGTTCACGAACCGAGTGCTTCCAAATCACCAGCACCACCTGTGAAGGGACGATAGAGGATGATTACCTGAAGCTGGAATGACTCCCACTAATCGCTACGTGATTTCTCCTCTTTCAGAATTTTCATGAGCCCATCCTTAACAGATCGCCAGGAACGAATCTGAAAGGCTTTTGGAGGATGCTCGAACGTGGACTTACTTACTAGCGGTCATCAGTCACAACTGTCTCCTCTTGAGTGATTGGCAGTAACCGATACCTAGCGAATGATCAGGGGCTATAATGCTAAATGCTTTGTCCGAGGACACCTTGAGAGATTTCTTAGAAGAAATTCCTGAGGAGGAATTGCTTTCTCATTTTTTAGTCATTTTTACAATCTCACCACATGACCAAACAAGCCTGCCACGGGCTGGCAGGAAGATTCCTTGAGAAAGTTGTCAGCTGCAGACAAAACAATGATGAAGTTCGCCTTCTGAGACGTGCTCACCAAACGATTTCTTCCGACTCAGCAGCAGAGAACGGAAAAGTTTGGTGGAAGCTGGAGATTTTACGCTAGCACTTGTCAATCCAGAGTTTCCCACTCCGAGTCATTTTCACGAACCGATCTCCGCCTCACGAGGAGGCGAGATTGCAATGGGCTTTCTGGTGGATGATTGCATGAGAAAGTATCACGAGACTGAGGAGGAATGAATTGCTCATGACTAGCACTTTTGCACGACCCGCTAGTTCTCCAAATCGCCAGGAGAGAATCGGAAAGGATTTTGGAGGCTGATTCCCTATGGCGTTAGTTACCAGCCGTGATCAGCAAGAACCTGCTCGTTTTTGGAAATGTTCACGAACCGGTGTCTGCCAAATGACATGGGGATACACCGAAGGAACATGCCGCGTGTCGTCAAGAGAAATTTACTAGAAACCCAGAGGAGGAATTCCTTGTCATTGGTCGGAGTATTCACAGCCCCATTTCTTCCGAGGAGGGAATCTGAATGCACGAGAGAGGATGAGATTAGGAGGAATGAGCGATTACCCCGGTCGGTCACTGCTTTCTCATCCTTTGGACTTTCCATGAATCGATCACTGGCAATTCACTAGAAGTGACTCCGAAAGGCTTTTTGCACGATGATTGCTCTCTTTCAGAAACGTTCAGGCAATGATTTCTTCCAACTCCCCAGCCGGGAAGGGAAACGTTTGGTGGAAGATGACTGCTGGAGACTTGATGACTAGGACTTGTCAACGATGAACTTGTCACTTGCACTTGTCAAAAATGAATGTCTCATTATGAGTAAGTCTCATTATGAGTAAGTCTCGAACCGCTCTCTATCACCTGGTCAGGCGAGAATCCGAATGGCAATGAGAGGAAGAGTGCATGAGACATCAATCGCTAGCACTCATTAGTAGTGATTGTCTGATTGTGAGTAATTTACACAAACTGTCTCTACCAAATGACCAGGAGTGTAGCGACAAGGTCTTTGGAGGATGGATCCATGAGCTGCGAATTCCTACCGCTGAGCAGTAATCCCTCTCTGATTTTTCGTAATGCTCACGAACCAATCGCTACCAAATCGCCAGGAGAGAATCCTCTGGGCTTTTTCGTGGGTGATTCCATGCCAATGTCTCAGAAGACTTGATGAGGACTGAGGTTCTCCTTCTTAGTCGTGTTCACGAACCGAGTGCTTCCAAATCACCAGCACCACCTGTGAAGGGACGATAGAGGATGATTACCTGAAGCTGGAATGACTCCCACTAATCGCTACGTGATTTCTCCTCTTTCAGAATTTTCATGAGCCCATCCTTAACAGATCGCCAGGAACGAATCTGAAAGGCTTTTGGAGGATGCTCGAACGTGGACTTACTTACTAGCGGTCATCAGTCACAACTGTCTCCTCTTGAGTGATTGGCAGTAACCGATACCTAGCGAATGATCAGGGGCTATAATGCTAAATGCTTTGTCCGAGGACACCTTGAGAGATTTCTTAGAAGAAATTCCTGAGGAGGAATTGCTTTCTCATTTTTTAGTCATTTTTACAATCTCACCACATGACCAAACAAGCCTGCCACGGGCTGGCAGGAAGATTCCTTGAGAAAGTTGTCAGCCGCACACAAAACAATGATGAAGTTCGCCTTCTGAGACGTGCTCACCAAACGATTTCTTCCGACTCAGCAGCAGAGAACGGAAAAGTTTGGTGGAAGCTGGAGATTTTACGCTAGCACTTGTCAATCCAGAGTTTCCCACTCCGAGTCATTTTCACGAACCGATCTCCGCCTCACGAGGAGGCGAGATTGCAATGGGCTTTCTGGTGGATGATTGCATGAGAAAGTATCACGAGACTGAGGAGGAATGAATTGCTCATGACTAGCACTTTTGCACGACCCGCTAGTTCTCCAAATCGCCAGGAGAGAATCGGAGAATTCTGATTCCCTATGGCGTTAGTTACCAGCCGTGATCAGCAAGAACCTGCTCGTTTTTGGAAATGTTCACGAACCGGTGTCTGCCAAATGACATGGGGATACACCGAAGGAACATGCCGCGTGTCGTCAAGAGAAATTTACTAGAAACCCAGAGGAGGAATTCCTTGTCATTGGTCGGAGTATTCACAGCCCCATTTCTTCCGAGGAGGGAATCTGAATGCACGAGAGAGGATGAGATTAGGAGGAATGAGCGATTACCCCGGTCGGTCACTGCTTTCTCATCCTTTGGACTTTCCATGAATCGATCACTGGCAATTCACTAGAAGTGACTCCGAAAGGCTTTTTGCACGATGATTGCTCTCTTTCAGAAACGTTCAGGCAATGATTTCTTCCAACTCCCCAGCCGGGAAGGGAAACGTTTGGTGGAAGATGATTGCTGGAGACTTGATGACTAGGACTTGTCAACGATGAACTTGTCACTTGCACTTGTCAAAAATGAATGTCTCATTATGAGTAAGTCTCGAACCGCTCTCTATCACCTGGTCAGGCGAGAATCCGAATGGCAATGAGAGGAAGAGTGCATGAGACATCAATCGCTAGCACTCATTAGTAGTGATTGTCTGATTGTGAGTAATTTACACAAACTGTCTCTACCAAATGACCAGGAGTGTAGCGACAAGGTCTTTGGAGGATGGATCCATGAGCTGCGAATTCCTACCGCTGAGCAGTAATCTCTCTCTGATTTTTCGTAATGCTCACGAACCAATCGCTACCAAATCGCCAGGAGAGAATCCTCTGGGCTTTTTCGTGGGTGATTCCATGCCAATGTCTCAGAAGACTTGATGAGGACTGAGGTTCTCCTTCTTAGTCGTGTTCACGAACCGAGTGCTTCCAAATCACCAGCACCACCTGTGAAGGGACGATAGAGGATGATTACCTGAAGCTGGAATGACTCCCACTAATCGCTACGTGATTTCTCCTCTTTCAGAATTTTCATGAGCCCATCCTTAGCAGATCGCCAGGAACGAATCTGAAAGGCTTTTGGAGGATGCTCGAACGTGGACTTACTTACTAGCGGTCATCAGTCACAACTGTCTCCTCTTGAGTGATTGGCAGTAACCGATACCTAGCGAATGATCAGGGGCTATAATGCTAAATGGCTTTGTCCGAGGACACCTTGAGAGATTTCTTAGAAGAAATTCCTGAGGAGGAATTGCTTTCTCATTTTTTAGTAATTTTTACAATCTCACCACATGACCAAACAAGCCTGCCACGGGCTGGCAGGAAGATTCCTTGAGAAAGTTGTCAGCCGCAGACAAAACAATGATGAAGTTCGCCTTCTGAGACGTGCTCACCAAACGATTTCTTCCGACTCAGCAGCAGAGAACGGAAAAGTTTGGTGGAAGCTGGAGATTTTACGCTAGCACTTGTCAATCCAGAGTTTCCCACTCCGAGTCATTTTCACGAACCGATCTCCGCCTCACGAGGAGGCGAGATTGCAATGGGCTTTCTGGTGGATGATTGCATGAGAAAGTATCACGAGACTGAGGAGGAATGAATTGCTCATGACTAGCACTTTTGCACGACCCGCTAGTTCTCCAAATCGCCAGGAGAGAATCGGAAAGGATTTTGGAGGCTGATTCCCTATGGCGTTAGTTACCAGCCGTGATCAGCAAGAACCTGCTCGTTTTTGGAAATGTTCACGAACCGGTGTCTGCCAAATGACATGGGGATACACCGAAGGAACATGCCGCGTGTCGTCAAGAGAAATTTACTAGAAACCCAGAGGAGGAATTCCTTGTCATTGGTCGGAGTATTCACAGCCCCATTTCTTCCGAGGAGGGAATCTGAATGCACGAGAGAGGATGAGATTAGGAGGAATGAGCGATTACCCCGGTCGGTCACTGCTTTCTCATCCTTTGGACTTTCCATGAATCGATCACTGGCAATTCACTAGAAGTGACTCCGAAAGGCTTTTTGCACGATGATTGCTCTCTTTCAGAAACGTTCAGGCAATGATTTCTTCCAACTCCCCAGCCGGGAAGGGAAACGTTTGGTGGAAGATGACTGCTGGAGACTTGATGACTAGGACTTGTCAACGATGAACTTGTCACTTGCACTTGTCAAAAATGAATGTCTCATTATGAGTAAGTCTCATTATGAGTAAGTCTCGAACCGCTCTCTATCACCTGGTCAGGCGAGAATCCGAATGGCAATGAGAGGAAGAGTGCATGAGACATCAATCGCTAGCACTCATTAGTAGTGATTGTCTGATTATGAGTAATTTACACAAACTGTCTCTACCAAATGACCAGGAGTGTAGCGACAAGGTCTTTGGAGGATGGATCCATGAGCTGCGAATTTCTACTGCTGAGCAGTAATCCCTCTCTGATTTTTCGTAATGCTCACGAACCAATCGCTACCAAATCGCCAGGAGAGAATCCTCTGGGCTTTTTCGTGGGTGATTCCATGCCAATGTCTCAGAAGACTTGATGAGGACTGAGGTTCTCCTTCTTAGTCGTGTTCACGAACCGAGTGCTTCCAAATCACCAGCACCACCTGTGAAGGGACGATAGAGGATGATTACCTGAAGCTGGAATGACTCCCACTAATCGCTACGTGATTTCTCCTCTTTCAGAATTTTCATGAGCCCATCCTTAACAGATCGCCAGGAACGAATCTGAAAGGCTTTTGGAGGATGCTCGAACGTGGACTTACTTACTAGCGGTCATCAGTCACAACTGTCTCCTCTTGAGTGATTGGCAGTAACCGATACCTAGCGAATGATCAGGGGCTATAATGCTAAATGCTTTGTCCGAGGACACCTTGAGAGATTTCTTAGAAGAAATTCGTGAGGAGGAATTGCTTTCTCATTTTTTAGTAATTTTTACAATTTCACCACATGACCAAACAAGCCTGCCACGGGCTGGCAGGAAGATTCCTTGAGAAAGTTGTCAGCCGCACACAAAACAATGATGAAGTTCGCCTTCTGAGACGTGCTCACCAAACGATTTCTTCCGACTCAGCAGCAGAGAACGGAAAAGTTTGGTGGAAGCTGGAGATTTTACGCTAGCACTTGTCAATCCAGAGTTTCCCACTCCGAGTCATTTTCACGAACCGATCTCCGCCTCACGAGGAGGCGAGATTGCAATGGGCTTTCTGGTGGATGATTGCATGAGAAAGTATCACGAGACTGAGGAGGAATGAATTGCTCATGACTAGCACTTTTGCACGACCCGCTAGTTCTCCAAATCGCCAGGAGAGAATCGGAAAGGATTTTGGAGGCTGATTCCCTATGGCGTTAGTTACCAGCCGTGATCAGCAAGAACCTGCTCGTTTTTGGAAATGTTCACGAACCGGTGTCTGCCAAATGACATGGGGATACACCGAAGGAACATGCCGCGTGTCGTCAAGAGAAATTTACTAGAAACCCAGAGGAGGAATTCCTTGTCATTGGTCGGAGTATTCACAGCCCCATTTCTTCCGAGGAGGGAATCTGAATGCACGAGAGAGGATGAGATTAGGAGGAATGAGCGATTACCCCGGTCGGTCACTGCTTTCTCATCCTTTGGACTTTCCATGAATCGATCACTGGCAATTCACTAGAAGTGACTCCGAAAGGCTTTTTGCACGATGATTGCTCTCTTTCAGAAACGTTCAGGCAATGATTTCTTCCAACTCCCCAGCCGGGAAGGGAAACGTTTGGTGGAAGATGACTGCTGGAGACTTGATGACTAGGACTTGTCAACGATGAACTTGTCACTTGCACTTGTCAAAAATGAATGTCTCATTATGAGTAAGTCTCATTATGAGTAAGTCTCGAACCGCTCTCTATCACCTGGTCAGGCGAGAATCCGAATGGCAATGAGAGGAAGAGTGCATGAGACATCAATCGCTAGCACTCATTAGTAGTGATTGTCTGATTGTGAGTAATTTACACAAACTGTCTCTACCAAATGACCAGGAGTGTAGCGACAAGGTCTTTGGAGGATGGATCCATGAGCTGCGAATTCCTACCGCTGAGCAGTAATCCCTCTCTGATTTTTCGTAATGCTCACGAACCAATCGCTACCAAATCGCCAGGAGAGAATCCTCTGGGCTTTTTCGTGGGTGATTCCATGCCAATGTCTCAGAAGACTTGATGAGGACTGAGGTTCTCCTTCTTAGTCGTGTTCACGAACCGAGTGCTTCCAAATCACCAGCACCACCTGTGAAGGGACGATAGAGGATGATTACCTGAAGCTGGAATGACTCCCACTAATCGCTACGTGATTTCTCCTCTTTCAGAATTTTCATGAGCCCATCCTTAACAGATCGCCAGGAACGAATCTGAAAGGCTTTTGGAGGATGCTCGAACGTGGACTTACTTACTAGCGGTCATCAGTCACAACTGTCTCCTCTTGAGTGATTGGCAGTAACCGATACCTAGCGAATGATCAAGGGCTATAATGCTAAATGGCTTTGTCCGAGGACACCTTGAGAGATTTCTTAGAAGAAATTCCTGAGGAGGAATTGCTTTCTCATTTTTTAGTAATTTTTACAATCTCACCACATGACCAAACAAGCCTGCCACGGGCTGGCAGGAAGATTCCTTGAGAAAGTTGTCAGCCGCACACAAAACAATGATGAAGTTCGCCTTCTGAGACGTGTTCACCAAACGATTTCTTCCGACTCAGCAGCAGAGAACGGAAAAGTTTGGTGGAAGCTGGAGATTTTACGCTAGCACTTGTCAATCCAGAGTTTCCCACTCCGAGTCATTTTCACGAACCGATCTCCGCCTCACGAGGAGGCGAGATTGCAATGGGCTTTCTGGTGGATGATTGCATGAGAAAGTATCACGAGACTGAGGAGGAATGAATTGCTCATGACTAGCACTTTTGCACGACCCGCTAGTTCTCCAAATCGCCAGGAGAGAATCGGAAAGGATTTTGGAGGCTGATTCCCTATGGCGTTAGTTACCAGCCGTGATCAGCAAGAACCTGCTCGTTTTTGGAAATGTTCACGAACCGGTGTCTGCCAAATGACATGGGGATACACCGAAGGAACATGCCGCGTGTCGACAAGAGAAATTTACTAGAAACCCAGAGGAGGAATTCCTTGTCATTGGTCGGAGTATTCACAGCCCCATTTCTTCCGAGGAGGGAATCTGAATGCACGAGAGAGGATGAGATTAGGAGGAATGAGCGATTACCCCGGTCGGTCACTGCTTTCTCATCCTTTGGACTTTCCATGAATCGATCACTGGCAATTCACTAGAAGTGACTCCGAAAGGCTTTTTGCACGATGATTGCTCTCTTTCAGAAACGTTCAGGCAATGATTTCTTCCAACTCCCCAGCCGGGAAGGGAAACGTTTGGTGGAAGATGACTGCTGGAGACTTGATGACTAGGACTTGTCAACGATGAACTTGTCACTTGCACTTGTCAAAAATGAATGTCTCATTATGAGTAAGTCTCATTATGAGTAAGTCTCGAACCGCTCTCTATCACCTGGTCAGGCGAGAATCCGAATGGCAATGAGAGGAAGAGTGCATGAGACATCAATCGCTAGCACTCATTAGTAGTGATTGTCTGATTGTGAGTAATTTACACAAACTGTCTCTACCAAATGACCAGGAGTGTAGCGACAAGGTCTTTGGAGGATGGATCCATGAGCTGCGAATTCCTACTGCTGAGCAGTAATCCCTCTCTGATTTTTCGTAATGCTCACGAACCAATCGCTACCAAATCGCCAGGAGAGAATCCTCTGGGCTTTTTCGTGGGTGATTCCATGCCAATGTCTCAGAAGACTTGATGAGGACTGAGGTTCTCCTTCTTAGTCGTGTTCACGAACCGAGTGCTTCCAAATCACCAGCACCACCTGTGAAGGGACGATAGAGGATGATTACCTGAAGCTGGAATGACTCCCACTAATCGCTACGTGATTTCTCCTCTTTCAGAATTTTCATGAGCCCATCCTTAACAGATCGCCAGGAACGAATCTGAAAGGCTTTTGGAGGATGCTCGAACGTGGACTTACTTACTAGCGGTCATCAGTCACAACTGTCTCCTCTTGAGTGATTGGCAGTAACCGATACCTAGCGAATGATCAAGGGCTATAATGCTAAATGGCTTTGTCCGAGGACACCTTGAGAGATTTCTTAGAAGAAATTCCTGAGGAGGAATTGCTTTCTCATTTTTTAGTCATTTTTACAATCTCACCACATGACCAAACAAGCCTGCCACGGGCTGGCAGGAAGATTCCTTGAGAAAGTTGTCAGCCGCACACAAAACAATGATGAAGTTCGCCTTCTGAGACGTGTTCACCAAACGATTTCTTCCGACTCAGCAGCAGAGAACGGAAAAGTTTGGTGGAAGCTGGAGATTTTACGCTAGCACTTGTCAATCCAGAGTTTCCCACTCCGAGTCATTTTCACGAACCGATCTCCGCCTCACGAGGAGGCGAGATTGCAATGGGCTTTCTGGTGGATGATTGCATGAGAAAGTATCACGAGACTGAGGAGGAATGAATTGCTCATGACTAGCACTTTTGCACGACCCGCTAGTTCTCCAAATCGCCAGGAGAGAATCGGAAAGGATTTTGGAGGCTGATTCCCTATGGCGTTAGTTACCAGCCGTGATCAGCAAGAACCTGCTCGTTTTTGGAAATGTTCACGAACCGGTGTCTGCCAAATGACATGGGGATACACCGAAGGAACATGCCGCGTGTCGACAAGAGAAATTTACTAGAAACCCAGAGGAGGAATTCCTTGTCATTGGTCGGAGTATTCACAGCCCCATTTCTTCCGAGGAGGGAATCTGAATGCACGAGAGAGGATGAGATTAGGAGGAATGAGCGATTACCCCGGTCGGTCACTGCTTTCTCATCCTTTGGACTTTCCATGAATCGATCACTGGCAATTCACTAGAAGTGACTCCGAAAGGCTTTTTGCACGATGATTGCTCTCTTTCAGAAACGTTCAGGCAATGATTTCTTCCAACTCCCCAGCCGGGAAGGGAAACGTTTGGTGGAAGATGACTGCTGGAGACTTGATGACTAGGACTTGTCAACGATGAACTTGTCACTTGCACTTGTCAAAAATGAATGTCTCATTATGAGTAAGTCTCATTATGAGTAAGTCTCGAACCGCTCTCTATCACCTGGTCAGGCGAGAATCCGAATGGCAATGAGAGGAAGAGTGCATGAGACATCAATCGCTAGCACTCATTAGTAGTGATTGTCTGATTGTGAGTAATTTACACAAACTGTCTCTACCAAATGACCAGGAGTGTAGCGACAAGGTCTTTGGAGGATGGATCCATGAGCTGCGAATTCCTACCGCTGAGCAGTAATCCCTCTCTGATTTTTCGTAATGCTCACGAACCAATCGCTACCAAATCGCCAGGAGAGAATCCTCTGGGCTTTTTCGTGGGTGATTCCATGCCAATGTCTCAGAAGACTTGATGAGGACTGAGGTTCTCCTTCTTAGTCGTGTTCACGAACCGAGTGCTTCCAAATCACCAGCACCACCTGTGAAGGGACGATAGAGGATGATTACCTGAAGCTGGAATGACTCCCACTAATCGCTACGTGATTTCTCCTCTTTCAGAATTTTCATGAGCCCATCCTTAACAGATCGCCAGGAACGAATCTGAAAGGCTTTTGGAGGATGCTCGAACGTGGACTTACTTACTAGCGGTCATCAGTCACAACTGTCTCCTCTTGAGTGATTGGCAGTAACCGATACCTAGCGAATGATCAGGGGCTATAATGCTAAATGCTTTGTCCGAGGACACCTTGAGAGATTTCTTAGAAGAAATTCCTGAGGAGGAATTGCTTTCTCATTTTTTAGTCATTTTTACAATCTCACCACATGACCAAACAAGCCTGCCACGGGCTGGCAGGAAGATTCCTTGAGAAAGTTGTCAGCCGCAGACAAAACAATGATGAAGTTCGCCTTCTGAGACGTGCTCACCAAACGATTTCTTCCGACTCAGCAGCAGAGAACGGAAAAGTTTGGTGGAAGCTGGAGATTTTACGCTAGCACTTGTCAATCCAGAGTTTCCCACTCCGAGTCATTTTCACGAACCGATCTCCGCCTCACGAGGAGGCGAGATTGCAATGGGCTTTCTGGTGGATGATTGCATGAGAAAGTATCACGAGACTGAGGAGGAATGAATTGCTCATGACTAGCACTTTTGCACGACCCGCTAGTTCTCCAAATCGCCAGGAGAGAATCGGAAAGGATTTTGGAGGCTGATTCCCTATGGCGTTAGTTACCAGCCGTGATCAGCAAGAACCTGCTCGTTTTTGGAAATGTTCACGAACCGGTGTCTGCCAAATGACATGGGGATACACCGAAGGAACATGCCGCGTGTCGTCAAGAGAAATTTACTAGAAACCCAGAGGAGGAATTCCTTGTCATTGGTCGGAGTATTCACAGCCCCATTTCTTCCGAGGAGGGAATCTGAATGCACGAGAGAGGATGAGATTAGGAGGAATGAGCGATTACCCCGGTCGGTCACTGCTTTCTCATCCTTTGGACTTTCCATGAATCGATCACTGGCAATTCACTAGAAGTGACTCCGAAAGGCTTTTTGCACGATGATTGCTCTCTTTCAGAAACGTTCAGGCAATGATTTCTTCCAACTCCCCAGCCGGGAAGGGAAACGTTTGGTGGAAGATGACTGCTGGAGACTTGATGACTAGGACTTGTCAACGATGAACTTGTCACTTGCACTTGTCAAAAATGAATGTCTCATTATGAGTAAGTCTCATTATGAGTAAGTCTCGAACCGCTCTCTATCACCTGGTCAGGCGAGAATCCGAATGGCAATGAGAGGAAGAGTGCATGAGACATCAATCGCTAGCACTCATTAGTAGTGATTGTCTGATTGTGAGTAATTTACACAAACTGTCTCTACCAAATGACCAGGAGTGTAGCGACAAGGTCTTTGGAGGATGGATCCATGAGCTGCGAATTCCTACCGCTGAGCAGTAATCCCTCTCTGATTTTTCGTAATGCTCACGAACCAATCGCTACCAAATCGCCAGGAGAGAATCCTCTGGGCTTTTTCGTGGGTGATTCCATGCCAATGTCTCAGAAGACTTGATGAGGACTGAGGTTCTCCTTCTTAGTCGTGTTCACGAACCGAGTGCTTCCAAATCACCAGCACCACCTGTGAAGGGACGATAGAGGATGATTACCTGAAGCTGGAATGACTCCCACTAATCGCTACGTGATTTCTCCTCTTTCAGAATTTTCATGAGCCCATCCTTAACAGATCGCCAGGAACGAATCTGAAAGGCTTTTGGAGGATGCTCGAACGTGGACTTACTTACTAGCGGTCATCAGTCACAACTGTCTCCTCTTGAGTGATTGGCAGTAACCGATACCTAGCGAATGATCAGGGGCTATAATGCTAAATGCTTTGTCCGAGGACACCTTGAGAGATTTCTTAGAAGAAATTCCTGAGGAGGAATTGCTTTCTCATTTTTTAGTCATTTTTACAATCTCACCACATGACCAAACAAGCCTGCCACGGGCTGGCAGGAAGATTCCTTGAGAAAGTTGTCAGCCGCACACAAAACAATGATGAAGTTCGCCTTCTGAGACGTGCTCACCAAACGATTTCTTCCGACTCAGCAGCAGAGAACGGAAAAGTTTGGTGGAAGCTGGAGATTTTACGCTAGCACTTGTCAATCCAGAGTTTCCCACTCCGAGTCATTTTCACGAACCGATCTCCGCCTCACGAGGAGGCGAGATTGCAATGGGCTTTCTGGTGGATGATTGCATGAGAAAGTATCACGAGACTGAGGAGGAATGAATTGCTCATGACTAGCACTTTTGCACGACCCGCTAGTTCTCCAAATCGCCAGGAGAGAATCGGAAAGGATTTTGGAGGCTGATTCCCTATGGCGTTAGTTACCAGCCGTGATCAGCAAGAACCTGCTCGTTTTTGGAAATGTTCACGAACCGGTGTCTGCCAAATGACATGGGGATACACCGAAGGAACATGCCGCGTGTCGTCAAGAGAAATTTACTAGAAACCCAGAGGAGGAATTCCTTGTCATTGGTCGGAGTATTCACAGCCCCATTTCTTCCGAGGAGGGAATCTGAATGCACGAGAGAGGATGAGATTAGGAGGAATGAGCGATTACCCCGGTCGGTCACTGCTTTCTCATCCTTTGGACTTTCCATGAATCGATCACTGGCAATTCACTAGAAGTGACTCCGAAAGGCTTTTTGCACGATGATTGCTCTCTTTCAGAAACGTTCAGGCAATGATTTCTTCCAACTCCCCAGCCGGGAAGGGAAACGTTTGGTGGAAGATGACTGCTGGAGACTTGATGACTAGGACTTGTCAACGATGAACTTGTCACTTGCACTTGTCAAAAATGAATGTCTCATTATGAGTAAGTCTCATTATGAGTAAGTCTCGAACCGCTCTCTATCACCTGGTCAGGCGAGAATCCGAATGGCAATGAGAGGAAGAGTGCATGAGACATCAATCGCTAGCACTCATTAGTAGTGATTGTCTGATTATGAGTAATTTACACAAACTGTCTCTACCAAATGACCAGGAGTGTAGCGACAAGGTCTTTGGAGGATGGATCCATGAGCTGCGAATTCCTACCGCTGAGCAGTAATCCCTCTCTGATTTTTCGTAATGCTCACGAACCAATCGCTACCAAATCGCCAGGAGAGAATCCTCTGGGCTTTTTCGTGGGTGATTCCATGCCAATGTCTCAGAAGACTTGATGAGGACTGAGGTTCTCCTTCTTAGTCGTGTTCACGAACCGAGTGCTTCCAAATCACCAGCACCACCTGTGAAGGGACGATAGAGGATGATTACCTGAAGCTGGAATGACTCCCACTAATCGCTACGTGATTTCTCCTCTTTCAGAATTTTCATGAGCCCATCCTTAACAGATCGCCAGGAACGAATCTGAAAGGCTTTTGGAGGATGCTCGAACGTGGACTTACTTACTAGCGGTCATCAGTCACAACTGTCTCCTCTTGAGTGATTGGCAGTAACCGATACCTAGCGAATGATCAGGGGCTATAATGCTAAATGGCTTTGTCCGAGGACACCTTGAGAGATTTCTTAGAAGAAATTCCTGAGGAGGAATTGCTTTCTCATTTTTTAGTCATTTTTACAATCTCACCACATGACCAAACAAGCCTGCCACGGGCTGGCAGGAAGATTCCTTGAGAAAGTTGTCAGCCGCACACAAAACAATGATGAAGTTCGCCTTCTGAGACGTGTTCACCAAACGATTTCTTCCGACTCAGCAGCAGAGAACGGAAAAGTTTGGTGGAAGCTGGAGATTTTACGCTAGCACTTGTCAATCCAGAGTTTCCCACTCCGAGTCATTTTCACGAACCGATCTCCGCCTCACGAGGAGGCGAGATTGCAATGGGCTTTCTGGTGGATGATTGCATGAGAAAGTATCACGAGACTGAGGAGGAATGAATTGCTCATGACTAGCACTTTTGCACGACCCGCTAGTTCTCCAAATCGCCAGGAGAGAATCGGAAAGGATTTTGGAGGCTGATTCCCTATGGCGTTAGTTACCAGCCGTGATCAGCAAGAACCTGCTCGTTTTTGGAAATGTTCACGAACCGGTGTCTGCCAAATGACATGGGGATACACCGAAGGAACATGCCGCGTGTCGTCAAGAGAAATTTACTGGAAACCCAGAGGAGGAATTCCTTGTCATTGGTCGGAGTATTCACAGCCCCATTTCTTCCGAGGAGGGAATCTGAATGCACGAGAGAGGATGAGATTAGGAGGAATGAGCGATTACCCCGGTCGGTAACTGCTTTCTCATCCTTTGGACTTTCCATGAATCGATCACTGGCAATTCACTAGAAGTGACTCCGAAAGGCTTTTTGCACGATGATTGCTCTCTTTCAGAAACGTTCAGGCAATGATTTCTTCCAACTCCCCAGCCGGGAAGGGAAACGTTTGGTGGAAGATGATTGCTGGAGACTTGATGACTAGGACTTGTCAATGATGAACTTGTCACTTGCACTTGTCAAAAATGAATGTCTCAGTGGTGGGAGGGGGAGATACAGGGTAACCCCAAAAGTGGAGCTGCATTTTCTTCATATGTACAGTCCTGGGGTTGGGAGACTGCTCCCGAAAAGCCAGCCAATGTGCAGGATCCCCCTGAACACTTGTCTTGCCAGACCCTGAGATGTCAAAATGCCAGAAACATGATTAAATTAAGAGCCCATACAGAAGCAAACACTGGAGGGAAAGAAAAGCCAGTGACTGATTACATGGGACAGTGTCAAAAGACACCATGCATACTAACAAACTTACCTCATACTACACTACCTGAATAGAGGGTGTGTTACCATAGAGATACTTGTAAACACCCATCTGTGATAAAAATCTTGGTATTAATGTTAAGTTTTGGGGTAAGAATTTTGTTTCTAATGTTAAACCTTATGATAATGCTACTTTTCAGTTAATACCTGTAAAGCTGTAAAGCTGTAAAGGTTTAAAGCTTATAAAAGCAGAGAAACCATAAAAAAGTTGTTTTGCTGTGTGTGAATGGGGAAACTGAGGCACACCACCTCATGACCTTAATGGCTGGATGCCAAAAGAACCATAACACAAACAGCCTTGGAGATTGTTAGTGACTAACCCTCTTGCAGTAAACTAAGGGGGGATGTGTGACTTCTGTGCCCCAGGGGAACACCCAGCACCCCCATGTTCATTCTTATAATATAATTGTGTGGTATCTAATGCAAAGGTTGCCATGTCAGGTGTCTTTGGAAGACTCATGATGTACTGAGCATTGTTGTTATAATGATGTTATAGTAATTGTTGTTACAGAAATGTTATTAGGTTATAATTTAATGTATATAGTTATGAGGCTGAAAATGTCATGGCTTAAAAGCAAAAACTCTCCAAAAGTACAGGGGCAGTTCACACCTCATCAGGGCATGTTTGGGACAAACCCAGCCCAGCCTCACAGGAGCAAAGGAGGCTGGCCTAGGCAGCAACAGAAGGATTTGTTGGACTCTCGAGTGAGTCATCTCCCTTCCTTTGGTCAGTTTGGGACTGCGATGAGGTCATGCTTACCTGACACTGAAGGGTGGGGGAAGCCAAGAAGGAAGAAAGAACATGATAAAAGGGAGAGATGTTTGCCATGCTCTTCCTCTCTCTTTCACCTCCATCTACAGACATCACCACCAAGTGACTGAAGTGTTGATCAAAGGGGAGAGCCAGACTGAAGGCCAACCAGCCAGTCTGTGGTGAGAAGCATCTAAGTTTGTAAGGGCACTGAAAGTGTGAAGATCAGCTTAGAATGCATTTTGCTTTTATTTCATCTGACCAAATTTGACTTATGCTTTGACTTGTAATCACTTAAAATCTATTCTTGTAGTTAATAAATCTGTTTGTTTATTCTACCTGAAACAGTGCGTTTGGTTTGAAATGTATCAGAGACTCCCTTGGGATAACAAGCCTGGTACATATCAATTTCTTTGTTAAATCAACAAACTCATATAAGCTTGCAGCGTTCAGTGGGGATAACTGGACACTGCAAGATGGAGGTTCCTACTGTTGTGTCTGGGACCAGACATGTTGTCTAGTGTCATTCAGTTGCATAATCCAAGGAGCATCTTACATGCCAGAGGCTGTGCATGAACAGCCCAGGAGTGGGGGTTCTCATAGCAGAGCAGGGTAAGGCTGGCTTCCAGAGTAAAGGATTGGAGGGACCTAGCAGATCTCTGGTCCAGATAACACCAGAGGGGAACATCACACACACATACACACGCAGTGAGGAAGGGAGAGGAGCCACCTGTGAGGAGATTCTGAGATGATGGCTACCCCGGCACACAAACAATTTGAACCCATGAGGCTGGCAGCCTGAAACCACTTAACCTATGCCGGCAAGGAATAGTTCTACCTGGCAGAGGTGGCGGGAGGGGGAGGAGGGAGTGAGGGAGGTCAACAAGCATAGACACAGACACACACAGACGAAGGGAGAGGAAACCCCTGAAGCGATTCAGAGATGATGGTTACCCCAGCACAGATGATTTGAACCGAAGAGGGCAGCACCCTGACCCCTGTGCTGCGACCCATTGACCTACGACCTGGCAGAGAGGAGAGGCAGGACGGGAGGGAGGTCAAAAAACACACAGACACACACAAACATGCTGTGAGGAAGGGAGAGGAGCCACCTGTGAGGAGATTGTGAGATGATGGCTACCCTGGAACACAGACTATTTGAACTCGCAAGGCCGGCAGACTGAGTGCACTGCTGCGACCCACTGATGTATGCCTAGTTCTACCTAGCAGAGGGGGAAGTGAGGGAGGTCAACAAACACACGCACACCCACACAGAGGAAGGGAGAGGAGCCACACATGAGTAGATTCTGAGACGATGGCTATCCTGGCACACACACGATTTGAATCCACGTGGCCAGCAGCCAGCACCCAGTGCTGCGGCTTCTTGGCTTATGCCTGCAGAGCCAAGTTCTACCTGGCAGAGGGGGGCAGGAGGCAGGGAAGTCAACACACACTTTGGAAGGGAGTGGATCCTCCCATGAGGAGATTCTGAGACAATGGCTACCCTGGTGCACACATGATTTGAAGTAGTGAGGCCGGCAGCCTGACCCCACCTCTATGACGTCTTGACCTACGACTGCAGGGTGTAGTTCTACCTGTCAGAGTGGGGAGGGAGGTTTACACACACACACACACACACACACACACACACACACAGGAAGGGAGAGGAGCCACTGGTGAGGAGATTCTGAGATGATGCCTAACCCGGCACACACATGATTTGAACCCACGAGGCCGGCAGTCTGACCTCACTGCTGTGACCACTTGACCTATACCTACATGGCCTAGTTCTACTGGGCAGAGAAGGGAGGGAAGGAGGAAGGTCAATGAACACACACACACACACACACACACACACAAAATGAGGAAAGGAGAGGAGCCACCCATGAGGAGATTCTGAGACGATGGCTCAGCGCACAGACGATTTGAACCACACTGCTTCGACCTATTTACCTACGCCTGCAGGACCTAGTTCTACCTGGCAGAGGGGCAAGGGAGAGAGGTAGATCATCAAACACACACACACACACACAAAATGAGGAAGGGTGAGGATCCACCCATGACTATTCTCTGAGACAATGGCTATCGTGGAAAGCGCATGATTTTAATCTGCAAGTCTGGCAGCCTGACCCCACTGCTGCCACCCTTTGACCTATGCCTGCAGACAGTTCTACTTGGCAGAGAAGGGAGGGAGGTCAACACACACACACACACACACACACACAGAGGAAGGGAGAGGAGCCATCCATGAGGCCGGCTGTCTGACCCCACTGCTGAGACCCTTTGACATATGCCTGCAGGGCCTAATTCCCCCTGGCAGAGGGGGAAGGGAGGGAGGGAGGTCAACAAACACAGACTGAGAAAGGGAGAGGAGCCACCCACAAGGAGAATCTGAGACGATGGCTACCCTGGCACACATATGATTGGATCCTGTGTGGCTGGCATCCTGGCCCAACTGCTCTGACTCCTTGACCTACGCCTGCAGGGCCTAAACTTAACTGGCAGAAGTGGGAGGGAGGAAGGTCAATAAACACAGACACACACAGACTGAGGAAGGGAGAGGAGCCACCTGTGAAGAGATTCCAAGATGATTTCTACCATGGCACACACATGATTTGAACCCACAAGGCCAGCAGCCTGAAACCACTGCTGCAACCCTTAACCTACCCCAGAAGGGAATAGTTCTACCTGGCGGAGAGGGGAGGGCGGGAGATCAACAAACACACACACAGACTCACACACATTGAGGAAGAGAGATGAGCCACCTCTGAGAAGAGGCTGAGACACTGGCTACCTTGGCACACACATGATTTGAACCCGTGGTGCCAGCAGTCTGACACACTGCTCTGACCCCTTAACCTACGCCTGCAGGTCCTAGTTCTATCTGGCAGAGGGAGGAGGTGAACAAACACTTTAAAAATAACACAAGAAATAGGGTACAAACAAAACACTTATAAAACACTTAGTGGTTAACACCCAAATAGGCATGAAGCCCAGATCAGGACTTAACAAATGTGTGTTACAAAAGGTATTAAGCAAACAGTTTACTTCACCAATCTTTCACATAAACTGTAGGGAGCCAAAACTGGAACCAGGGGAAACACACAAGACCAATGAAATAGGAACCACAGCGAGGACGACAGTGAAGGTGACAGGAACAAAGTAGGTGTCAGGAACAGGTATTGTGGGATCTTACTTCTGATTTTCTTTGATGACATTGAAGGCAAGCACAGGCGGCCACTGAGGCGGATAGCACCCTGTGTACTGTGCAGAGCCCTGAAGTATGCTTCTATCAAGGGGCAGATTTTTTCTGAGGTCAGGTGACCCTTCCCATTTTTCTTCTAGGTTTTCGGCCACTATCTCGGTTGCTAGGCAGATCTTCCCAGGCTCGCCCAATCAGAGGTAAGGGTTAACAACAGAGTCCCAACAAGGCAACAAGGAGGAGAACCAATATGGAGGATAAAAAAGCCCAAAATGGTGAATTAAGCGTAATAATTCTGTGTCACAGAATGCCTAAACAATGACAAAACAGCTGGACGAAGTGTCCCCTTTATAACTTTTAGACCATTGCTAACCAATGGGCAGTGGTTCACAATCAACCCATGAATCCCTTTCACTAAAAAGTCTCGGGAACCCCCTCCTAAAAAGGAATATTTCCAGGGATTTTCTCCCTTATCTCAACACAAATGATAGAAGCAGTGATCTTGGAAATATAACATTTGTTTTTATGTCATGCTTATTACACACTATTTATTAATTATTATTTATTGTTACAGTATTTTTATTACATTATGAAAACGGCAACACTCTTCCAAGATCTCACTTGTAGCTTGTATCACTTTTGATTAAGTTTGTTATAAGACAAGGCTCCTATCAGAGGCACCAGTAGAAACAAGGGGTGTGGGGGCGAAGCCCCTGTACACCCTGTGGTCTGGGGGGGAGGACACTGCCGGAAAAGTGTGTGTGTGGGTCCATGGGGGCTGCTGGAAAAAAAGGGAGGAACCCAAGGGGGGGGCGCCAATGTTGGGGTGGCACGTGACCCTTGTTGCCCTCCTGTACCGGCATCTCTGACTCCTATGTTTCATCAAGGAGTATCAGATGTGAAACAGCACGAAGGTATTTAATAAGCCAACTCAAAGAGTTCCTCCTACACAAGCATTCAGGTCTTGAGCAGTCCAGGCAAACAATGCACATTACAACAAAGCTTAAACTTGTTCTTCATAATAATTTAAAAACAACACTAGCAGCCTATTTAATTTTAAAAACAGCAAAAAATATCCACCTCCCTTTCTATTTTGTATAAGGAGTCTTGAGTTTAAATCTCCTCAGTGTGATAGATATGCTTGCTTTCATCTGCTTAGCTCTTGGAAGTCCCAAATTTCCGTGCTGCTGGCCCCGTGCTGCCTGGGGTCCCTATGGACAGTTCTGTCCGCCATTAGGGAATTTTTTCCTCGAGAAACCACTGTAACATTTGGTGAACCCCCAGGGGTTCACGAACCCCAGTTTGGGAACCACTGGGTTAGGGCATTCACCTGGGATGTGGGATACCCAGGATCAATTTTCCCTTTGTTTAATGTGGAGAAGAAATGTGAACTTCGGTCTTCAATCTCCCATGAGGGAGCAGTAACTACTGGGCTCGGGGGTTTTCTGGGGCAGGTGGGTCTCAGCCTCTCCTGTTAAAGTTATTCCACTGTGTATAAATAATTAAATAGGCATTGGAGCAGGTACATTAGAACATATATCTCAGGTGAGTGCCCTAACCACTAGGGTGCAGTCACTCTCCCTCTCCGTGGACCAGTGAATATTTAATTAGTTATAAAAAAGTGGAACAGCTTCAACAGGAGAGATTGAGAAAGACCTGGCCCAGAATACTCCACTGTCCAGTGGTTATGGCACTCTTCTGAGAGGTGGGAAACAAGTTCACATCCTTTTTCCACTCAGGAAGAGAGGGGAATTGATCCTGGGAGACTGCCCTAACAACTGGACTAAATGTTGAAAGGGACAGAATAGGGAGGTTGGGGGGGACCTGCTCTTCCTGCATTTTTTCTGAGAATTGGATTAGGCGCCTAACTCCAAGTTCACAGCTGAGAAAAGACAGGCACTTCCATCTGGCTCACACTTATGCATTCAACTCCCTCTGAAGGGTGGGGCTTAGGAACCACCCCTCACTTTGGATATCCTATTAGCTATTTTAGGTGGGTTCCCCCCTTAGCATTCTGGCTTTTGTGGATTTCATTCTTAGACAACTGACTCCCCCGCCCCATGTATTGCATGAAGAGCCTGGGGCGCCTAACTCTCAGCAGGGGATTCCACTGCATGGCAAGATGGCTAAAAGTTAGGCATTACAACGCTGAGCCCAGATCCTCAGAAGGTACTTAGGCACCTAACCCTCATTGATCTGGGTCTTAGACTCCTCCCTCCACTTGGAAGTCTGAGCCATGAACCCTCTCCAGGAGTTAGATACCTAAGACAGACAAGGCCAGATTTATACCTTGCATGCCCCTAAGCACAGCATCTTCAGTGCTCCCCCTGCCTACAGCTGACCTTTGTGTTTTCCAGAAAAAATGACATGAAAAGAAATATAAACGATATTTAATTGTATAAATATTTAAATTAACAAAAAATACATGTAACTAAAACAATCTCACAGGTAGCAGGTAGGGTCCCCTGCTATCTGTAGGTTGGAGTTGCAGGGTACCCCCATTGCTCGGCGGCGGCCGGGAGCTGCAGGGTGCCCACGCTACCCAGAGGCGCCCCCCTACCCAGAGGCGCCCCCCGCCATGTGCGTCCCTTCATAACTAGGGGCTAGATCTACAAAAGAACTTACATCTGTAACCTCTTTAGCCACCTACTTCCATCATTTAGGTGCCAATGACATTCTCAAAACCCCTTCTCAGCTGCCACCTAAACCTGTCGGCACCTAAAGTTGCCGTGCAGTCTAGGTATCTGCTGGTAGACATGCACAATGCCAGATAAGTAGTGATGTTGCTCCCACAGCTAACAAGTTGCTTGTTACAGTCATAGCCACAGTGGGATACTGAAACTAGGTATTCCTTTGCCTATCTCACCTGCAGAGCGGATACGATTTGGATTCTGCACATAAAACAGCCAAGGGACAGCATATCAGGAAAAAAATGAATGGGTGCTTAGCACTAGCTCCTCCCCCTCCCTCCCAGCACCTCCTGCCCACAGCGATCAGCTGTTCCACAGCATGCAGGTGGTGCTGGGGCAAGAGGAGGAGCGGGGATGGGAGGTGATCAGGGGAGGGGGAGGAACTGGGAGGAAAGAAGTGGGGCAGAGCAGCGGTAGAGTGGGGTCAGGGCCTAGGGTGGAGCAGAGGCAGGAAGAGGTGGGACGGGGCCTGGGGCAGAGCGGGGGGTTGAGCAACCCCAAAGAAAGGAGGAACCTGGTGCCTGTGGTCTGTACCTGCCCAAGGTTGTCATGCAGTGTTAGGGACAAGATTTAGTCTGGGATAAGATGAGAAGTTTGGAGAGAGCTGTTGTATCTCCTTCCTGAGTGAATGCTGTAGAGAAGCCTATGAAGTTCTCCTGCACACGGAGCACCATTCATCCTTAGCCCTCCCCACTTCAGCAGGGCTGCACAAGCCATTTATATCAACTAGCATCTTCTGCAGGAGCTCCTGAAAGACAGCATAAATAGAAGTTAATTTTGGTAGCAAACCTCTAACAAGCTCTCCTATGCATGTGCAAATTTTTGTGTCTTGTAACATAGCCAAATGGATTTTCATGGAGAAAGCAGAAGAAACCATGTTGAATTTAAGACTCTCACTGATTTTGAAGTTTCTAACCCAACTATGGAGCTCTTTACAAATTTGTTAACATTGGAAAAACTACCTACTTCCCTAACCTCATTCTCCAAAGTGGCTGAAAAATTCCTGGTGATACTTGTGACGTTATTGACATAAACTGTGACTGTATAGATCATTGTTGCAACCAGGGTCCTATGGTTGCACCAGGTCTTGTACAGAGGAGGCCAAGTGGGTTGTAGTTTGCTGGTTATGATTATGCTGTCTGTATGAGTGTATCATTTTTGTATTCAAAGTTATGAATATTGGCTATGTACTTGGTTGAGTCTAAGTAGCTTCAGTGAAGCATTTGGTCAACTTCTTGAGAAAGGACTATTCCCAGTAAGTGCACAATCAAGAAACACTTAACTGATAATGGACTCTGGGAGATGCTAATCCACATCTGAGTTTTCCTGGGAAAGTTCAAACTAACAATGGCATCGGCCTGCAAAAAGCTGAATCATTCATAGACATGTAACTTGCCCAGGTGACTGCAAACTCCATCTTGCTGAGGGGATTTTACACAGGAGAACAAAGGGGTTTCCACCCACAAGAGAAAGAGTATATAAGGCCCTGGAAACCCCTCCATTTTGTTTTCAGCTGGCTCAAAATATAGCCTCTCACCCCAAAAAGATGCCTGAAAGAAAGTGGAACAAAGGACAGTAACTACGGGCTGTGTGAATGACTGCTGGACCCAGACTATGAAGGAGTCTAGTCTGTGAAAGAACATCTGTGAGGGTGAAATTTACCTGCATTTAGTTTCCTACTCTATTAGGCTTAGACTTGTATGTTTTTGTTTTATTTTGCTTGGTAATTTACTTTGTTCTGTCTGTTATTACTTGGAACCACTTAAATCCTACTTTTTATATTTAATAAAATCACTTTTTACTTATTAATTAACCCAGAGCAAGTAATTAATACCTGCGGGAGAAAACAGCTGTGCATATCTCTCTATCAGTGTTATACAGGGTGAACAATTTATGAGTTTACCCTGTATAAGCTTTATACAGAATAAAACGGATTTATTTGGGGTTTGGACCCCATTGGGAACTGGGTATCTGGGTGCTGGAGACAGGAGCACTTCTTAAGCTGTTTTCAGTTAAGCCTATAGCTTTTGGGGGATGTGGTTCAGACCTGGGTGTGTGTTTGCAGCAGACTAGCGTATCTGGTTCAAAAAGACTGGGTACTTCCAGGGAAAATGGTTCAGAGGTAGTCTCAGCACATCAGAAGGCAGTCTCAAGGGGGTCTCTGTGACCCAACCCAACACCATACTCTCCAAAAGAGCCATGCCTGAGCCGAAGACCAAACAGAAAGCTTCAGCTCAAGCCTTCGAAGTCTGGCAAAAGCATAAGCAATTGAAAGATAGTGGTTAGAAAACGAAATGTTTGGTAGCCTTTGTGATGGAGTCACCACCACCAGTTCCCCCAGTGGCTGCAGGGATTTCCCTACACCCCCACTGAATTTCACCAGCACCCCCTGTCATAAATATAAAGGGAAGGGTAAACATCTTTAGATCCCGCCTGGCCAGAGGAAAAACCCTTTCACTTGGAAAGGGTTAAGAAGCTAAGATAACCTCACTGGCACCTGACCAAAATGACCAATGAGGAGACAAGATACTTTCAAAGCTGTGGGGGGAGGGAGAACAAAGGGTCTCTCTGTCTGTGTGATGCTTTTGCCTGGACCAGAGCAGGAATGCAGCTCAGAACTCCTGTAAAGAGTTAGTAAGCAATCGAGTCAGATATGTGTTAGATTCTGTTTTGTTCAATGGCTGATAAAATAAGTTGTGCTGAATGGAATGTATATTCCTGTTTTTGTGTCTTTTTGTAACTTAAGGTTTTGCCTAGAGGGATTCTCTATGTTTTGAATCGGATTACCCTGTAAGGTATTTACCATCCTGATTTTACAGAGGTGATTCTTTTACTTTTTCTTTAATTAAAATTCTTCTTTTAAGAACCGGATTGCTTTTTCCTTGTTCTTAAGATCCAAGGGTTTGGGTCTGTGGTCACCTATGCAAATTGGTGAGGAGTTTTATCAAGCCTTCCCCAGGAAAGGGGTTGTAGTGCTTGTGGGGGATATTTTGTGGGGGAGACATTTCCAAGTGGGCACTTCCCCTGTTCTTTGTGTAACACTTTGATGGTGGCAGCTTTTAACCTAAGCTGGTAAGAATTAGCTTAGGGGGGTCTTTCATGCAGGTCCCCACATCTGTACCCTAGAGTTCAGAGTGGGGAAGGAACCTTGACACCCCCCCTGTTTTGTGAACTAGCTCCGTGCAGTGTTGCCTGTTTAGCGACTGTTTGGAAATATGAATTGATATTGAAACATTAATACACACTTTAAAAGCATATACAGTGTATGATAAAATACATGTATCTGAAAAAGTATATTGGATTTGAAAAATATAAACATAGACTAGCTTCCTTATACAGCTGTTTTTTTTTTATGACAATGTCAGTGCATTCATTTCTGTGATGCTGGCAAACCTAATCATTTCAAATTATGATTTGTAAACAAAGTCTAAATGAGCTCTCCCTGACAGCTGTAGTGATGAGTTAGGGGCTGTGGGGAAAGGCTTCAGAACCAGATTGTATTTACATTCACACCTAATCTACCTAGGTATCCAGCAAACAGAGCTGTGTTGCCCAGGTGATAGATTTTGGCTGGGGTTGGGTTACAAATCACTTGAATGTGGGGGGAGGGCTGGTAATGAAATGTTGTTGTTCTTATTGTATGAGTAAAGGGCAGTAGAACTGTACTTAGCCTGTGCTGATTGAGGGCATCAAGAGAGAGGGGACAGGTGTTTTGCTTGATGGTCTGCCTGAGTCACAAATACTATTTGACCTGCCCCTCTCCACTGTTTAAAGACAGAGCTGATTAGGTTCAATAGATAATCTTTTGTTTTGTTAAGTGACCACTACAGCTGAAATCAGGTCTAAGTGCTTAGACCTGCTGTGGGACAGTGTTTCTGTGGAAGAGATGGCCCAATCTGCACCAGCAGCAAGGTTCCCCCACTGACAGCTCAGCTGAAATCACTGAGAGCTGGGTGGAACCTCAAGAGACCAACTAGCAGAGGTCACAGTGGCAAGTGGTAGCAGAAGCTGATGGTGCAGGGCCATTGGCAACAGAGAGATGGAGTGAACAGTGGGACAATGAACAGCAAGGCCCAGAGTGAACAGTGAGCAGCTGGAGGAACAAGCAAGGTGCCTTCTTGTCCCCCACCTGGGAGGTGAACTCATGTGAAAGCACTTCTGAACTCTGAGTGTCCACTGACCAAGGACAACACTGGTGAGTGTTAATGAGGCTGTTAAGAATGCTGGAGACACAACACAGTTCATGCAAACAAACATGGCTGTGGCATCATACTTTCTATTTAAGCAAGAGATTCCACAAACTACAAACTGGAGGCCAATGTTAAGTGCATTGTCACTTGTTCATCCTGAAGTTGAACACTGGTTCTGAACAAGACCAGCAAATGCTCTCTATCTTTCTTCAAGAAACTCAACTGACTGGCTAGAATCATGTGGTGCAATGGTGAAAAACTCAACAGTTGAAAAAATGAAGAACTCTTACCACAAAAAAAAATTGCATACATGCCTGATGAATGCACCAATGCAAATGGGCATCAAGTATTAAGTCATTGTGTATGTTATCTTGAGGTCAGTAGATGCATTTCTAGATGTTCAAGTTATAGAAGACACATCAGCTGCATCTGTGACAACCCACATCTTAGAAGAGTTAAATGCTTGTCAATTGTACCCCAAACAGACGGCTGCTTGTGCATCTGATGGAGCTGCAAACTTCTCTAGAAAACATGGTGGAGTACAAGCTTTGCTCAGAGAAAAGCGTAACCCTAATCTCTCCTATACACACTGCAGAGGCCATCTACTCCAACTAGCACTAGTAAGACTTGCAGACTCTTCAAAAGACATTAAAAAAGCTATAAATTTAATGTCTTTATTATATTCTTTTTTCAGCAAGAGTCCAAAAAGACTGAATATCTTGGAAAATACAGAAGATACACTGGGACTGAAGTTCAAATTAGTCCAACCTAGGAAAACCCTCTGGCTTTCTCATGAGCGATCCTTGGCTGTTGTCTTAAAATTACTCCAGCCATTATTACTGGCTTTGGAAAGTATCTACCAACATGGGATGGATCTAAGTAGTGAGGCTGGTGGATTACTTTTGCTACTATGTTCAGAGAAGGTTATTGCCATTCTCTCCCTTGTAAGTCTACTGTTGAAACCACTTGGGTCATTAACAATGCCATCCAGGCATCTGCTACAACAGTAGTAGATCTTTCTCTAGCAATAGAAGCTACATTTGGATCTATCAGAGAGCTACCCATTGAAAAAGTACTGGAAGAAGCAAAGACTTCAGTCCGGAAGTTGAGTAATGAAGGCATTTATATTGAATCCTTAAGTGAAGAGGACAAGAAGTATTTGTTAAGACAACTTAAGTAGTACACAGACTTGATTCTTAAAAATCTGCAACAGCGACTTATAGATTCTACTCAACCTCTACATAGCTTTTACAGATCCCTGTCCTATAAAACACCAACAGTTGAGTGGAGTGAGGGACTACCACTAATGGGGCTGCCATGTGCTCAGGACAGAATAGAGAATTGGAGCACACAGTGGAATATCATATGACAAAATGAATGAAAATTTGGCTTCAACTTCTTTTTTATCATCACTAGTGGCTTGACCCAATCTTTGTGCTATGTTTCCTGGGATGAAAGAAGTAGGAATTCATCTCTTGTTACTCCCAGTCACAACAGCTACAGCTGAGCGTTCTTTTGCCTCGATTGAATAGAATTTTGTGTTCTGAAAGAAGTCGCCTTCTGCTTGATCATGTGAATGATCTAATGAGCATATCAGTTGAAGGAATGGAGGTATCGGACACACGAGAAGCCACCAAAGATGAATGCATTGCATTCAAGAAATTCATTAACACAGTTGTGCAAAATTTATAACAAGAAACCAAGAAGGATGAAGAGGGGGGAAGGATAGCTCAGTGGTTTGAGCGTTGGCCTGCTAAACCCAGGGTTGTGAGTTCAATCCTCGAGGGGGCCATTTAGGGATCTGGGGCAAAAATTGGGGATTGGTCCTGCTTTGAGCAGGGGATTGGACTAGATGACCTCCTGAGGTCCCTTCCAACCCTGATAGTCTATGATGTCTAAGATGTAGTGCTTCCTAGAAGGCTTGAGTAGCCAACTTTAATTTTTGTGACGATTTTAAACACGAGTTAAATCTAATGAAATGGTCATGAAACATTTTTTCAGTTTTTACTATGGTGCCATAGAGCCACCGTCACCCTCACGATCTCATGGGCACGATCATGGGCCCTGACCCCCCCCATAAATTCGAACCCCCCCAATTTCAATTCCTGGGGAAAACACCAACTCGCAGACTTCGAGCCCTCCCCCAAACCCGGAGGTCGCCCCTGTGCAGATATAAAGGTGGCGTTCACATTTTGGGTGGTGAAAAGACAACAAAATATTGTTGAACTGCCACGTGAGTCCCTGGAAAGACGGGAGACCGCGGGCCAGGAAAGCTGGGAACGGCAACAAGTAGCTCTGGTAAAGTTGTCATGAGCACTTACTTGGTGAAATGTGGTACAAAGTCACATGACATCAGCACAAAGGAAAATAATACGGTCAATAAACCAAGATGAAACCATCAGGCGGAGGGGCTCCACGGAGCAAGGAGTCACAGCCAGGGCGCCACCCGCTGCGGGATACTTTCCAAGTCAGCGGATCAGGTCACGGGGAGCGGTTGTTTCCGTTTGCGCTCGTGCCGGGTAGGGGCTCGCGCACGCAGAGCTGGCAAGAAGAGCTTAGGCGGGAAACTGACGTCGCGGCGCCTTCCCGCGTGCAGCGCTGAAGGACTGGGGCCGCGAGAACTTTCCTCTCAGTTTCAGCTTTGAAGCAAGGCCGGTTACATGGGCGGCAGGTATCGCAGGCTGGGGGAGGCTGAGACATCCCAAACAACCAGGTGTCGCCCCACCCACACTCCGCCACTAGTTCCCCTCTTGCTTCTGTGGCTCTTCCCCTGTGCTGTGGCCCTGCGCTCCTGGTTAAGGCAGGGTCAGGAGTGGTAGGTTTGTATAAATTTTGGTGGTGCCCAGAAGCCGCCCCCGTCGAAACTCCATCCCCCTCACCTGCACCTGCCCAAGGCTCTGGGAGGGAGTTTGGGTGGGGGAGGAGGTCCTGGGTGCAAGTCCTAGGCTGGGGCAGGGGATTAGGGTGCAGGCTCTGGGAGGGAGTTTGGGGATGAGAGGGGGCTGTGGGGTGTGGCTGCAGATTAGGGGTTTGGGGTATGGGAAGGGCTCAGGGCAAGAAGGCTCTGTCCGGGGCTGGGAATGAGGGGTATGGGGTGTAGGAGGGGCTCAGGGTGAGAGTAGGAGTGTGGGGGGTGAGGGCTCTGTCTGGGTCTGGGGGGTTTGGGGGGCTAGAGAGGCTCAGGGCTAGGGCAGAGGGTTGGGGTGTGGGGGATGAGGGCTCTGGCTGGGGCTGGAGATGAGGGGTTTGTGGTGTTGGAGGGGCTCAGGGCTAGGGTGGAGGGTTGAAGGTGTGGTGTGGGGGGGTGAAAGCTCTGGCTGGGGGTGTGGGCTTTGGGGTGGGGTAGGGCTGGGGATGAGTTTGGGGTGCAGGCAGGCTGCTCCGGGACAGGGGCCAGAGAGGAGGACTCCCCCCAGCCTTTCCCTGCTGGCAGCAGTGAGCTCTGGGGGAGGAGCCCCCCTTTCCCATCCCCCCCAGCAGCACACTCACCCCCCCACCACTGTCACTGCATTTGTTCCTAGGGCTGCTCTGAGGTCCAGGAATCTCCCTCGCCTCCCCCGTGGGGGGTGCTGCGTGCGCCTCCTCCCCTGCTGTTGCCTCACTGGGGGTGAGGGATGGGGCTGCCCACTTGTCCAGCGTGGGGCAGGATCAGTGACTGCGGGCAGGGGGGCCCCCTGTGCTGGTGGAAGGTCCTGCTGGAAAAGGGAAGGGTCTGAGGTGGAAGGTCAGGCTCAGTCAGTCTGCCCTGGCAGTGTAGATGGGGGACACTAGGACCCTGCGGCAGCAGTTGCTGCAGGGAGGCAGCATGGAGCTGCATGGAAGAGGCAGAGACAGGGAGGCTCTGCTCCGGGGCCAGGGAGGCGTGCGGGGGGACCGGGGGCAGCAAGAGGGGGCCGGGGGACACTTGGGGGATTCGGGGAGGGGGCGGAACACCTGGCCCCAAATATTGGTGGAGCTGGGCCCCTGGGCTCTGAATATTGCTGATGCTAAGGCATCACATGAAGATACAACTCTCCACCCCTAGGAGGGTGGTCTCTTGTCTTACTTCCGTATGCAGTTGTATAGTTTGCTCTTGAGCCATTAATAATGTCTCCTTGAAAAACTGCCAATTGTCTTCAATTGCTTTTCCCCTTACACTTGCTGACTTGTCCTAATTTGCTAAAAACTGCTATCTGATGTAGATAATTCCTACAGATCGCATTTCTTACACTCTCAGGTGTAATTAGGAATTTGCTACCTGTAGCAGGGAGAGGTAGTGAATTGTTACCATTAGCAGTTACTGTTACATATGGTTGTTCTTATGTGCTGACTTGTCCTAATTTGCTAAAACTTGACAGTGGTGTGGGATGGAAGCATAAAGTGTTCCACTTCCAAATGACCCTGCATGGATTCATCTTGGTGGGATGCAGGACATGTGGAGCATAATTTAAACTCTCAATTTCTTTGGTTTGCCTTCAATATACTTCTATGCTGGTGCGAACTCTGACTATTACAGTTCATCAACTCTGCAGGCAGGCACAGGCAGCAATGCACTTGTCTTGTTGCCTTGACTGAGAGAGGTTTCTGATCAAAGGGAGCATAAATTCCAGCAAGATCCTGGGTTAATATCTCATTGGAGAAGAAAAGACTTGTTCAGAAATAGATTTTCAAGTCTGTTTGGTAAAAATGAGCCAGATGGGTTTGTCTCCATGTAGCTATATTTTATTCTCTGGGGGCTGGTTAGAAAGAGGTGAGAAGTATTTTGGATTTCCTATTTTCCTTATTGAGGACCATCTATGGGTCACCTGAAATTTTTCCTGGCAGAAACGGTTCCGACTCATATTTATTACACGGTCAAAATATGGCTGCCATCACACAGAGGCAAAGGTGAGAAGAGGGCCAAAAAGTCCTTTCCTTCCCCCAAACACTCCCATGCATGTGGAAGCTATAATGTTGCTGCTGCCTAAATACCCTGATAGCAAATGGGTAGGGGCAGAAGGCACTGCCAGGTGTACTGAGCACCCCAGAGGAGCCATGCACTGTGTGGAGTGTATGCTGCTACATCTATTCTGTACTGGTGAAGGCAACCCTTACTCCACAGTGCTCCTGGTGGCCCCAGGGCTTCCCGTCACTTCCACCAGCACAAACACCTCTCCTATCACCATTGCTTGAAGATGTACCACCTTTTCTTCCTCCCCACCATTGCTCAAGTTTTAGAGCCATAACTGAGCCTGCAGTTGGTAAAGTGCTCATGATCTCTATAAAACATGACCTAAGTTGATTGTAATTGTTGTTACTGAGGATCTCAAACTCAGACAAACCTTAGTGGGGAGGCAAAGAGTTCTATTGAAAAACTGACATGATGTTTTTGGTGAGGTGATTAGCTCTTTAGAAGTTCAGGCTTCTCCCATGAACAAATGAGCCAGCGAAGCAGCGTAGCAAAATAAACAAAGCTACCCTGCTATTTACATTAGGAGGATAATTGATGCTGAATCCTTCAGCTGACAGAATGTGATATAAACAAGTATTGCACAGAAAAAATATTTCCCTGCCGTGTTTTCCACAGAAATTTAGATTAGGGGAGGTGTTCAAAAATACAGGGCAAGGGAGGAGGACTGATGAGGTGTGAGACTGTTACCGCAAAGGTGGGCTGTATGGCACCGTAGTAAAAACAGAAATGTTTCATGACCATTTTATTAGATTTAATCTCATGTTTTTAAATTGTCACAGAAATTAAAGTTGGCTATACAAGCTTACTATGAAGCACTATATCTACATCCTTCTTGGGTTAGGGTTCAGTTGACAAGCATTTAACTCTTCTAAGATGGGGTTTCAGAGATGCAGCTGATCATAGAATATCAGGGTTGGAAAGGACCTCAGGAGGTCATCTAGTCCAACCCCCGGCTCAAAGCAGGACCAGTCCACAATTTTTGCCCCAGATCCCAAATGGCCCCCCCAAGGATTGAACTCACAACCCTGTATTTAGCAGGCCAATGCTCAAAGCACTGAGCTATCCCTGCCCCCCTGTCTTTAATAACCTGAACATCTAGAAAGTCATCTACTGGCCAACCACTAAAATCAAGATAATACAGGCAGTGACTTACTACTAGACACCCATTTCTATCAGCCCTGTATGCACATTTTCTGAATGCAGTGAGGGAGTTCTTTACTTTTTCAACTGCTGAGTCTTTCACTGTTGCACTGCATGCTTCTAACCAGTCAGTTGAGTTTCTTGCAGAAAGATAGTGAGCATTTGCTGGTCTTGGGCAGAACCAGTGTCCAGTTTCCGGATTAACAAATGACAATGCACTTAACATTGGCCTCCAGTTTGTAGTGTGTGGTATCTCTTGCTTAAAGAGAAAGTATGATGTGACAGCCATGTTTGTTTGCATAAACTATATTGTGGCTCCAGCATTCTTAACAGCCTCATGAAAGTACTTCTAAAATTGGCTTTGACAATGACTGGCTTATAAGGCTTTCTGCATGTTGATGCAGTCCAGAGGTTGGTGTTTTGCAGCCTTTTCACATAGTTTGTCAACATTGTCTTTGCTGATCAGTCTGGCAAAACAAGTTCCTTCACTTTCACTATATGAATCCATGACATGCTCACATTTCAGAAAGGATTTATTGGAGTTGGAAAAGGTGCAGAGAAGGGCAGCTAAAATGATTAAGAGTATGGAACAGCTTCCATATGAGGAGAGATTAAAAAGACTGGGGGACTTTGCAGCTTGGAAAAGAGACTACTAAGGCGGGGGGGGGGAGATATGATAAAGGTCTATAAAATCTTGACTGGTATGGAGAAAGTGAAAAGCTCCCTCACATAACACAAGAACTAGGGATCACCCAATGACGTTAATAGGCAGCAGATTTAAAACAAAATAAAGGAAATATTTCTTCACACAACATACAGTCAACCTGTGGAACTTTTTCCCAGGGGCTGTTGTAAAAAAAAAAAAAACAAAAAAAAAACTAGATAAGTTCATGGAAGATATGTCCATCAATGGCTACTAGCCAGGATGGGCAGAGATGCAACGCTATGCTCTGAGAGCCTCTGTTTGCCTGAAGCTAGGAGTGGATGACAGGGGATGGATCACTCAATAATTGCCCTGTTCTGTTAATTCCCTTTGAAGCACCTAGCATAGGCCACTGTCAGAAGAACGAGTACTGGGCTAGATGGACCACTGGTCTGACCCAATATGGCCATTCTTATGTTCTTATGTAAAAATTAATTATAATCAAAATGTTTAGTATAGAAACTCCCAACTTCAGCCAAAACTGATCACTTGGGCAACACAGCTCTATCTGCTGGATACCTAGGCAGGGTAGGTGAGTTCATGTAAATACAATCTGGTCCTGAAGCCTTCCCCACTCCCCTGCCTCATCACTAGCTGTCAGGGGAGAGCTCATTCAGATGTTGCTTACAAATCGTAATTTTAAATTACAAGGTTGGCCAACATTGCTGAAACCAGTGCGCCAATATTCTTAGAAAAAACAACTTCTGTGTGAGGAAGCTAGTCTTTGTTCATACTTTTCAAACCTATTATACTTTTCCAGGTACAAGTATTTTATCATACATTGTCTGTGCTTTTAAAGTGTGTATTAATGTTTCACTTTCAAGTCAAATTTCTAACCAACGACAAAATTGGTAACATTGTTGTAACTAGTTGACCATTATGGGGCGTTGGGGAAATTCGGGTGTGTGTGTGTGTGTAGAGCCTCCTCGGGGGTGTAGGGAAGGTTCAGTTTCACTGAATTAAGTCTCCTGCTGCTACACCTCAGTCGGTTACATCAAAGAGGAGCTGCAGTGACTAGGCATTCGGAGGCCTGTGCCTTTAAGAACTCAGCCCTGGGAACCCATGCTGAAAGGTACTGTCTGTGGGGGGGAAATAGAAAAGCCCCTCTGCTCTTCCCACCCTATTTTTTTCCAAACACTGGTGTCTTAGTCCACCGTGGTAACTGTTACCCCCCTGCCTGTGCCGGGATTTTGCCCTCTGGCTGCGTCTCACCCCTGGGCTTAACTCCGTCTCCTTCCCCTCTCCCATCCCTGATTTTGCCTTCAGCCCCTATCCTAACCCTGCTTCCAGCTGCGTGACCCTTCTGACCAGTCAATTTTCATCCCCAGCTCAGACTCTGGCTACCCCCCTCCTCCGATTTGCCCCCTTTGCTCCTTTTCAACCCCTGTAAAAATCAGTCAGCAGAATCTTGCAGCTAATATGGGCAGAGTGAAGGGCAGTGGCTTCAGCAGATGTTCTGAGAATGCTCAGTTCATGTGAACATGCTCAGTACACCACAAGTAGTACATTCCTACAGGGAGCAGTTTCCTGTACTACACTGTGGTTGCCAGCTTCAGGAGACCAACTGGGTTACCTGTGAGCCATTGAAGGTACATCCACATCCTGGAATAAAAGACCTGCAGTGTGTCTGAGGCTAAGTCAGGTTGGCTGACTTGGGTTCTCAGGGCTCGGGCTGTGGGGCTGTAGAATTGCTTGTAGATGCTTAGCCTGGGCTCTGGGACCCCACTTTGGGGGGAGGGTTCCAGAGGCCAGGCTCTAGCCCAAAACTGACCAGCCACACTGAGGTTTTTATAGCTCCATGAGCCTGTGTCAGCTGACCTGGACCAGTGCTAAAAAAATGAGCATAGGCAGGGCCAGCAGAAGGACTAGCAGCCTGCAGTATAGCCTGTCAGGGTATGTCTATAGTGCAAGGTAAGCTTGGTGTTAGTGGGACTGAATCAGAGGACGTGTTACAGGATCCTGGGCTTGAGCATCTACACTGATTCTTAACCCTATGTTAAGAATTTTCTAACCTGGGCTTGAGCCTGGAGTTCTGGTGTCCACACCATAGCAAGCAGACCTGAGTTGAATGAATCATATTCTAGACTCTGTAGCCCCCTTACTCCTGAGGGAATTCTATGCCAAAAAATTAAAAATTCTTCATACAATATTTTAAAATTCTGCAAATTTTATTTGTTAATAAATAAATGTGGAGGCTCTAGAATGGCAGTGGGGAGTACAGGCTACTGGCTGCATGGAGTTGGTAGATGGTGCTGCAGCTCCCCACACCGCTCCCAGGGACATGGACTTGGCCGCAAAGCTGCACCCAACCCTGACATAGTGCAAGGGCTGGGCCAGCCCCAGAAACACCTTGGGTCTCTGCCCCTCCCTGCCAGGCGCACCAGGCATGGGCAGGCAGGCTCAGGCCAACAGGATCCAAGTGTGGAGAGGCTTAGTGTGGGGGGATCCAGGTGTGGGGCGAGAGGGTTCTGTATGGGGCAATCTGCTTGCAGGCAGCTTAGTGGGGGGTCTGGGTGCAGATTCGGGGGAGATCTGGATGTACAGTGGCTCATTGGGGGGGTTCTGAGAGCAGGGGCAATGGGACTTTGCAGGTGGGTCCAGGTGAAAGTGGTTGGGGCTTGATGGGGGTTTTGGGCGTGGGGTCTGGCTGCTGAGGTGGAGGGGCTCAGTGGGCAGTGGTATGGGTGCAGGGGTGAGAATCTGGATGAAGGGGGGTGCGGCCCAGCAGGAGGAGTCTGGGTGCTGGGGGGATGAGGCTTGCTGTGGGAGTCTGGGTGAAGGATGTGTGTGAGTCTTGGCAGGGTGGGCATTCTGGTGGGGGAGGGGGTTTGGCTTGGCAGGTAGGTCTGGGTCTGGGAGGGTCCAGATGCATGGGGGCTAGGCGAACAGGGGAGCAGCTCCCTGTACAGTGACCCCTCCCCCCATGGCTGATGAGCAATGGGAGCAGGTCTGTGTGTAGAGCTTCTTGCAGCTGGGGGAGGTTTCTGGGGGTGGGTCTGACCTAGACCTGGCCGCTCCTTGAAGGGGAAGAAGTCGTCCCATCATCCTCCACCCTGTTGGGACAAGTAGCTGAGCCTAGTGCACGGTAGGAGCCACTGTCCGGGACATCACCAGCTCCCCCACCTCTGTAGTGATTTACCTCTCTGCCAGCTGCTCCAGGCATCCAAAATGACATTCCCGTGCTGCATGACTACTCTTGCGACTTCCCTTTGCTTCACCATCAGAAAGTCATTTTTCTGTGGGGAAACAAATAAATTTGCAAGGGACATGAATTCTGCATGGGCGCAGTGGTGCAGAATTCCCCCAGGTGTACTCCCTCCTGAAATGTGGCCACTCTAGTCCTTTGTCCGTGGTGCACTGTGACTAAGCTTTACTGCCCACCCTGCACGTTACTGGAAGTTTGAAGAGCCTGCTGAGCAATATGGAGGAGTCCCCTTTCCAAGAAGTTCTTGCTTGCGCTTTCACTCCTGTCTCAGAAAATGGGTAGAGGTGCTGGCGAACATTTTGACAGCATTTTCTGACCCGCAAAGGCAACTGACAGAGCTCATAATGGAGCAGAAGGAGGAGGAGGAGGCGGCGGCAGTGGCAGAGGAGGAAGCATACCCTGGCATGGCAAACTTGCACTTGCTGATGCTGCTCAGTATACTCGGTGTAGCTGCTGATGTCCCCTACATAGACTGGTACTTCTGGCAGAGGGCCACAAGCTACTGCTCCATGTCTGTTGACAACCAGTTTGGTGTTGGAAAGTTGACTATGGGTAGAATGGTGGTGGGGGTTTCTGAGGCAATCCAACATGTTGTTTACCCCAAGGTATAAGGCATGAAAGATACTACTGAAGTAATTGCTTGCTTTGAGAGAATGAGGTTTCCAAACTGCATTGTGGCTTGTTGATGAGACCTATGTGGCCATAGTTTGCCCTCAACAAGGAGCACATGAGTACATAAATCACAACCACATTGTTATAAGGGCCCTTGTGGACCACAAAGATCAATTTGTGAATGGCAATGTGGGCTACACTGGAAAAATTTATGATGCCAGGGTCTTTTGCTGATTGGGGGAGTCTACATTCATGGACAGGTTGGGATGCTATTCCCACTAAATGATGACATAAAATATGGAGTTATTGTCTTCACTGTTGGGACTGGATTCACCCAGGTGACAGAAGTCAGGGATGCTTTGTGTTCTCACATTATGAACTTGCATGGCCCAATGGAAGAGGAGGAATAGTACCTCTAAGAATGAGCTTGTGGAGGGGGGTGGGATCAATTAAATTGTGGGGGTTCAGTGCTTGGGAGGGGTGGGGGCTTGAGTGCTATCCATACAAAGTACTTATGGATGACATGATTGTCATAAATATAAAGGGAAGGATAAACACCTTTAAATCCCTCCTGGCCAGAGGAAAAACCCTTTCACCTGGAAAAGGTTAAGAAGCTAAGACAACCTCGCTGGCACCTGACCAAAATGACCAATGAGGAGACAAGATACTTTAAAAGCTGGAGGGGGTGGAAAAACAAAGGCTCTCTCAGTCTGTGTGTTGCTTTTGCCGGGACCAGAGCAGGAATGCAGCTCAGAACTCCTGTAAAGGGCTAATAAGCAACCTAGTTAGATATGCGTTAGATTCTGTTTTGTTTAAATGGCAGAGAAAATGAGTTTTGCTGAATGGAATGTATATTCCTGTTTTTGTGTCTTTTTCTAACTTAAGGTTTTGCCTAGAGGGATTCTCTATGTTTTGAATCTGATTACCCTGTAAGGTATTTACCATCCTGATTTTACAGAGGTGATTCTTTTACTTTTTCTTTAATTAAAATTCTTCTTTTAAGAACCTGATTGCTTTTTCCTCATTCTTAGGATCCAAGGGTTTGGGTCTGTGTTCACCTATGCAAATTGCGGAGGATTTTTGTCAAGCCTTCCCCAGGAAAGGGGGTGTAGGGTTTGGGAGAATTTTGGGGGGGAAAGATGTTTGCAAGCAGGCTCTTTCCCTGTTATATATTTGTTAGACGCTTGGTGGTGGCAGCAATAAAGTCCGGGGCAAAAGGTAAAATAGTTTGTACCTTGTGGAAGTTTTAACCTAAGCTGGTAAAAATAAGCTTAGGGTTTTTTTTATGCAGGTTCCCACATCTGTAGCCTAGAGTTCAGAGTGGGGAAGGAACCTTGACAATGATGAATTATGAGACGGCAGGGAGAGGAGTCAGAGTATAGGTTCATAAAAGGAAATGATTGAAGTGTGATTTGCTATGCATAACTTTGTAGAGCAATAGTGTTTGCTTAGTAATGTCTAATTGCTCCTGATCATGTGTTTAACTTTATTATTTCAAATCAAGATTGTATGATTGTTAGCTGTCTCGAGTGACTCACAACTGTCAGTGCCTACCTCAGGGCAGACTGTCAGAAAACGGGGCAGATACCTCAAACTGGTGGTATGTTCTATAATTAGATTTCACCAAGCTAGTGACAAATGTGAATTCCTGGATCACTGTACCAGTCTTACCATAGTCACAGATGGTCCCCTTAGACTCTCCAGTCTACCTTATCACCCAGACAAACTGGACTTTGTGATAAGTCACTTAAACCAAAAATCACACCACTTCAGGTTGTGCCCTGTCCCAAGAGACTAGTCACTTACCCCAGATGAAATTGGTACTCTAGATCAGTGGTTCTCAAACTGTGGATTGGGACCCCAAAGTGGGTTTTAATGGGGTTGCCAGGGCTGGTGTTAACTTGCTGGGGCTTGGGCTTCGAACCTGGGCGGCAGGGCTCAGGCTTTGGCTTCAGCCTTGGGTAGCGGGGCTGAAGCCCTTTGGCTTCAGCTCTGGCCCCCTGCCCAGGGTGACAGGGCTCATGTGTAGGATTTGCCCTTCCCGGAGCGGGCTCAGGCTTTGCCCCCCATCTTGGGGTCACGTAGTAATTTTTGTTGTCAGAACGGGGGTCACAATGCAATGAAGTCTGAGAACCCCTGCTCTAGATCTTACACCAAAGACAATGCTGGGAGCCAGTTCTATAGTAAACTAAAGGTTTATTAGCTAGGAAAAGGAAATGAGAGTTATTGAGAGGTTAAAGCAGGTAAAATAGATGCACAGGTGAGTCACAGTTTGTAATTCCAAATGGTGGCAGTGATGTAATAAACTGCCAGTTTCCTAAAAGTCAGGGTACCCAGATTGTCTTTGGGATTTCAGGTTTGTGTCTGGTACACTTCTCTGTAGGAGTCCAAACAGTTCAGAGATGAAGGATCTTTCCCTGAATCCATACTTGTAGCTTCTTTTCACAGAAAACAAGCGGATGGTTTCACTACCCACATCGGCTTTTCTTTTGACGGAGAGTGAGGAATGCATTTTGAGCCTTTGGCCTCCAATCATCATACCTGATGACCACTTCATTTGAAATTAGCACTTTTCTGTTAAAGTTCTTCATCTGCATTTCGCAATTCTTGCTTGATGGCTTGTTTAATGACCATGAAGCAGCTTACTTTTCAAAAGTTCTGGTTAGTCTCCATTGCAAACACAGAAGGCTTTCTCATGGAGTTCTTTGCAGCGCGGTGGTCAGAAGACAATGGAATGGTTAATGTTGATTCACTGAATTATTGCTATGTGCCAAGGGTGGGGGTAGGTTCCATTTTCAATTGAGTCAGCTGGAAATTTTTGGGCTAGAGAGGACAAAGAAAGTTGGCTCATGGAGTTGTGGAGTATCTTTGGCAGACTCCTGGGACACGTGCCAAGTGGGGCTGTGTCTATACTTGGGAGCAGTAGGGCTCGAATCCTGGGTCATGGCTTGACATGGTTCTGAGTTTGACACATTTATGTGTAGTCAGACGGGAGGTTTGGGCTCATGCCTGAGTCTGAGCCCGGGTTTACATTGCAGTGTAGGCAAACTCAAAGGCTTGGTAGCCCCCAGCTCCAAGTAACCCCCAGCTCCAAGTGTGGACATAGCCTGAAGTAAATAAATTGAAGATAGTAAAATCTGAAATCAGTTTGATGCTTTCCGTGAGGTAAATGATCTTTTTTAAAGTTGAATTTGTTGGTAGCTTAACGGAAAATGTTTAGGGGGGAATTTCAGATTACACAGTTTAAACTAAACAACTTTAAGTAGAAAGTTCAAATTAGTTATGAGGTAAAGGTAACTTTTTTGGAGGGGAATTTAGGTTATTTGAGTGATTTAATGATTTGATGTGACAAAAAGAGGTGTCAAATTCCAAAAACACCACTGAAAATAAGATGAATGTAGGGAGAAAAATGGCCAACAACTGAACTTAGTGGTTTAACTGAAGTGTACAAGTTTAATCGAGGAAAAATGTAAATTGACTGGCATTTTAAGGAAAACAAGCATGCAAGAAGACAAGGCTGTTGGGGAGAAGTTAAATGATTTTTTTACATTAGTCTTCACTGCAGAGGATGTGAGGGAGATTGCCACCACTGAGCCATTCTTTTTAGATGACAAATCTGAGGAACTGTCTGAGATTGAGATGTGACTAGAAGAAGTTTTGGAACAAATTGATACATTAAATAGTACTAAATCACTGGGACCAGAGTATTCACCCAAGAGTTCTGAAGGAACTCAAATATGAAATTGCAGAACTACTTACTGTGGTATGGAACATATCGCTTGAATCAGCTTCTATATCAGATGTCGAGAGGATAGTTAATATTATGCCAATTTTTAAAAAGGGTTCCAGAGGTGATCCTGGTAATTACAGGTTGGTAAGCCTAACTTCAGTACCAAGCAAACTGGTTGAAACTATAGTGAGCAACAGAATGATCAGACATGTAGCTGAACATGATTTGTTGGGGGAAGAGTCAACATGTCTTTTGTAAAGGGAAATCATGCCTCAGCAATCTATTCAGATTCTTAGAGGGGGGTCAACAAATGCAGAAAAGGGTGATCCAGTGGATATAGTGTACTTGGACTTTCAGAAAGCCTTTGACAAGATCCTACACCAAAGGCTCTTAAGCAAAGTAAACAGTCATGGGATAAGAGGGAAGGTCCTTTCGTGGTTTAGTAACAGACAAGAAAAGACAAGACAAAACAAATGGTAGGAATAAATGGTCAGTTTTCAGAATGGAGAGGTAAATAGTGGTGTCCCCCAAGGATCTGTACTGGGGCCAGTTGTGTTCAACATATTCATAAATGGTCTGGAAAAAGGGGTGAGTCTGAAAATTTTGTCAACATTACTAAAGCTAGTTAAGTCCCAGCCACACTGTAAAGAGTTACAAAGGCATCTCACAAAACTGGGTGACTGGGCAACAAAATGGCAGATGAAATTCAATGTTAATAAATGCAAAGTAATGCACATTGGAAAACATAATCCCAGCTATACATACAAAATGATTGCGTCTAAATTAGCTGTTACCACTGAAAAAAAAGTTCTTGGAGTCATGGTGGATAGTTCTCTGAAAGCATCTGCTCAATGTGCAGCAGCAGTCAAAAAAGTGAACAGAATGTTAGGAACCATTAAGAAAGGGATAGATAATAGAGAAAATATGCCACAATATAAATGCCAAGTTATAAATCCATGGTGCACCCACACCTTAAATCCACATGCAGTTCTGGTCACCCCATCTCAAAAAAAATAGTAATGTTACAATTGGAAAAGATACAAAGAAGGGTAACAAAAATGATTAAGGGTATGGAACAGCTTCCATATGAGGAAAGATTAAAAAGACTGGGAGATTTTAGCTTGGAAAAGGGATAACTAAGAGGGGTTTGATAGAGGTCTATAAAATTGTGACTGGTGTGGAGAAAGTGAATAGGGAAGTGTTATTTACTCCTTCCCATAATGCAAGAATCAGGGATCATCCAATTAAATTAAGAGGCACCAGGTTTAAAATAAACAAAAGGAATTGATTCTTCACATAATGCAAGTCAGCCTGTGGAACTCATTGCCAGGGTATGTTGTGAAGGCCGAAACTATAGCGGGATTCAAAAAAGAACTAGGTAAGTTTATGGAGGATAAGTCCATCAATGGCGATTAGCTAAGATGGTCGGGGTGCAACTGCATGTTCTGGGTATCTCTAGCCTCTGATTGCCAGAAGCTGTGAGTGGATGACATGGGATGGATGACTCGATAATAGCCTGTTCTATTCATTCCCTCTGAAGCACCTGGCATTGGCCACTGTTGGAAGACAGAATACTGAGCTAGGTGGACCATTGGTCTGACCCAGTATGGCTGTTCTTATGTTCTTTACTTTCATCTGGTCATTTCACCTAGTTGAACTGTAGTGAATGATAGAACCCAGCAGGGCAGGTTTAAGTCCATGGCTAAGGACAAGGACTCCAAAAGGATGGATTTAATGGGCAGAAAGATTTACGCTTCTTCCTCCTTGCAAATACAGATTGCGAATCTGCAGGCATTGCTGTCTGTATGATTTTGTAAATTGGACAGCTATCCATTATCCTCCTTGCATTGACTCAGAACAACTGGTTTCCTGCTCTGGGCCTTCAAGATGCTTCCTTCCATTTGGTGATTCTCCCAAGTCGCAGAAGATTTCTCTGGTTCATCATGGCAAACTGTCACTTTTAGTACACAGTCCTTCCCTTGACCCCTGGGTTTTTACTAAAAGTATAGTCGTGGTGACAGAGTACCTCAGGAAGAGGGGAATCCACATCTTCCCATATCTGCATGACTGGCTACTCAGGGGCACATCCAGGGAAAGAGTACTTTCTCACATACTCATTACACTGTGTTTACTCGACTGTCTGGGTCTCATCCTAAACACCAGAAAGTCAGCGCTGGTCCCCCCACAGAAAATTGAGTTCACTGGGTTCCTAATAGACTGTATGACTTCACGAGCGTTTCTGCCAACTGAACATTTCCAGACAATTTGCTGCCTTTGTCTCAATCTGCAGTGTCCGCTTTTCATGACAGTTTGCATGTGCCTGAGGCTCTTAGGCCACATGTCCACATGCACGCAGGTGGTTCAATGCACAAGGTTGTGCCTTCACCCTCCTCAAATGTGGCTTAGGATTGTTTACTGTCCAATCCTTCACCCCCGGGAATTTTGATCCTGGACTTCTTGTAGTGGTGGGTGGTTCAGGGAAGTGTAGGTTAGGACATTCCCTTTGCCTATTCCCTACCAACCAGGACTGTTGTCACTCCCTGTTAGGTTGGGGAGCGCATTTGGGGTCACTGAAGGTTCAGAATCTGTTGTTGGAGCAGGAAGCTCCGCTGCATATCAATGTCTTGGAGCTTTGGGCCATCTACAATGCCTGTCTCGCTTTCCTAGACTGCAGCAAGGGTTCAGTAATTCACATGCTAATCGATAATACCACCACATTGTATTATGTGAACAGGCAAGGCTGAGCACATTCCAGGGTGCTTTGCCAAGAGATGATCAGGTTGTGGCAGTTCAGACTCCTCTTGTGAACCATGTCAGCAGGAATTTTTCCCTGAACCACGAGTGGTCTCTGAAGTCCAATGTTCAGAGAGTCATCTTTGCATTGTGGTATGTCCCAATGGTCAACCTGTTTGCTACAAAGAACAAAAGAAAATGCCATCTGTTCTGCTCTTGAGGGCTCCTTGAATGACGCCTTCCACCTCAGCTGGCAATTGGCTCTTCTTTATGCTTTTCCTCCGATGCTGATTGTTCCACAAATCATTCTCAAACGGAAAGCAGATTGGGCCTAGCTCACCCTCACCCCAGCATAGCTGAGGTGGTGCTGGTTTTCCGATCTTCTTGCACTGTCAATTCAGCCTCTTATGTTCCAGCCTGACTTGCTCATGAAGAATCATGGTCACACGTTGCTTCCCACGCTCAGCTCCCTGCATCTCATGGTATGGCTGCTCCATGGTTGAATGAGGAGGATGAGCGATGTTTGGCGACTGTTTGATAGAGAGCTTTCTATTACTGAGTAGGACCTATCAAGATGGCCTATTCAGAAAAGTGAAAGCTTTTTTTCAATGTGGTCATTGCCCTGTGGAGTTCAGCTTGACACTGGCTAGCATCCAAGACATCATAGAGTATTTGCTGCATCTTCAGCTGTCAGCCTTAAGCTTAGCTCATTGAGGGCGCATCCAGTGAGCTCAGCCTTTCATCCACCCATTCATTGAAGATTGGTGCTTTCCAATGCCATGATGGTGAGATTCTCCATTCACAGGCATGGAAACTGGTGGGACCTTAATATGATGATAGCAGCTCTCATGGGACCTCTGTTTGAGCCTCTAGCATCCTGCCCCTTTCCTCTGTTATGTAAAAAAATCCTGCATTCCTCATGGCAATAGTACCTACGAGGAGAGTGCATGAGTTGCAGGTTTTGATGGCAGAGACTTGTTATACCATTCTCCAAAGACAACGTGATGGTGCAGCTGCACCCAAAATTTGTGTCTAAAATAGTCTCTCAATTTCATTTAAACCAGATAGTATATTTGCCTGTGTTTTTTCCTAAGCTGCATTCATCTCCTGAGGAGCAAGTGTCTTCACCCTTTGGACATCAGATGATGTTTGTTCTTTTATCTGGACAGGACTAAATCCTTTCAGTCTTCACCTCATCTGTTTGTGTCATATGCAGACCGTATGAAGGGATAGGCAGTCTCCTCAAAGATGATCTCTAAGTGGATAACTTCCTGCATCAAGACTGCATACGAAACAGCTTCGGCTATACCCCCTTCTATGGGCACAAGCTCGTTCTATGAGAATGCAGGCTACGTCAGTAACATTCTTAAGTGACGTCTCAATATTAGATGTTTTCAGGGCTGTCACATGATCATTGATGCATAGGTTTATGAACCATTATACCATTACTGTGGCATCAAGAGCAGATGCAAACTTTGGGAGGGCGCTCCTGCAGTCCTTGTTTAAATAGACTCCAAGCCCCACCCCCTGTGGGTACTGCTTGTGAGTCACCTAAGAGGAATAAACAGCTGCATCTACTCAGAGAAGAAACTAAGTAACTGTGTTTTTTCTAGATGTGATGCAGATGTGTATTCCATGACCACCCTCTGTTCCTGCATTGGAGTCTAGTCTCTGAGTGTTCAGTGCGAAGGGACTGAGGGGGCACTGCCTAATATAGACAGGGGAGGGGCTATGGCCATGAGGCACAAGCCTCACCCATCTACGGGTACTGCTAGGCAAAATTGTCTGGCTCTGGTGCCCTGGGTGTGCACACATCTAAGTGGAACACACATCTGCATCATAGAAGGCTAGGGTTGGAGGAGACCTCAGGAGGTCAAATATTCCAACCCCTTACTCAAAGCAGGAATAACCCAAACTAAATCATCCCAGCCAGGACTTTTTCAAGCTTTGTCACATCTCAAAGAGCCACAGTTACGGTAAGTAACCATTTATTTCTGACTGTATACCACCTTTATGCCTCCTACTTCTAGGGAATGCTGGGGCAAAATTGGTCACTAGTCCTCTTTTGCACCAGAAAATAATGACCTGTGCCTGCTCAAGATTCTGCCATTATGGAAATGCTTGTCTATTGCCTCAAAGGCATCTTTCAGTCCTCTTTGTGCGCTGACTTACCAGCGGTTAAGGATATGGTCTTATGCCTAATTAGTAGGGCAGCAGGTTTGTCACGGTGGAGAAAATGTCATGGATACCATGATATTTCTATTTGTGTGTGAAGGCTCCAGGTGGGCCACCAGCCCTGTGTGGAGGGCAGATCCCAGGGGGGCTGTTTGGAGTGTGAGCCTGCTGTGCACTCCCCCTGCAGCAGTGGCTCCTGTACCCTGCAGGACTTGGGCCTTAAAACTTGGTACATGGGGTTGCAGTGCCTCTCAGGTTTGGCCTGACAAAGGAGTAGGAAAGTGTGACACAGAAGCTCCTAGGAGAAAGGTCCCTTGTTCTTTGCAAATAACTCTTACTTAGATTTGACAAATTCATTACACCAAACATGTCTTACAGGATATTTATCCATAAAGAGTAACAAGTAAGATACCTACGAGAAAGCTTATAACTTGTCAAGATTCATAATCGTTATGAGGTGTATATATGGGGTAATATATAAGGAATAATGTATTTATATTAAAAAAAAATGAGGAGTCCAGTGGCACCTTAAAGACTAACAGATTTAAAGCATAAGCTTTCGTGGGTAAAAAACCATGCATCTGAAGTGGGTTTTTTACCCATGAAAGCTTATGCCCAAATAAATGTTAGTCTTTAAGGTGTCACCGGACACCACCTTGTTTTTGTGGATGCAGACTAACACAGCTACCCCTCTGATACTTTGTATTTACATTGAAAGTATGCTTTATGGATTTGGGATAACTCCTAGTCACTAGTGGATAATATGTCTGTGATGGTTCATTCAGGCAGGAAGGAATTGTCATCCTGCTCTGTTCAGCTGGTGGTGCAATGCATGGCTCAATTGCTTAGCCTTTTACCCAATCCTAAGAAGTTCATTGGAAAACCATCAGAGATTATTGCAAACAATCAAAATCTCTTGAAGAAAAAAAAAAGAAAACAAGACAGGGGTTTGCCCTGTCTATGAACAGCAACAAAAGACTGTTTCATTAAAACATAAGCTGGGGAAAGACCCACTGCATCTTTTTTATTGAGGAGACATCCTGAGGAGCAGGGGTGTTCTAATGAAAAATTGGATCCTGATTCCTGTGAAGCCAGCCAGCTCTGCAGCATACTGAATTTTGGGGGAAAACCTACTTTAATAGATAGGAAGGGTACTTATTAATAAGTATAGAGACAGGTTTACATTTTATCGTTTTGTTGTGTATTTTAGCCATTTGTTTCTACCACACCTTCCTGTTTTTGTAGAATCTCTGATTTTTCTTTTGTTTTATTGCAAGTGCTCTGTGTTACACAAGAGCAGGGGGTTTAAGGTAAAACTAGTAAGCTGGGGCACACTTTCCTCTGGGGACAGAGGATCTAGGATTTCTGTGAGTATCCAGTGTTAGGGGCTAGATATCCCAGAGGAATGATTCAAAGGGACTCGGTGACAGGGTTGCATCTCTTGACAGGGTTGCATCTCAAGACAAAGACAGGGCTGGTATAACCCAGAGGAGAGTGCCTGAAAGGCTGGTGGTGATAGGGCACAGACACCCAGTCAGGCACAGGCAAGACTTCCTCATGCTTCAAGCATGAGGAAACAAAATGACCCAAGAACCATCACAGTGGGCCAAACCTGAATGGCATTGCAACCCTGTGTGCCAGATCACAATGCCTGGGGTGAGTGTTTGTGTGAGGAGCTTGCTCTCAATCTCTGGGCCGAGCCCCGTGGGACACAGGAGCCACCACAGGGGGGTGGATGGAGGGTGGGCTCGCTTTCCAGCACTGTGGCCACATGGGGGCCTCCTCATTTCCCTGGCCAGGGATTAGGGTTGTGGTGCTGGGGCAGAGGGTGTTACTGCAGCTGATTGCTGCCCCTTTGGCTGTGGTGAGAGGACACTGACCTATAGTTGACTTTAAGACCTATAGTTGAATTTCATGTGTCATGGCATTTTTTTATAAAAAATTATGGAGCAGTAAACCTGTTACTTTCCCTAGATTTATTGTGACTGCTTTGTGATTTGTGATTTCTTTTAAAAAAAATACTGTGACAAATTTGCAGCACTACTAATTACCCATGTATTTAACTCACTGAAGTGTGTGTGTGTTGATGGATGTTTTGAGTTGCTTCCAATTCTTATGTGATTCTGGAAAACTAGGTGCCAACTCATGCCAAGGGCCCTATGCCTTACTTGGATATTGTCAAATACATAGCTGGAATCAGTCTTATGCACCTGTGTGTTAGTATTGTTAAAATAGATATTAGTTATAAAAATGTGCTGAATGTTTATTTATTGAATGCTTGTAAATTGCTGCGTGCATTAATCTCTTAGAACATCTGTATCCCATATTTTAAGGTAATATTTGAGCATTTGCATTGTAAGGCTGTATAACTGTGTAAGGTCTGGTCTACACTACAGAGTTAGGTCGATGCAAGGTAGCTTACATCAACCTAATTATGGAAGTGTCTACACTTAAATTTCACTCCTGCCAATGTAACTGCCTCCCTACGCTGACTTAATAACTCCACCTCCACGAGTGGCATAGAGCCAAGGTTGATGATGTTAGGTCAACACAATATCAGTGTAGACACTGCATTGCTTATGTCGATTGTTACTGGCTTTCTGGAGCTGTCCCACAGTGCCCCACACTGGCAGTACAATTGATACAAGTGCTCCTGGTGAGGACACACACTACTGATACAGGAGCAAAGCATAGGCAAGCACAAGTGATGTAATTTCTGCCGTGGCTGTATGCCGATGTAAGTTAGGTTGACTTCATTTTATAATGTAGACATGGCTTAAATCACCAGACAGAGGAGACACATTAATTAGTGTGAAATGTTGGCCTCCAACACAAAGTGTTATGTCCTGCCTCACAAGGAAGATCCAGCAACATCAGACAAACTATTGTGGAACATCAAAATGGACTTTCGTGCCCCCTCCCGCCCTCCGCCCCATGAAGAGGAGATGTGCAAGTGAATTCTTCCCATCAGATGAATTCACAATTTGAAGCAGAAGAGGGGAAGGGATTAAAACCTCTAACAAGGAGGAACTATATCTTTGTGCTGCTATGACTATGAGAGACAAGGATTATGAAGCATAAGCAAAAGATCCCCAGTGCTTAGCCTGGGTTAGCCCTAAAGGACACGTAGAGGTTGCTTCTTTTAAAAACTTTTTTTGAAACTTCCAATTGGAACTCATTTGTGTGTGTATATAATCTTGTAAATAACTTTCTTACACAATAAATATTTAGATAGTTTATTATAGGATTGACTACAAGTGTTGTTTTTGGTGTGAGATCTAAGGTGCACTTGACCTGGGGTAAGTGGCCCTTTGGGACTGAGACTAATCTGAATGTTGCTGTGTTCTTCGGAGTATGGGACCATCTATCACAAAGGTAAGCCTACCTGAGTGGCAAGACAGATTGGAGTATCCAAGGGGACTATCTGTGACTCCATGTTAAGGCTGTTTTAGTGCCTGAGGAGTTTACAGTTGATAATTGGTTGGTGAAATCTAAGTATAGAACTCTCAACCAATTTGGGTTTTGTGCTGTTTCCTAACAGTCTGCCCTGAGGCTGGTACCCATGCTCTTAAGCCACTGCAGGACAGCCTGACACCTTAATTTTGTGGGGAGACCTTACCTTGGTGGGGCTATGTTGCAGAGGCTGTAATATTTGTGAAGCTCATATGGAGCACAGACCATATGGAGGCTGAGAAACTGACAGTAAGTGTTAGTGGGCAAAGCAAATGAAACTTCTTTTCATTTGTGGGAGGAGGGGAGCCCACTTCAGATACTTACAATGGGCTGCATAGATGGATAGTAGGTGCAGTGTTGAAGAGAGGGAGTGGGTAATCAGTGCAGAATTAGGATCCCACAGATTAAAAATTAGGGATTTGCAGGCAGATCTTGCAAAATATCTCAGTGCAAAACCCCCAGATTCCTATCTACAGGCAGAGTGACTGAAGCTACCATTTGGAATAAGTATACTGAGTGAGTCACCTGTGGTTCCTTTAGAAACTTTTTATATTTTCAGAATTGTTCTTTGAAAATTGGTAGTGCTCAAGATGGCATATGAAACCTTAATGTTAAGGACAACCTTTTCAGAAATAGTCATAGAATCATAGAATATCAGGGTTGGAAGGGACCCCTGAAGGTCATCTAGTCCAACCCCCTGCTCAAAAGCAGGACCAATTCCCAGTTAAATCATCCCAGCCAGGGCTTTGTCAAGCCTGACCTTAAAAACCTCTAAGGAAGGAGATTCTACCACCTCCCTAGGTAATGCATTCCAGTGTTTCACCACCCTCTTAGTGAAAAAGTTTTTCCTAATATCCAATCTAAACCTCCCCCACTGCAACTTGAGAACATTACTCCTCGTTCTGTCATCTGCTACCATTGAGAACAGTCTAGAGCCACCCTCTTTGGAACCCCCTTTCAGGTAGTTGAAAGCAGCTATCAAATCCCCCCTCATTCTTCTCTTCTGCAGGCTAAACAATCCCAGCTCCCTCAGCCTCTCCTCATAAGTCATGTGTTCTAGACCTCTAATCATTTTTGTTGCCCTTCGCTGGACTCTCTCCAATTTATCCACATAGACATTAGTCATTAGACACTCAGACATTATGTGCCTCAGTTTATGGGTTCCCAACTTGAGATGCATTGGACCTAATATTTTAGAGGTGACGAGCATCTTCAACTCCCATTGATTTCATTTGGATTTGTGGTTGCTCAGTGCCTCTGATTGTCAGATCCAAGTTATCCCAGGTTTTAAAACTGCATGAAGGGAATTAAATCCAGCATGTCAGTTCCACTTAATAATAACTAAGCAGTAGAAGTTGGCTACAGATTTATGGTAGGGGAAAAAGCCTCCAAGTTTTTTGAATAGCCATGAAAGTACTGTAATGTGGCTACCTAAATTTAGTATTTTTAAATACAGTAGTTCATTTTGTGTGTGCGGTCAGTAATGATAGAAAAACAAGACTAAACTCTAAGAGGAAGTTTTTTTTTCTTTCAACAGTCAGTTGTGGTAGCACTAAATTGTTTTCATCTTACACATACAGCAAATGTCCCCTTTACTATGACTTTTACTACTATCAGCAATTAAATCCTCAGTTAGTAGCAAAATGTGCAGAATTATTGGGTTAGGTTTAAGAGAGATCCAGGGTACAGGTCTGACACTGTAAACTTGCTCTAGAATAAAAGTTGTGTGTATTCTTCTCTTCTATTTTGAAAGATACAGACATTGATTGGGATGGATTTAATCTTACCATCTGATTTCTCTTGCTTACCTAGGTTGGTATTCTGAAAAAGATGTTTTTAAAACCTTTTACATATACAGTACCTGAAACAAGGTTTCTTCATGCAGGCCGAAGTGTATATAAACTTAAAATCAGATATGGCAACTTCCTCAGGTAAGCAAGTTTCTTACTCCTAGGTATGAACCAAACCCATACTTTCAGCCCACAACAGCATGAAGCCACAGTATGAATGTATTGTACTGCTATCTCAAAATGAGGATTTTGGAAGATTCTTCATTTACTAAGCACTAGCCCCATTTCTGAAGGTTCCAAACTGCAACAGTTCTATTTTTGGTCATGTAGGACTGGATATTTCATCTTCAAAGTTCATTAACACCAGACTGAGCATTGGCCAGAGGGAGTCACCTGAGACTATGAAATGGTCCTCCTGCTCTCTTTTCCAGAAGAGTTGAGCACACTGCCCTGTTATTATTATTGGTGGAGCTTGTACCTATTCCTGTAATAAAGATTGTCTAACACTTTTCATTATAAGGCCTTGTTTTCAGTTGCTTATAACTTTGCTAAACTTTAAACGTTTAGTCTGAATTTTTCCTGTTGAGTATCTGCCTCAGACTTTTTTGAAACTTTCATCTAAAATAGTCCAATAGCAATTTACAAGAATGAAGTTAAGGAAAAATAGGTTAATTCATGTTAAAATATTCTTACAAGTGTTTAACTGAGAAGCTCTAGTGCCTTCATGGTTTGGAGCAGGGATTTGATAGGTTGCCCTAGTGTTAAGGATGTGCTTTTTGCTGTCTCTAGATAAGTTCACTAGGAGGGTGGTGAAACACTGGAATGCGTTACCTAGGGAGATGGTAGAATCTCCTTCCTTAGAAGGTTTCAGAGTAACAGCCGTGTTAGTCTGTATTCGCAAAAAGAAAAGGAGTACTTGTGGCACCTTAGAGACTAACCAATTTATTTGAGCATGAGCTTTCGTGAGCTACAGCTCACTTCATCGGATGCATACCGTGGAAACTGCAGCAGACTTTATATACACACAGAGAATATGAAACAATACCTCCTCCCACCCCACTGTCCTGCTGGTAATAGCTTATCTAAAGTGATCATCAAGTTGGGCCGTTTCCAGCACAAATCCAGGTTTTCTCACCCTCCACCCCCCCCACCCCCACAAATTCACTCTTCTGCTGGTAATAGCCCATCCAAAGTGACAACTCTCTACACAATGTGCATGATAATCAAGTTGGGCCATTTCCTGCACAAATCCAGGTTCTCTCACCCCCTCACCCCCCTCCAAAAAACACACACACAAACTCACTAACCGATAGTGAGTTTGTGTGTGTGTTTTTTGGAGGGGGGTGAGAGAACCTGGATTTGTGCTGGAAATGGCCCAACTTGATGATCACTTTAGATAAGCTATTACCAGCAGGACAGTGGGGTGGGAGGAGGTATTGTTTCATATTCTCTGTGTGTATATAAAGTCTGCTGCAGTTTCCACGGTATGCATCCGATGAAGTGAGCTGTAGCTCACGAAAGCTCATGCTCAAATAAATTGGTTAGTCTCTAAGGTGCCACAAGTACTCCTTTTCTTCCTTAGAAGTTTAAGGTCAGGCTTGACAAAGCCCTGGCTGGGATGATTTAATTGGGGATTGGTCCTGCTTTGAGCAGGGGGTTGGACTAGATGACCTCCTGAGGTCCCTTCAACCCTGATATTATATGATTAAGTTACAAGCCTTTGAAAATCTATTGTTACATGCTTAAAGGTTTGCTTGCTATATTGACAGCCCTATTCCACAGGAGATTCCATTTGCACTACATGTGCTCCATCTCCTCATAGCATTATGTGCTGACTAAATCAGTTCAGTGCAATCCCCATAGAGCAACGGCATGCCTCATTCTGGGGCTGCAGGGGCCGAGAAAGACTCTTTCTGTAATTGCTCCTCTCAACTGACAGATGTTGTAGTGCCAGGCACTGGAACTGAGAACAATGAGACTGGCTCTTATACTCTCAGTGCTTCCACTGCTGTCACCTAAGCAGCAAGGAGGAGAAATCAGTATCTTTCCTTTTAGGGCCTGATCCAAAGTACACTCAGGTTAATATGTCTTTCCATTTCAGTCAAAGGCCTTTGGATCTGGCCCTTTCTGAATTGGGATTTTAAAAATGTATTTTATTTATAAAGTTTTTCTGTTCAAGTGATTATGCACATGGGCATGTGCCCCATGCATGCAAAATCAGATTCTGTTGGCCAGCAGTGTCTGTTTCAGTTGCAACTGTGCCATGTACGTCTTTTGACCCTCCCCCAAGACATAAAGGGGAGAGCAGGCCCAAGCATTGCTCAGTTCCTCCTTACCACCCATGACCGTGAGATGCCTGCCTTTTCACTATGCTTGGTGCTGGGGTTATTTAGGATTATTGTTAATCAGTTTATTTATTTTGTTTAGCCAATTAACTATATAAATATAGGAATTTGCATCGTTTACATTTCAGTAAGACTAGACCCCTATCCTCCAGCATGCAATCTAGCAGCATGGCAGAAACTACATCTCCAGGATTCAAGACCAGTCCCTTATGTGATGCTTTGATGCCTATTAACAAGTGGCACCGCCAGTGCCTACTCTACCTTGGAGAGGGACATGTCCATGAGCTATGAGCTGTTTAACTCTCAGTGCTCTCAGAAACAAAGAAGCCCACCTGAAGGTTTTCCTCCTTGAGAGATCAATGCAAGCTTGGTCAGTCTCTGTCTGTTAGTGCCTGACGAGCCAAGACCCCCTCCTGAGCTCCTGGGGCACTCTAGTTAAAGTTCATCTACCATTATTCAAGCATCTGTCTTCTGACAAGGGTAGAAAGAAGCACCATTCTAAGGATGAGTGAAGGAACAGATTATGGTCTCTGGCACCTAGAAAGCTGAGACACAAGAATCATCCGACTTCTAACTTGTCTCAGGTTCAACCTTCCAAGGGCCAGAAGACTGAAAAGGCCTCTTCTGGTGTCCTGATGCAAACCACTAAAAACACAAGTGGTGTCACTATATCTGCGGATCATGCTTCTCTTGGTACTGACCCCTCAGCACCAGGTGCCTTAATTCTGCTGGTCATATATTTGGCCTTGTGTTCCTTGGCTTCCCTTATCAATTTTCTATAATTCCTGATTTCTGGTTTATATTCATTACCATCAACTTCCCTCTTTTTTTCACTTCCCTTCTAAATAATTTATTTATATCTGCTTTCACTTCCATTCTAAACCAGGTTGTTTTTTTTTTAGCCAGCAGGGCATTCTTCCTCAGTTGTGATGATATGGCTTTTTGGGCATCTAGTAAGGTATTCTTAAATGATTTGCAATTACCATTCAAATTTTTAAGATTAAATTCTTCCTCCAACCTGATATGGCTTGTAATTGTTTTCAGCTTTGTGAAATTGGTCTTATTAAAGCAGCAAGTATATGTATTACTGGTTTGGATTTTATTCTGCTTGCCCATGGTAAATTTGATCAAATCATGATCACTTGTACCTAAGCTACTATTAATTTTTAGTTCTCTGATTAGTTCCTCTTTGTCTGTTAGAACAAGGTCTAATAAAGAATTCACTTGTGTTGGCTGCAACATGTTTTGAATTAGGAAATTGTTATCTATAATGTTTAGAAAGTCCAAGTATGTTTTTAGTACTGGAAACACAAGACCTCCAACTGAAGTTCCCCCACTATCACACTGCTTTCCCCCCCCTTACAAACTACATATAGGTGAATAATGAGGTAGTTAACCTATTCCCTAGTGTGATTTGGTGGTTTGTAGAAGATACTAACTAATATCCTATCTTGTACTTTATCTGTTAAGTGATTGATCCATAAGCATTCAAGATCATTTTCATTTGAGTTATCAAACAACTTCATGATCACCCAAGAACATTAGTGAGAATATGATTCAGGCTTTTGGGACCTATGGTCTCATGCACCTAGGTGATGCTGTTTGGCTTTTTTCTCCTGTGCTCTATGGAAGGGTGGCTGAAATCAGTGTATCTATTCAGCAAGCAGCACATGGACATATTGGTCATGGTCCCACAAAAAGTTCTGTCCTCATTAAAGTGATGGAAAGACTCTCCTGAAGTACGCACCTCTTCCTACCAATGTTCTGGTAACAGATCCCCCATCCCTGGCTGGAGGTCTTATCTAGATTACCTTCAGATTCAGGGCCTATGGCTCTCTGAAGAGGCTTGCAAACATCCTAGTGTTCAGAGCCATCTGCCTGACATGCAAAGGATTCCTGCCTCTTCTCCAGCAATCCGCAACACATGTGCTGACAGACAACACCACAGCTAGCAAGGTCATCTCCACTCTCTCAGGAAGCCATGTGACTATTGAATTGGCACTGTCAAGGTTCCTTCCCCACTCTGAACTCTAGGCTACAGATGTGGGGACCTGCATGAAAACCCCCCTAAGCTTAATCAGCTTAGGTTAAAACTTCCACAAGGTACAAACTATTTTACCTTTTGCCCCGGACTTTATTGCTGCCACCACCAAGCGTCTAACGAATATATAACAGGGAAAGAGCCCGCTTGCAAATGTTTTTCCCCCCCAAAATCTTCCCAAACCCTACACCCCCTTTCCTGGGGAAGGCTTGACAAAAATCCTCACCAATTTGCATAGGTGAACACAGACCCAAACCCTTGGATCCTAAGAACGAGGAAAAAGCAATCGGGTTCTTAAAAGAAGAATTTTAATTAAAGTAAAAGAATCACCTCTGTAAAATCAGGATGGTAAATACCTTACTGGGTAATCAGATTCAAAACATAGAGAATCCCTCTAGGCAAAACCTTAAGTTACAAAAAGACACAAAAACAGGAATATACATTCCATTCAGCAAAACTCATTTTCTCTGCCATTTAAACAAAACAGAATCTAACGCATATCTAACTAGATTGCTTATTAGTCCTTTACAGGAGTTCTGAGCTGCATTCCTGCTCTGGTCCCGGCAAAAGCCACACACAGACCAAGAGAGCCTTTGTTTCGCCCTCCCCCCAGCTTTTGAAAGTATCTTGTCGTCTCATTGGTCATTTTGGTCAGGTGCCAGCGAGCTTATCCTAGCTTCTTAACCCTTTAACAGGTGAAAGGGTTTTTCCTCTGACCAGGAGGGATTTAGAGGTGTTTACCCTTCCCTTTATATTTATGACAGGCACATTCCAAAGGAAATCACATCATTGGCTCTGCATCTTCTCTGCCTTATGAATACCTAAGCTGATCAACTCACCAGGCTTAGACAACCAGGAGTGTTCTGTCAAACAATCAAACCTAGAGAACATCTTTTGCGAGTGAGGATGCCCAGAAATAGACTTGTGCCACAGACCAGAACAAGAAGTGTCAACATTCTGTTCTGGAGAGAGTGCAAGCCCAGGCTTCCTGATAAATGCTTTTTTCATTCCTTGGATATCAGGGTTGGTGTATGCCTTTCCACTGATCTCCATGATGCCGAAGATTCTGACAAAATAGAGACAAGATGCAGGATAGACTATTGTGATAACCACAATATAGGCCAACTAGTTCTGGTATTGAGATCTGACAAACCTTTAACACAGCCCTCCATCACCCTACTAGTTCTTCCTGACAGTCTCCCAGAACAACAGTTGGATCTTGCATTAGGACCCAGCTTCCTTATAATTGAAAGACTGGATACTGGCTGGATGACAAACTAAAAGAAGCTGTTCAGCTGAAGTTTGGAATATTCTGCTCCAAAACAAGAAACCCTGAACCAGATTGACTTATGAAGCTAAATTGGAAGAGGTATTCTATGTAAGCATCTCAATACTAGTAATTTCCCTTGACATCAAACAATCTCCCTTTGAGACCTTAGCAACATGTTCCCTAACCATCTTTCTACACCACCTATCAATGAATGCCTTTCTAGTAGCCACTACATCAGCTAGAATGGTAGGGCAGATGCAGGCCCTCATGGCCCTTCATACAGCGTTTTGTAAAGACAGGGTTACGCTCGGGACACATCCCAAATTTTCGTCCAAAGTTGTTTTAACATTTCAAATGAACTAATCCATCAATCTCCCAGTTTTCTCCCCAAAACTCTCTCAACAATAAGGGAAACTAAACTTCATACACTTGATGTAGTAAGGGCATTGTCAGGCAACTTTATCAGGACAGAATCATTCAGGAACACACCTAGATTGTTTGTGGCCTTTGCTGATGGAGCTAAGAGTCAAGCAGTATTATCTCAGAGGTTGTCAAAGAGGGTCTCCACCTGTATAAGAACATGCTACAAGCCAGTCAGAATAGATCTGGTTAGCCACATTAGAGCTCATTCCACTAGAGCACAAGTAGCTTCTGTTGCCAGTTTGAAAAATGCCTGTGTCTGAAATCTCCTGGGTAGCTACATGTATTTCAGTCCACACCTTTACAAGACAATATTCCTTGGTAGACGCTTCCAGATTGGGTTCCTGCTTTGATAGGGCGCTCCTGCAGGCATTGTTTAAGTAGGACTCCTAGCACCTACCTCCAAGCAAACAGATAACTGTTAGTCACCAAGAGTGGAATCCATGTGGACGGACATTCACTTGAAGAACAAACAATTATTTATCCTTCAGTAACTGTGGTTCTTTGATATATGTTGAATATGTGGGTTCCATGACACCCCCCCGTCCTTCTCTGCTACTTTGGAGTCCTACTCCTCTCAGATTCTGTGTTGGCAAAGGAATTGAGCAATGGTTGGACCCACCCTGAATTTTATGCCCTCAGTTGGGGAGGGGTTGCTGTCTCAGTGGACATTAGTGGCCAAAAAAAAAAAAAAAGCCAACCTTGTGCGCATTGGGTGCAGTCACACCAAGAGTGAAATTCTCAAGAACAATGCATCTTAAAGAACCAGAGTTAGTGTGAGGAAATAACTGTTCTTTCACTTTAAGAATTCATTTGTCTCTTGCTTCATATTTTCCATGTGAAGTCAGATTCCTCTGACATTTTATCAATATGGAAATAATTACAGTGCTTGAAGCTCCATCTTGTCTTTCATTTTGTGAGGCTAAATATATTTTTTGTTTGTTTCACAGCTGTAATGATATAGACAATAATGAAACTACTACCAAGGAACTAGAGGTAGGTTATCTAAATTTTACACTGGGTGCTCCTCATATATTTTATTCATTACAGGGTAATAGTATTCTGTCAAATGAAATATTCCCAGAGAAAAACACTTTTTTGATCTGCAGATTGAGGTTGACAATAAATATCACCAGTTAAGAAACTTAAGATACTATAGTTTTCATCCAAACCACAAATGTGAGCCTGTAAATGCAAAATTTTAAGGTTCCACCTTAAATATAGAAATACACCTAATAAATACCAAATCTAAAAATTGTCACGTTCATGGAGCTAGCTGCACCTCTCTTCCCTTTCTGGTCTCTCAGTGAACCCACCTCAGATTCTGGGCCTTTTTTGGGGTGGAATCTCAGTTGTTTTACCCTTTGTTCAGGAACTGGTTGCTCTATTCTGTGTATATCAGCTGCTTATCCTGCAGGTCTGACGGGCTTTGGGGCATCTTCAGGAACCTGTGACCAGTGATATTGACCAACAGACTCTTAAAACAAAAATGTTCCCACGCTGGAAGCCCTAGTTAAAATTACTTCAGCAGTAGAAATTTGCATATACTGTTAATATTTAATATTCCTCCCTAATTTTTTAATCTTTCAGGAAGCCATTCGAGTAATCATTGGAAATCTTGATAATTTACATCCATTTGCTACAGAACGCTTGACTATATTTCCATGTATCCTTTGCTCGGTGTGATAATAAATAAATTCAGTGAGCTAATCTGTGGGAAATTGTTTATATTATCGCAATGTGGAATTTATGGGCCAGATCCTCAGCTGGCATAAATGAATATTGAAGTCAATGGATCTATGCAGTTTACATTAGCTGAAGATCTGTCCCTATGTCTTCTGTTGCAGAATTATTATTTGAATGCACGCAGTGCTTTTAAATCTTTTTTAGGGTGGTGGCCCCTTTTTTGAAATCAATAATTTTCATAACTCTTTACCTTTTAAAGTAAAAACATACCTTGTAACAGTAAGATCATATAATGCAACTTTTACTAATATATTTGACCTCACAAACTTAAGGTTTTGGCCACCTAAAGTTATTCTGGAAATTTTATTTTCTTGCTTTAGAATTATAATGAAAAGTTCCATTACCTTTTTTGATCTCACTGGGGGGAGGGGCTGTCAGGTCACAACCCCAATGATGGAGAAACACTGGAGTGCACAAAAGTAAATATTAGCAACACCTAAAATTGCAGTGTTCGAGTATTTATCCATATGGATTCTGCTTCTATTGTGCCTCTGCTTCATGCGCGTGAGGTTGAATTTTCTTGGCCAGCAGCTTTGGTTGAGGCCTCACCCGTGCTTTGTGCTACCTTGTACCTTTCTTTGGAGGGCATAAAAGACAGAGCAGCCCTCAGTTTCTTCTTACCACCCATGGCAGGGAGATGGAACTTCCATAGTTACATAGCATTGAGGGCCAGAAGGGATCATCTAATCTGACCTGCATATCATTGCGTGGAATTTAATGCCCTAACACTCTTATGCTGACCCCAATGTCTTTAGTTTAACGAAAGCATTTCGGTCCTCAGGTAGTGTCGTGTGCCAGATGTTCTGCCTCTGCCTGGTTTGAAGACTCAAATCTGAGCCCCACGTACCTCCAGCCGCAAAAAAAAAAAATTCCTACACTAATAGAAATTTGCATACATTGTTAATATCCCTCCCTAATTTTTTTAATCTTTTTGAAAGCCATTTGAATAATTATTGGAAATCTTGATAATTTACATCTGTTTGCTACAGAATACTTTTACTACATTTCCGTGTATCCTTTGCATGGTGTCAAAATAAATTCAGTGAGCCCATGTATGAGACCTTGTTTAATTTATATTATTGGTATGTGGAATTTATGGGCCAGATTCTCAGCTGGCATAAATCAATATTGAAGTCAAGAGAGCTATGCAGCGTACATCAGCTGTGGATCTGTCCCTGTGTTTGTCTTCTGTTGCAGAATTTTTATTTGAGAATTTACTCTTACGAAGAGACTTTCCTAGACTTCTCTGAAACAAACAATCTCATGCCTTGCTTCCTAATTTTCTATAGAAACCAGTTGACAGATAGTCTGGCCTTTCCTATCCCATGAATGTTCTTAGGTAGGTCTTGATTGATTTTAGCTTGCTGAAACTCCTTTTATTAGCAGCCATGGTTATAGGAAGATGGCAAAAAATATGCGGTGCTGTTTCCCTCTTTTGGGAAACTTTCATTTAAAAGCCTTTCATGAATGTAGCTAAGAGCTCAATCTCATGCTTTCTGCTTTCAGAATTTAAATCCTTAGAGCAGCTGCTTGCTGTGTTTTAAGCATGCCTCTTTAGATCTTTGCTGCTTGTCCATTAAAAAAGAAAATCTTTCACTCTTACACATCCTCTTCTCCAGTTGTGATAATATTGTGTTTGAGATGGGGTTGAAAACCTTGTGTTCAGAAACTTTCAGGATTGGGTGACCTTTTGTCTTTTGCAAGTTTGCTTTGCATTACTTCCCTTGTCTGAGATGGTTTTTCTTTGGACTGTGTGGATATTCTTGATGTTTCAGCCTGTGAAGCAGTAGCTTCCTTACTGGCAATGAACCCAGAAGACTAATTCTGATAAAACATCTCAAAGGCGACCAAGTAAACTGCAAGCTGTTTGATTGTCAAGAACTGGACTCTGCAATTTTTTGCTCACAACATTAATTTTTTTTATGAGATAGCTACCATATCTCATCCAAAACAAGAAATTCAAACTCTGAAATGTTCATTTGCAAGCTATCTGCTTTCAGCATAAATTCTGGCATATGATTGTATGAAGCCTTTATCTTGTCTAAAGTGTTAAAAACCTTCAACCTGATTTCTATCCTTGCAGACCATCTTATTGTGCCTAGGCATTTTAATGTAAATACAAATTTGCTTTTTCAACACACCCTAATGATTAGTAGAAGTGGAAAACAGGGTATACAACCTTTGAACAATTCCAAAAAGTAGAACAATTTGGAACAACCATTGCAGCAGCTTCTCCAACAAGATTCAGTGTGTGGGCAGCACATGGGACAAAAGATGTGTGCTGATTTACCTGTTCAATTTGATTTTGAACACCTTTTGTATCATGCAGGCATGTTATCCCAGTTGTCATAGCTTTGTCCCCTGCAGTGAGCCATGTCCAAACCGTCTTTTTTCATCTTCTCTAAAATAACCTCCATAATATCCTCCCTGGTTTTGGTGTGGATATCAAAGGAGTTGATTTTATTTTTCCCAGTGGGTGCTCCACCCGTTTCTCCAAACCCCACCCTTGCTTTGCCTCTTCCCGCTCTGCTCTACCCCCTCCCCAAAGCACTTTCTGCTCTCCTCCATCCCCTGAGCACCTCCTGCCAGCTGCCAAATAGCTGAACAGCTGTGGCTGGTGGGTGCTGAGCACCACTTTTTTTTTCCATGGGTGCTTGAGCTCCAGAGCACCCATGGAAGCAGCCCCTATGGATATCAGTGAAATCTATAAAGCTCTCAACAACCTTCTCTCTGCTTTTCAAGACCTCAGCATACCTTAACACCTGAGACATTTGTTTCATTTGGGAGATGTCTGGATGTAATGAGACAGAAGTACGTAGCTTTTGTAATCTTGTCAAAAATAGTCTGCCGTACTTTTCTTGTGATCTTACCAATAAATTCGTTTTGAATTTCATTTGATAAATATGTCACCGTTACAGTACCAGCTTAATATCTTGCACATGATCTTGCAACATGCTGTCATCCTTTGCAAGCCTTTCAGGTAAATGCAAAAAATTACAATTAAAGGACTGTCTACTTTCTCACCTGCATCTTTCAAAACTAAACATCTCTCACCTAAATACAACAGAATAGCCAAGAAACAATGCAAAATATTGTGCCACACATACTTCTGCATCTGATAGCAGGGTTGAATATCTTTGTCAATTATGCTACCCATCCAATTTTAGGCTGTTGGGAAAAAATAAAATAAAAATACATTTGTTGAACCAAGAGCCTTCTTAGTATCAAGGCGCCTCTGCCTCATGGATCAGCTATAGTCCCCAGGGTTCGAATGAGGAGCACCAAATGCCTATTTTGTCTTGGTAATAGTTACATTTTATATCGCTGCTTCATTTGCAGATCCTTTTCCAAACAAACACAGAAATAGAGGGACACCAATCACAGGTTGTTCCTCTTCGAGTATTTGATCAAGGGTGCCATGGATTTGGAGAGCAGTGAGTCATACAAGGGACACTCTTTTCATAAGTCCTATTCTGCCAGTGGTCTGGTGAGCTGGGACTCTGCTCTCAGTACCTGGCAACGGGCCTCCGATCTCTTCATTTTAGGGTCATTACTCTGTTCAGGCCTCCAGGGATCAGTCTGTAATCTCTGAGGTGGTGTCTCAGTGCCATCCTTCATATCAACGGAAATGAGATAGAACAGTCACCCTATGAGAAACTGTTAGGACTCTGTCCTTTGAAATCTGACTGACTGAGGTTGGGTTCCTCTGGCACTGGTAAATCTTTGACATAGACTGTACACCAAGCATCTCCAGCACCAGTTTTGGTTACCAACCATTCTTCAGCACTAGAACCTTCCTCGGCACTGGTACCTTTCATGTTGCTACCTGTGGCACTGATACATTCAGTAATGTCCTGCTCAATGCCATCTGTCTTTACAGCATCCTGGGACCTTACCATTACACCAGAGCCAGATTTTCCTTTACTTAACCTGGCACTAGCAGTATTTCTCAATTGAGCGCTACAGTAGACGCTTGTTTGCAGCAACACCTTGTAAGAGCAACTGCCCCTTACGAGCAACATTTCCCCTGGGAACACTTTCCCTACTGTGAATTAACAACGATCCCCATGTGGCTTAGGAACCACATAGCAAAAGGCCCCCCCAATATGTTGCTACCAGTGAGCATCTACTGTACTAGTATCAGAACCCAAGCTACCTAAATTAAGTCTCCATCCACCAAGCTCCACTAGAGTCCCCAGCCCCCCTTTGACATTTAGAAGGGCACTCTGGTTTTCTCAGCATCTGTTAATACCTGATAAGATGGCTTCACTGTTTAAGATTATTCCTATTTTTCCTTCCCATCTATTCCTTAAAGGGAGACATTTCCCAAGTACAGCTCCATGTCACCTATATTCATATCAGAATGGGAATCTGAAAGGAAGGCTAAGAGACACTTACCTAGCCTGCATAAAAGACAGACATACAACTAATATAGGTCATACTCTTCTCATATGCCTTATCCACACAGTTTGCAAGCCTACCCTTATTCACCACCTTGAAATCCTCTGACTCAATTGTCTAGACTTCAGTTATCCAGAGACCATCACATCACAGATATCCTTCCCCTTTTAGGTCTCCTATGGCATTATTAGTGCCTTAACCTGCAGAGTGAAAAGATCTATATGTGAAGAGGGTCAAAGTGAGGAAGACCAGGAAAGAGAAGAAGCAGACCTTAAGGTTCCTGTGGTGATTTCATCCTCTTCCCTATATAAGGCTTTTAACTCCACTGTACCTTCTACTACTGATGACTTTAAGGCTTTCCAGCATTCTTTTGGAAGTTGTTAGAGAAAAATCAGATTATTTTATGTCTTACATACAACATTGAGTAGATTGGCTATGCTCATTTAATAATGGAGTCCTAGAACCAGCAGATTTACTTCAAATGGCAGCCTCTATTTCTGCCACTTCTAAAAGAGCTGACCACCAAGGTTCCACCTAAGGGTTTTGAATACTTTAAAACTTTTCCCTGCTCCTGATTCACTAGTAGTTGCTAATATTCATGATAAATCAAAACAGCAAAGAGGTCTGCACAATGAATTATCAAGCATTGCTTGTGAAATGTGACTAACTACAATGCAATAAGATTTGTGAAAGCAATTGAGGTCCATTCTATCTGAAGGTCAGTTAATCACTAAGACATCACTTCAAGCTGTTTTTGTTGCAGTAGTCAGATATACCAAAATACGTGCAAGCCATTACTGAGGATCTGCTGTTTGAGGGTCCCAGTTTATTTAATTTCAAGACAGTCTGAGCTCTTCACTCCCCTAGTGAGTCTAGAGTGATTCGTCTAACCTTTATACTCTGGATCAAAGGAGGAGGTGAAGTAAACAGCTCTCATCATTTTACTATCAGCAGAAATGGTCTGTGCCTCCCAGAAAAAGACCTTCTTTTCAATGGAGAAATTCAGTCTCTTGCTTGGTTATCTTCATGCAGGCAGCAAGTTTGACGTAAGAGTTAAGAGCCTTGCACAGATCTCTATGGTTCTGTACTAGTTTCCTTCCTCCTGCCCCTTCACCACCACACACAGACCATTTGGCAGCTATCACTTTTTTCCCCCAGGAGCCTGAAATGGAATTACTTTGGATTGTTGGGTACTGAAATTAAAAAAGGGCTATTTGTTCCAGCTTCAGTCCTTGCCTACCATCCTTTACTGTTGCTCCTCCTCCTCACAAGATGCGGAGATGAGGTTTTTTGCATCTTGAGGAGGTGCCCTCAAGTTCAGTACTCGTATTACTACTTTATTCTAAAAAATAAGAGGAAGGTGTCCCATTCTAGATCTCAGGTAACTCAACAAATTCATCCATTGCTTCAAGTCCAAGATAGTCATGGTGGATTCCTCCATAATTCTTTCCCCAGATCCTCCAAATTGGTTCATGGCTCTCAACTTTCAAGATGCATTCTGGAAGTTCCTCCATTTCATAGTAGGAAATACACATTACTAATAAACCCTATACAATAGTCCACTGTTTGGACTTTCCATGGACCAAGAATGTTTACCAAATATCTAGCATAGTATGGCAGCTCATCTAAGAGGACAAGGACAGTATATTTACTGATATCACAATGATTGGCTGACCCCAGGCAAATCTCGTTGACAAGTAACCAATAATTTTGTTTATTCAATTGACCTACTTACCACCCTGGGATGCAAAGTAAACTCTGAAAAATCCTGTTTTACTCCTGCTCATACAATGGAGTTCATAGGGGATTTAATAGGTCATGATGTCAAACAACTAACTCAGTTAAAGTTTTGTTGAAGTAATACAGTTAAGCAAAACTCAATAGAGAAAATAAACATACATACCAACTCTGTAACTGGAGAAATAAAGGAAGTTTTACTTTAGTTCACTTCTGACTAACTTCAGTGATCTCACCTCTTATATACTAGTTTAGAAAAAAAATCCTTTGATATGCTTGATCTTATTTTGAATCAATAAACCAATGATATTTAGAACTAACTTACCCCTACTGGGACAATGACCACAATTAGATCTTAATGCTTAAACATTAATCTATAGATTAATGTTTTGCTGTTACATTGATTACATAACACACCTCCTAAACCACATGTTCCTTGTCTATAAATATCTGTAATTGATAAAATAAATAAAGGATGTTCATTTTGTCAATTACTAATTCTGTTTATGACAACATGCATCTATAATAACAGGCATCCCTTTATATGCTATACATTTTTACAAAAAAGAGTTTAAAATGATCTGTTGACCATGAAACTCTTTTCATGATATCTAGTTTACATAATAAGCTAAAGCATCTTTTGATAATTATCTTATCACAGAAAAAACCTGCCCCATATCAGTTACAAGTGATCCCTATTTGGGCTAGGTTAGCTAAGACAGAGTAAAACCAAAGTGGTTAATTAAGTACAGTCTTACTGATTGATTACAGGCGTTATTTTCCTGATCATTTCTTTAACACAAAACACTATGATCAGCTAACTTTCATCTTATACACAAAGGATTATATACACTCCTGGACACTTGGGACTTTGGCTTACCTACAAAGAATCAAAGGATTATGATAGTTTGGTTCATTTACTAACAGGGCATTCTTTAATTGAAAAATCAGTGAAAGCATAACATCCATAGGATTGATTCTGAAATATGGTGGACCTCATCATAAAGTTACAGTCACCTGAGGACTTCAGCAAGAGAGTGTCTCAGATTTCTAGAGCATGTTACCTCCAATATTCTTGTGACTATACATCCCAGACTTTACATTCACCCTTGTCAGGGATGATTGAAGTCAGTTTATTAACCCAGCAAGCACGATCTGGACTTGTAAGTGTCAGTTCCTCAGGAAATTCTATCCTTGCTACACTGGTGGATGGACCCAGAGCAAGTTTACAAAGGGATAGCTTCCTTCGCCCTTTCCTGCCAAAATTTTGGTGATGGCTGTGTCCAAGTGTGACAGGGTTGGGACTCACCACCGCGGCACCTCCTGTTGGTCACTCTGGGAATTAGCTCAGTCCAAGTGGAGCACCCTCCACTGGTGGTGTCCCATCCATCTCTCGCCCTCTGTTTGGCATCTGGATCTGCGTTCCTCCCTTCTTGCAGGGTCCTCTTTAGGACACTACCTCTGGCAGTGCCCCCTAGTCCACACTCACCCCCTTCCAGGAGGTGTGTGTTATCAGCAGTTCTTCTCTTTGCCCCAGCCACAATGGCCAACCACACCCCAAAGTCTAACCCCTTTGGGCAGGGGTCTGGTGCAGTCCATGATGGCCACTCTTAAAGGCCAGGTGTAAGTGCAAGGGGGAAGTGGGGGACCCCGGCCCGCCCTCTAATCTGGGTCCCAACCCAGAGACCCTTTGGCGGCAGGCTTTCTGCCTGCTCTCCTTCTTTCCCCTTGTCTTTCTCTCTCCCTGGGCCGTTTCCCCTTTGGCCCCTTTGCACCAGCTAGGCCCTTTTCTCAGGGCCCGCAGCCTGCCAGGTACCAGGCGGGAGTTCCCTTCTGCTCCCTCCCGCCTGCGCAGCACTGCGCTGTCCCTGGTGCTAGTCTCCTAGCACAGGAGATAGACCTTCACCCTCTGAAGGCCTGGGAGAGACTGCCTACCTGCCTCTTGCCTGGGCACCCTTTATATAAGGCCTAGCCTGGCCCTGATTGTCTGCCTCTTGCTCAGCCCTAATTGGCTCCCCACAGGCCCTCTCTGGCTGCCTGTCTGCACAGCCGCTCTGGCCTGCTGTAGCCCAATCTGGCTTGGGGGTGGGGCACCGCCCCACCACACCAAGCAATGTTGTGGGGGTCACTTAGAGCATGTTCAGACACAAGGCATTTGGTGCTCAAGAGACTATTCCCTAAAAGTAAATGTTCTGGAGCTCAAAGGCCATCTGCTGAGCATGCAAAATATTCCAGTCTTTTCAAGGATCAACAGTTCAAAACATGACAAACAATACTACTGCCATGTGTTATATTAATAGGCAAGGAGGAGTAAGATCATCCCCTCTCTGTCAGGAGGGGATTAATCTTTGGAATTGGTGTGTACGGCATTCACTTACTCCCATAGCCCTACATCTGCCAGGAACTCAGAATTGCTTAGTAGACCATCTCAGCAGGAAGTACTTGAACAATCATGAATAGTCTCTCAAAGATTCAGTCTTCTAAAGAATTTTCCTCAAGTATGGTATCCCTGACATAAGCTTCTTTGTCACCAACCTGAATCAAAAGTAGCAATTGTTTTGTTCAGAGGATGTGTGACCAGGGTTCTCTACTGGGTACATTTCTGATGCTAGGGCTGGTGCAAGCATTTCCACCAGTTCCATTAATTCCCAAAGTTCTCAGGAAACTAAAGTAGGATAAGGCCTCATTAATAATATAGCACTACCATGGGCCAGGCAGTTTTGGTATTCAGACATATCTCTAATTGCCCTACCAAATCTGATGGACATCATCTCTCAGAATTGAGGCTAGATCCTGCACCCTGAATCTCCATTTCTGTATCTGACACCAAGAATGTTGGCTGGTTGAATGTTACTGACGGAAACTGCTCATCTGAAGTGCAGGACACTTTGATACAAAGCAGAAAAGTGTCTATGAGTCCACTTATTAATCTAAGAGGCAAAGGTCCTCTATTTGTGCCATTCAGCATCACCTGTGTGTTTTAGTGGCTACTATCTCATACTTTAGATTACTTATTCTCCTGGAAGCAATCTATTCTCTCCATTAGCGCGATTAGAGTCCACTTGGCTATAATATCAGCCTGCCACCTTTCCTTTCAGGGTTACATTATATTTTCACACCCCCTAGTCACTGAGTTTTTGGAGGTCTAATTCACATTTTTCATCTAGCTCAAGAACCGCCTTTTCCTCCTCCTTAGGATCTTAATGGAGCCTCCTTTTGAATCTGCTCTTTGAATCACTACTCCATTTAGATGGCATTCCTGATGGCCATTACCTTTGCTTGGAGGGTGGGGGGTGAAATTCAAGCTACTTACTCTGTATTCTGTGACAATGAACTGCCCATCAGGACCATCCTACATTTCTATCTAGGGTCACATTTTCACCTGAACCTGTCAGTTCACCTGACTGTATGTTTCCCTAAATCTCATTGAACTCCAGGGGAAGTTAACAGATTTTGGATGTTTTTGAGAGCCTTATCATATTACCTTAGTAGAACAAAATGCTTTTGCAATTTACTGAGACTCTTTTCTCCCCCAGCCTTTGGGGGTAATTCAAGGGGGGCAGGCCATCTCTACACAGAGACTATCTAAGAGAGTACCTAATTGCATAAGGACTTGCTACTAGTTGGCTAAGCAGTTTCACCCTCTGTATTAAAGCCCACTCACCTGGAGCCCAAGCAGCTACATTTGCATGCTTGAAGAATGTTCGAATCTCAGAGATTTGTAGCGGGGGCAATGTGGAATTCGGTACATGTGTTTATCCAACACTGCTCCATGGTTGCGATTGCTAGATCTGACTTCTAGCTAATCACCAGGTGTGTGATCCACATGAACAAATACTTGAAGACCAGTTCCTCACCTTACAGTAAGGTGGTTCTTTTAGATGTTTTGTCCATGTGGATCCCATCACCCTATCTCCTTCCTCACTACTATAGAGTCCTATATAGCGTGGAAAGTCTGTGCTGGTGAAGTAACTGAGTGATGTTTAGGTCCAGTGCCTTTTTCGCCCTGGGATGGGGAGGTATGAGGACACTTCTGGCTAATATTCCATTTCACATGACTGGGGCACATGCACAAGCATAACAGGATCCACATGGACAAACATCTTGAAGAACCAGTTGTTATAAGGTAAATAACTGTTTTTAGTCACATTTTGAACAAGTCTATTCTGTATATTTGATAGTGTACTTATGAAAGGTACTTTAATTAAAAATTTAAATGTTACTTTCAATGAACATTCAAGGGTTTATTTTGATAGTCTTCATGGAGGTGCCGAGTATATTACTTTGAGTGAGGATTTCAGGACTAGGGCCTAGTAAAGAAACTGCTTGAATCTGGGGTGAAAACACAAACCACTGATAAAAGAAAAAAATGCTGATCATATAGAATTTTTCTTATAACTACACAGATAAGTTAATGTACAAGAGTATGGTACATATGTTTATAAAGGTACACTTTTGAAGCAGTGAATGGAGATTTAGCCACATGATTTTTATTCACCTTATATAATTTTAATGTTACATTTTAAAGCCTTGACTCCACTATCCAGATTTAAGTAAATGGGAGAGAGTATCAAAACTGAGATTCAAACATGGGGATACATTTCTTGCTCCGTATCCTCATGTTTGCACTATGTATGTTGAACTCAATTCATTTCAGCAAAATATATTTGTTGGTAAGTTTGTAAGGTTAAGGTTAAAGAAATACTGGCAACAAATGTATACTATTATAGCGTGACACAATTGTCACATGAAACCAACTGATTTTTCCTATTCTAAGGTGGCTTTCCCATGAAATACTAATTGAGACATTTGCTGCTTTTTCTTGACCTTGTTTTCCACATAGGCACTATGTAGGAGTTGGGTGTCTAGGTCTACAACAGTTTAGTCCTGAGGGCGTTCTGTGCCAAAAAATTAAAATTCTGCTCACAATATTTTAAAATTCTGCAAATTTATTTGTCAAAGAAATGTGGAGGCTCCAGCATGGCATTGGGGAGCACAAGCCACTGGCTGAATTGAGGTGGGAAATCACTGTGCAACTACCGCCCACCCCGCCCGGCATGGACTCAGTGGTGAGGCTGCACCCAACCCTGGCACAGTGCAAGGACGGGGCCTGCCCCAGAAACACTCCAGGGCCCTGCCCCTCCATGCCAGGTGCACCAGGTAGGCTTAGCAAGGCAGGATCCAAATGTGGAGGGGCTTAGCATGGGGGGGATCCAGGTGTGGGTTGAGAGGGTTCTATGTGGGGCAATCTGGGTGGAGGCGTCTCAGTGGGGGATGCACAGGGGGGTTAGGGGGTTTTAGGTGCAATGGTAATGGGACTCTGCAAAGGGGTCCAGTGTAGGTGGTTGGGCTCAGCAGGGGGTCGGTGTGTGGGATATAGAGCTCAGCAGGGGTGTGTGGGTGTAGGGGGGCTCAATGGGGGGGTCCAGATTCATAGATTCATAGAATATCAGAGTTGGAAGGGACCTCAGGAGGTCATCTAGTCCAACCCCCTGCTCAAAGCAGGACCAATCCCCAATTTTGCCCCAGAACCCCCTAAATGGCCCCCTCAAGGATTGAACTCACAATCTTGGGTTTAGCAGGCCATGCTCAAACCACTGAGCTATCCCTCCCCCTGAATGCTGGGGGAATAGGGCTTAGTGGGGTGGAGATCCAGGTGCAACTGGTTGGGGCTTGGTGGCATGGGGATCTGGGTGCAGGTGGCTTGTCCAGGGGAAGTGTGGGGGGATGAGGCTCAGCAGGAGGGTCTGGGTATGAATGGGGCACATGGATGTGGGAGCAGCTCCCTGTAGAGGGATCCTTCCCACTGCAGCTGAGGAGCGATGGGTGCAGGAAGCAGGGGGGCATTGCAGAGCTTCCTGCAGCCAGGGGAGAAGTCTGGTGGTGGGTCTGACCTGATCCTGGATGCCATGCATGGGAAGAGGAAGTCCCGTCCTCCCCAGCCCAGACTAGCAGCTGAGCTGAGCTGGCACAGGGTAGGAGTCATAAGCTGGGTCTTCCCCCATTCTGCCTCCTGCCCCACAATGTTTTACCTCTTTGCCAGCTGCCCTGGGCGCCCGAAACATACTGCTGGGGAGGATCAAATGACTGCTCTTGTGGCTTCCCTTTGCATCAGAAAGTCGTTTTTCTGTGGGAAAGCAAAGAAATCTGCCGGGGACATAAATTCTGTGCATGTGCAGTTGCGCAGAATTCCCCCAGGAGTAACAACAATGTAATCTTTAAATGCAGTGAAAGGGGAAGGTGACTATCCTTTAAGCTGCTGCCCACATTTGGCTGAGGGTATGAATAATCACATCCTTGTGTGCTTGGGGCACATGTGCACCAAGTTACATCTGTACTTGTAGTTAGGGGTGTGATTCCCAGCTTGTGTAGACATACTTGCGATAGTTTGATAGTAGTGAAGGTCACAGTAGCATGTGCTGCAATAGTGGCATCATGGGCTAGGTGCCCTGAATATGTATCCACAGGGTCCTGGCTAGCCCATTCTGCTACTGCCTATGCTGCAGCTACACTACTATTTTTAGTGTGCCAGCTCAATGAGTGCTAGCATGAGTATCTTTATGTGATCTGGGAATCACAGCCTTATCTCCATGTGTTAATATACCTCAAAAGTGGAATCCATATGAACAATGTAACTTGAAGATCCACAGTTATTGTGAGATAAGTAAGCATTCTATCTTGTTATGACTTTTTCTGCTAGATTAAAGAGCCATGTACTATGAGAAATTTCTTTTCTACCTAGGTATTTGTAGATTCTGATTATATCACCTCATAAACTTCTCTGGCATTACTTAAATAAATGAAGCTTCTTTGTCTCTCACTGTAAGGCAAATTTTCGAGACCTTAAATCATTCTTGTTAAAAATGTGTACCTTATTTCTGATGTGATTTTTTCAGGCTTTATCTTCCAGCTATTGGTTCTTATGCATTTCTCTACTAGAATAAAGAACCTAAGATCAATGAGTCATTAGTATGATAAATATTTCTCAAAATATTTAGAAGGGGAGATCCTTTCTTCAACCATCCGCTCAAATTATTATAGGGAGGGGGAGTTCATGTAAGAGCTTTGACTTTCAGGAATTGAAGCTCCACATAAACACTTCGGAACAAGGACCCATCAGATCATCTCTTGGATTTTTATTCCTCAGATCAGAGGCAACCCTATGCAGATTTTCCTACAAAACATGGTTGCTGTGTACTGTATGAATAGGCAGGGAGAAGCTAGGTCTCCCCTACAGTCTTTGGAGGCATTGCATCTGTGAGATTGATGTATTTAGACTCATGGGACAATGTAGTGTCCTCATTCTTTGCTCTAGTGAGAAACTAGTTTAGCTTTCTGAAGTTTAAAGTTTTGTAGTTAGCATATTGTTAGGTTTTCTTTGCCATTTGACACTTTCTTTTTCTAGTTTAGTATAGTGATAGAGTTTCTTTTGTTTAGGAATTCCTCTCCTGGTACAGACCCTCCCTCAATATATCCTACTATACAAGGACATACTCCCCTGTACATGATCCAAGATTATGGAACCCAAATTGCCAGGCTTCAGAATTTACCCATCATGAGGCTCAGCCATGGGAGTCAGCAACAGACATGCCACAGAGCCTGTTTCTGGGAAAGGGCTATATACCAGCATGCTGCTGTATATGCAGATCATTCTTAAGAAGGACCCAGAAGAGCAGGGAGGTGAAACTGAAGCTCCTTCTCCTAGGGAGATCGATGCAGGTAGACTGTAACACAGGCAGAGTCAGATCCTCCAAAAATCTCTCGTTATTGGGCCCTTCCAGTTACTTCAGTGCTTCAACCAGCCTTGACACCACACCAAACTCCTGTGGTACCCAACTAAATCTCATATCAGCTGCACTACAGGTGACACCCAAGAGAGGTTGTAAAGAGCACCCCTCCAGAGACTCCAACCAGCACTGATTCCCCTGCATGGAACAGGGATGCAGAACCTTTCCTAAGATTTTGCCATGAGCAAGTCTTAAAATGAAGTCCATATGCGTTGGTACCAATGGTCACTTTTAAACCAAGGACCACATTACTTCTGATGGCAAGTTGGTCACCAACACTTTGGCACCAACTATGCTGGTACCAAAGTCATTGACCTCAGCCAGGATGGTACTGTGTAATACCATTCTGCAATTCTGTGTATCCTTGACATTGGTGCCTGCGATGCTTTCTTGACACCCAGAACAGTAAGCCACTGTGTTACCCCTTTGCCTCAGCAAGAGAGAGTTTTGCTGGAGCTTAAACTGTGTGTATCAGCTCCTTGCCACACCAGTCTGTCTGCCTCACCAGGAAACTCTTTGAGACACTGCAGTCTTAATCTTGCCTTGCAGGTAACATTCAGTGAACCCCAGATCCTGAAACCCTGAAAAAGTGTTCCTCTGCAGTATCCAGTGCCTATCAGTGTACACTTGCAGAAACTACCAAGTCCACTGTCTCCAAAAGAACAGAAGATACACCAGCCTGCTGGCTCAACTGAGAATGCACACCTCACTTTAGTAGAACAGCACAGAGATTAATTTGTAATAAAACAAGAATAAGTTCATTAGTAAAGACTGGAGATCTAAAGTGATACTAAGCAGAGACAACAGAAACAGAAAATGGTTTCTTTCTAGTGTCTAAAACTTAACAGACTACAATTCTGATCTCAGGCAATTTCTCACCTCCACTCAGTTCTCAGCATCCTCAATCCACATGGTTGGGGGAGCCACCTTTAACAGAAGAGCCCTGGCCCCGTTGGCCCTAAAGTGATGGATAACACCACATTTCTTCCCTTTTGTAGTCCATAAATCTTTGAAGTGTATGCCTTGAAAAGTAAGACCAGACAAAGTTCCTCTCCCCTGATCCTTGTTCTTTGGAGCCTTCTTCAATTTCAGGTCAATTTGCTTTTTTGATTGGCTTGATCACTTTGTTTCCCTGAGATGCAAATGTACTTTTATTTTCCCATGATTGTAATCAAGCCAGGCTGTTTTGTCATCTGTCTGTTAGCTTGATCCGTGTAGACAGATAAATCCACATTCCTTTGTCTAGAGCAGGCTTGTTTATAAGCTGCCTCCAAAACATTTTTAAGAACATATTTCCAGCACACACATGTAACTTTTTATACACAACCTATACATACACCACACAATCATGATCAGTTTTCAAGACACAGGCTAAATATTCTGATAACAATATTTTTGGTGTGCTCTTTGCCAGTTGGCATAAAGGGACTCTTAGGATCATAGTGCCCCATATAACACTGAAGGACTCTACCAATGGTTCTAGGATCACCCCTATTTGATCAGCTCTGGGAAATTGTCATAAGGCTGCCTTGGTAATGACTTAAAGGCAGAGTGCAGCAGAAAGATCATTTCTGCCATTGGAGGAGGACTACCCCTTTTCTCCTTCAGAGGCCTGCAGCAGAGCCTCTGCTCCTGGGAACCTCCCTCATTTCTGTTGATGGCCCAATGGGGGTATGACATGGACCATGAACTTGAAACTCTTAAGGGAAGTGGAAGAACATCAAGGTTGCACAGAAAACCCCCATCTTGATACTCACTGATGTGCTGACCACACTATCTGTACTGGCCCAGGCCGTATTGATCCCTCTGAAGGATAGATCCATATACAAAGCAATCATCATTGTTCATGGTATCCGGAGCCAGGTCTCTCCCACTGATAATGTAAGTCTCGTTGGCCCCAAGCCAGCCCTGGCTAGTGCAGGGAGACGAGAAGTTTAGCAGAGAAGAGCACTTCAGAGCAGGACCTCAACTAGAAGCCATGCAAGTTGATGGCTGTGCTGGAGGAAAACATTCTTGGTTTAGAGGAGCAAGGTGAGATGCTACTAAGAATCGGAGAAGCTGGTAAGTTCCTAGACACCCAGCTTTGGGAAACACCTGTACCCCATGTTGAAGAAAGAATGGAACTGGCCACAAAGGAATAATTCAGAGAGGAAGCCTTTGAGGAGGCCTGACAGTTCGTAAGTACCAGAGGCAAGAATTCACGGCAGCCTTCTACACAGTTGGAGACATGAGGATAGGCAGACTATGACCACCGAAGAGAAGAGAAGCAGGAGGAATTCCGCACAGCTAGAAGCCCTAAGGTGGAAACCAGACGTGTCATTTACCCGATATGCCTACCACATTGTGAAAAATTGGGATGCCTGGATATCAGGAGCAAGTGTTAAATCTCCAGAAGATTTGCCCTTCCTAATGCAAATGGAGCAGTTCTTAGAGGGTGTTCCTGAGGAACTAGAAAGATACATCCTAGATGGGAAGCCCAAAACTGTAATCAAGGCTGGGGGAGATTGGAGCCAAATGGGTGGAGGTGGCAGCAAAGAAAATAACTGGTCGCAGTTGGAGCGGATACCAGAAGTGGATACCAGACCACACCCTACTACCAGGGGCAGCCCAAGGCACCAGCTACCCCCGAAGGAACCCTCCAGCCACCTTATCATCCCGCCACACCGTTCTCCAGCAATCCAGCTCACCCCAGTGACCCGTCAGCTGGACGATGTTTTAAATGTAATGAGCAGGGGCATGTAAAGGCCAACTGCCCCAAGAACCCCAACAGATGACAGTTCATTGCACCGGAATCACACCAGAGGTCCTCAGGCCCAGATACCTCCCAGATACCCTCGGAGCGGAGGGAAACTGTGAGTGTGGGCAGGAAGAAGTTTACTGCGTGGAGGGACACCGGAGCACAAGTGTTGGCTATCCATGCTTCCTTAGTAAACCCCAATTTAATCAACCCAGAGATTCAAGTGACGATTCAACCTTTCAAGTCCAACTCTTTCAATTTGCCTACAACCAAGTTGCCTGTCCAGTACAAGGGCTGGTCAGGAATGTGGACTTCTGCAGTCTATGATGATTATCCCATCCCCATGCTGTTGGGGGAAGACTTGGCCAATCACGTGAAGCGAGCCAAGAGGGTGGGAATGGTCACCCACAGTCAGGCTAAGCAAGCTGTCATGCCTAACTCTGTTCCAGAAACTTCTACCAGGACCCGATCAGAGATAATGGAACTGGACCCCATGCCATCGTCTGCAACAGCAGTAGTGGATCCAGTCACAGAGACCCAGACAGCGCCAGTCTCAGAACCAGAACCAGCGGAAAAACCAGCACCAGAACCATTGCAAGCACTGAACCCACTACTTGCAACCCCACCACCAGAGGGCCCCACCGAACCTGAACCGGCAGCAGCCGATAAACCTACACAAGAGGCTCAGCTGGAGCCTGAACCCCAACATAGTGCACCAGCAGAGAGCAGTTCACGGTCAACAGAAGCAGCTCCATCCCCTACATCGCTTCCAAAGGGACCAAGCATAGCTCCACTATCTAATGAGGAACTGATGTCTCCAGCATCAAGGGAACAGTTCCAGACCGAACAGGAAGCAGATGAAAGCCTCCAGAGAGCTTGGGTGGCAGCACGGAGCAACCCACCACCTCTCAGCTCTTCTAATCGATCCAGGTTTGTTGTAGAAAGAGGACTTTTATACAAGGAAACTCTTTCTGGTGGACACCAGGAAGACTGGCATCCTCAGAGAAAGTTGGTAGTTCCAACTAAGTACCGGGTCAAGCTCTTGAGCTTAGCTCACAATCATCCTAGTGGCCATGCTGGGGTGAACAGGACCAAAGACCGTTTGGGGAAGTCATTCCACTGGGAGGGAATGGGCAAGGATGTTTCTACCTATGTCTGGTCTCGTGAAGTATGCCTGTCATAAATATAAAGGGAAGGGTAAACCCCTTTAAAATCCCTCCTGGCCAGAGGAAAAATCCTCTCGCCTGTAAAGGGTTAAGAAGCTAAAGGTAACCTCGCTGGCACCTGACCAAAATAACCAATGAGGAGACAAGATACTTTCAAAAGCTGGGAGGAGGGAGAGAAACAAAGGATCTGTGTGTCCGTTGGTATGCTGCTTTTGCTGGGGATAGAACAGGAATGGAGTCTTGGAACTTTAGTAAGTAATCTAGCTAGGTATGTGTTAGATTATGATTTCTTTAAATGGCTAAGAAAAGAATTGTGCTGAATAGAATGAGTATTTCTGTCTGTGTGTCTTTTTTGTAACTTAAGGTTTTGCCTAGAGGGATTCTCTATGTTTTGAATCCAATTACCCTGTAAGGTATCTACCATCCTGATTTTACAGAGGTGATTTCTTTACTTCTATTTACTTCTATTTCTATTAAAAGTCATCTTGTAAGAAAACTGAATGCTTTTTCATTGTTCTCAGATCCAAGGGTTTGGGTCTGTGGTCACCTATGCAAATTGGTGAGGATTTTTACCAAACCTTTCCCAGGAAGTGGGGTGTAAGGGTTGGGAGGATTTTGGGGGGAAAGACATGTCCAAACTACGTTTCCCAGTAAACCCAGTTAGAGTTTGGTGGTGGCAGTGGATGTTCCAAGGACAAAGGATAAAATTAATTTGTACCTTGGGGAAGTTTTAACCTAAGCTGGTAAAAGTAAGCTTAGGAGGTTTTCATGCAGGTCCCCACATCTGTACCCTAGAGTTGAGAGTGGGGGAGGAACCTTGACAATGCCAAAGAGTGGGAAAACCCCAAGACCAGGTCAAAGCCCATCTCCAGCCACTCCCCATCATTGAGGTTCCATTTCAGCGAGTAGCTGTGGCTATTTTGGGTCCTTTTCTGAAAAAGACACGCAGAGGAAAGCTGACTTTCATGGATGTTGCCACCTGATGGCCGGAAGCAGTAGCTCTAAGCAACACCAGGGCTAAAAGTGTGTGCCAGGCACTAACAGACATTTTTGCCAGGGTAAGTTGGCCCTCCGGCATCCTCACAGATGCAGGAACTAATTTCCTAGCAGGAACTATGGAAAGCCTTTGGGAAGCTCATGGGGTAAATCACTTGGTTGCCACTCCTCCACCATGCCATTTGTTTGATGGTGGTAAGAAGTTTAATGGAACTTTGGGGGCCATGATACATAAATTCTTAAATGAGCACTCCAATGATTGGGACCTAGTGTTGCAGCAGTTTTGCTGTTTGCCTACAGAGCTGTACCACATCCTAGTTTAGGGTTTTCACCATTAGAACTTGTATATGGCCGTGAGGTTAAGGGACCATTACAGTTGGTGAAGCAGCAATGGGAGGGACTTACACCTTCTCCAGGAGCTAACATTCTGGACTTTGTAACCAACCTATAAAACACCCTCCGAAACTCTAGCCCTTACGAAAGAAAACCTAAAGGATGCTCAAAAAGAGCAAAAAGCCTGGTATGATAAACATGCCAGAGAGCGTTCCTTCAAAGTAGGGGACCAGGTCATGGTCTTAAAGGCGCTCCAGGCCCGTAAAATGGAAGCATCGTGAGAAGAGCCATTCATGGTCCAGGAGCGCCTGTGAGCTGTTAATTATCTCATAGCATTCCCCACCTCCAACCGAAAGCCTAAGGTATACCATATTAATTTTCTAAAGCCCTTTTATTCCAGAGAATTAAAGGTTTGTCAATTTACAGCCCAGGGAGGAGAGGACGCTGAGTGGCCTGAAGGTGTCTACTATGAAGGGAAAAGTGCTGGTGGCATGGAAGAGGTGAACCTCTCCAGGACCCTTGGACATATGCAGTGACAGCACATCCAGGAGCTGTGCACTAGCTACTCGCCGACGTTCTCAGCCATCCCAGGACTGACTGAACGGGCATACCACTCCGTTGACACAGGTAATGCTCACCCAATTAAAGTCCAACCTTACCGGGTGTCTCCTCAAGCTAAAACTGCTATAGAACGGGAGATCCAGGATATGCTACAGATGGGGGTAATCCGCCCCTTTGGCAGTGCGTGGGCATCTCCAGTGGTTCTAGTTCCCAAACCTGATGGGGAGATACGTTTTTGCATGGACTACCGTAAGCTAAATGCTGTAACTCGCCCAGAGAAGTATCGAATGCCATGCACAGATGAGCTATTGGAGAAACTGGGATGGGCCCAGTTCATCGCTACCTTGGACTGAACCAAGGAGTACTGGCAGGTATCGCTAGATGAATCTGCCAAGGAATGGTCAGCCTTCGCCACACATGTCGGGCTGTATGAATTTAATGTACTCCCTTTCAGGCTGCGGAATGCATCCGCCACCTTCCAAAGACTTGTAGATGGTCTCCTAGCGGGATTAGGAGAATATGCAGTCGCCTACCTTGACGATGTGGCCATATTTTCGGATTCCTGGGCAGAACACCTGGAACATCTACAAAAAGTCTTCGAGAGCATAAGGGAGGCAGGACTAACTGTTAAGGCTAAGAAGTGTCAAATAGGCCTAAACAGAGTGACTTACTTCGACACGAGGTGGGTCAAGGAACTATCAGTCCCCTACAGGCCGAAATGGATGCTATCCAAAAGTGGCCTGTCTCAAAGTCAAAGAAACAGGTTCAATCCTTAGGCTTGGTCAGTTATTACAGGAGATTTGTACCGCAATACAGCCAAATCGCCGCCCCACTGATAGACCTAACCAAAAAGGAACAGCCAAATGCCGTTCAGTGGACCGAAGAGTGTCAGAAGGCCTTTAACCAGCTTAAAAGCGACACTCATGTCTGACCCTGTGCTAAGGGCCCCAGACTTTGACAAACCGTTTCCAGTAACCACAGATGTGTCTGAGCATGGTGTGGGAGCAGTTTTAATGCAGGAAGGACCGGATCAAGAATTCCACCCTGTAGTGTTTCTCAGCAAGAGGCTGTCTGAGAGGGAAAGCAACTGGTCAGTCAGTGAAAAAGAATGTCACGCCATTGTCTATGCTCTGGAAAAGCTATGCCCATATGTTTGGGGATGGTGTTTCCACCTGCAAACCGACCATGCTGCGCTACAGTGGCTTCATACTGCCATGGGAAATAACAAAAAAAAATTATTCAGTGGAGTTTAGCTCTCCAAGATTTTGATTTCGACATCCAACACATCTCAGGAACTTCTAATAAAGTGGCTGATGCACTCTCCCATGAAAGTTTCCCAGAATCAACTGGTTAAAATTGTCCTTGAGATGTGGAAAATATTGTTAGTCTTTATATACTTGGTAGTATATTTAGAGGTGCATGTGTCTTATTAACTCTGTTTTCTCTTAGAGGTCCAGGAAGAGATCCCAGCCAGTGTTTCACCCTATCTGTGATTTGGGGGGCATGCTATAAATATAAAGGGAAGGGTAAATACCATTAAAATCCCTCCTGGCCAGAGGCAAAACCCTTTCACCTCTAAAGGATTAAGAAGCTAGGATAACCTCGCTGGCACCTGACCAAAATGACCAATGAGGAGACAAGATACTTTCAGTAGCTGGGGGGAGGGAGAAACAAAGCCTCTCTCTCTGTCTGTGTGATGCTTTTGCCAGGGACAGAACAGGAACGGAGTCTTAGAACTTAGTAAGTAATCTAGCTAGGTATGCGTTAGATTCTGATTTCTTTAAATGGCAGAGAAAGTAGGCGGTGCTGAATGGAATGTATATTCCTGTTTTTGTGTCTTTTTGTAACTTAAGGTTTTGCCTAGAGGGATTCTCTATGATTTGAATCTAATTACCCTGTAAGGTATTTACCATCCTGATTTTACAGAGGTGATTTTTTTACTTCTATTAAAATTCTTCTTTTAAGAAACTGAATGGTTTTTCATTGTTCTTAAGATCCAAGGGTTTGGGTCTGTGGTCACCTGTGCAAATTGGTGAGGATTTTTATCAAGCCTTCTGCAGGAAAGGGGGGTGTAACGTTTGGGAGGATTTTGGGGGAAAAGACGTTTCCAAACGGAGTCTTTCCTAATAATACTGGTTAGATGTTAGGTGATGGCAGTGAAAATCCAAGGACAAAAGGTAAAATAGTTTGTACCTTGGGGAAGTTTTAACCTAAGTTGGTAAAAGTAAGCTTAGTGAGTTTTCATGCAGGTCCCCATATCTGTAGCCTGGAGTTCAGAGTGGGGAAGGAACCTTGACAACTACCGTTGCATGAGATCTACTCATCAGGCGAAGAGAAGAGATTTACTTGTATGGGGTTGGTGGTGCAGAGGAATGGGGGGCAGAAGGAAGGGGAACTTGGGTGTACACTCGTCCTGCTCGATGCTTCTCTAGAATGCAAAGCAGCTGCAAACCCAATTTAACTGGCCAATATGCTCTAGCTGCTTTGTCCTAGTCCAGAGCAGTGTAAAGAAGCTAGAAAGTACTGGTGAATGTGATTTGAAAAGTTAAATTAAAAATATATATATTTAAGGCACCTAAACAGATTTAATTTTGCTTTATAGTGATATCATGTAATAACCATACAACTATAATAACACATAATTTGTGATCACAAATTAGATGAGTTAAGGTTGAGTATATTTAAAGGCACATTACATCCTTCCCATCCCGTCCTGTCCTGCTAGAGGACAGCTTTAAGGTTGTTTTGATGCCCTGACTATTCATTTCCATACCTTAAAATATCTAGGTTTCTTTTAAGTTTAATTTTCAACTCTGAATTCCCTGGATATATTGTGTATTTGGTGGATAGTTATAACAGCCATTTAATGTATGTTATTCAGATTGTTTCCCCTTCTCACATCAGTGCCCTGGTCTGACACCAGTGTCATCTCTTTGCCAAGTGGTGGCAGGTAGGGCTTTCCAGTTGGTTGCCCAGTGGAGGAGAAATCAGCGATACAGAATCTAGATATATTTGAAGCATAACTTGTTTTATTTACATAGATACCAGTTCTGGAACAGAGATATTCACGCACAGCATGAAGGGCAATTCTTTCCTTCAGCAGTCCTAGCCAAATGCCAATGCCTGTTCCCAGAGAGCAATTCTGCCTCAAGAATTGACTCTAATCCAAGAACAAGATAGAGAGCCAACTCTCCTACTGCTCACACAGCTCCCTCTCCAAGGACCACTGCCTCTACATAGACGCTTGCATAATCTAAATCTAACAACATTATAGCATGTCTTCCCAAGACTGAATATTTACTCTCATGCTAAGAAAAGAAAACCATAGACGACTGTGCAACAGCTCCATGTGAAAAACAACTGCTGTAATATATAGTCTTCACCTTAACTCCATTTTAATGTAGTTTGTCTGAAAATAGAATATTATAATCTATACTAAACAATATAAACTAAATAATTACCCTTATTTTTCACTTACCAATGTTTAGCTAGTTCCTAAAGATCGAGGTATTTTTTTCATGCTTTGTGTGTATATAAAAAGATCTTCTACACTTTCCACAGTATGCATCCGATGAAGTGAGCTGTAGCTCACGAAAGCTTATGCTCAAATAAATTGGTTAGTCTCTAAGGTGCCACAAGTACTACTTTTCTTTTTGCGAATACAGACTAACACGGCTGTTACTTTGAAACTCCTCCAGTATGTAGTCTTTATAGCAGGAGCAGGCAAACTATGGCCTGTGAGCCACATCTGTCCCATCAGACCATTTAATCCGGTCTTCAGCTCCCGCCGGGGAGCGGAATTGGGGTTTGCCCTGCTCAAGCCGGGGAGTGGGGTCGGGGGCTTGCCCTGCTCCATGCAGCTTCCAGGAAGCAGCTGGCACGACTGCCCCTCTGGCTCGACCCCCACCCCCCTGGCTCCTACATAGTATGAGGAGGCATGGCCAGGCAGCTCTGCACACCACCCCATCCACAGGCGCTGCCCCCACAGTTCTCATTGGTCACGGTTCCTGGCCAATGGGACCTGCAGGGGTGGCACCTGCGGATGGGGCAGCATGCAGAGCTGCCTGGCTGCGCCTCAGAGCCGGAAGGGCACATGCTTCCGGGAGCTGCCTGCACCCTTGAGTCCCCCCCACCACGACCCAGTCCCCTGCCAGAGCCCTGATCTCTCTCCTGCCCTCCGAACCCCTTGATCCCAGCCCAGAGCCCCCCCTTGTACCCCAAGCTCCTCATCCCTGGCCCCACCCCAGAGCCCTCACACCCCTCTCCTGTACTCTAACCTCCTGCCCCAGCCTTGATCTCTCTCCCGCCCTCCAAACCCCTCAGTGCCAGCCTGGTGCCCCCTCCTGAACCCTAAACCCTTCATCCGCAGCCCCACTCCAGAGCCCTCCCGCCCCGTATCCCAACCCAGAGCTCTCTCCTGCAGCCTGAACTCCTCATTTCTAGCCCCATCCCAGAGCCCTCACCCCCTCGCACGCTTCTACCCCCAATTTCGTGAACATTCATGGCCCACCATACAATTTCCATACCCTGATGTGGGCCTTAGGCCAAAAAGTTTGTCCACCCCTGCTTTATAGGCTAGACTTCGAATTCCAAAAGACTGCTTTCACCCAAGCAGACTATATGCCAATTTCTCAGTTTCAGCATGTAGTATGTAAATCCCACATCGACTCTAAATTGCTTGTTTAATTCCATGAAATTAAGCTGTGCTGCAGTAAATATATTTTAAAATTAAGTAATGGAGTTCTTTCCTAAATATTTACTGTATTATATATTACAGGAAAAGAAGTAAATATGGATGCTTGTTACTTTGTAAGTAATGCTTTCTTTGAGTTTTATGGTACATGGGCCAGAGAAGGGAATGTAGAAAAACATACTGCTTGGAATTATTACATTGCAGCCCCGCCACCCCAACAACTCCATATCTCTCCCCTTTTAGGTCCCAGTCCAACAAGCCATTTAACCATGTGTTTACCTTTAAGCAAAGGAGGCCTGATCCAAAACCCATTGTCTTCAATGGTCAGATATTCCGGGTTGTAATCCAGACCAGTGAGGGTCTGTGTTGCCCCTGCTCTGCAACCTCGGGTGCCTCACAAAGCTTTGCTCTGATAGCTTCCAGCTTGGGTTGCTCACAATCAGCCTGCCAGCAAGTCACACCCTGAGTGTCTGTGTATAGCCACAGCCCTGGTCCAACAACTCTGACTCCAGCAGCTTGTCAGCAGCACATGATCCACATTCTGGCTTCCAGCAGCTTTGGTTACTACGTGCAGGTTGACAGCAACATACTCCTAGAACCAAATTTCCCCTCCTCCCCTGCAAATATATGTTCTGCACTGTCCAGCCCTCTCTTGGACAGTTCAGGTATTTTCAGTCTGTTGCCCCTCAGTATCTAACAGTTTGCTACTTTAAATGTAGTTACCCATGCATTTCAGTGTAGACTCACCATTGGATTAAAGGATAAAACATTTATTTAACTACAAAGATATGGGTTTTAAATGAGTACAAGTATAAGGCACTAAAGCCAGAAATGTTTGCAAGAGAAATAAAGATAAAATGCTTTTTAGTACTAAAACTTAACAAACTAGACTTGATTCAAGGTGCAGTCCCTTACCATATGCTCCCAGTAGCTTTGCTGACCAAATTCTCAGGCCAGGATCTTCTCCCAAGTCCAAGGGCTGTTTCTTTTGTTGTCTTAGGTGAAAGAGAGAGAGGTGGATAGGGAGAGTTACATTGGGGTATTTTTGCACTTCCCTGTTCTAGTCCAGTCCCCTTTTGAAATGCATTTTCCTGAGGGTTACCACTAGATAAACTTAATTCCTGCTGTGAGGACAGAGACAAGGAGTTCAGTGGTGAAAAAGGTTCAATGCCGCTGTTTGCTAAAATGCAGATCCATTTTTTCCTGCTCCCCCTTTTCTGCCAAAGAATAGCCTCTTGACAAGTGATTGCCCATCAACTTTGATACCTGGCAAGAGGTGTAAGCTTGTCTTTCGTGTTTGAGAAACTAGTTTACTCAGACTTGCCTGGTAAACACATCAGACCTAATTTCAATTTGTTTATAACTTTACATATAATGTTGCCACATACATTTCACGATGACATTATTGACCAGTGAGTTATTAATTTTAAATGGTATCTTACAAGGCATATTTTGTACAAAGATTAATACACAAGTCCAACATTGACTCTAAATTGGTCTGTTAAATGGTTTTCCTCCATAAGTTGAATCTGCCTTTCAGTAAATATTTTTAAAATAATGAAGTTCTTTCCTAAATACTAAGTATGTTGTACATTAGAGGAAAACATTAAGCTAATTCTGAAGTGCTTTGTAGGAGTGGGACCTTAGGCCCAGATTTTTAAAGGTACTTAGGTGCCTAAAGATGCAGAAACATGCCTAGTGGGATTTTCAGAAGTATTGAGGCACCTAACTCATGTTGAAATCAATGCACATGTGCTTTTGAAAATCCCATTAGGTGCCTATCTGCATCTTTAGGCAACTGAAAGACTTCAAAAATCAGGCCCTTACTCTCTGTTCCCACCACCTCTAAAATCCCATATCATAGCAACTCTCTGTGTTAAGCAGTTTTGAACATGGTTGTCTGGAGTGTCTTGTCTTTTTTGTTTGGCTAGAGAGCTTAATATTTTGACCATTAATGGTTACTGGGTTTCCATCATGTGTTATATTTTGAAAGTTCTGTGAAATAATATAAGTATACAATCACTCAGTTGATGTTTAAATTTAAATATTTAAATATTTAAAATTTAAATATTTCTATTTAAAAATAGAGAGCCAGGCATTTATAAAAGATAAATACAAAGCTGACTCAGTAAAAGTAAAATGATTAGCTTATATTTATATTTTTCTTGGAAAATGAGTTTTTATATTAAAAATAAAAGAACAGAAACATTTAAAGTTTGATATATTTTAAAGGTCAAGGATAGAATTGAAATGATAGAAAATTTTGAAACAGAAGCAACAGTGAAGTGGAGAAGAGTGGAAGACCCAACAGAAATTTCATATGCAAAGCCATGTATGGATAGGTTAGTTGACTAAAAAAGCTTGTTAGTATTCCTCAAGTGTTAACATTTTACAGTTTAATATATCATTAGACTTCCCATGATTCCATTGTTGTGCAGTCTGTTGTTCCAGTTGGTTTTTAACTTCCACCTGCATTTCATTGGATGTATCTGTATTTAGGGCAAGATTGTTACTTCCTTTATGTTTCCTTGCAGGAGAGTAAGGGGGACATAAGGCTCCTCTTTTATTCCTCTGCACTAGCTACCCACATTATAAGTAGCACTCCAGAGGGGTGAAGGAGCCACTACTGCCCCTTCTAACCAGCCAGCACAGCTGAGTTGGTGCAGAAGGACAAGCATTCTTCACTATGTAAAGGACTGGTAAAGATTACTTTTTCGAGAGCTGTCCCTGTGGGTGCTCCACTCTAGGTGTTGGTGCGTCCCTTCGCCTTCTCTCGGAGATTTTTACAGCAGTACTTGTACCAGTCGCGCACGCGCAGAACTTGCCCCCCTCTGCCTTCCGAGTGTACCTTTATAGTACAGGTGCGCGACCAGTCTCCTCAATTCCTTCTCTACCATCCCTGGCCTGAGATGGAGCTCAGCAGATTTGTTAGAAAACTTTTTCTCCCTTGTTACTCTTACCCTTTTAGATAGTTAATTTGTTACCAATAGTGTTAGTTATTAATGTTACCAGTACTGTGTGTTAGTTTCTCTCTTAAATAAAAGAAAAGAAAAGAAAAAAAAGTCTTAGTTCCTGTCAGCGCAGCTGCTTCCGATGTGCCTGGCTCCCCAGGCTTTAAGCGCTGCTCTAATTGTAAGGATGCCATCCCTCTGTCAGATGGCCATTCAAAATGAATAAAATGTTTGGGGGAGTCCCACATCCCCCCAAAATGTCCCCACTGCACCAAACTTAAGTCTAGGGCACGAAAGGATAGGGAGTTGAGGCTAAAGCTGCTCCTGCTGCAAAAATCCTTAGGTCCTGATTCCGGCTCTGTTCCACACCACAGCCCCCCACCTTTAAGAAGATGAAGAAAACTTAAAAAAAAATCACCTTCTGTCACCTGCAAAGCGAACTTCATGGGACAAGGCTTCTCCCAGCAGGTTTACTGCCTCCTCCCAGCGCTTCCCCGGCTCAGCAATTTTGATCCGCCGGGCTCCTCCAGCACCACGCAAAACCCGCCTGTGGCTGCAGTGATAGCACAAAGCTCCAGTGCCGAGGCTCGAGGCTTCAGGCTTCCAGTTGCCTGCCTCTCAGATGACACCTTTCGGCACCGCGGTGAAAGTGGTGCCAACACATGTGGATGTGCATGACCCCCCACAGGCTATCACTGCTCTACCAGCACCAACACCTGCTGAGCAGGCTGGCAGCCAAACAACTTTAAAGACATAGGTGCAGAGGAACTTTTCATCGCAGCAAATTCCTCTCGCACAGCCCTCACCACACAGGTGCTTCAGCACTCCAATTTATGCAGTCAAGTGACCTGCTTGTGTCACTCATTCTGCAGTCACCCTTACTGAATGCCTACTTCTTGCCAAATGCTCAGCCAGGGTCCAAAAAGCCTTCCTTCAGTGAGGAGGAAGCTAGTTTCTAGGAGGATTATTCACCATATGAAGTCTCTCATACTCAGACTCCAATTAATAGAGGTCATAGAAACATCACCTCGTCCTACTCTCAGGATCCTGCCCCATGGTGTGTAAACCCATGGATGGCACCACCTATGCCCTTCCTACCACAGTGGCAATATTGGGCCCCGTGGCATCCTATCCTTGAGACCACACTCACTATGGCACCTCAACCAGGCCCGACACTGGCCTGGCACCACAAGCTCATGAACCTGCCACTGATGCTGGTCACCAGACAGCACCATCACAAGTGCAGAATCAGGCATGACCTGTCTCTAACCCAGTAGACCCAGTTTTATGCCTGACGAAGCCCTGCTTCCTCCTCCCCCGTCATCTTCAGATGACTTTTCAAAATTTCAAGACCTTTTCAAAAGAGTGGCCAGTGAATTAAGAATTAATCTGGAGGAGGTTCCTGAATAGCAGCATGAGTTAACGGACATCCTGCAGCCACCTTCTTCTTCCAGGATTGCATTGCCGATCAACCCAGCCCTTCTGGAACCCGCCAAAGCCATCTGGCAGATTCCTGCTGCAAGCTTACCTACCTGCAAATGAACGGACCGCAAGTACTTCATCCCTTCTAAAGGCTCTGAATTTCTTTTCACTCATCCAGTGCCTAATTCGCCGGTAGTTGACGCAGTCAACCAAAAGAATAAGCACCAGTATCCCCACTCCACCCCAGCCAATAAAGACAGTAAATGTTTAGATCTGCTTGGATGTAAAGTATACTCATCTTCCACCCTACAATTTCAAATTGCTAATTATATGGCCGTTCTGGCAAAATATGATCACAAAAATTACAACGAATTCATGGACTTTATTGAGGACATTTCAGAAGCAAAGAAACCACAATTCACTGCTTTAATCTCTGAGGAACAAATCATATCACATACTGCTTTGCAAGCGGCCCTCGATGTGGCCAATATGGCAGCAAGATCCACCATTACAACAGTAGTCATGTGCTGACATTCGTGGCTCTCTTCTTCTTCATTTCCTCGAGAGGTCCAGACTACTATTGAAGATCTTCCATTCGATGGTGACAAACTCTTTGCCTCCACAACGAACGACGTCCTTCACTCAATGAAGGATTCAAGAGCAACTCTCCAGTCCTTAGGAATACAAACCTTTATGACCAGAAGGCGACAATATAGATACCAATCTTACCAATGTCCACACTACCCAACATATACCCAGCACTTCCAGAGATCACACGACCAACAACAGCAACAATGCCAGAGACCCAGATAATAGCATCGCCGCCCCAATTCCATGGCAGTGTCTCAACCCCCTCTGACTAACAAGCAGATTTGAAGCCTTGGTTGAGGGTTTCTAAAACAATGTTCCTACTTCAGTGCTTACACCGCCTGTCCCTACTTTTGGACACCGCCTACAACCATTCTTCCATCAATGGCACAACATTACCACCGACAAGTGGGTTTTAGAGGTCATCACACTTAGCTATTCCATCCCCTTCCTATCCATGCCTCCTACCCACCCATCCTCCCCGTCCCTCTTCAGGGACCCCTCTCACGAGCAACTGCTCCTGCAAGAAGTACAACATCTCCTTCTATTGGGAGCAGTGGAGCTTGTGCCCGAAAGACACTGAGGGAAGGGGTTTTACTCCCATTATTTCTTAACAGAAAAGAAAACCGGGGCATGGCAACCGATCCTCAACCTCAGGCGGCTCAACAATTTTATCAAGAAGCAAAAGTTCCAAATGGTTACCCTCGCCACCATAATCCCAGCACTGGAGCAGGGCTATTGGTTTTCAGCCATCTACCTACAGGATGCCTGTTTTCATGTGACAATACAGCCAGCCCACAGACGCTTCCTTCATTTCACCCTCGGCTCGACACATTTTCAATACAGGGTACTACCCTTTGGCCTATCCACTGCCCCCCGTGTTTTTTCCAAGCTCCTGGCCATAGTTACTGCCCACCTCAGGAAGCAAGGAGTCATAATATTTCCTTACCTAGACGACTGCCTCCTCAAAGCCTCAATGCTCGACGAAGCGCTTCGATTCATTCAACTCACCGTCAATTGTTTCCTATCCCTCAGTTTACAAATAAACAACGACAAATCCACATTAATTCCTACCCAGCACCTGGAGTTCATTGGAGCACACCTCGATTCCCGGACGGGAATAACATCTCTCCCGTCCGGTCACTTTAACACCATAAAGCAGCTGGCAATAAAACTTCGCAACAGTCCTCAAGTCACCGCTCGAGACTGTTTATAACTACTAGGTCACATGGCCTTGTGCACTTTCGTGGTCCAAAATGCATGACTCTACATGAGGTGCTTCCAAGCTTGGTTGGCCACGGTTTACAGACCCAATGTGCATGCCCTAAACAAACCCCTATCCATACCTTTCTGAGTCAAAGACTGTCTCTTATGGTCGACAGTTCCCTCCAACCTCTGCTCTGGAGTCCCCTTTCTCCAGGAGGTTCCAACCATAATAATGACTACCGACGCACCCCTCACAGGGTGGGGTGCTCACATGTTACATCACACAACCCCGGGGGCTATGGTCTCCAACGAAAACCTCCCTGCACATAAACATCCTGGAACTTCGAGCTATAAGCAATGCCTGCCATCACTTCCTCCCGTTAATCCAGAATCAACATGTACGGATGATGACAGACAACATCGCCTGTATGTTCTATGTAAACAGGCACGGAGGAGCTTGCTCTCATTTGCTTTGCACAGAAGCTATGAAACTCTGGAACTGGTGCCTTGTGAACAATATCCTGATATCAGCCGCCTACCTTCCCAGGGCTATGAATACTACAGCGGACGAATTAAGCAGACGCTTTCCCTGGGACCACAAATGGGAGATAAATGAAATGATCATCACCAATGTATTCCGCATTTGGGGCTACCCAACCATAGACCTCTTTGCAACTGCGCAAAACACGAAATGCCCGAATTTTGCTCCAGAGCAGGACTGGGCAAACACTCCCTGGGAGATGCATTTTTGATTCCATGGCACTGGAACTTACTCTATGCTTTTCCCCGATCCCGATTCTCCACAGAGTTCTGACAAAAATATGAACAGATCGTGCCAAGGTGATCCTGATTGCCCTGGCATGGCCTAGACAACTGTGGTTCCCATTCCTCACCAGGATGTCAACTCGACCACCAATCTCATTGCCTCTCATTCCGAACCTCCTATTGCAGCAACACAGCCAATTTCTCCACCCCAACCTGTCCATGCTTCACCTCAAAGCTTGGTTCCTACATGGTTCTCCCAAAATGAGTTAGCATGCTCTGATAAAGTTCAAAGAGTGCTCTTACATAGCCGAAACCAATCTACTCGCACCACCTATCTCCAAAAGTGGAAGCGATTTACACAGTGGTGCTTAACTAAATAACTGCCTCCTATGTATGCACCTCTTCCTCTTATACTTGACTACCTGTTGGACCTCAAACAATCTGGCCTTTCTTTTAGCTCCATCAAAGTCCACCTAGCTGCTATTACAACTTTCCACGATAAAATTGACAGTACCTCTGTGTCTGCTCATCCGATCACTAAACGTTTTCTCAAAGGACTTCAATCCCTATACCCAGACGTTAGACCTCCTACCCCTTCACTTAGTATTATCTTGCTTAACTCAACAACCATTCAAACCCCTAGCCACTTGCTCCTTCTTACACCTTCCTATGGCAATCACTTCTGCCAGATGGGCAGGAGAAATAGCAGCTCTTGTGGCAGACCCACTGTATACCATATTTTTAAGGACAAAGTTACCCTTCGATTACACCCCAAATTTCTTCCAAAGGTCTATTCGTCGTTCCACATGAATGAACTGATCCACCTGCCGACCTTTCCCAAACCACATGCAAACTCTTTTGAATCCACAATGCACACCCTAGATGTACACAGGGCTTTGTCCTTCTATTTGGATAGAACAAAGCTGTAAAGGTTCCTCCCCCACTCTGAACTCTAAGGTACAGATGTGGGGACCTGCATGAAAACCTCCTAAGCTTACTTTCACCAGCTTAGGTTAAAACTTCCCCAAGGTACAAATTAATTTTATCCTTTGTCCCTGGATCTCCACTGCCACCACCAAACTCTAACTGGGTTTACTGGGAAACGTAGTTTGGACACGTCTTTCCCCCCAAAATCCTCCCAACCCTTGCACCCCACTTCCTGGGAAAGGTTTGGTAAAAATCCTCACCAATTTGCATAGGTGACCACAGACCCAAACCCTTGGATCTGAGAACAATGAAAAAGCATTCAGTTTTCTTACAAGAAGACTTTTAATAGAAGTAAAGATAGATACCTTACAGGGTAATTAGATTCAAAACATAGAGAATCCCTCTAGGCAAAACCTTAAGTTACAAAAAAGACACACAGACAGGAATAGTTATTCTATTCAGCACAGTTCCTTTCTCAGCCATTTAAAGAAATCATAATCTAACACATACCTAGCTAGATTACTTACTAAAGTTCTAAGACTCCATTCCTGTTCTATCCCCGGCAAAAGCAGCATACAGACAGACCCAGACCCTTTGTTTTTTCCCCTTCCTCCCAGCTTTTGAAAGTATCTTGTCTCCTCATTGGTCATTTTGGTCAGGTGCCAGCGAGGTTACCTTTAGCTTCTTAACCCTTTACAGGTGAGAGGATTTTTCTTCTGGCCAGGAGGGATATTAAAGGGGTTTACCCTTCCCTTTATATTTATGACAAAAACCCTTTTGGAATTCTTCTAGACTCTTTGTCTCCATCACGGAGCAATCCAGAGGGACACCTATAGACTTTCAACCCAGAGACTTTCAAAATGGATTTCTGACTGTATCCAACTCTGTTATCAGATACGAAAAGTTACGCCTCCAGCAGACATTAGAACTCACTCCACTAGATCAATGGCTACCTCCGTGGCTTTTCTACGCAAATTTCCCCTGACTGACATCTGTAAAGCAGCCACTTGGTCTTCTGAATACACTTTTGTTAAGCTCTATGCCTTTACTCAGAGTCCCCTCTCAGATACGCAATTAGGCAGAGCTGTTTTATCTACCGCATTTCTACCCAGTCCAAAGTTCCTACCTCCTTGAGGTACACCACTTTTAAGTCACCTAGAGTGGAGCACCCACAGGGACTTGAAAAAGAAGAGGAGGTTACTCACCCTGTGCACAAACTGACATTCTTTGAGATGAGTGTCCCTGTGGGTGCTCCACTACCCATCCTCCTCCCCTCTACTTTGGAGTTGTGGTAGCCTCCATTGTAGAGAAAGAACTGAAGAGACCAGTTACGCGTGTGTACTATAAAGGTACACTCAGAGCGGCGGGGCAAGCTCTATGCATTCGTGACCAGTATGAGTACTGCTGTAAAAATCTCAGGGCGAAGGCTCAGGGACGCACCAACACCTAGAATGGAGCTCCACAGGGACACTCATCTCGAAGAACGTCACTTACTGCACAGGGTAAGTAACCTCCTCTTCTCTGCCAGAGCAAGGGAGAAATTAGGGACATATTGTGGCTCTGAGTTCTAGTCTGCTTCATGGTCTGCTTCTGGGGCAGCACAACTAAACGCTACCACCTACTGAAGGATTATGGCAAATCTCCAATTTGAATTTATAGTTTTCGAAGTACTTTGGGATCTTTCAAGGTGTGTGTGTGTGTGTGTGTGTGTGTGTGTGTATGTAAAATATTACCACAGCTCCACATTTCTAAGTCAGGAAAATTCACACTCTATTTGGGATGAAAAAAATAACCTGTAACCTTTGTTCTTCGTCAAGTGATTACACGAGTCCATTCCACTTCAGGTGTGTGTGCAACCAGTGCAATGAAGCTGGAGAGATTTTTCTGATAGCAGTACCTGTAGGGTGGCATACATGCTGTCTGCGCACACATGCTGCCAGCTCATGATATAAAGGGGCAGAAAACCAATTATTAGAGATTCTGCGAAGAGTATAAAGCCCAGACCAGGGATATATATGTGGTGCTTTAAAAGGGCCAATTTCACAAAGTTGAAGACAATTATGAGCCAAATGAGCTAGGAAGAAGAATTAGAAAAATGTGAATGATGATTGTGAATTGTTTAAGAACACTTTAGTAGATCCCCAAAAGGCCACAATCGAGCAAGAAGGCAGTATTGATTTTTTTTAAAAAAGTCTGGTTTCAAGGGGAAGCAAAAACAGCAATACAAATAAAATATTACAAATCAAAGAAAGGGAAAGTTGATAGTCATAAATATAAATCTGAAGTTAAGAATCGTAAAAAATTGATAATGGAAGTGAAGGGCCACAAGGAGAAATCTATGGCTAGTCGAGTTAAGGACAATTAGAAGGAATTTTAAAGTACATTAGGAACAAAAAGAATCCTGAAAATGGTATTGGTCCATTACTAGATGGAAATGGTAGAATTATCAATAATAATGCAGAAAAGGCAGACGTGTTCTGGTTTTGGGGAAAAAACAGATGATATAGTCAGATCATATGATAACACTCTTTCCATTTCCCTAGTATCCTTGGAGAATGTTAAACAGCAGCTACTGAAGTTAGACATCTTTAAAATTACAGGTCTACATAACATGCATACAAGAGTTTTAAAAGAGCTGGCTGACCAGCTTGCTGGACCCTTAACGATGATTTTCAATAAATCTTGGAACACTGAGAAAGTTCCAGAACACTGGAAAAAAGCTAATGTTATGTTAATATTTAAAAAGGGTAAACAGAATGACCTGGATGATTATAGGCCTGCCAATCTGACATTGACCCCGGCCAAATAATGGAATGTCTGATATGGGACTCGATTAATAAAGAATTAAAGAGGGTAATATAATTAATGCCAGTCAACATGGGTTTATGGAAAATAGATCATGCCAAATTTATTTGATATCTTTTTTGATGAGATTGCAAGTGTGGTTGATAAAGGCAATAGTGTTGATATAATCTACTTAGACGACATTTGACTATGTACAACATGAAATTTTGATTAAAAAACTAGAAAGATATAAAATTAACATGGCACACATTAAATGGATTAAGAGATGGCTAACTGATAGCTCTCAAAATGTAACTAAACAGAGAATCATCAAGTGTTGTGTTTCCACTGGGTTCCCAGAGGGATTGGGTTTTGGCCCTATGCTGTTCAGAATTTTTATCAATGACTTGGCAGAAAACATAAAATCATAATTAATACGATTTACAGATTACCCAAAAATTGGGAGAATGATAAACAAATAAGAGGGCAGGATCATTGGTTCAGAGCGATCTGGATTTCTTAGTGTGCAAGCAAACAATATATGGCTAAATATAAATGTATATATCTTGGAACTAAGAACATTGGCCATACTTACAGGATGGGGACTCTATCCTGGGAAGCAGAGATTCTGAAACAGATTTGAGGGTCATGTTGTATAATCAGCAACACATGAGTTCCCCATGCAACGCTGTAGCCAAACGGGCTAAAATGCAGTCTTTGGATGCATAAACTGGGGAATCTCAAGTAGAAGCAGAGAGGTTATATTACCTCTGTATTTGGCACTGGTACAACTGTTGCTGGAATACTGTGTCCAGTTCTGGTGCCCGCAGTTCAAGAAGGATGTTAATTAATAGGAAGCAGTCCAGAGAAGAACCACAAGAATAACTGAAGGATTAGAAAACATGCCTTATTGTAATGGATTGAGCTCTTTGAATCTATTTTACTTAAAAAAGAGAAGGATAAAGGGTGAATTGATTACAATATATAAAGTATCAGCTTTTGGATGTTTTTCTAAAAGATATGCTCTAAGAATTAGTTTGAGGAAGTTCTGTGCCCATGATATACAGGAGGTCAGACTAGATGATCACAATGGTCCCTTGTGGCCTTGGAATCTGTGAATTTATATCAGACAATTTATTGCTGTCATGGAAAGACAAACTACTATATACTTTTGTCCTCCCATTCCTCTGAGTAATATGCAAATTCAGGCACAATCATAACATTATAATCCTGACAGCATCAGCCTGGCCTCATCAGCATTGGGTCTTAGATCTCATGAGTCTCTCTATCTGGGATCCCATAACTCAACCTCAGACCTCAAACATAATTTCACAAAACCACAATCAGTAGTCCAGAGAATCAGTGGTCACATCCCAAACCATCCAGCATGCAGCTGATAGCATTGAATGCTCAGTGGTTATAGTCCCAGGAAACCTCAGAGGTTCACAAAAACAACAAGGAGTCCAGTGGCACCTTAAAGACTAACAGATTTATTTGGGCATAAGCTTCTGTGGGTAAAAAACCCCACTTCAGAATGTTCTCTTAAACAGGAGAAAACCATCCACTAGATACATTTACCTGATGGAATGGAGGAGTTTCTCTTTGTGGTGTCAGAAGTGGGGCATTCCTCCCTCACAGTTTTCACTTCACCTTATTTTCTATTATTTACTCTACCTACAAGAAAAAGGTCTCTACCAGTTCCCTAAGAGTTCACTTGGTTGCTGTTTCTGCTTTCCATCCTCTTATAGAAGGGAAATCTGTTTTTCTAATCCCTTGACTGTGCGATTTTTTTGAAGGGTTTGGAGAGACTTTTTTCAACCTGTGAGGGAGCCTATGTCTCCATGGCATTTAAATCTAGTTTTGTTGGCTCTAATGGGTCCATTTATTGAGCCTATGGCTTTGTGTTCCTTTTTATGTCTCTCCATGAAAGTGGCATTCCTGGTGGCAAGTACTTTGGCCAGGAGAATAGCAGAACTACTTGCATTAATTGCTGACCCTTCAAACTGACAATTTTAAAATCAAAATAAGATGTTTTTCTTAAAGCTAAACTTCAGGTATTATTTTTGGGAAGTTCCATGGCCTGTGATAGATAGGAGGTCAGACTAGATGATCACAGTGGTCCTTTCTGGCTTTAGAATCTATGAATATGATTTTGTATAATCCTTTCTTTGGCATCCTTATCCTGCATTTCTGACTGAAGTAGTGTCACACTTCCATCTTAATCAGGTTATCTACTTGTCAACCTTTCTTCACTGCTTCACTGTCATAAGAATGAGGCAGGCTACATATTTTGGATGTTGGCAGCTCACTGGCTTTTTACATGTAGAGGACTAAACAAATGGTCTCCTTAGCTATTCATTTGCTTCACTGACAAAATGAAGGGTCATCCAGTCTCTTCACAAATAATATTTCCCTGGATTTCATCTTGTATTCTGTTATACAATAGCATGCATTGCTAAGGTTTCTCTGCTTGAGAGAGTTTCAGCACATTCTACAAGAGCGCAAGCAGCATTAGCTGTATTCTTGGTTCAGACATCCATCCAGTGCCATTTGTAGAGCTGCAACCTGGTCATCAGTACACATTTTCACTGGGCATTTGCTGTCTCCCAAGCCTCAAGAGATGATGCTAGATTTGGGAGAACTGTGTTGCAGTGCTTGTTCAGGCAGATGCTAAAACCCTCCACCTTGTCAAACTGTAAGTCACCTGAAGTGGAATGGATATGTAAATCATGCAAGGAAGAAAAAACTTACCTATTCTGTAACTGTTGTTCTTTGAGATGTTTTGCACATGTCCATTCCATGACCTACCCTCCTCCTCTTTTACATTGGAATCTAACTTGCTGGATTCTGGTGAGAAGGAACTGAGTGGGAGAGTTGGGGCAACACCATCTCTTTATACCATAGGCTAGCAGCATGAGTATGTGGAGGGTGCATGAGTTGCCCCAATGGGTACTACAATGGGGAAAAGCTCCAGCTTCAGTTCACTGGGGGCACACACCCTTGAAGTGGAATGGATATGTGCAACACATCTCTAAGAACCACAGTTACAGAACAAATAGCTATTTTTTGAAACCTCAAACTGAATTTTTTATTTTGCCATGGCCTCTACACTTTCTGGTTTCAGCAGGATCTTGAAGCAGAAGTGCCAAAATAGCAAGCAAGCACTTGTAGTTCTTTCTTGTAGTATAGATTTGGTCCAGATTTGGAAGCTAAAAGAATTACAGTTCTTTTAAAAACCCATTTCCATGAGCGCCTCAATTCAGCAAAGCACTTAAGTGAGTGCATAACTTTAAGCTTGCTTAAATCCATCCCTGTTCAGTGTAAGTCCCATTTACTTCAATGAAACTTAAGACCATACTGAAGTGCTTTGCTGAACTGGGACCCAGATATCCTGCCCTTGCATATTCATGAATTTTGAATATTATTTAGAATAGCATCTGAACCATTTGAGTTTCATCAGTTACTAATTATAGAATCATAGAGTATCAGGAGTGGAAGGGACCTCAGGAGGTCATCTCGTCCAACCCCCTGATCAAAGCAGGACCAATCCCCAACTAAATCATCCTGGCCAGGGCTTTGTCAAGCCTGACCTTAAAAACCTCTAAGGAAGGAGATTCCACCACCTCCCTAGGTAACCCATTCAGTGCTTCACCACCGTCTTAGTGAAAAAGTTTTTCCTAACATCCAACCTAAACCTCCCCCACTGCAACTTCAGACCATTACTCCTCGTTCTGTCATAACTATAATATAATAACTAATGCATATTTATTTTGCTATCCACAATCATCCTGCTTCCCAGATTTTGCCTTCTGATTGTATCAGATTATTTTTTCCTAGATGTTTTAACTTACGTTTTCCCAAAGTGACTCTCATATTCTTCTCACTCTTCTAATATTATTAGGTGTCTTTATATTATTTTTCTGTCTTCACTGATGTTTGCAATTCCTCCTAATTTAGTATCATTTGCAAATTTCATTATCTTTCTCTTTACTCCTTATTCCACATGATTGATATATATTTTAAATAAGACAATAATTTGTACCTCAAGACAGCAGATTTTTACCTGGTACTGATCCCAGTACTGTGCAACTAAGAAACTTTTACCTTCAGTACTGGGCCCATCTGATAGAGAGATCTAACAAACATCATATCAGGTCACTTTTAAATGCCTCATATTTTCCAGATGAGGCCATTGTCTCCATATCATCATCTCTGGTACCTGACGACAATTACAGAACAAGCTTATGAAAAGGGTAGAGAGCTCTCTGGGTGTACAACTGGAACAGGTGAAAGATGATCCACATAAGTTAGCGGATTTTGCACTCTTCAGAGCCTTTAAATAAATGAAGTAATCTTGGAGCCTACCAGAATCCTTTGGCAATCCTTACTCTTTGCCACCCACAGCCAAAAGCATGGATGAAAGATATGAAGACCCTTCCCAGGGGAATGACTATTTTTATTCACACCCAGGCCCAGGATATCTGGTAGTGGTGGCTGTGAATGAGAAGGTGAGACAAAATGAATTTAAACCTACTCACAAAAAGATGCAAAAATATTTGATTCATTTGGAAGAAGGGTTTATTCATCATTAGGGCTACAGTTTAGAATTGCAAACTATCAAGCTTTCTTGGGTCATTATGATTTTTCTAACTGGGACACAGTGTCGAAGTTTGTTGAAAAATTACCAGTTGATACTACTGTGGAATACAGGGCACTTATGAATGTGAGTTGCCATGTGGCAAGATTGTCCCTTCAAATAGCTTTACATGGAGACGATTCAGCAGCATGTGTGAGGTGACTGCAGTCACTATGCCACATACTTGTTGGCTGCAATCTTCTGGTATACAGACAACTTCAAGAAACTATTGAGGATTTACCCCTTGAAGGGCCAAACTTATTTTCAGGGAAGACAGATGAAGCTCTGCATTCTCTTAAAGACCTTAGGGCAACCCTAAAGTTGTTGAATATTTATACTCCAGGGCCTAAGAGAAACAGTTCCGACCTCAGTTCCAGCAGAGTTATCCATTCTATTCACTGAGGCAGCCAGAACAACCAAAGAAGGAGTCTTCAACCATCATTTCCACTGCCGCCTCCTCCTTCAATCTTGGCTACCTCTAAACTGACTCATTTAAGTAGTCCATTTGACTCTTTAGTTGAGGCCAGCATACTGTTCATTCTGATTTTTCTCCCTTTGGCAGCAGGTATCCCACTTCCTACACACTTGGATCCACATTACCTTACAACAGATAGATTGATTGCACTGTAAAACTGAGGTGTACACTACAGTTTACCTCGATTCCCCCTTCCCTATCACTTCCTCCATCCCCCTCCATTTTCAGGGACCATTCTCATTCAAGAATTTCAGTCTCTTTTACAGGAGGAAGTACCTCCTCAAACATTAGTGGAAGCAATTCTATTCCTGATATTTTTGTCATTCCAAAGTCCAAGAGGGCCTCAGACTATTGTGTACTGGCAAGACCTCAACAAATATATAAAAAAAGATAAAGTTCCACATGGTTACCCTTGCATTCCATCTCTAGATCCTTACGACTAGTACACTGCCCTCAGTTTAAATGATGTCTGCTTCCATATGTAAAAGCAGCAAAGAGTTCTGTGGCACCTTACAGACTCACAGATGTATTGGAGCATAAGCTTTCGTGGGTGAATACCCACTTCGTCGGATTCATGTAGTGGAAATTTCCAGAGGCAGGTAGAAATATGCAAGCAAGAATCAGGCTAGGGATAACGAGGTTAGCTCAATCAGGGAGGATGAGGCCCTTTTCTAGCAGTTGAGGTGTGAACACCATGGGAGGAGAAACTGCTTTTGTAGATGGCTAGCCATTCATAAATTGGAGAGAGTCCAGCGAAGGGCAACAAAAATGATTAGGGGTCTGGAACACATGACTTATGAGGAGAGGCTGAGGGAACTGGGATTGTTTAGTCTGTGGAAGAGAAGAGTGAGGGGGGATTTGATAGCTGCTTTCAACTACCTGAGAGGTGGTTCCAGAGAGGATGGTTCTAGATTATTCTCAGTGGTGGAAGAGGACAGGACAAGGAGTAATGGTCTCAAGTTGCAGTGGGGGAGGTTTAGGTTGGATATTAGGAAAAACTTTTTCATTAGGAGGGTGGTGAAACACTAGAATGCGTTGCCTAGGGAGGTGGTGGAATCTCCTTCCTTAGAAGTTTTTAAGGTCAGGCTTGACAAAGCCCTGGCTGGGATGATTTAATTGGGGATGGGTCCTGCTTTTGAGCAGGGGGTTGGACTAGATGACCTCCTGAGGTCCCTTCCAACCCTGATATTCTATGATTCTATGATTCCAGGCCAGCCTGTGTTAACGTCAATGAAATGCCCACGGTGATCCACAAGCGCCTGGAGAACTATAGAGAAATACCCCTTCTGATTAACTTATTCAGAGGCTAGGTGGGCTAGTGCCAGAATTGGAATATGCATGTCATCTATTGCCACGCCACAGTTAGGGAAACCCATTTGTGCAAAGCTCTCCACAATGTCATGCACGTTACCCAGAGTCATGGTTCTTCTGAGCAGGATGTAATTAATCATTCTATGACTTTTTTATGCTGCTCAATATACTATATGCTGAAATGTAAGTACAATATTTATATTCCAATTGACTTATTTTATAATTATGTGGTAAAATGAGAAAGTAATACATTTTTCAGTAATAGTGTGCTGTGACACTTTTGTATTTTTATGTCTGATTTTGTAAGCAAATAGTTTTTAAGTTAGGTGAGACTTGGGAGTACACAAGACAAATCAGACTTCTTAAAGGGGTGCAGTAGTTTGGAAAGGTTGAGGGCCACTGCTCTAAGCAAAGGAGAATCTTTGTTTTGTAGTTGATTAAATAAATTAGACACCTGAGGGCAATGTTCCCTATATACAAGTTTTACTGAACTTATTAAAAATTGACTAAGGGAAACTGAGGCACAGATGTAACTGTGATTCCGCACCAGGCCACCAGGGTTGCTCAAAAGGGGAGTTCCCACCATTATACTATGATATACAGGAGGACCAACTAAATGTTCTATAATGGTTCCTTCTGGCCTTCGACTGTAGAGCTGGTTGGTAAATGTTTTTTGTTCCCATGAACAATTTCAGTAAAAGCACAAATTTTTGTTTTCCTTAACATTTTTCTTTAAAAGAATGTAAGGTTTTCGTCAAAAACTGGTTTTCAAGCTTTCACTTTTTGATGAAAACGTGTAAGTTTAAATCAAAATCAGACCCAAGGATTAAACCCTAAGCTATGGTATATATTTTTCAAGTCACAAGTAATATAAAAAATGAATGAAACATTTAAGGTAGTTGCTGGTTATAGAATATCAGGGTTGGAAGGGACCTCAGGAGGTCATCTAGTCCAACCCCCTGCTCAAAGCAGGACCAATCCCCAACTAAATCATCCCAGCCAGGGCTTTCTCAAGCCTGACCTTGAAAACTTCTAAGGAAGGAGATTCCACCACCTCCCTAGGTAACTCATTCCAGTGCTTCACCACCCTCCTAATGAAAAAGTTTTTCCTAACATCCAACCTAAACTTACCCCACTGCAACTTGAGACCATTACTCCTTGTTCTGTCATCTGGTACCACTGAGAACAGTCTAGATCCATCCTCTTTGGAACCCCCTTTCAGGTAGTTGAAAGCAGCTATCAAATCCCCTTCTAGTGACTTCTGATAGACTTCACTCCCTATATATTTGGTTTGTTTTTAGAACTGAAACTGAAAATATTCACACTGGAAGCAAGTCAAAAGGTGACTTCAGAATGGTAAGCCACAGAAAATACATAATGCATAAATACCTTCTTTTACAGCCAGATTTTCAGAATTGCTAGTGTAAAAGCACATATTAGGACTGTCAAAGAGTTAAAAATTGTGATTAATCATGAGATAAAAAAATTAATGGTAGTTTTAATTACACTGTTAAACAAGAATAGAATACAATTTATTTAAATATTTTTGGATGTTTACTACATTTTCAAATATATTGATTTCAATTACAACACAGAATACAAAGTGTACAGTGCTCACATTATATTATTATTTTTATTACAAATATTTGCTGTGTAAAAAAAGATAAAAGAAGTAGTATTTAAGTTCACCTTATACAAGTATTGTAGTACAATCTATTATGAAAGTTGAACTTACAAATGTAGAATTATTATTATTTTTGTACATAACCACTCAAAATAAAATAAAACAATGTTAAATTTTAGAACCTACAAGTCAACTGAGAAAGTCAGTATTCTGCAGATGGGAGGGCTGTGAGTTGTGCAGGAGAAGGGTCAGCTGTGCAGGAGAAAGGTGAATTCTCACTGCTGCTCCTGTTGGGCTGGGTTTCTGAGCTCACCAGGCTTGCCTCCTGTCCAGAAAGGAAGAGTTTCATCATAGAAATCTACATTCAGTGTTCAGGGAGGACGTGTGGGGAGGCAGGGGTGGACAAGCAATGACTTGTGAAGGAAGAGGGTGAAGGAGGAGTCTTGCTGCCGCTTTTGGAAGCATGGTTTCTGGTACTGGGTTTGCCAGGCTCACCTTCTTTTACTGAGTTAGGTGGGGTCCCTTCAGCTTAGTGAGGGAGGTTGGGGAGCACAGGTGCCAACTTTTGTTGGCACCGGTGGGTGCTTGCACCCTCCTGCCCCTGGCCCCGCCCTGACTCCACCCCCTCCCTGCCCTTATTAGACCCCTCAACAAAACTGCACCCCGGCCCCACCTCTTCCCCCAGGGCATCAGGTTCCTCCTCCTCCCCCCTCCCTCCCAGCGCTTGCCACATGAAACAGCTGTTTTGTAGCCCAAGTGCTGGGAGGGAGGGGGAGAAGCAGGATGTGGCAGCCTGCTCAGGGGAGGAGGTGGAGGTGAGCTGGGGTGGGGGGGCGGGTCAGGGAGTTTCTGGTGCATGCAGGGCCCTCACCAATTTTTCCCCATGGGTGCTCCAGCCCCAGAGCACCCATGGAGTTGGCACCTATGGTGGGGAAGAAGGGTTGGTGCAGGGAGGCTGAGCGCACCAGGCCCCAGTTCTCTCTGGGGTATCCCCCACAGCAAGGAGCCAGCCAGGGACAATGAGGCAATGGGGCGTGGTGTGGGGGAGGAAGGTCGGTCACCAGAGTGAGGTGCTGGCCGGAGGAAATAGGGCACGGCAGGGTCAGGATCGCTTCCTCTCTGCCGGAGCTGGGATGGGAGCCACTTCCTCTTCTCTTCCTGTGCTCCAGGGGTGTATTGGGTTACTGTGCCTCACTGGACGCTGTCGGGTCCTTTCACAACTGATGCTTCCCGCCTCACCCAGTGTTTTCAATTAATCACAGGCATTAACTGTGATTAATTGACAGCCCTAGTACATATACATAATTTAGATATTCCTTTCCACCAGAAACTCTAACTGCAAAGGAGCTAAGTATGTCTGGTCAGAATTTTTCAAATCAAAATATTTAATTGAAAAGTGCTCTTTTTATTGAAATGTGTAATGAAAGTGTTTGACATTTTCAAATTTTCTGTGCACACACAGACTTCTCTAGCTTAGTCACTCTGAAAGGCACAGTATATAGTGAATCTAACTGAAGTTTAGGTTTGTCATGTTGGAGAGCTGGGTTCTGTGCCTGTTAATGTCTTTTTAAAAAATGGGAGGAATTGTTCAGTGGTTGTTCCCAAACTGTCTTCTAGGTTGGGGATCATGCCTGTCCTATGGTGAATTTGAATTCCTGGTCTCCTTTTTTCCAACTCAGGAAACTCTTTCCTAGGCTACAGAGTGTTTGATAAATCGGTCTTTCTCTCTCTTATGTTAAGACTCTCTAGAAGTGAGTGATTGTGATCTCACAGCAATATGTATTTTGTTATCAAATTATAATTTGGCACTTCCAGGTGGACACACAAACTTGCATTTTAACACCTTAAAATACTTTTAAAAATATGCCACACATGTATCTAAAAATAGTATTTTAGGAATCCTTGTCTCAGAAATTATATCTATGGAAACTTGAACCATAATCATACCATTATGTTAGAGGAGTACAAAAAAAAGTGAGACTCTCCTCTGAACAAAATAAAATGGAAGTTCTTAAAGGAAGCTTAATTATGATGCAGTTGCCACAGAACCATAACACATAAATAGTTAATAATTAAGTTGCCAGTATATATAGCTCATGGATATGTAGCATAGATCTTGGGTTTTGTCAGAGCAATAAAACTAGTTCACTATAAATGGGTTTCTCGGTGTAACCCTCTACATCAGCTCCTAACATGGTGTCAGAAGTAAAGGAGTTTTTACTCCTTTCTTTGTTATGGCTGACCAGCACTGAATCATTTTGGGCAATAGCTGTGAACAACTTTCCTCTCAATGCTATATTGCAAATGTATGGAGAGATCTGTGAAAACTGGAGTTTATTCTGGGGCTCAACGATAAAATGCAAAGTGGCTGCGAAACTGGATTATGAAACTATAGAAATCTGAGTGGCTACACTGAATACAGCAGTGGGTAAGGACTGCTTCCTAATTAGTCTGCACAGATAGCCAGCAGATGCAAAACAAAAACAAAAAACCCCCAAAACCCCAACCTCCCCAACTTTGTGCTTAAAAGAAATGTAATATTGGAGATATATTTTCAGTACATCTGATCAAACAACCTGAAATCAATCTGCAGCCAGGCTGCGCCAGTTAGCCTCATCATGCAAATTTGTCATACATTTGCAGAAGAACTTCCAGATCATATAGTTGAAAACATTAGAACTAATGCCAGATATACATTACATGCAATAGAAAATAAATGGCAACACAAGTGAAAACAGCTGTGGTCTGCAAAGAAGGGCAAACAAAAGCACTTATTGTAGGACAAGACATTGGAAAAGGCAAATGCCCAGCTTTTGGTGTGCTTATTGCAAAATAAAAAAATTGTGTTGCAAAAGTATGAAATAGTTTTATAATACACTCCAGATAGGGAATGACAGTGACAGCTCCTCAGATGAGTTCGTCTTAGGACTACTCACTGTGTGGTGGCTGTGAGGAGTAGAGGTTAAAAGGAGGTTGTACAACTAAAAATTCCAAGGATCACGAAGAGACCCAACTCAGTCATTTACATTTCAAACAGACAGTGGGGCTACTGGCAAGGTCATGAGCTTTAAAGTTTACTGCAAAATTGTACACAATAAATCCCAATGTAAGTAAATAAATAAAACTACTGGAAAACAACTCTGTGCTAAAGTTCTACAATGGCATATGAATATGTCCTACAGATGATGAAAAAGAGATTACTTACATTTGGTGAGTGCATGTCCAGTGCATACACAGAGAATTTTCTAGTCAACAATATTCACTGGGGCACCACATGACTCTTTCTCTCCTTTTGTGCTCCCCCCCCTACCACTCTTCAGTTTCTTCTCCACTGTGAGAGCCTATGACATCAGGACTCTGAGGTAGCAGAGTTGTCTGGTGGGTTGTGGAATATGTATACAGACTACATATCTCAAAGATCATCAGTTACTGTACAAGTGACAGAGTCCTGTGGCACCTTCTAGACTAACAGATGTATTGGAGCATAAGCTTTTGTGGGTGAATACAAGTGAGTAATCCTTTACTTCATCAGGTGCTAGTCCATATCCAAGTCCACTGTTGGTGACTTCCAAGCAGTAGTCATCACTTGGCATGGATACAAGGAATCTCTGTGACTGTGGACTGCAACATGGATATTGCATGTTATTGGATACTGCAACATCCAAATATTGCATCAGCTCTTGCCACTTGCACCTACATGTAATGCTCAGCAACATGTGTACGGATTACTAAATCACTGCTTTGCAAATATCCTGAACAGGCAGGTTTGCTAAGGAAGCTACCGAGATAGACTGTGCTTTAGTACCTGACCACTAGCTGGTAACATATCTTGATGCACTGGAGAGTTTGATGTTCTCTCTGTAGACATGGCCTGTCCCTTGATTCTTTTTGTATATGCCAGAAACAGCCAGGGAGGCTGCCAGAATTATTTTCTTGTGTCCAGGTAGAAAAATATGGCTGTGTACACTTCCTCCGTGTGCAACCTCTGCTCCCTTCTCCCAGCATGAAGCTTTGGGAAGAACACAGGCAGGTGGGAGAGCTCATTGCCATAGAATTCTGACACTACTTAAGAAAGAAATATAGGATATGTCCTCATGGATACTTTGTCCTTGTAGATAACCGTAGCTCCCTGATTCTCCTGGCAGGTGTGTTTTTATGGAGAGATAGGATAGCAAGCATGTAGCCATGGGTTCAAAGAGAGCATTCATCAGTTTCACAAGGACCAGGTTAAGGTTCCATGTTAGGACTGATTCCCTGACTGGTGGATAAAGATGCTCTTCAGGAATCTTTTTACTATACGGTGGGAGAAGACTGAGCATTGGTCAGTTAGTGAGGCAATAGCTGAAATGGCCAGATGAACCCACAGCAATCTCACTGACAGCCCAGAGTCCTTCAGGTGCAACCAGGTACTCTGAGATCTCCTGGATTTCCAAATGCATGTGGGACAGCTGGTGCTACAACCCCCAGTTCACAAACCTCGTCCATATAGAGAGAGAGATGGACCTAGTGGAATCTTTCCTGCTACTAAGACACTTCTGGGCATCTTGCAGGCAGGTCCTCTATGCTGGTATCAGAGAGCATGCATGCTGTCAGGTGGACTGGACCATAGCACCATTCTCCCAAATTGGGCATCAGCATGCAATGCTATGGCCAAAGAATTGTGGAGGGTGAAGGTGTGCACTGAATTCAGAATTTCTTCTTTGCAAATTTGCAACACGAGAACCTGTCTGTCACAGGAAGCTGCAGTGGTTTTTGTGAAGTAGGTCTTTAAGCCAGAAGGCATCAATTTCTCATCTTAAGTGTAACAATATTCTAGAATCTCTTTCACCAGTAGCAGGTTTAGGAGGCATTTGATAACGCCTCCAAGACTGCATCTCTTGTATTATGAAGCAGCCTGCTTTTTGAAGCAAAATGCTGGATAGGGAGTTTCCCAGGTAGAGGAGGGCTATGATAATCCCAGGAAGCAGGCAGTGGCCTTAGTGGCTTTCATGTTTGCTAGTGCTTCATTAGCTCTATTACTAAAGAGGCCCATGCCCTCAAAAAGGAGGTCTTCAGTTTTAACTTGGGATTCCAATGTGAGGCCAGAGGGTCTTGGCCAGAAGTATCTCCAAATAGCTACTCTTGTGGCCATTGTTCTTGCACTGTTTTCTGAGGCCATCATATTTTACTCTGAGAGAGTACCCAGTGACTGAATTACCCTTGATGAGTAGAGTCATGGATGGGTATGTAATCGGGGCAGCTAGCCCCTCCTGCTGCCATGGCTACACTCTTATTTTTAGCATACTAGCTTGGTCAGAGCAAGGATGGGTATGTTTCCGCAAGCTGGAATTTACAACTCCAGTTCAAGTGTTCAAAATGAAGAGGCAGAGTGAGATGCTTTATTGCCTCTAGCTCTTTACACCATGGAGTTTGTCAAAAAGGGCTGTAATAGAGGGGCTGATCTTTCAACTGGTACAGGATACACCCTGCTCACTCTATTGGATACTTGTGGAAAAGAGAACAGAGAAAGCCAGATAAAGACAGAGCAGATGGATAGAGCCAGCTTCTTTTTGGTCTGTGGTTGTAATATGTTGAACAGGTTGTCTCCAGTGCCCTGAGTCTTGTCTGCAGCTTAAATTCTTTGCTATTCTCCACAATACTTCCTAAAGCTGTTTCTGTTCATCGGAAGGAGAACCAAATAAGGCACCAATCTGATTCTTTAGTGAAGTGCCATCTGTATGTTCCTCTAAAGAGGTCTTGTATAGTTCCTCTGAAGGAGTCCTATTTCATTCCTCAGATAAAGGTAGATTCTCTTGCAGATTTGAGGGGTCCAGTGCCAATACAGTGCTGGGAAGGAAGGCTGCAGCAGTGCGTAAGTTATGCATCCTGCTCTACTCCCTATCCACAGAGGATGTGAGCCTGTGACCACCCTGAACTTCAGATTCTGGTTCTTTAGCACAAGTGGATAGTCACATACTGTTCTTTCCACAGGACCATATACTTAATCACTGCACAGAATAGATGGTGTTCACTGAATGAACAGCTATTCAGTGTTTTGTTTTGTCTTCAGTATGTTCAATGTGTGGCCCCTTTCCTTTTTTACTGCACACTATTTAAAGCCAGCTCTGAAGACAGAATTATTAATTCTTCCTCAAGAGGCCTCTGCATATTTCCACTCACTGGATGCACCAGTGAAATGCAGTTCAGACAGTGGAACTTTAGTTATCAGTGCTTGCTGGAGTGCTCAGGCACCCCTCCACGTGTCTCCTCAGCTTTTGTGAAGGTTCTGAGTGAGGCTACTGTCAAGGTTCCTTCCCCACTCTGAACTCTAGGGTACAGACGTGGGGACCTGCATGAAAGACCCCCTAAGCTTATTCTTACCAGTTTAGGTTAAAAACTTTCCCAAGGTACAAACTTTGCCTTGTCCTTGAACAGTATGCTGCCACCACCAAGCGTTTTAAACAAAGAACAGGGAAAGAGCCCACTTGGAGACGTCTTCCCCCCAAAGCCCTACACCTCCTTTCCTGGGGAAGGCTTGATAATAATCCTCGCCAATTGGTACAGATGAACACAGACCCAAACCCTTGGATCTTAAGAACAATGAAAAATCGATCAGGTTCTTAAAAGAAGAATTTTAATTAAAGAAAAGGTAAAAGAATCACCTCTGTAAAATCAGGATGGTAAACACCAGATTCCAAACATAGAGAATCCCTCTAGGCAAAACCTTAATTTACAAAAAGACACAAAAACAGGAATATACATTCCCTCCAGCACAGCTTATTTTACAAGCCATTAAACAAAAGAAAATCTAACGCATTTTCTAGCTAAATTACTTACCAACTTTACAGGAGTTGTAAGGCTGCATTCCTGATCTTTTCCCCACAAAAGCATCACACAGACAGATCGAAACCTTTGTTTCCCCCTACCTCCAGATTTGAAAGAAACTTGTCCCCTCGTTGGCCATTTTGGGTCAGGTGCCAGCGGAAGTTACCTTAGCTTCTTAACGCTTTACAGGTGAAAGGATTTTGCCTCTGGCCAGAAGGGATTTTATAGCACAGTATACAGAAAGGTGGTTACCCTTACCTTTATATTTATGACCGCTACAAAAGGGGGAGTGGCCCTCAAGATGCCTCAGTTCCTTCCAACCACATCCAGCCGATGGAACAAGTCAGGAAGATTGTTTTCTTCAGTGCCTTAGATAGTTAAATCGAATGGTAGTGCCTGAGTAATCTTTTCTATAGTTTTAATAATTGGTTTTGTGAAATTTTAGAATAGTACAGTTAGAGAGTCTTATTGTCTTTTGATTCCATTATGGCAGTTCCAAAGTGAAAAGTCCAGGCTTCAAGAGGTATGCTTCTTGTTCCTCTGTTTTCCCAACTTTGGATGTGCACAATATACTTGGCTTCCCTTGGAAAGAAACTTGGCTTGCCTTGGAGATGGACATTAACCTTCAAGATGCTCTGTTTGCCTGACACTCATGCCAGGAAGGAGAGGCAGAACAGACTGCAAGTTCTATTACTGCAGCAAAGGTTGGCAGTCAAGCCATCCAGATCCAGAATTGTAAAGGATCACTGCCCCTAGGGATAAGAGACTATAAAAGCCAGTACAGGCTGTGGCAGCTGGGGAATTGGGATCTAAAAAGGTACCCACCCAGAGGAAGGATCCAAAACCAGTGAATCCAAAGCCTGCTATGGATCCATAGCCTAAACACTAGGAATCATCAGTGGTATTGGCCTCCATATCTAGAGCCAAACCACAAGATAGAGGTTCTTCAGTTCCGGGCACATCAACTCCCAAGGACTGATCAGAGAGAAGAGAGTTGGTGCCAAGAGCCTCGAATCCAATGGATGTTATTTCCTATGGATCCAAAGGTTTGATTCCAGATGGAAGTACAATGGGGAAGAAGGCTCCTCAACCATAGGGACTGTGTGTTAGTTCTGACCCATCCAACAATATTATTACAGCCATGGCTGAAATTCATTACAGAAAGATGGTGACTTTTTGGTACCACCAGTTTGGAGTCAGTGCAGAGACATCTCTCCATCTGGCATAAAAAAATGTGTCTGACCTTAGGATCTCAACTGTCACCCACAGAATTTAGGCTTCTACCCCCTATCCTCCCTGGGCCCAGGGTCCACTGGCCCTCTATGGGTTTGTGGGGCCTTTTCCCAATGACAGAGCTTCACACGTTACCTAAGCTACTATTTATTAACTATACACAACAGAATATACACACCAACCTTGCAATGCTCACCACTCCCAATATACAGATGAATTTCACCCAATGGCCAGTCAGGGTCAGCTCGTCCGGGGCTCTGGTGCCTCTGCACATCACTGTTGTGTGAGGGGTAAGAGTTCTGGCAGCTCAAACTTAAACTGAAGTCCAGAGTTGGTTCCAAAGAGCTTTACATTTCACACACATTATATAGCTAAAACCACTACTACTTTGTCTATACCTCGATTTATCACCTTTCTAAAAACCTTTAAAATAACATATTTTAACCAATCATACAAATTCCCCTATGTCCTATGTTTATTTATTTCTTTACGCATTACAGCTTAACTTTACGACTTTGTTTTGCCAGATGGTCAGCAAAAGAGATTTTCTTTCAAGGTTTATCTAATCTATGACCAGTGGTTCTTGGGTTTCTCTGGTCCCTCCCAAAATTCCTCAGCATCAGTTTATCTTTTGGTATGACTGTTGGTGAGTGCATTCCTGAGGTGGGAGTGCTTTATCAGCAGTGGAACATTCTGTTTTAGTGATTTAGTGGCTACCATCCAGTTTTACTTGGTCACAGATGGCCTGAGGGGTGAGTAAGTTGTCATCATGGCAACACAATGATCCTTCCTCCACTGAAGACTCCATTGAGCTCCCTTAGTAAGGCTCTATTCACATTTTTGATTATATCTCTGTAACCTGGGATTCTTTCAACCCAAAGCACTTGGTAACTTTTACTCTGTGCAATGTGATGTCAGGAAATAAATCAATGGAGACATGGACGTCCGACTGATAGATGGCCGTACAATACAAGAGTGCTGTCACTTAAAGCTATACTTTATTTAGTCTCAAGCACTTATATACATCTGCCACAGATCAGTAAAATGCCCCAAATATCCAAAATTCAGATTTACCCAGGGTCTTGAAGAGGTCTCAAGTGGATAACTACGAAAGTTCAGTGGCTGGCCTTCTGTCTGCAGGGGAACTTGAGAGGTGTGCAAGTGTTCAAGTGTCCATCAAGCTCATATTTCTTCCTCTTTTTATAGTTAGTATTACATAGTGTTAGTATTACATAGCTTGTTCATCAAAAAAACTGAGCAGAAGCTAAGTTAAGTGTGGAGATTTCCAGCCTGTCAGGTAGGGAATTTTCCACCAGTTAACCAGCTATATAGCAATAGTTAACTATTGCCAGACTTTCCATCTTGCAAAAACTGCCTGCTTCAGAAAAAACAACTCAAGTCAGGAGGGCAGAAGGTCATGTTTACTCCTCGAGGTCACTCACTTCATCCTCTCCTCCTGGTCTGTTGTTTGTGCTAAGGTTTCAGAAAGGCCTCCTTTTAGGTGCTTTCAGAAATAAGCATAACAGTTGGTATTACAGCTGCTGTCAGTGTTTTAAACATGTTATTGGGCTCTGGGCTATCAAAAATCACATCTCCTGGAACACTCTTATTGCCAGCACCATCAATTGCAGATCCAAGATCAATCTGCAATCCAACTCCTATAAGGAACTGCATTGCATAGTAAGACCTTCTTTTAGAGGATGGTATGAAGATGTTTCATATCACTAAAGGTCATATTATCTGGATCTGGGTATAGATTGCTGGCAAGACTGGAAATCCTACTGTGGACCAGGTGAATCTCCAAACCTTCAGGGTATCAGAGAAGAATTTCTTTATGGAGGACTATAGGACTTCAGATCTGAGGAGTTTGGGCTGGATAATGGATCATACAATAAAAGACAGATGACAGAAAGCAATTTATGATACATTGTCAGAGGAGAAGAAAACTATGCTAATAGAAACAGTTCCTGTGATGGATCCAGACTCAAAAGGAAAAACCATCCTAATTCTATTTCCTTCAGGGGATACGATTGTTTTACATGATCTTGTGGAATGAATGGCAAAGACTTTAGGGATACCATCAATCCTGGGTGAAGAAATTTCACACCAAGTCTTTGACACACTGGGTTCTTCTTCAAGCAGTAGTGTTACCTTGCCTTTACTAGAAGGGTTGTTACAGCCTGCCAGGCCTACCTCGGCTACACCTTCATCAGCCCAGCTTCATCCCCAGCTGGGCTGCAGCTTCATCACCTACATCTAGAAAAGATAACAAATATCCAAGAGGGTGTTAGAGGGCTTACTCTTTACCCTCTCCCCTGGTTCTTGTCACGCAGACAGAAAGCAGAAGACCAGAAGTCTGAAGTGCAGGCAATGCAATGTTTATTGGAGTTAGTTCCAAGCAAGCATATCCATAGCTCTACATGCCAGCAGAGTCTGTTTCCCAGTATTCCTTTACCAACTCTGATGCTGCAGAGCGTTTACCCTATTTCCCCCTTCGCAGCTCTGATGCCGCAGAGCCTTGCCTGTGTCCCCATTCCTCCTTCCCTATTCCCACCTCCTCCTTCTTAGCAGGCCCAAATATGCCTGAAATGCACATCCACAGTCCCACCACTTACAATTTATGGTCATGTTCTGGTTTGGAGGGTCATGAATCTAGGGTCTTCATCCCACCTCTTTTGTATCCCATGGGAGGGGTGAGGAGTGAGGTTGTGCTACGGTCAGGGACAGACATTTCTTTGGCCTTTTATGTTTTATACCTTCCCCCCAATATCCCCTTGCCCCTGCCGACTGGTTGCTTGACCTTGCCTTGAGATAGGGGTTGAAGCAATCTTAAAGTGTGCTCATATATTACACTCCCACCATGCCCTGTAACACTTTAGCTCTATCCCTTATATTTTGCCATTGTACTAAAAGCCCCATCTGCTTGTGGGAAATGCAACACACAGTGTCTTTGTTCATTGTTCTTCACACTTATTAGTATAAGATTTAAGGGTATCAAAAGGTCAAACCCAAAATTCTATCTCAGGCTGACAAACAGGTTTATATGCTAACAGAGGGGTATTCCATGTTCCCTTCTCACACAACTCCTAATTCTTTGTTAGGTGAAGACACCACAGATGCTGACTTTTCAAAGTGTTGGGGGGTGCTCAACCCCCGGCTCTGCCTAGGCCCCGCCCCCACTCTACCCCTTCCCCCAAGGCCCCGCCTCTTCCCACCCAGTTCCATCCTTGCTCTTCTCCCTCCCCCCCAGCCTCCTGAAGGCTGTGAAACAGCTGTTCACAGTGGGTGGGAGGTGCTGGGGGAGAGAGAGGTGCTGATCCATGGGGTCCATTGGTCGGCAGGAGGCACTGGGGGGAGAGGGAAGTTCTGATAGGGGGCTGCCTGTGGGTGCTCAGCACCCACCATTTTTTCCCCATGAATGCTCTAGCCCCAGAACACCCATGGAGTTGGCACCTATGCAAGTCACTATCCACTATTTTAAGGTGGGGTAGTTCACTCGATCCCTTCTGATAAAGAAACTAAAAGGTTGGGCATGTTAGATAGTGATACCCAGTGTAGCTGAGAAGATCTTCTAACTGTCAGGCAGTTTTGATGTGCTACCATTATCACATTTGGCCCAGGTGCCTGCTTAAGATCATCTGGACTGCCTCCTGTATCAGGTCAAAATTAGAGGACTCTCCCTTTGAAGATGAAGTTTTATTTAGCTCCAAAACTGATGAAATCCTGGAGAGGATGATGGGGTGTTCAGATCTTCTTAACGAGTGAATGTACTGAACTCTGGGAATGGAAATGGGCTGTTAGTTGTGGGTATAGGCAAAGTGGATCCATGCTGTTTGAGAAGGCTTTAATGAACGTGCATGAACTTTTCAGAGAAGTAGGATACTGAGCACTTGGTGCTCAGCTCTGATGCAGGTTATAGGCGTTCAGGATTGATGAAACAGTTTACCACTGAAATAGCTTCTTGCGGCACAATTTGGCACTCTCAATGGAAGGTAATAGGAAGGTCCTCTTGGCCTACAATATAGCTTCAGCATAGGCTTTTATAAATTTATTTTTTATCATCCAGTCTGAATCAGCCTTTGTTGCCTGCCATTCGTGCTCGAGTTTCCATCCCTCTCTCTCCATCTGTTGCAGGGTGTCAGAAAATCAAGATCTGTGTGGGCAATGGGGAAGAAGAGTCTGTTTGCTAGCATGCTAGTTTATAATGGCAATGATTCACCAGGTCCTTGACTCCTCATCTTTTGGATGGGGTGCTGTTGTCCTGCAGCAGGCTTTGGAATTTGTTGAAGTCCAAGAGTCTTCCTGGTGAATCAGGATCATTGGTTTTTCTTGTTGCCTGGACACTGAAAGTCTGTCCGAGACACTGTCTGGGTTAGGATGTCCTCTTTTGATATCTAGGCTGTAGATCAGGGCCAGGCTGTGACCAGCTGTGTAGTTTGGACCAGAGATGATCTGTGAAAATGCTAAGGAGGCAAGTGATGAGATGAGTTTTGGGGCTTGTGCATCTGCAGCCTTGTCAATATGCTTTTTAAAATCTCCAGGATGATAAGACTGGGGCATTTCACCACTATCGTTGACAAGGTATTAACAAGCTCCTGTATGAATTCTTTTATCTGTATTGGTCTGTAAATAAGCATAAAGTCTGTTAGCTTTGGCTGTGGTTTCTGCTGTCAGATGAATGAATTTGAATGAAATTGCCTTACCTGCATTTGATGCTGGAAGAAAATTTGAACGCTGTGCTGCCTGTTTTCTTGTCTTATATGTCTGTGATGTTCTGAGTATCTTGGAGGGGTGAGGTGAGCTAGCATGGGACCTGCAGTGTCATCTGGGCAGGTCTCAGTGTACAGACTATATTGGATGCTTCATCACTGATAAACTCATAAGTTGTTGTCTGTTAGCAGCAGATCTTGCATTGATAAGCATCAATTTTAGTTTAGGATGCTTTGTACTGTCTACTTCCAGCTCCTTTGTAGGTAGTGGTCCTTCGCAGTTGTCCTTTGCAGGTGTTAGATGTCTGGAACCTGGCTTCTTATTTCTGCTTTTCTGTTTCCTGGGACAGTTCCTCCCAGTTTGAACTTTGATAGGGGATGAAATGGTACAGGGCTCCGTACTTGTAAAGAGAGTTAAGTCCTTTTGGCAGCCTTCTGCCTGGTGATGATTCCTATTCTGAGGGAGGAGCTAGAGAGGAGTCACAGCCTCATTTTCACCTTTTAGAAAATATCTTTCAATTTTCAAAAAGTTAAGATTGAATGACCAAAGTTACTCCCCTGCTATTTCCACTGGTGCTGGCCACCTGCAGAGCCAGCTGGAGCTGGAGCCCACTGCTGCTGTGTTCCTGTTGGAGTGAGGAAGGAGAAAGTGGTCTGAGGAACAGAGATCTGACCTTTTAAGGGCTCTCAGGCTTCTCAAGAGGCAAGTAGCTGGTCCCAGTTATGAGGGTGCAGACATATAGAGAAGCAAATAAAGCAGAAGCCTTAGGTATAGACATCACTCTCTCCAGTTTGGGAGGATTTCAGACTGTTTTAATTTTGTTTGTTTTCTGTAACATCAGCTATGTCTTTTTTTTAAAGTAAGCATAGATTCATATATTTTAAGGCCAGAAGTCACAATTGTGATCATGTGGTCTGACCTCCTGTATAACACGGACCATTGAACTTCCCAAAAAACAATTCCTAGAGTGTATCCTGATTTAAAAATTGTCAGTGAAAGAGAATGCACCACACCACTTGATAAATTGTTCCATGAGTTAATTACTTTCACTGTTAAAATATATGCCTTATTTCTAGCAACCTCTGGAACTCCTTGCCAGGGGGTGTTGTGAAGGCCAGTACTATAACGGGGTTCAAAAGGGAGCTAGATAGATTCATGGAAGATAGCTATTAGCCAGAATGGGCAGGAATGGTGTCCCTAGCCTCTGTTTATCAGAAGCTGGAATTGGGAGACAGGGCATGGATCACTTGATGATAACCTGTCTGTTCATTCCCTTTGGGGCACCTGCCATTGGCCACTGTCAGAGGACAGCATACTGGACTTGATGGACCTTTGGTCTGACCTAGTATGGCCGTTCTTATGTTCTTAGCAGCCCAAAGAGCTGAGGCCCTTTGCATGAAGAGAGCTTTTACTGGGTATTGGCTCAGCAGAGAAGGGACCCCTTTTCCCCGGAAGAGGGTTTATTTCCCTCCTCCAGACTGACTCCTAGTATTTGTGTTAGGAATATTGGAATTGGGATCACTGTAGAGCTCCCAGAGTGATATTGTAGCTAAAGGGGCTAATGTGATCCTTGGATGTATAAATAGGGTAATATTCAGAGACAGAGTGATATAAAATTATCTCTGAATGTGGCATTACTGAGACCATTACTAAAATACTAGTTATGCTTTGGGTTCAACTCAGATGAATAAGGGGTTATATCACCACCTGCCCTGCAATTCTGGGTGCCTTAAACATTATGCTTCTGTGGCTCACAGCTCTGACACCAGCAGCCAGCCTACAAGCATGCAGGTCACACTCTGGCTTCCACTGACAAGTTACTTTTAGAAGAGTGACCCCAACACCTTCCCTTTATCAAATTTCCCCCAAACCATCTGCCAATGTGACAATCTGCTGTGGTTCCCAGAATTGTGAGTTACTGTGGTACCCCACTCAGCCTCAGCAAGTGATCATTTTGCTATTGCTAAGTTGCATGACAAATCTCTGACACACCAGCTTGTCTGCCTTAGGACAAAAACTTTTGTACTATGACTTTCAATTCTGTGACAACAGGGATGTTAACGGGCTACTTCATCTTGAATAGTTCCTTAAAATATGTGCTAACTGCCTATGCTAAACTATCTGTTCAACCTTGTATTTAGCTGTGACACTCTGAGTATTTTCCCCAGACCTGAAGAAGAGTCAATGGAAGTTGGTCCATTAAAAGATACTACCTCACCCACCTTTGTACCTCTTGCATCAGAGACATATTCAAGCAGGTGGAACCACATTCCTTTTTCTCAGGTGGGGTATTATGTCCTGCCTGGCACACATTTTAAGAACATAATTTCAGCATATGTTTGGAATTTTGCATATGTTATCCCTACGTACACCACACAATAATATTAATTATCAATGAGTTATGAGTTTTCCAAATATATACAACATAACACTTTTGGGATCTATAACATGAAAACAGTGTGTTAAGTGTAGTGAAGATGTCTGGCCTGATAAGACTTGCTGATTTATAGAGTAGTGAACCACCTATGGGCCACAGTCTCGCAATACTTTGCCCCGTTCTGGTGTCTACACTTCTAAAAGAAAGAAGTTGAAAAAATTGGAGAGGATTCAGAGAAGAGCTACAAGAATGATTCAAGGTGTGGAAACCTGCCTTATGGTGAGAGAGACTTAAGGAGTTCCATCTATGTAGTTTATCAAAGAGAAGATTAAGATGTGACTTAACCATGGTCTAGAAGTCTCTGCATGTGAAGATGATGTTTGATTCTAGAGATGTCTTTTATCTACCAGACAAAGGCATAATAAGATCCAGTGGAAAGAACCATCAAATTTTTTAATAGTGATTGGAACATCTTACCAAGGGATGTAGTGGATTCTTCATCACATTAATTCTTTAAATCAAGATTGGATGTATTTCTAAAATATATACTCTAGCTCAACCAGGAGTTATGGGCTGGATGCAAGAATCCGGAGGTCAGACTAGATGATAGTAATGGCTGTTTCTGGACTTAAAATCTTTGATTTTGTATTTTATAACTCTGATTATAATTGACTGTCTCATCTCCCACCCCCTTTTTCACATTTGTGGTTATGCTGAGGGTATGTCTACATTGCAGTCAGAGGCTGAGATTAATGTAGCTATCTGAGGTACCAGTAGCAATGAAGCTGCAGCAGCATGGGCTTCAGCACAGCCTATCTGCCAAGTAATTACCATGGTTCCAGGTGATCTTGTACCACCTTCATTGAAGGCCATGCTACTGTGGTTTCACTCCTATTAGTGCCCAAACTAGCTAGATTAAAGCTAACTTGGGTATGTTTACACAAGATACCTTCACACCTTGTGATTGCAGGTAGGCATGCCAATATTGGTACTGGAGCAAAGTCCCAGCGGAGGTGTGCTGTCATGGTGGAAGCAGTGACTGCACTGGTATAGCATACTCTAGTTTGAAATTGGCGTGAAGGGGATTAGTGTTAGTCACATTTTACATTGGTATTGCACATCTAGTTTAAGAGTGTGAACAAAGTCTTCCATGACTTCTTGCTTCCCATTCATTCAGGAACTGACTGGAAGTCTCTAGTGGGGGATTGAAGCACTAATGGATAGAGTGGGTGGGGGTTTGTGTTCCGTTATCAGCTTCAGAGGACCACAACTTAAAAAGCCAGGGTGAGTTCTCATTCTGTCTTGTGCTGGAAGCTCAAGAACTAGGGCTGGGAATCTCCTGTGAAGATCAATCCTGCCTATGTTGGTGCAGTGAAAAACCTGAGGGAAAAGATGCATATAATTTATATTTGCATAACATCTTTCCTCTCAACTCTCTGTTACCCTACCACACAAATACCTCCATTCCTCCCTGCACATGCTGTTCACCAGTGTTCCCTTTTTGCTCTTCCACACTGCACAGTATTCTTTCTGTCTCCCCTAATCCACCAATACATCAACATACTATGCCATGAAAATTTAGCTTATATGAGCATTTTAATCATTCAAATTTATGTGTTTTAAGGATTGAAATGACAGATTCTGTAAAATGATAGATACAACCACGGTGCACAACAGAAATTCCAAAAACATCTATTGTAAAAATGCAGGCTGGTAGCAACAATAAAAAAATCATAAAAGAGAATAGATGTTTTCACTTTCCTTTTTTAAGTGTAAAAAACAATTTAGCAAATTTAACAATGTTGATTTCTCCCCTTACTACCTCCCCCACCCCTCCAATCAGTCAGAAGATATTCAGCAGAAATATCAGGATCCTGCAGCCCTTAGGAAGGACTATGGCCATATGAGTGTATGTAAGTATGAAATTATCAGCATGTTTGCGGTGTTTGAACTGGTCACATTGATTATTTGAAGGTGGCAGTGATTAAATTGGTTCAGCTTTTCTTTTAAAAACAATTTTGGTATGACCATAGCATGAAAGGTAACAAAGTAACTTCTCTGCTCCTCTAATCAAACTGTCTTTTCTTGCTCTTATTTGTTGAAGGGGAACCTGTGGAATACAACATCGAACAAAGTACAGAAACCACCCAGAAAGAAGATAAAATGCAACTGCAACAGCAAATCAGCCCCATTAGAAATGAAGGAAATGTGGAGTCAAAAGGAAGAGGTTTCCTAGAGTTAGTGAAAAGGTACTATAGTAGCTTTAAACCATCTAGAGATATATTTATCCATGGCAGGGAACAGGGGCAATGCCCATTCATGAATTCATTATAGCTGAATGGTAGTTAAGGTTGGGACTTGCTTACTGTTTAACAGCTGTTTTTTTCCAATGCTCTACAATCCACATGCTTAATGGATGGTCTTGAAAATCGCTGTTTGCCGAGGGGGTTTTGGGGCAGGGCTACTGGTTCAAATTTGGGTTCAGTTGGGTACTCAAGCTGCAGCTCCCACTAAAAGTCCAATGATATGAAAATGTTACATTTTATTTTTAAGTTTTTGTGCGCAATGGGGATTAAACTATATAACTCTAATACTTCCAAAACTAATATCGTCCACTTGAACCTAACCTCAGCTAGTGGTGTGCAACCACAGGCTCTTTGGAGACACAATATTTCAAAAGTTCTTCAGGATAAAGTTTGAAACTACAGTATAGGTCAAATGAAAGTGATATGCCAAAGAAAGTGAAGTGTGCATGGGCAACAGAACTAGGGTTCTGCTGTAAGCCAGAACTCAAGCACAACCCCTGTATTTTGAGGTTTAATCCTGCCCTTGGCAGCTTTCTGATAATAGGTGTTATGCATATCAGTTGCATTCTTCATGTGCTCTTTCTAGAATTTTTGCCCTGACAGCAAAGCTTCTTGTTCAAGAGCTGAGATTTCAAAGTGCTCTACAATGCGTATGCTTACTCAAAGTTTACCTTAGAAGTATTGTCATAGAAAATAGTATTAACTAAATAAAGGGAAGATGAAAGATTCTAGTAAGAAGCTGCATTACAGTAATGTAATCATAAGTCATGATGTTCCATAGTTTTCAGAAGTATTCAGTGTGAGTGTGATCAAAGAAAAGCAAATAGCTATGACTCATCAATGTCAACATGATCAAAGTTGCTGTTCTGCATTAGGAAACACATCCATAATAGAGAGTCTTTTTCTAAGGACTGATGTAAAGTCCACAGTGACTAATGTTGTACCAAAATACTGTCCTCAGTCAAAGCAGTAACTTATGTTTATCATGAAAAATAAACATATAAAACAAACTTCAACTTTCTACAGTAATTCACCCAATCTACACAAAGCAAGAATCACACCCATCAATTTCACCCCTCAACGTGCTGGAGTTCCTTGGAAAAGGGGCTCTGAAGGAAATGTCAGACACTAGAAAAATCTTAGTTATGTAGGGCTAGATCCACAGAGGGATTTAGGCATGGCAGGGCTGAGTATTATAGTGCCTGCCTTTTAGGCATCCTGTCACCTAGTAGAATTCACAGCCCCAGGTTAGGCACCTAGGCTCCCTATACAATGTCTGGGGAAAGTTAGGAGCCTAAGAATGGGATCCTTTAGCTATGTCTACATTACAGAGTTTCGTCGACAACCAAAAACGCTATAGTAACATTGCTATTGCATATTCACACTAAGCTCCCTCTGTTGGCAGAGAGCATCCACACCTGGTGCTCTAGCATCGACAGTGAGAGTGGTGCACTGTGGGTACTTATCCCACAGTCCTACTCACCACCTTATGCTGCCATGACTTGTGGGTTGGCGGAATGGATTGCAGCTCATCATGGGTGTGGGCTCAATGTCCCATGTTGCATTGTTTTCTGTCCCAACATTCCATGGTCTTCCAGCCATCTGTGTGTGAAAGGATGGATCCCATACTGCTTTCCAGTGCTCTGCTAGCTGTCATTAACACATCACGGATGGCAGTGCAGTTAATTATAGAGTTTCTAACTGAACAGTATTCAGAGTTGCGTGACCTGCTGGGTGACATGGATAGGAGTGACATATGATTACTTTTGGCATTCATGGAGAGGCTGCACACAGTGGACCACCACTTTTGGGCTCGGAAAACAAGTACTGAGTGGTGGGATCGCATCATTATGGAGATCTGGGATGACGAGTAGAGGCTGCAGAACTTTCAAATGCAGAAAGCCACCTTCCTGGAACCGTGTGCGAACAAGGACACCAAAACAAGAGCTGCCCTCTCAGTGGAGAAGCATGTGACGATTGCAGCATGGAAGCTGGTGACTCCAGACTGCTACCGGTTGGTCGCTAATCACTTTGGAGTGGGGAAGTTGACTGTTGGGACCACTTTAAGGCAAGTGTGCAAGGCCATGAGAGCAGCTAGCCAGGAATTCCTCTAGTTAAGTAGTTCTCAAACTTACTTGATTGTGCCCTTCTTCTTTGTGTCTGTAATCGTTTACGCGTGTCCCCCCACCCCCAAGTACATATACTGCCACTCAGCTCTGAAGGCAGCATTAGCAAAGCATTAGCAAAGAAGTAAGAGTGGCAATGTGAAAAGTGATATTCTTCAATTCACTTTTCACGGCAGACTTAGAGCTGCATTGCCACCCTTACTTTTGTGCAGCTGCTGCCACCCCAAGGCTGACAGCTGAGCCCCACTGCCGCCAGGTGAGGGATCAGGGGTGCTGGGAGAAGCAGAGCCTGAGTTCAGGCTGCCGCCTGGTGAGGGAATGGGAGGGAAGGAGAGCCTGAGCCCGGGTGGTGGCCTGTCTCCTTTTATCCCCGCCTCCTGGCTGTGCATGGCCCTTCTGCATGTGCCCCAGCCACCCGGGGCTGAGAGCGTCTTTTAAAAAAAAGTACACAGCTCATGCCTCCCTTGACACATTCCCATGCCTCCCTTGAGAGGCTCACCCCATAGTTTGAGAACCACTTCTCTAGTTGCTCAGACAACTTCATGATGTTACTTCCTCATTTATATAGAATCTCTCAGCCAATCAGCGGGCTGAATGTTTCTCCCAATCATGAGCTTTAGGGGCAGGGTCTTCTGCAAACTAACCTTTCACTGGACCCTTCCCTGGTTTCTCAGAGGAGCTGCTATGAGGCAGTCATGGCCTGAGCACTTCCCGGGGCTCCATGGGCCTGGGTTCAAGGCCTATAATCCCTCACATTATTCAGCTGCAAAAGAGCCTCGTGGTACTGTCCTCACCAGTCATCCAGACTAACAGTACCCTGCTGGCCCCATCACATGTGGTGCACACATTGGCACCCATGTTGGGATCTATTGTGGTGCTGGTGACCTCATGTCTGGTACTTCTTTTCTCGATCTCCTCTATGTTGGTTCCAGGGCCACTGGTAACTGCTCCACCTCAGTGTACGGTACCAGTAGCTGGGAAGCCCCAATGTTGTTACTGGTATTGGAGTCATATTGTTGATCACAGTCCTGATCTCCAGTGACACCACCTGGTACCATACCACCAAGACTTTCTTAATACTCCAACTCCTCAGAGTGCAAAGTAAGTTCTTGTGTACTCCCATTTCAGGGAATCTAGGGTGTCTTCCAGAAATTGTTCCCCATCCTGTAGACTTCATGCTGACAAGAGCAGGTTGAAGGACTGGAGTGCCTGATCTAGGCACAACTGGCCTCTGGTTCGGTATCAGCCCCATCATTGGCCTTACTGGGTACCTTAGGAGATGCTGCCAACATTCAGGTCCTCGTTTCCTCTGTGATACAGAAATATATCCCCGATAGGCAGATTGAGGTCAGGGTCAGTACTGAGCTCTTGATGAGCAGGGAAGACCAGGACTGCTTGTTACTTGCATTAGACAGCTGCTGTCTGCATCTGAGGTTCAAGGCCAGCCTCAGGTTCAACAAGGACAAGTGCAGAGTCCTGCACTTAGGAAGGAAGAATTCCATGCACTACTACAGGCTGGGGACCGACTGGCTAAGCAGCAGTTCTGCAGAAAAGGACCTGGGGATTACAGTGGACGAGAAGCTGGATATGAGTTAGCAGTGTGCCCTCATTGCCAAGAAGGCACTGGTGAGGCCACTCCTGGAGTACTGCCTCTAGTTTTGGTCCCCCCACTAGAGAAGGGATGTGGACAAATTGGAGAGAGTCCAGTGGAGGGCAACAAAACTGATTAGAGGGCAGGGGCACATGACTTACAAGAAGAGGCTGGGCTTCTTTAGTCTGCAGAATAGAAGAGTGAGGGGGGTTTTGATAGCATCCTTCAATTACCTGAAGGGGGGGTTCCAAAGAGGATGGAGCTTGGATGTTCTCAGTGGTGTCAGATGACAGAACAAGGAGCAATGGTGTCAAGTTATAGTGGGGAAGGTCTAGGTTGGATATTAGGCAACACTATTTCAGTAGGAGGGTGGTGAAGTACTGGAATGGGTTACCTTGGGCGGGGGGGTGGAATCTCCATCCTTAGAGGTTTTTAAGGCCTGGCTTGACAAAGCCTTGGCTGGGATGATTTAGTTTGTGTTGGTTCTGCTTTGAGCAGGGGATTGGACTAGATGACCTCCTGAGGTCTCTTCCAACCCTGATAGTCTATGATTCTCTGAAACAAAAGCATGCAAAGAAATTAGAACTTTTCAGTGGAAAGGTTTATTTTTCTGCAGATTTACAGCTCCCTGTTGGCTGTTATAATTATACAAACTAGAAGGCTATGTCCAAGTTCCTCAGTAAGCTGCCTGAAGATTCTAGAGGCAAGTTCTCATCACTTCTGGTGGAATGTTGGCAGGTCTTCCGGTAGACTTCGCAGATTTCAGACTCTGCTTTCAGCGTTGCAGTGACAACAGTAACCACGCACTTCTCATTCTGGCTCAAGTTGGGGATCCCTGCAGAAGTACAGCAGACTATTGAAGACCTCCCCTTTGAGGTCCATGCTTTGTTCTCCTCTAGATTGAAGTCTGCGGAAGAGAAGATTTAGTCTAGATTTAGTCTGCGGAAGAGAAGAATGAGGGGGGATTTGATAGCTGCTTTCAACTACCTGAGAGGTGGTTCCAGAGAGGATGGTTCTAGACTATTCTCAGTGGTGGAAGAGGACAGGATAAGGAGTAATGGTCTCAAGTTGCAGTGGGGGAGTTTTAGGTTGGATATTAGTAAAAACTTTCTCACTAGGAGGGTGGTGAAACACTGGAATGCGTTGCCTAGGGAGGTGGTGGAATCTCTTTCCTTAGAAGTATTTAAGGTCAGGCTTGACAAAGCCCTGGCTGGGATGATTTAATTGGGGATGGGTCCTGCTTTTGAGCAGGGGATTGGACTAGATGACCTCCTGAGGTCCCTTCCAACCCTGATATTCTATGATTCTATGAAGAAGCACTGCATATGTTAAAAGATTCCAGGGCAGTGTTAAAATTTCCTTCCCCAAAGAGAACAAAGTTTTGGCTTCAATTTCAGTATGATATGCCTAGACCAGTGGTTCCCAAACTTTAACAACCCGCAAACCCCTTTCACTAAAATGTCAAGTCTCATGAACCTCCTCCTAAAAATGAATATTTCCAGGGATTTTCTCCCTTACCTCAACATAAATTATAAAAGCAGTGATCTTGGAAATATAACATGCTTATTAGACACTATTTATTAATTATTATTTATCATTACAGTATTGTTATTCCATTATGAAAACGGCAGCACTCTTCCAAGATCTCACTTTTGTAGCTTGTATTGCTTTTGATTAAGTCTGTTATAAGACAAGGCTCCTATCAGAGGCTCCAGTAGAAAAAAGGGGTGTGGGATCTGGGGGGGGCACCACCGGAAAAGTGGGGGGGGTCCGTGGGGGCTGCTGGAAAGAAAGGGGAAGGACCCACGCTGGAGGGCGCCGACATGGGGGTGACACGTGACCCTCGTCGCCCTCCTGTACCGGAGCCTCTGACTCCTATGTTTCATCAAGGAGTATCAGATGTGAAACAGCATGAAGGTATTTAAGAAGCCAACTCAAAGAGTTCCTCCTACATAAGCATTCAGGTCTTGAGTGGTCCAGGCAAACAATGCACATTACAACAAAGCTTAAACTTGTTCTTCATAATAATTTAAAAACAACACTAGCAGCCTATTTAATTTTAAAACAGCAAAAAATATTCACCTCCCTTTCTATTTTGTATAAGGAGTCTTGAAGTTTAAATCTCCTCAGTGTGATAGATATGCTTGCTTTGATCTGCTTAGCTCTTGGAAGTCCCCAAATCTCCAGGCTGCTGGCCCCATGCTGCCCAGGGTCCTTATGGACAGCTCTGTCTGCCATTAGGGAATTTTTTCCCCGAGAACCCCCTGTAACGTTTGGTGAATGCCCTGTAACATTTGGTGAACCCCCAGGGGTTCACGAACCCTAGTTTGGGAACCACTGGCCTAGACAGATTCATAGATTCCATGGCCACAGGGACCATTGTGATCATCTAGTCTGAGCTGCTTTATAACAGGCCATAGAACTTTCCCAAAATAATTCCAAGATCATATCTTTTGGAAAAGCATCCAAACTTGATCTAAAAATTGTCAGTGTTGGAGAATCCACCACAATCATTGGTAAATTGTTCCAATGGTTAATTACTCTCATAATTAAGAATTGACACCTTATTTCCAGTCTGAATTTGTCTAGCTTCAATTTCCAGCCATTGGATCAAGTTATACCTTTCTCTGCTAGATTGAAGAGCCCTTTATTAAATATTTGTTCTCCATGTCGATACTTACAGAATGTAATCAAGTCACCCTTTAACCTTCTCTTTGTTAAGCTAACTAGATAGACTTAAAGAGCACTATCAGTATAAGGCATGTTTTCAAATCCTTTAATCATTCTCATTGGACTTCTCTGAACCTTCTCTGATTTATCAACAACCTTCTTGAACTGTTGACACCAGAACTGGACATAGTATTCTAGCAGAGGTTGCACCATTGCCAAATATAGAAGTATTTCTTTCTATTCCTCCTCGAGATTCTTCTGTTTATGCATTCCTGGATCACATTATCGCCTTTGGCCACAGCGTCATACTGGGCGCTCATGTTCAGCTGATTATCCACCACAACCCCCACATTTTTTTTCAGAGTCACTGCTTCCCAAGATAGAGTACCCAATCCTGTTAGTAAGGCATATATTCTTTCTTTCTAGTTGTATACATTTACATTTAGCCATATTGAAACGCATATTGTTTGCTTGCACCCAGTAGAAGAAAAAGAAAGAAAAGGAGTACTTGTGGCACCTTAGAGACTAACAAATTTATTTGAGCATAAGCTTTCGTGAGCTACAGCTCACTTCATCGGATGCATTCAGTGGAAAATACAGTGGGGAGATTTATATACACAGAGAACATGAAACAATGGGTGTTACCATACACACTGTAACGAGAGTGATCACTTAAGGTGAGCTACTACCAGCAGGAGAGCGGGGGTGGGGGGGGAACCTTTTGTAGTGATAATCAAGGTGGGCCATTTCCAGCAGTTGACAAGAACATCTGAGGAACAGTGGGGAGTGGAGGGGGGGAATAAACATGGGGAAGCAGTTTTACTTTGTATAATGACCCATCCACTCCCAGTCTCTATTCAAGCCTAAGTTAATTGTATCCAGTTTGCAAATTAATTCCAATTCAGCAGTCTCTCATTGAAGTCTGTTTCTGAAGTTTTTTTGTTGAAGAATTGCCATGTTTAGGTTTGTAATTGAGTGACCAAAGAGAATGAAGTGTTCTCCAACTGGTTTTTGAATGTTTACCAAGTGATCCAGATTGCGTTGAATGAGTGACCTGTCCTCTTCTTTATTTGTCACTGCCCCAGTTTTTGTGTCATCTCTAAACTTTATCAGTGGTGATTTTATGTTTTCTTCTAGGTTATTGATAAAGATGTTAAATAGAATAGGGTCAAGAACTGATCCCCATGGGATCCCGCCAGAAACACACCCAGTCGATAATTCTCATTTACAACTACATTTTGAGACCTATCAGACAGACAGATTTTAATTAATTTTATGTGTACCATGTTAATTTTATATCATTCTAGTTTTTTAATCAAAATATTGTGTGGTACCGTGTCAAATGCCTTACAGAAGTTGAAATATACTATGTCAACACTATTACCTTTATCAACCAAACTTGTAATCTCATAAAAAAAAGATATTGGGCTAATTTGACCAGATCTATTTTCCCATGTTGATTGACATTAATTACATTACCCTCCTTTAATTCTGTATTAATCGTGTCCCGTGTCAGCTGCTGTCATCTTGCCCAGGATCAATATCAGGCTGACAAGCCTATAATTACCTAGGTTTATCCCATTTTCCCTATTTAAATATTGGCACAACATTAGCTTTCTTCAAGTCTTCTGTCATTTCTCCAGTGTTCCAAGATGTATTTAAAATCAACATTAACAGTCCAGCAAGCAGTGTAGCCCACTCTTTTAAAACTCTTGGATGCAAATTATGTGGACCTGCTGATTTAAAAAATGCCTGACTTTAGTAGCTTCTGTTTGATATCTTCCTGAGTGGAATGGAAAGAATGTTATCACCAGATAACGAGACTATATTATCTGTTTTTTGTCTAAATACAGAACAGAAATATTTATTGAACACTTCTGTCTTTTCTGCGTTATTATTGAGAATTCTACCTATCTATTTTTATCTAATAATGGACCAATACTATTGTCAGGATTATTTTTGTTCCTTATATATTTAAAAAACTCCTTCTTATTGTCTTTAACAGTGCCGCCATAGATTTCTCCTTGTGTCCCGTTGTTTCCCTTTTCAATAATTTCTAACTTCTGATTTATATTCATTACTATCAATTGCCCTTTTCTTCTATTTTATTTATTTATTTTTTATAGCTTGCTTCCTTCACTTCCGCTCTAAACCCTGGCAAGTTTTTAGCCAATATGGCCATCTTCCTCATTTTTGATATGGCTTTTTATGGCTTTTTGGGCATCTAGTAAGGTGTTCTTAAATGATTGCCAATCATCATTCACATTTTCTGATTAAATACTTCCTCACAGCTGATTTGTCTCATAATTGTTTTCAGCTTCCTGAACCAAGGCAAAAACACAAGTAGTAAAGGAGAGCCCCATCATCTGCCTCAGTTGTTGCTTCATACGAACAGCCCTAGGCCTCAAAGCATCCTGTTTGACTCCTGAATCAAGGATAGCATACCAACCACACTGGATCTCACCAAAAATTTCCTCCCTCCCCACACAGGAGCAAGTTGTCACAGTTCCTGAGCATGTCCATCACCTCAAACAAGTGTGTTATGAGCATGGTGGAATTGGAATACACCCTGCAGTTCCTGGCTATGTCTACGTGGCAGCTGGGAGTGTGATTCTGAGCACAGGTCAACAGATACATGCTAGTTGTGTTCAAGCCAGCACGGTAAGTATAGCAGGGTAGCTGTGGTTATACAGACCGTAGCTCAGTCTAGCTGCCTGAGTACGTACCTACCCAGACCCTCTCGACACGTATTCAGGTGGCTAATATGCCTGTGCTACCCTGGCTACACTACTATTTTTAGCGCACTAGCATGAGAGGCGTTGCCAGCTGCAGTGTAGATGTGGCACCTGACTTCCCCATTCCTAACTTCCCTCATTACTCCTTTTCAGAGACCCATCTTATGAATCTGCACTAAGACAATAAATGCAGTCTCTTCATTTTTGGGGAGCTACAGAAGAAGTGCCACCTCAGTATCAAAGCAGGCTGTTCTATTCCCACTACTTCCTAAAACCCAAAGCAAAAGAAGATCTGAGGACCATTCTAGACCAGAACTTGAACAAATTCATGAAGAAGCTATGGTTCTGTATGGATTCCTTTGCAACTATTACCCCTTCATTAGATCTGGAAGATTGGTATGCGGCCTTTGAGTTGACGGATGCTTATATCCATATGGTGATCCACCCTAGCCACAGAAGTGTTGTAATTTTTAAGGGTTGTAATAGGAGGAGACCACTTCCAGTTCACAGTCCTGCCCTTCAGCCTATCATCTGTTGCAAGGGTTTTCAGCAAGTGTGTGGTTATGGTAGAAGCCTACCTCCACCATTAGGATGTTCAGATGTACTCTTACTTGGATGATTGGTTCGTGCAGGATAACTCCTGTAAGCAACTGGAAGGAAGTATCCATGGGATGCTCCATCTGCTTTATTGAGGTTAGGCCTGGAAGTGAGCAAAGACAAATTGATCTTCACACCCCTACAGGGAATAGAATTAATTGGGACAGTCCCGGTCGCAATCCTAGCCACAAGATTTCTACGTATATGAGACCTCTGTATGTCTTTTAAAGGTCAATCCCAAACTGCAGTGAGAAACTGCCTCAGGCTCCTGGGGCATATGGCTGCACACACTTATGTGATTTCCCCCATACGAGACTGTATTGTTGAGTTTTACAGGCATGGCTTAGGTCAATGTACCATCCTAAGGACAGACGTGTGTATATTTCAGACAAGATCCTATTGTTGCTGGGTTGGTGGATGAATCAAGACAACATTGGCAAGACAGTCCCCTTCTCCCTGACTGTCCTCTCTTTGACTTTGGTAATGGATGCTTGAGATATAGGGCAGGGAGCTTATCTAGGAGGCTGAAAGCTCAGGGCTTGTGGTCCATTCACAAGGTCGGGATGCACAGCAACATTGTAGAGTTGCGGGCACATGTCCTGCCACACATACATATAGGGGCAGGACAATCCAAATATTTACTGACAACACCACAGCACTGTTCTATGTCAACAAGCAGGGATGTTCCACATGAGACAGTCTGAGCCAGGAGGTGGCCAGGCTTTGGAACATCTGCATATGAAATGCTCTGACTCATAGCATCCCCTACTGGGGGTGCAGATTGGCTTAGTAGACTGCTTGACCAGGTCATTGCAGCTTGGATCATGTCTCTCAACATTTTCTCAAATCAGTGTTTCAAATAGGGCAAATCCCAAGAGTGTACTTATTTGCAATCCACCAGAACAGGAAATGTTTCCAGTTCTGTTTAAGAGTGGACTACACAGCCCGGTCCATTTTGGACTCGTTCCTCCTCCCTGTGCAAACTCTCCAGTGCCACTGATCCACAAGGTCATTTTCAAGTCAGCCTGGTACTCAGACCAACACAAGTTATCCATTTGGGAACTTTTACCCCGCCTTTACTCAAGGACTTCCTATCAGAGACTCATTAGTGGGTGTTGCACCCCAACCCTCAGTCACTGCATCTCCTGATCTGGTTCCTCAGTGGCTAAGCCCAGAGGAGGCATACTGTTCAGCAGCAGTCCAGAATGTCCTTCATAATGGTAGGAAACAATCCTCAAAGGCTGCTTATCTTAGTAAGTGGAAGTGTTTCTTGATCTGGGCAGCTAGCCAGTGTATCTTGTACTCCACAAAGAGAGTTGGAGGAGCTCCATACTCTGGTACACAGTGTTTTACAAGGACAAGGTGAAGCTTAGGCCAGACCCTAGGTTACTCTCCAAAATGGTATCTGATTTCCACCTCAATCAGTCAATATATTTACTGGTCCTCTTTCCAAAGCCACATGCTCACAAAGGTGAACAAAAGCTCCATATTTTGGATGTTCATTGAGCCAGGGCCTTTTATCTAGATAGAACAAAGTCCTTTTAGGGCTCTTCCCAACTGTTTATCTCCTATGCAGAACAAATAAGCAGGCTTCCTGTAACAGTGCAACAGCTTTCCACATGGATCACCAGCTGCATTGCCATATGCTACAGGGTCAAAAGTCATCACTCCTCCAGAGAAACTGTCTGTGCATTCAACCAGAGCACACTCAGCCTCCACAGCATTTATGAGAAACATCCCTATTGTGTACAGCTGTAGAGTGGCATTATGGTCTTCAGTCTGCATATTTGCTAGGTATTATGCAATTACTACTCCATCAGGGAAAGACATGAATATGGGGAAAGTGGTCCTGAAGTTCCTCTTCCAATGAGACTCCTAACCCCACTGCCATCAATAACACCTTGGGAGTCACCTAGTGTAGTGGATTTATGCAATCACTTGACGAAGAAATAGTTACCTGCTCATAACTATTGTTTTTTTGAGAGATGTTGCATATGTCCATAACATGACTGTAGTGGCCCCTCACTTTCATAGAATCATAGAATATCAGGGTTGAAGGGACCTCAGGAGGTCATCTAGTCCAACCCCCTGCTCAAAGCAGGACCGATCCCTGACTAAATCATCCCAGCCAGGGCTTTGTCAAGCCTGACCTTAAAAACTTCTAGGGAAGGAGATTCCACCACCTCCCTAGGAAACACATTCCAGTGTTTCACCACCCTCATAGTGAAAAAGTTTTTCCTAATATCCAACCTAAATCTCCCCCACGGCAACTTGAGACCATTACTCCTTGTTCTGTCATCTGCTACCACTGAGAACAGTCTAGAGCCATCCTCTTTGGAACCCCCTTTCAGGTAGTTGAAAGCAGCTATCAAATTCCCCTCATTCTTCTCTTCTGAAGACTAAACATCCCCAGTTCCCTCAGCCTCTCCTCATAAGTCATGTGTTCCAGTCCCCTAATAATTTTTGTTGCCCTCCGCTGGACTCTTTCCAATGTTTCCACATCCTTCTTGTAGTGTGGGGCCCAAAACTGGACACAGTACTCCAGATGAGGCCTCACCAATGTCGAATAGAGGGGAATGATCACGTCCCTCGATCTTCTGGCAATGCCCCTACTTATACAGCCCAAAATGCCATTGGCCTTCTTGGCAACAAGGGCACACTGTTGACTCATATCCAACTTCTCGTCCACTGTAACCCCTAGGTCTTTTTCTGCAGAACTGCTGCCAAGCCATTCAGTCCCTAGTCTGTAGCGGTGCATTGGATTCTTCCGTCCTAAGTGCAGGACTCTGCACTTGTCCTTGTTGAACCTCATCAGATTTCTTTTGGCCCAGTCCTCCAATTTGTCTAGGTCACTCTGTATCCTATCCCTACCCTCCAGCGTATCTACCACTCCTCCGGTTTAGTGTCATCTGCAAACTTGGTGAGGGTGCAATCCACACCATCCTCCAGATCATTTATGAAGATATTGAACAAAACTGGCCCCAGGACCGACCCCTGGGGCACTCCACTTGATACCGGCTGCCAACTAGACATGGAGCCATTGATCGCTACCCATTGAGCCCGACAATCTAGCCAGCTTTCTATCCACCTTATAGTGCATTCATCCAGCCCATACTTTTTTAACTTTCTGGCAAGAATACTGTGGGAGACCATGTCAAAAGCTTTGCTAAAGTCAAGGAACAACACGTCCACTGCTTTCCCTTCATCCACAGAGCCAGTTATCTCGTCATAGAAGGCAATTAGATTAGTCAGGCATGACTTGCCCTTGGTGAATCCATGCTGACTGTTCCTGATCACTTTCCTCTCATCTAAGTGCTTCAGAATTGATTCCTTGAGGACATGCTCCATGATTTTTCCAGGGACTGAGGTGAGGCTGACTGTCCTGTAGTTCCAGGATCATCCTCCTTCCCTTTTTTAAAGATGGGCACTACATTAGCCTTTTTCCAGTCATCTGGGACCTCCCCCGATCGCCATGAGTTTTCAAAGATAATGGCCAATGGCACTGCAATCACATCCGCCAACTCCTTTAGCACTCTTGGATGCAGCGCATCCGGCCCCATGGACTTGTGCTCGTCCAGCTTTTCTAAATAGTCCCGAACCACTTCTTTCTCCACAGAGGGCTGGTCACCTCCTCCCCATGCTGTGCTGCCCAGTGCAGTAGTCTGGGAGCTGACCTTGTTCGTGAAGACAGAGGCAAAAAAAGCTTTGAGTACATTAGCTTTTTCCACATCCTCTGTCACTAGGTTGCCTCCCGCATTCAGTAAGGGGCCCACGCTTTCCTTGACTTTCTTCTTGTTGCTAACATACCTGAAGAAACCCTTCTTGTTACTCTTAACATCTCTTGCTAGCTGCAACTCCAGGTGTGATTTGGCCTTCCTGATTTCACTCCTGCAAGCCCGAGCAATATTTTTATACTCCTCCCTGGTCATTTGTGCAATCTTCCACTTCTTGTAAGCTTCTTTTTTGTATTTAAGAGCAGCAGGGATTTCACTGTTAAGCCAAGCTGGTCGCCTGCCATATTTACTATTCTTTCTATACATCGGGATGGTTTGTCCCTGTAACCTCAATAAGGATTCTTTAAAATACAGCCAGCTCTCCTGGACTCCTTTCCCCCTCATGTTATTCTCTCAGGGGATCTTGCCCATCAGTTCCCTGTGGGAGTCAAGGTCTGCTTTTCTGAAGTCCAGGGTCTGTATTCTGCTGTTCTCCTTTCTTCCTTGTGTTAGGATCCTGAACTCGACTATTTCATGGTCACTGTCTCCCAGGTTCCCATCCACTTTTGCTTCCCCTACTAATTCTTCCCGGTTTGTGAGCAGCAGGTCAAGAAGAGCTCTGCCCCTAGTTGGTTCCTCCAGCACTTGCACCAGGAAATTGTCCCTTAAATTTTCAACTCCACCTCACTACAATGACCTACCCACCTTCCTCAGTGCATCGGAGTCTGTCCTCTAAGATTCTGGTTCAAAGGAACTGAAGGAGGTGTGGCATGGCTTCACCATTTATATCATTGCCCTGACATCCCTCGTGCTCTGAGCCACAGGTGTGGCCACCTCATGGGTATTGCTAGGGAAAAAACTCTGGCACACCGAAGTGTAATGGACATTTTCAACACATCTTGAGGAACAAGAGTTACAGGAAGGTAATTGTTTTTTGCCACATTGAAAATGGCACTAGAGAAGCCAGCGCATGAGTCCCAACTAGGGTAAATGAGTTATCTGCTGGGGTAGTATGATGAGGTATACCTGGTACTACATGGCCTGCACCTGGAGGCACTGTGTTCCTGCCATACCTGCTGCAGGAAGGAATAGCAGAGCTGGGTCCTCCAGAAAGAGGCCTTATGGAAGCAGCCAACTGGAGCCCAGCAGGGTTAGATAAAAGGAGCTGCAGGGCCTTAGCAGGTAAGTTCCTGGATGGGGCTAAAGGGGCAAGGAAGTGTGCTCAACTCTGGCCAAAAGAGCTTGATGAACTGCATTTGCTAAACCTGAGAGTGAGAGGACCTGAGAACTCTAACCCCTAAAGTAATGGGTGGAGATAAACGGACCAGGTAGGAAAAGGCCCAGGGAATGCTGCAGCAACTAATTGAAGCAGTACATGGCTTCTGATCATAGGGTCTTTGGGTTGAATATGGAGTAGAGGGTGGGCCCAGATTCTGCCACTGGCAAAGTGGCTTAAGCCCTGAGAGGTAGACAAGGCTCTATAGCAGTCTGAGCAAAGGGCTGGATTTAAAGGACCCAGAGATGGGGCTGAAAATTCTGGTGAGGATGGACATTTTCTTTGATAGTCCAGAAGGAGTTCATTTTGCTTGTGTGACTTGGCTGGAGGGCTGAGCCACTGAAGGTCTGCCTAACAAGGTCAGCAACCTACAGAGGCGCCAGGAGCAGGGAAGGTTGCAGTACCACACCTATCCACTAGGAGCCCCTCACAAGGCGAGTGCCCCTTCATGACAGACAGGCTATCTGAATTTCTGCCAGGCAGCACTAGGTATGGTGGTCCAGGTCTGTGTCAAGCACTGGGAACTGCTATGGTAGGTAGATGGCACAGGCACACAATGCTGAGTCTAGGATGGGAAGCTGTGAATTGGCATGAGTGGCATGCTTGGTACACAGTCAGGAGCTGAGAACAGACATGCTTCAAGCATGTACCAAACACACACACTTGAGATGAGGTTGAGGTTGAGGAGCAGAGAGGTTTACAAGCACTTAGACTAGGGAGGGGCTTGAGAACATCCACTGAGATAAATGGAGTAGTTCACACTTCTCAGAGCTATTGTTTTAGGCAGCATTTGTCTCCATGGGGCCGCTGCCTTCAGAGCTGGCTAAGAACCATCTATATACTGCGCAAACACAGCCTTAATAGCAGCCTCATAATGCTGCTCAGAGTCAAAGACTCGCTACTCTGGTGGATGCAACCCATCAATGTGTGCATGCCTTTCACACAAACCACATCTGCAATGATTCTCACAACCAATGTCTCCTTGATAGGCAGGGGAGCCCATGTACAGCACCACACAATTCAGGGCAGATGATCTCCCACCAAGACACTGGTACACATAAATCATAGAAGATTAGGGTTGGAAGAGACCTCAGGAGGTCATCTAGTCCAGTCCCCTGCTCAAAGCAGGACCAACCCCAACTAAATCATCCCAGAAATGACTCTCTCCACTCTGGCTCCCTTCTTGGCACCAGGTGATCTTATGTGCTTCTGGACCCACATTCCTAGCGACTCTTTGGATTCCCGCACCTGGTACCAGGACATCAGCCAGCACTGATCTTTTGGGGGCACCCCTAACCATTCCCATCTTTGAGATTGAGTCATTGACGGTACCATTGATGAGTAGAGATGGGTCATCGCCACCTCTGGTACTGAGAGTTCCTCTGTTGGATTCAGGTTCAGAATCCTTGGAGTGGGAAGAGATCTGTGGGGAACAACCATTCTCAGTCTGTGCCCCTATGGGCTCCTTGCAGGGGTTAAGCCTAGACAAGAGCATCAGGAGTCTCCAAGGGATCTCAGTACTTCCACATGAGAGAATACCCTCCCTATACCTATTGGACAGCAGCCTGGGACCCTGTATTGAGGGGATATGAGATCTCAGAATTGTCTAATGTACCCACCCCAGGGGATTGGGGATTCACAAAGATGTAGGAAGAGCATGTTCAGCTTCCTTAGGAGTCACAGCATCATCATCACAGGAGACAGGAGCAACAGGAACTAGAGGTCATCACACCAGGTGACCTTGTCCTGTTCTCCAGAGGAGGTGGTGTTTCCAATTTCCCCACCTCATCCTGACAAACCTAAGGGCTTTCAGGACTTGCTTAAAAGGGTGGGATAGGTATTACAAATCCCCCTAGAAAAGTCCAGGAAGCCCCACACAAGCCCACATGGAGGAACAGGTATTACAAAGGACACGGTCCCCTCAAAAGTCTATACTCCACATCATAGTGTTGTAACCAAGAGTGGTCAGGCTGGTGTTCAAGCAGTTTCCCCCCTACATCCATGATTAGTCAGTTCACGTATTATTGGACAACATGATGGTGGTCTATTGCATCAACAAGCAGGGAGGAGATAGACTCTGCACAAAGTTGCAAGGAGCAGTCGTCTTCACCAGTTGCAACTGGTGCATACCCATGCAGGTTACCCTGACTACTGCCAGTTTACCAGGAATCCAGAACACCCTGGTAGACTCTTGACCAGACACTTTTCATGCTCTATGGAGTGGGAGTTACATGTCCTGATTCTAATGGAGATGTTTAAGGTGTGGGGTCTTCCAGCTGTGGATATTGTCGCATAACATTTGAACCAAAAATGCAAAGAATTCTGCTGCAGAAGGAGTTGTAGCCCAAGCTCCATGGGCAATGATTTCCTCGTACAATGGTAAGAGGACCTTGAGATACATGTTCCCCCCTCCCCACTGATTCCCTTGTTACTGAAGGTATTGAGGAAAATCAGACAGGACAAGGCACAGGTCAGTTTCATAGCACTGGGTTGGGTACCCCATGTTACTGCAACTATCATCCCAGCCTCTTATCTGCCTCCCCCTGATATATCTCTTAACTCAGGCCAAGGGGAGCACTTGCCACTCCAACCCAGCCACATGATATTTGGGTGAATGTCAGACCTACAAAATGATAGGTTTCAGAGTAACAGCCGTGTTAGTCTGTATTCGCAAAAAGAAAAGGAGTCCTTGTGGCACCTTAGAGACTAACCAATTTATTTGAGCATGAGCTTTCGTGAGCTACAGCTCACTTCATCAGATGCATACCGTGGAAACTGCAGCAGACTTTATATATACACAGAGAATATGAAACAATACCTCCTCCCACCCCACTGTCCTGCTGGTAATAGCTTATCTAAAGTGAGCAACAGGTTAGGCCATTTCCAGCACAAATCCAGGTTTTCTCACCCTCCACCCCCCCCCCCACAAATTCACTCTCCTGCTGGTGATAGCCCATCCAAAGTGACAACTCTTTACACAATGTGCATGATAATGAAGTTAGGCCATTTCCTGCACAAATCCAGGTTCTCTCACTCCCTCACCCCCCTCCAAAAACCCACCCCCATACACACACAGACTCACTCTCCTGCTGGTAATAGCTCATCCAAACTGACCACTCTCCAAGTTTAAAACCAAGTTAAACCAGAACATCTGGGGTGGGGGGTAGGAAAAAACAAGAGGAAATAGGCTACCTTGCATAATGACTTAGCCACTCCCAGTCTCTATTTAAGCCTAAATTAATAGTATCCAATTTGCAAATGAATTCCAATTCAGCAGTTTCTCGCTGGAGTCTGGATTTGAAGTTTCTTTGTTTTAAGATAGCGACCTTCATGTCTGTGATTGCGTGACCAGAGAGATTGAAGTGTTCTCCGACTGGTTTATGAATGTTCTAATTCTTGACATCTGATTTGTGTCCATTTATTCTTTTACGTAGAGACTGTCCAGTTTGACCAATGTACATGGCAGAGGGGCATTGCTGGCACATGATGGCATAAATCACATTGGTGGATGTGCAGGTGAACGAGCCTCTGATAGTGTGGCTGATGTTATTAGGCCCTGTGATGGTGTCCCCTGAATAGATATGTGGGCACAATTGGCAACGGGCTTTGTTGCAAGGATAAGTTCCTGGGTTAGTGGTTCTGTTGTGTGGTATGTGGTTGTTGGTGAGTATTTGCTTCAGGTTGCGGGGCTGTCTGTAGGCAAGGACTGGCCTGTCTCCCAAGATTTGTGAGAGTGTTGGGTCATCCTTTAGGATAGGTTGTAGATCCTTAATAATGCGTTGGAGGGGTTTTAGTTGGGGGCTGAAGGTGATGGCTAGTGGAGTTCTGTTATTTTCTTTGTTAGGCCTGTCCTGTAGTAGGTAACTTCTGGGAACTCTTCTGGCTCTATCAATTTGTTTCTTTACTTCCGCAGGTGGGTATTGTAGTTGTAAGAAAGCTTGACAGAGATCTTGTAGGTGTTTGTCTCTGTCTGAGGGGTTGGAGCAAATGCGGTTGTATCGCAGAGCTTGGCTGTAGACGATGGATCGTGTGGTGTGGTCAGGGTGAAAGCTGGAGGCATGCAGGTAGGAATAGCGGTCAGTAGGTTTCCGGTATAGGGTGGTGTTTATGTGACCATTGTTTATTAGCACTGTAGTGTCCAGGAAGTGGATCTCTTGTGTGGACTGGACCAGGCTGAGGTTGGTGGTGGGATGGAAATTGTTGAAATCATGGTGGAATTCTTCAAGGGCTTCTTTTCCATGGGTCCAGATGATGAAGATGTCATCAATGTAGCGCAAGTAGAGTAGGGGCTTTAGGGGACGAGAGCTGAGGAAGTGTTGTTCTAAATCAGCCATAAAAATGTTGGCATACTGTGGGGCCATGCGGGTACCCATAGCAGTGCCGCTGATCTGAAGGTATACATTGTCCCCAAATGTGAAATAGTTATGGGTAAGGACAAAGTCACAAAGTTCAGCCACCAGGTTAGCCGTGACATTATCGGGGATAGTGTTCCTGACGGCTTGTAGTCCATCTTTGTGTGGAATGTTGGTGTAGAGGGCTTCTACATCCATAGTGGCCAGGATGGTGTTATCAGGAAGATCACCGATGGATTGAAGTTTCCTCAGGAAGTCAGTGGTGTCTGGAAGGTAGCTGGGAGTGCTGGTAGCATAGGGCCTGAGGAGGGAGTCTACATAGCCAGACAATCCTGCTGTCAGGGTGCCAATGCCTGAGATGATGGGGCGCCCAGGATTTCCAGGTTTATGGATCTTGGGTAGTAGATAGAATATCCCAGGTCGGGGTTCCAGGGGTGTGTCTGTGCGGATTTGATCTTGTGCTTTTTCAGGAAGTTTCTTGAGCAAATGCTGTAGCTGCTTTTGGTAACTCTCAGTGGGATCATAGGGTAATGGCTTGTAGAAACTCGTGTTGGAGAGCTGCCGAGCAGCCTCTTGTTCATATTCCGACCTATTCATGATGACAACAGCACCTCCTTTGTCAGCCTTTTTGATTATGATGTCAGAGTTGTTTCTGAGGCTGTGGATGGCATTGCATTCCGCATGGCTGAGGTTATGGGGCAAGTGATGCTGCTTTTCCACAATTTCAGCCCGTGCACGTCGGCGGAAGCACTCTATGTAGAAGTCCAGTCTGCTGTTTCGACCTTCAGGAGGAGTCCACCTAGAATCCTTCTTTCTGTAGTGTTGGTAGGGAGACCTCTGTGGATTAGTATGTTGTTCAGAGGTATTTTGGAAATATTCCTTGAGTCGGAGACGTCGAAAATAGGATTCTAGGTCACCACAGAACTGTATCATGTTCGTGGGAGTGGAGGGGCAGAAGGAGAGGCCCCGAGATAGAACAGCTGCTTCTGCTGGGCTGAGAGTATAGTTGGATAGGTTAACAATATTGCTAGGTGGGTTGAGGGAACCATTGCTGTGGCCCCTTGTAGCATGTAGTAGTTTAGAAAGTTTAGTGTCCTTTTTCTTTTGTAGAGAAGCAAAGTGTGCGTTGTAAATGGCTTGTCTAGTTTTAGTAAAATCCAGCCACGAGGAAGTTTGTGTGGAAGGTTGGTTTTTTATGAGAGTCATTCTTAATCTTTCCCTGTTTGCTGTAGAGGATGTTGATCAGGTGATTCCGCAGTTTCTTTGAGAGCGTGTGGCACAAGCTGTCAGCATAGTCTGTGTGGTATGTAGATAGTAATGGATTTTTTACCTTCAGTCCTTTTGGTACGATGTCCATCTGTTTGCATTTGGAAAGGAAGATGATGTCTGTCTGTATCTGTGCAAGTTTTTTCATGCAGTTGATAGATTTCCACTCCATACGGCTAAATGCAGTGCCTTGCATAATGACAGGTTTCAGAGTAACAGCCATGTTAGTCTGTATTCGCAAAAAGAAAAGGAGTCCTTGTGGCACCTTAGAGACTAACCAATTTATTTGAGCATGAGCTTTCGTGAGCTACAGCTCACTTCATCAGATGCATACCGTGGAAACTGCAGCAGACTTTATATATACACAGAGAATATGAAACAATACCTCCTCCCACCCCACTGTCCTGCTGGTAATAGCTTATCTAAAGTGAGCAACAGGTTAGGCCATTTCCAGCACAAATCCAGGTTTTCTCACCCTCCACCCCCCCCCCACAAATTCACTCTCCTGCTGGTGATAGCCCATCCAAAGTGACAACTCTTTACACAATGTGCATGATAATGAAGTTAGGCCATTTCCTGCACAAATCCAGGTTCTCTCACCTACAAAAGGCATGTTTGGCTGATGTCCATATCATAATAAATGGTAGTATAAAAGTGCCAGGAAATGTTACATGGCATAGTGGAAAAGGTTTATATTTTGGCGTGACCAATGAGGAACTTCCTCATTACAGGCAAAGATTCTGAATATTCTGGACTACCTTAAAGTTCATAGTAGTGTCTCTTGGCTGCCTGGTGTATCCTGAGGGAACTATCAGCATGTTTCATCTACCGGTAGATACCTACTCTTTATTTTCTTACCCAGTCACATCCCATTTCTTGAAGGGTATGATTAGTCATCCTTCCAGTGTCAAAACCTGTATCAGCCTGGGACTTGAAACTAGGTTTTATCAATCTTGACGAGGTCACCATTTGAGCCTCTGGCATCCTGATCTCTCCTACATCTTGCAGTGAAGTTAGCATTCTTGGTTGCTATCTTGTCAGGGTTGGGGAATTAATTAGATGCTCATGGCTGACCTCTCCCCCGTCCCCGACAGTTTTCCACAAAGAAGTATCCATGAGACAGAGGTGGCAAAAGTGGTGACAGACTTTCATATCAGTTAAAGTATTCACTTACCTGTGTTCTACCCTAAACCTCATTCTAGTAGGGAAGAGGTAGTAGGGCACTTCTTGGATGTGTGTCGGGCTCTTGCCTTTTACCGGTAGAGGTCAAAGTCATTTTTGTAAATCTCCTAGACTGTTTGTATAATTTGCTAAATGAATGAAAGGACAGGCTATATCCTCCCACAGACTGTCAAAGTGGATCTCAAGATGCATCATAGTACGCTATGAGATGAACAATATCCCCCTTGAAGAGAGCACACTCCATGAGAATTCAAGCAGCATCCTTCAGTGACATCCCTATTATTGACAGCTGCAGAGCAGCAACTTAGAGCTCTGTACACACCTTCATGAGACACTAAGCTCTGATGCAAGCAGCTGCCTCAGATGATTCTCTAGCTAGTGCAGTGTTACATTCTGTTGTGGCATAGGACTCCAGGGCCCATTTCCTTAAAAGAGTCACCGCTTGTAAATCACCTGAAGTGACAAATAGGGCCAAGCACTCAAAGGAGTGTTTACTTATCTTGTAGTAATTTGAGTTCTTTGAAATGTATTGTACCTATGTGTAGTGCACTACTCACGTGCCTTCCCTGTTGCATAGGTTCCACTAGTGTGGCCAGATAGTAAAGCAGGAACCAAAATGGCAGTGGTTCGGCAGTCCCTTTGGTGCAAAGCAAGTGGAAAGCAGGGGTGCATATGGGGAAAAATCTCTGGTCCTGGGACTATGGAATGCATGCACCACCTGAAGTGTACTAGACATAGGGACAACACATCTCAAATAACAAGTTAGTACAAGGTGAGTAACGCCTCCTTTTTCTACAATTCCTTGATGATTGTTGTCAAAGAGACTTGGACAGAGCAGAACCAGAAGGGGGAAAGTTGGGAACCTTCCCCTTCAGTGGCATGCTGGGGGTGTGGGAAGTGGAGCCATCTGAACCTTCCCTACAAACACCCCACCATCCCCTAAAAATTCCTCCCCATGGCTGCTCCACAGGCTGATGGAGGTGGCACCAGGTCTTCCTTTCCTTCTTGTGCTCCCCAGTCAGGGGAAGGATACCAGAAATCCCCTCTTTCTTCTTCCAGTAGTGACCCTGTGAGTGCTCCACTTTAGGTATGCATGTGCTCCTGTGCCTTTGATCAGAGATTTTTAGTAGCACTTCATGTTACCTACACTTCCTCATGCCCCATTCTGAAGTTAAATAGGGCCGGATGGGTGAGCTGCCCTCAGTTCTTTCTCAACTGCCATTGGCCTGAAACAGAGTCTAGCATGTGCCTGTTTGCTGTGTACCTGTTTGCCTCTTTTATTAGGGTTAGCTGTATAGTTAATTAGAACCGATTTTGTACCTTATATTTGGAATGTTTGTTCCCTTTTTTCTTTCCTTAAAAATGTTTTTTCTTTTCCCCTATTGAGGGGTTTGAGTAGCTTTTTTCTTTTGTCAGAAATGCTGGCTCCCTGGGCTTTACAGGTGCCTCTCGTGCCGAGAAACAATACTGTTAGTGATGGGCACCCCCACTGTATTCAGTGTTTGGGAGACTCTCCTAAGCAAGTGTAAAACCTGCTTGTCCTTTAAGAAAGATCCTGTAAAAACAGGGAAATCAAGTAGAGACTTTTAATGATGAGTAAGCCTTAAGACTGACTTTGGACGTGGGTTCAGAGAACCCCCCTGTATAGGGACCTTCCACATCAGTCAATGCGCCATTGTCATCAAGACCACAGTCACCTAGAGCTTCCAATGGAACAACAATGCTGAAACCTGAGTCTCCAACACTCTCCTTGATTGAGGTACCAATACTCATGCCACTGGTACCAAGAGCTTCCCATTACAAATACAAGGAAGGGGATAAGAGGAGCAAAATGTCAGGGAGTTCCTCTTCAAAAAAGATCTGGTCAACGGAGACCTCAGGTCCTGAGAGGAGTGCTAGTCAGGCTCTGGGTACTTTGGGTACCATGAAGCATGTTAAGCCTTATCTAAGTCCCATACATCAGTGGTAAAGGGCTCAGTACTGAAGACAATTACTACCAGAAAATTGGTTTTACTCAACTCCTTGGCACTCTCGGTATGACATCAGAGCCTCACATGGCATCTGCAACATCAAGTTTGGTTGTTGTTAGAATTATTATTATTTATGCAGGGTATTACCACAACATTAATTTAACCATAAATTCCTTTATTAAATCCAAAGGGCCGAATGGTATTTTTCCATTGCTCTAAACATGCCTAAAAAGCCAAAATAATAAGCAATTTACTACATCCAAACAGTAAAAAAACACTTATAAGTATTTGTCAAGATGCTTATAAACAGGCTAAACTCAGAGGTGCTTAGATCCATATTGGTCGGCTCCAACTTGGTCAGGCAGGTATTAACAATGAACCCTGTTCATGATGTCATTATAAGTTATGTCATTACCAGTTATTGGAACATAGCCAAGGCCAGATGAAGGAGTTTCTTATATAGCCAATTATTTATTGCACCTAGTAACCAATTAACCATGTTTTATTTCTATTACTTTAGCCCAAACCTCAGATAAGATAATACTGGTATTTCAAAGGGTCACTACAAATTTAACACAGCTCTCTTTTTTTCTCATTTCATTCTTTGTGATTCCATGCTTTGGGCCTGATCATGCTAATAACCTAACTGAATTTAAAACCATAGTTCAGATAAATCTAATGTAGGGCTGTATTCCTACAGTAGTGTTTCTAGTACTGCAGCAATTCTGATACCTGAAAGACCTTATGGTACTGAATCAGTACCTCACAAAGCCTCTGCAACATTATCAGCACCAGTAGGAAATTCTGTTGTGCTTCCAGTACCACAGGAATTCCAGTACCCAAGAGACCTTGCGATACCGGTCTTTAGTCTCCACTCCTTGCAACTTCCAGACACCTCTTGTATCGATGATGTGTCTGATGGGTCACTGACTAGTCATGTTTCTGGGAGACCTACCTTTCCAACTATCCATGAGGAGGGGATGTCACCTTGTGTACAATATGTGGATGAGCATTCCAGTTCGGACTCTGAACTTTCGGTTCAAGGATCTCCAGTTTATTTTTGGAGACCTTATTCTCTTTTGCAGATGCAGCAAAGGGAGGACACCAGATCCCTGCCTTCCAACACTTTGAAGGACCAATGCTGGATTTCTCCCCCTCCCACCCATGCTTTATGGTTTCCCCCATTGTCCTTTCTGGGATCCCTGGGCAATATACTGCCAACAGTTTTGAGGGACCTCAACTCAGCCCCACATGGAACACAGAAGACCTTGTTCCCAGTATCATCCATCCCTCCTCCCCTCTCCGAGCCCAAGGAGACCTTTGAAGAGCAAGAGGTGAGAGCAGACAAGGAGGTTACCTCCCTTACAAACATCTCATCACCACCACTGCCATCACTAGCTGATGACTTTAGACAATTCCGGGAGTTGATGAAGTGGGTCACTGACAGCCTGGAAATTCCCTTGGAAGAAATCCAGGATTCCCATCACAAGCTCCTGGACATATTGCACATATCTACCTCAGCATAGGTGGCACTGCCAATTAATGAAATGCTCCTTGAATCAGCCAAGTCCATCTGGAAAACTCCAGAAATGGCCCCCACTACATGCAAGAGGGCTGATAAAAATCCTACATCCTGGCCAGGTATTCTCAGCCAGCACCAAACTCTCTGGTCATGGATGTAGTTAATGAAATGGCAGCATACCTAAAAGGCAAGCCCTTATAATAAAGATCAGACATGTCTGGACCTGTTCAGTCATAAGATCTATTCATCAGCAATACTTCAGTTCAGGATAGCTAATCACCAGATGCTGATGTCAGAATATGATTATCTTAACGGAGAGACATTTAATGCTTTTTTTGACCATTTGTCAGAGGAACACTGAGTACAGTTCAGCATGGGCCGAATGGGCACTGCTACCAAAAATCTCCAATCAAAGGTTCAGAGCCACATGCTCTCCTGAAGTGGAGCACCCACAGGGACACAGAACGCAAAGAGCTCCAGTTACTGCACAAGGTGAGTAACCTCTGTTTCTCCATGTCATCTCCAGCAGTAAGGAAGGGACACCATGCTCATGCTTGCAGCACCTAACACAGCGAGTTCAGCTGGAGTGTTTGCAAATGAATACTGGAATTCAAATTTGTGCAACATAATGGCACATTCTTTTACTTGTTCTTCATGTCTACTTGTTATTGCATCAGCATTAATGAACCATTCCCGCTGGCTCTTGCCAGCTTCAGAGGTGCAGAGTTAAGATAGCAATCTGAGGAGGGTGTTTAACTTTGTGTTTTCAGATGTTTAAGTTTAGCCACTCTCCACATTCTGGAAGGGCACAAGGCAGCATCAGGCAATTTTTATTGTGTTTATTAGGTTTTTGGACAGTTAATAATGTGTAAAGCCAAAAGGGACTATTATTTTCCTCTAGTTTGATGTCCTGCATGACAGGTCTTAGAAGATAGAATCAACCAGTAAGTTCTGCCTCAAGCCACAACTTGCTTGTCTAAGAGTATGTCTACACTGGAGCTGGAGGTGTAATTTCCACCTCAGGTATATATATGCACACTAGCTTTGAGCTAGCACATTTAAAATAGAAGTATAGTTGTGGTGGCACTGGTAGTGGGATGGGCTAGCTGCCTAAGTACCTACCTGGGTGGAACTGTACTTTCGGCAGGTAGCCTGTCCCACTACCCCCACCCCTTGGGTTACAGTGCTATTTTTAGCATGCTAGCTTGATCATAGTTAGAATGCATGTCTACCCACATTGCAAATTATATCTCCAGATTCAGTGTAACTGTACCTTTAGACAACCAAGTTTAAAAAGAAAGAAAAGTGTAGAAGCATGTACAAGAAATACTGATTTGCATTGTACATTCTAATTATGTTAATTGCATTATGCAAATATAATGAGGAAAATGCAAATAGTAACCCTGCTTTCCAACAGCATTAAAAACACTGAACAGGAATCAGCCTCTAATTTCAGAGGACTGATTTCCAGGAATGGGAGAACCTGTTGGACGTTGCTATTTCCTGTAGTAATTTTGAGTTTTGTGTAACATTTTCCAATTTAATATAAAGGGACACTGTCAGGTTGCTCTCAGACTAAATTTTAGCTTTTGAGTAAACAGGGTTTTCCCAAATTTGAGGTGCACTTGCTTGTATCAGGGATGAATATTTTTCCTTGAACTCCATTGAAGCCATCCATTAAGGCTGTGTCTACACTGCAGAGTTTTGTCACCAAAATTATGCCATTTTAATTAAAGCACTTTAATTAAACAAACGTTGCATGTCCACGCTATGCTTCTTGTGTTGGCAGAGTGCATCCACACTAGCAGCTCTTTTATTGACATAGAGAACACTGTACTGTGGGTAGCTATCCCTTTGTGCAATTGGCCACAGGGTGCTTTGGGAAGGGTTTGCAATGCCTCGTGGGGCATGTACAGCATCACATGATGCAGGTTTCTCAATCCCATTGTTCCATGGGTATCCTACTTGATTGCCAGCCGCTTTTCAACTGGGGCGGGGGGATTAGAGGGATGAAAGTGTATGAAAGGGAGTGTGTGTGTGTGTGTGGGGGACACGGACAGAGTATGTGTTGGGAAAGAGTGAGTCTGTTGGCATGCTGTTTCTTAAGTTCAGACAGCTGCCAGAAGCAACCAGTCCTGAGGCAGGGGGAGGAGGAAACCCCTGACATCAACCCACACATCTCTCTCTCTCTCTCTCTCTCTCACACACACCCCCATCCCTGCCTCTGTGTTGGTAGCTTGGAGCAGAGCAGCATGCTCAGCTGTCAGAATTGGAGCTTTTAAAGGGATGGGGTGCATGCCAGCAGGGCTGTTGAGTTCAAAACAGTGAGCAGAACAGTCACACCGGTGATATAACTCTACACTGACACTTTGTCATGTTAACTTTATCGCAAAAAGCTTTATGCCTCTTGTCAAGGTGGTTTTATTTTGTTGTTGAAACTGAAGAGTTTTGTTGCCAAAAGTGCCTTCGGAGCGTGTACACCTCCACTGTTTTGCAACTAAAAAAGCTGCCTTTTGGCGAAAAGACTTGGCAGTATAGACAAGTCCTTAGTTACAAGCATTTTGAAGCCTTGATATTATTGACCAGACAAAAGGATTTCATTTCTTTCCTGTATATTCATATCAGTTATAAAAACAAAACTCTTTACGGTCAATGTCAAATTTCGTCAACAGCAAAAAAGTACCTTTTTAAGAAGCAGTGGTTTCTGAATTAAATATTATTATTTGGTTATGTACTGTACAATTAAACTAAAGCACAATTACATTAGCCAGTCAGCTACAGTTATGCTCTGCCACTTTTGTGAAAAACAGGATATCTCTGTTTCATTTCTTCTTACCACTGCTCTCTTTTCTCTCTAGCCTAATTTTTGAGTGGCCCTTTTATATCCTTTATACCCTCACTCAGTGCCTAAGACACCCCTCATTATCCTATAGTGTCATAAATATAAAGGGAAGGGTAAAACCCTTTAAAATCCCTCCTGGCCAGAGGAAAAATCCTTTCACTTGTAAAGAGTTAAGAAGCTAAAGGTAACCTCGCTGGCACCTGACCAAAATGACCAATGAGGAGACAAGATACTTTCAAAAGCTGGGAGGAGGGAGAGAAACAAAGGGTCTGTGTCTGTCTGTATGCTGCTTTTGCCGGGGACAGAACAGGAATGGAGTCTTAGAACTTTTAGTAAGTAATCTAGCTAGGTATGTGTTAGATTATGATTTCTTTAAACGGCTGAGAAAAGAACTGTGCTGAATAGAATGACTATTCCTGTCTGTGTGTCTTTTTTGTAACTTAAGGTTTTGCCTAGAGGGATTCTCTATGTTTTGAATCTAATTATTCACCATCCTGATTTTACAGAGGTGATTATTTTCTTTTTACTTCTATTAAAAGTCTTCTTGTAAGGAAACTGAATGCTTTTTCATTGTTCTAAGATCCAAGGGTTTGGGTCTGTGGTCACCTATGCAAATTGGTGAGGATTTTTACCAAACCTTCCCCAGGAAGTGGCGTTCAAGTGTTGGGAGAATTTTGGGGGGAAAGACATGTCCAAACTACGTTTCCCAGTAAACCCAGATAAAGTTTGGTGGTGGCAGTGAAAATCCAAGGGCAAAGGGTAAAATAGTTTGTACCTTGGGGAAGTTTTAACCTAAGCTGGTAAAAGTAAGCTTAGGAGGTTTTCATGCAGGTCCCCACATCTGTACCCTAGAGTTCAGAGTGGGGAAGGAACCTTGACATATAGTCAGTTCCTTTTTGTTCTTGGTTCATGAAGGAGTTTCCTCCTAGACTTGTCAGCTCCTTTGTGGTATTTATCCCGATTATTTTTGATCTTCTGGTGGTTTTGTGCTACTTTAGCTTGCCTTCAAACATATATCAATTACTAGCATCTTATGTTTCAGAGTAAGTAAGCCGTGTTAGTCTGTATTCGCGAAAAGGAGTACTTGTGGCACCTTAGAGAAGAACAAATTTATTTGAGCATAAGCTTTCATGAGCTACAGCTCACTTCATCGGATACATACAGTGGCTGAATGCACTGAATGCATCCGATGAAGTGAGCTGTAGCTCACGAAAGCTTATGCTCAGATAAATTTGTTAGGTTTCAGAGTAACAGCCGTGTTAGTCTGTATTCGCAAAAAGAAAAGGAGTACTTGTGGCACCTTAGAGACTAACCAACTTATCTGAGCATGAGCTTTCGTGAGCTACAGCTCACTTCATCGGATGCATACCGTGGAAACTGCAGCAGACTTTATATACACACAGAGATCATGAAACAATACCTCCTCCCACCCCATTGTCCTGCAGGTAATAGCTTATCTAAAGTGATCATCAAGTTGGGCCATTTCCAGCACAAATCCAGGTTTTCTCACCCTCCACCCCCTCACACACAAACTCACTCTCCTGCTGGTAATAGCCCATCCAAAGTGACAACTCTCTACACAATGTGCATGATAATCAAGGTGGGCCATTTCCTGCACAAATCCAGGTTCTCTCACCCCCTCACCCCCCCTCCAAAAAACACACACACAAACTCACTCTCCTGCTGGTAATAGCTCATCCAAAGTGACCACTCTTCCTACAATGTGCATGGTAATCAAGGTGGGCCATGTCCAGCACAAATCCAGGCTTTCTCACCCCCCCCCCCCATTTCCCGGGGACACACACACACACATACACAAACTCACTCTCCTGCTGGCAATAGCTCATCCAAACTGACCACTCTCCAAGTTTAAATCCAAGTTTAACCAGAACGTCTGGGAGGGGGGGTAGGAAAAAACAAGGGGAAATAGGCTTGCATAATGACTTAGCCACTCCCAGTCTCTATTTAAGCCTAAATTAATAGTATCCAATTTGCAAATGAATTCCAATTCAGCAGTTTCTCGCTGGAGTCTGGATTTGAAGTTTTTTTGTTTTAAGATAGCGACCTTCATGTCTGTGATTGCGTGACCAGAGAGATTGAAGTGTTCTCCGACTGGTTTATGAATGTTCTAATTCTTGACATCTGATTTGTGTCCATTTATTCTTTTACGTAGAGACTGTCCAGTTTGACCAATGTACATGGCAGAGGGGCATTGCTGGCACATGATGGCATATATCACATTGCTGGATGTGCAGGTGAACGAGCCTCTGATAGTGTGGCTGATGTTATTAGGCCCTGTGATGGTGTCCCCTGAATAGATATGTGGGCACAGTTGGCAACGGGCTTTGTTGCAAGGATAAGTTCCTGGGTTAGTGGTTCTGTTGTGTGGTATGTGGTTGTTGGTGAGTATTTGCTTCAGGTTGCGGGGCTGTCTGTAGGCAAGGACTGGCCTGTCTCCCAAGATTTGTGAGAGTGTTGGGTCATCCTTTAGGATAGGTTGTAGATCCTTAATAATGCGTTGGAGGGGTTTTAGTTGGGGGCTGCAGGTGACAGCTAGTGGCGTTCTGTTATTTTCTTTGTTAGGCCTGTCCTGTAGTGAGTTTGTGTGTGTGTTTTTTGGAGGGGGGTGAGGGGGTGAGAGAACCTGGATTTGTGCAGTAAATGGCCCTCCTTGATTATCATGCACATTGTGTAGAGAGTTGTCACTTTGGATGAGCTATTACCAGCAGGAGAGTGAGTTTGTGTGTGGGGGGGTGGAGGGTGAGAAAACCTGGATTTGTGCTGGAAATGGCCCAACTTGATGATCACTTTAGATAAGCTATTACCAGCAGGACAGTGGTGTGGGAGGAGGTATTGTTTCATATTCTCTGTGTGTATATAAAGTCTGCTGCAGTTTCCACGGTATGCATCTGATGAAGTGAGATGTAGCTCACGAAAGCTCATGCTCAAATAAATTGGTTAGTCTCTAAGGTGCCACAAGTACTCCTTTTCTTTTTATAAATTTGTTAGTCTCTAAGGTGCCACTAGCATCTTATGTGAATCTCATTTTCTCTAGTTTAAAAAAAAAGTTTTATCAAGAGACTAATTCTAGGTAAATCCAAGTGCTCTTTTATGTCTGTACTACTATTTTTCCAGAATTGGCAGAGGTTAACTGTGTCATTAGCATACAACCTACTTTATTCCTGTCTCTGCTCCTCTATGGAGTTATTAGGATTCTATTTAAATTATTGATAAGATATTATAACTCAGGCTGAATCCAGTTTTATTAATTTATTATTATTAATCAGCATAATATAGAAAGGGAAAAGTTAATATTTCAACTAATTTCAATCTGGAGAAGAGACCCTACAGCTCATCAATTCTAACATTCAGAAAGCCACTTGCCTATATGGTGAGCAGTAGTGAAGAGGTGGTAATATGGGGTGTGAAATGAATTAAAATGGTGAGTGTGTCCGTGGAGAGGGAGAAAGAAGGAATGAGTGGGAGGGGATATGGCAATAGGAGAAGGAGAAAATGGGAGTGGGAAAAACTGAGCTCATGGGTTTTGAACTTGAGCTCTGGCAGTCATTTGTTCTGCATCTCCTAGCACACACACTTACAGGGAACAAAGATCACTTAAATTTAAACAGATTACCAAGGATTGTGGTAAAATCTCCATCAGTTACAGCCTTTAAATCAAGAATTGCATGTCTTTCTAAAATATATGCTTTAGTTCAACCAGAAGTTATTGAGCTTGATGAAATTCCAAAGTCAGCATTATGCAGGAGGTCAGACTAGATTATCATCATGGCCCCTTTTGGCCTTAAATCTATGATATTTAATTCACTTTCCACCCATCTCCCTGTGACCAACTTGAACACCCTCCTTATCAAACCTAGTAATCAATATGATTTGATATATGGCCCTAAATGTATTAAATAAACAGCATCACCTAAAGAAATAAAGAACCGTATTGAAAATGAGGACAAAGGATAACATGAAAAAGAGAAAGCAATATGATTGTTTTAAAATACTTGCAATGGGCCTGTTAAGGAAAAATAATAGAATTCAAGCTATAAATTACCTCTTACAAGTTTTCTCTGTAATGGATAATGGGAAAGCAAACTGTAAACAACAACAACAAAAATACTCCTTCCATATTCATCAGAATCTCTATACCAATGTGGAGTGTGAAATTAAAAAAGTAAGTTACATTTTTTCTAGAAACCAAATGTAATTCATAATTAATATTTTTATTTTTCATTCCAAAAAGGTGCTAAGATACTTTGTTAGCAGAAGCATCTAAACTGTTTGTGCTGATTTTAAAGCCACAACTGCGATGGTACAATGATGTATGTTTGTTTTTAAACTGCTCTACGTCCTGGCTTCCCCTAGTGACATGTAAATATAATATAAAGCAAATATCATTCATAATATTATTTCCCCTTATTGGAATGGGGTAATAGTAATGTTAGAAGGCCAAACATAGATTAAAGCAAATAATTGGTAAATTATGGCATTTATCTGTTTCCCTCTGTTGGAGGTAATATAGAACTACACCACTCAAGAGGTAACACCATAGGCCATTCTGTTTCACAGAAGCACATTGCCTCCTGGAACTTCTCCATTGAAAGTTGGAGAGAATAATTTGTTACTGTGTTCAATATAGTGAAACTTCTTTAAGGTATACAATATAGTGAAACTTCTTAAAATTCACCTCTGTTGTGATGCCTGACTCATATGCAATCCCACACCCAGAATAGCTTGCACATAGAATCATAGAAGCATAGAATATCAGGGTTGGAAGGGAACTCAGGAGGTCATCTAGTCCAACCCCCTGCTCAAAGCAGGACCAATCCCCAATTAAATTATCCCAGCCAAGGCTTTGTCAAGCCTGACCTTAAAAACTTCTAAGGAAGGAGATTCTACCACCTCCCTAGGTAACGCATTCCAGTGTTTCACCACCCTCCTAGTGAAAAAGTTCTTCCTAATATCCAACCTAAACCTCCCCCACTGCAACTTGAGACCATTACTCCTTGTCCTGTCCTCTTCTACCACTGAGAATAGTCTAGAACCATCCTCTCTGGAACCACCTCTCAGGTAGTTGAAAGCAGCTATCAAATCCCCCTCATTCTTCTCTTCTGCAGACTAAACAATCCCAGTTCCCTCAGCCTCTCCTCATAAGTCATGTGTTCCAGACCCCTAATCATTTTTGTTGCCCTTCGCTGGACTCTCTCCAATTTATCCACATCCTTCTTGTAGTGTGGGGCCCAAAACTGGACACAGTACTCCAGATGAGGCCTCACCAATGTCGAATAGAGGGGGACGATCACGTCCCTCGATCTGCTCACTATGCCCCTACTTATACATCCCAAAATGCCATTGGCCTTCTTGGCAACAAGGGCACGCTGCTGACTCATATCCAGCTTCTCGTCCACTGTCACCCCTAGGTCCTTTTCCACAGAACTGCTGCCTAGCCATTCGGTCCCTAGTCTGTAGCTGTGCATTGGGTTCTTCTGTCCTAAGTGCAGGACCCTGCACTTATCCTTATTGAACCTCATCAGATTTCTTTTGGCCCAATCCTCCAATTTGTCTAGATCCCTCTGTATCCTATCCCTGCCCTCCAGCGTATCTACCACTCCTCCCAGTTTAGTATCATCCGCAAATTTGCTGAGAGTGCAATCCACACCATCCTCCAGATCATTTATGAAGATATTGAATAAAACCGGCCCCAGGCCCGACCCCTGGGGCACTCCACTTGACACCGGCTGCCTACTAGACATGGAGCCATTGATCAGTACCCGTTGAGCCCGACAATCTAGCCAACTTTCTACCCACCTTATAGTGCATTCATCCAGCCTGTACTTCTTTAACTTGCTGACAAGAATACTGTGGGAGACCGTGTCAAAAGCTTTGCTAAAGTCAAGAAACAATACATCCACTGCTTTCCCTTCATCCATAGAACCAGTAATCTCATCATAGAAGGATGATGTCTAGGACCATCTTGGCATGTACACCTAACCCAGACCAGCACAATATTTTTGAGAGGGTAAGCTTAGAATCAGAAGATTAGGGTTGGAAGAGACCTCAGGAGGTCATCTAGACAATTCCCTGCTCAAAACAGGACCAACACCACCTAAATCATCTCATCCAGGGATTTGTCAAGCCAGGTCTTAAAAATCTTGAAGGATGGAGATTCCACCACCTCCCTAGGTAACCCATTCCAGTGCTTCACCACCCTCCTAGTGAACTAGTGTTTCCTAATATCCAATCTAGATCTCCCCCACTGCAACTTGAGACCATTGCTCCTTGTTCTGTCATCTGCCACCACTGAGAACATCCAAGCTCCATCCTCTTTGGAACTACCCCTTCAGGTAGCTAAAGGTATCAAATCCCCCCTCACTCTTCTCTTCTGCAGACTAAATAACCCCAGTTCCCTCAGCCTCTCCTCATAAATCATGTGCTCCAGCCCCCTAATCATTTTCTTTGCCCTCCGCTGGACTCTTTCCAATTTGTCCACATCCCTTCTGTAGTGGGGGGACCAAAACTGGACACAATACTCCAGGTGTGGCCTCACCAGTGCCGAATAGAAAGGGAATAATCACTTCCCTTGATCTGCTGGCAATGCTTCTACTAATACAGCCCAATATGGTGTTGGCCTTCTTGGCAATGAGGGCACACTGCTGACTCATATGCAGCTTCTTGTCCACTGTAATCCCCAGGTCCTTTTCTGCAGAACTGCCGCTTAGCCAGTCATTCCGCAGCCTGTAGTGGTGCATGGGATTCATCCTTCCTAAGTGCAGGACTCTGGATTTGTCCTTGTTCAACCTCATCAAATTTCTTTTGGCTCAATCCTCCAATTTGTCTAGGTCACTCTGGACCCTATCCCTACCCTCCAGCAAATCTACCTATCCCCCCAGTTTAGTGTCATCTGCGAACTTGCTGAGGGTGCAATTCATCCCATCATCCAGATTAATAAAGATGTTGAACAAAACCAGCCCCAGGTCTGACCCCTGGGGCACTCTGCTTGAAACCGGCTGCCAACTAGACATCGGGCCATTGATCACTACTCGTTGAGCCCGACAATCTAGAAAGCTTTCTGTCCACTTTATATTGGATTAATCCAATCCATACTACTTTAACTTGCTGCCAAGATTGCTGTGGGAGACTGCATCAAAAGCTTTGCTAAAGTCAAGATATATCACATCTACTGCTTTCCCCGTATCCACCGAGCCAGTTATCTCATCATAGAAGGCAATCAGGTTGGTCAGGCATGACTTGCCCTTGGTGAATCCATGTTGACTGTTCCTGATTACCTTCCTCTCCTTCAAATGCTTCAAAATGGATTCCTTGAGGACCTGCTCCATGATTTTGCCGGGGAATGAAATGAGGCTGACTAGTCTGTAGCTCCCTGGGTTCTCTTTCTTCCCTTTTTAAAATATGGGCACTATATTTGCCTTTTTCCAATCATCTGGGACCTCCCCTGATCGCCAAGAATTTTCAGAGATAATGGCCAATGGCTCTATAATCACATCAGTCAACTCACTCAGCACCGTTTGATTCATTAAATCTGGACCCATGGACTTGTGCACGTCCAGCTCTTCTAAATAGTCCTTACCCTGTTCTTTCACCACTGAGGGCTGCTCACCTCCTCCCCATACTGTGTTGCCCAGTGCAGCAGTGTGGGAGCTGACCTTGTCTGTGAAGACCGAGGCAAAAAAAGCATTGAGTACTTCAGCTTTTTCCACATCTGTCACTAGGTTGCCTCCCCCATTCAGTAAGGGTCCCACACTTTCCCTGACCTCCTTCCTGTTGCTAACATAGCTGTAGAAACCCTTCTTGTTACCCTTCAAATCCCTTGCTAGCTGCAACTCCACTTGTGCCTTGGACTTCCTCATTACACGCCTGCATGCTCTAGCAATATTTTTATACTCCTCCCTAGTCATCTATGCCAATTTCCACTTCTTGTAAGCTTCCTTTTTTATTTTAAGCTCACTGAAGATTTCACTGTTAAGCCAAGCTGGTCGCCGGCCATATTTGCTATTCTTTCTGCACATCGGGATGGTTTGTTCCTGCGCCCTCAAGAAGGCTTCTTTAAAATACAGCCAGCTCTCCTGGACTCCTTTCGCCCTCATATTAACCTCCCGGGGGATCCTGCCCATCAGTTCCCTAAGGGAGTTAAGTCTGCTTTTCTGAAGTCCAGGGTCCATATTTTGCTACTCTCCTTTCTTCCTTTTTTCAGGCTCCAACTCAACCATCTCATGGTCACTGCTGCCTAGGTTGCCACCCACTTCTACTTCCCCTACCAATTCGTCCCTGTTTGTAAGCAGTAGGTCAAGAGGAGCATGGCCCCTACTTAGTTCTTCCAGCAATTGTACCAGGAAGCTGTCCCCAACACTCTCCAAAAAATTCCTAGATTGTCTGTGCATTGCTGTATTGCTCTCCCAGCAGATGTCAGGGTGATTGAAGTCACCCATTAGAACCAGGAAACTTCAGTTAGTTGTCCAAAGAAAGCCTTGTCTACCTCATCCTTCTGATCCGGTGGTCTATAGCACATGCCCACCACGACATCACCCCTTGTGCTCTCTCCTCTAAACTTAACCCAAAGACTCTCAACAGGCTTTTCTCCAGTTTCATACTGGAGCTCTGAGCAATTATACCACTCTCTTACATACAAAGCAACTCCTCCACCTTTCCTTCTGTACCTGTCCTTTCTGAACAGTTTATACCCATCCATGACAGTGCTCCATTCATGTGAACTGCGCCACCAAGTTTCTATTATTCCAATCACATCATAGTTCCTTGATTGTGCCAGGACTTCCAATTCTTCCTGCTTGTTTCCCAGGCTTCTTGCATTCATGTACATGCAGCTAAGATAACTAGCCAATTGGCCTACTTTTTCAGTATGAATCAGGAGGCTTCCCATCTTGTACCCTCCTCCTCTTGTTTCCTCCTGGTATCCCACTTCCCCACTTACCTCTGTGATTAGGTCACCATCCCCCAGCAAACCTAGTTTAAAGCCCTCCTCACTAGGTTTGCAAGCCTGCCTGCGAAGATGCTCTTCCCTCTCTTCATTAGGTGGATCCTAGCAATCCTTTCTTCCTAGCAATCCTTCTTCCCGGAATAACATCCCACGGTTGAAGAATGCAAAGCCCTCTCTGACACCACTGCGTAACTACACATTCACCTCCACAATTCGGCAGTCCCTACCTGGGCCTTTTCCTTCAACAGGGAGGATGGACGAGAACATAACTTGCACCTCAAACTCCTTTATCCTTCTTCCCAGAGCCACGTAGTGTACAATGATCCACTCAAGGTCATTCTTGGCAGTATCATTGATGCCCATGTGGAGAAGTAGGAAGGAGTAGGTCTTGATCAGTCTTGGCAGACACTCCATCACATCCTGGATTTTAGCTCCAAGCAAGCAGGACATTTCTCGAGTCTCCCGGTCTGGTTGGCAGATGGATGACTCCGTCCCCTTTAGGAGGGTGTCCCCAACCACCATCACCCATCTCCTCCTTCTGGGAGTGGTGGTCATGGAACCCCCATCCCTAGGACAGTGCATCCCATGCCTTCCAGCCAATGGGGTCTCCTGATCCCTTTCCTCAGAGGGCTCTTCCAAAGGCAGTAGTACCTGAGCGGAGAGCCGGAAAGTGTTTTGCACCTCTATCTGCATTAGGGGTATATAGGTTTTCTTCTTTTTTCTTCTAGAGGCCACATGCTGCCAATATTCTTCCCCGTACTGCACTGCACTCTCTGATTCTTCAGCAAGTTGTGCTTCCAGCACCAAACACTGACTTCTATCCAGAAAATCATCATGTTCTCTGATGCAACACAGGGTTGATACTGGATTCTCTGGTCCTTTAACCTTCTCTTCCAATATGCAGACCAGCTTGCATTTTGTACAGACGAAGTCGCTTCTGTCCTCTGGGAGAAAGACAAACATGGCGCATTCTGAGAAGGTCAAAACAGCTGATCGCGCACTAAGCATGTCTTCCTTCTAAGAGGCTCCTCAGATATTGTATGTACTGCTCACAGGAGCTTGAAAGGCAAAAACACTCCATGCGAGCTCCCAACAGGTGAACTCCCAGGCAAGCTCCCTCTGTTTGCTTGTCCTCTGTTCGCTTCCAGCATCAGAAGGTGCATAGATCCTCAGTTGCTCTGCAGTGTACTATAGGGAAAAAAAACCCCTCAATTTTGCTTCTTACCAAGAGGAGTGCAGCTGACCTGAAAGCATCCAACTTCATAAAATCTCAGCCACCATAGGCATTGGGCAGAAAGAAAAGCTAGTCCCAGGCCCAAAGAATCCCCAGCTACAAACTGTAACCACCAGATAGGCAGAAGAACCAGCCTGTCCAAGTCTGAACAAAAGAGGGGAGAGAGAGAAACTCTATAGTTCACTATCCGGGGGGAGAGACCTGACTGCCAGTCTCATACTCCTGGAATGTTAAAATCAATGGTTATAACCTATTTAGAAAGGATCAAATTGGCAAAATGGGAGGGGGAAATGGCCCTCTGTCAAAAATGGCATTACTTGAGTCACTGATAATTTTCTTCCAAGTTATCTTGAATAATTATGGATCAATGTTCTAACCAATAAAGCACAAGATGAGGCATTAGTTGGTATCTGCTCCAGACCACCAAATTGCCTGAGGGAACAGGGTGACTGCCTCCTTATGCACCTAGCTATAATGTGTAGGGGGAAAAAGTTAGTGATCATGGGGCTCTTCAGTTTGAGTGACATATGCGGGAGGTCTCAAGCTACCAATATTAAAACATAGATACAATATCTAAACATTATAGATAACAATTTCCTAACTCAAACTGTTGCAGCCAACATGGGGCACTTCTTTATTAGACCTTGTCCTGACAGAAAAAGAGGACAGAACTAAAAGTAGTTTAGGTACCAGTGATCGTGATTTAAATTAAAGTCCAGACCAGTGTGTGTGTGTGTGTGTGTATGTATGTATGTATGTGTATGTATATATGTGTATATATAGGGCCAGTTTCACAGACCTGAAAACAATTATGAGCCAAATCAGCTAGGAGGAAGAATTTAAATCAGAAAAATGTGAATAATTGGGAAATGCCCAAAAAGCCACAACCCCACAATTGAGGAAAAAGGCCATGCTAGTTAAAAAACTAACCTTGTGTAGAGGAGAAATGAGGGCAGCTTTGAAAAATAAAAAATAATACATAACAAATAGAAGAAAGGGGAAGCTGATAATAATCTAAATAGAAGTTAGGAATTGTAGAAAATTGTTAAGGGAAGCAAAGGGACACAGAAATCTATAGCCAGTAACGCTGCCACCACCAAGTGATTTAACAAAGAACCAGGGAAAAGGACCACTTGGAGTTCCTCTTCACCCAGCAATCCTCCCAAGCCCTTATACCCCCTTTCCTGGGGAGGCTTGAGAATAATATCCTAAACAATTGGTTACAAAATGGTCAGAGACCCAACCCCCCTGGGTCTTGGAACAATGGAAAAATCAGTCAGGTTCTTAAAAGAAGGATTTTATTTAAAGGAAAGGTAAAAGAATCACCTCTGTAAAATCAGGATGGTAAATACTTTACAGGGTATTCAGATTCAAAACACAGAGGATTCCCCTCTGGGCAAAACCTTAAAGTTACAGAAAACAGGAATAAACCTCCCTCTTAGCACAGGGAAAATTCACAAGCAAAACAAAAGATAAACTAATCCGCCTTGCCTGGCTTACCTATACTGGTTGCAATATTGGAGACTTGGATTAGGATGGGTTGGAGAAGATGGATTTCTGTTTGGCCCCTCTCAGTCCGAAGAGAGAACGCACACACAAACAAGGAGCACAACCCACCCCTCTCCCCCAATATTTGAAAGTATCTTCTTTCCCCATTAGTCTTGTTGGTCAGATGCTAACACAGTTATCTGAGCTTCTTAACCACTTACAGGTAAGGAGAAATTCTAGGCTACCCTTAGCTGTATGTTTATGACAGTTCCCTCAGCCTCTCCTCATAAGTCATGTGCTCCAGCCCCCTAATAATTTTTGTTGCCATCCCCTGGACTCTGTGGTTGACTTAATATACATTGACTTCTGTAAGGCATTTGACTTAGTACCACACATTTTGATTAAGAAACTAGAGTGATATAAAATTAACATGGCACACATTAAATGGATTAAAAACTGTGTCAGGACATTCCTCCACCCTGGCAGTCTCATTGCCTCTCCTTCTGGTGGGGGCCTGGAGTAAGTCAGCCCCATTCTGCACAGTATTTACTATTGCTCTAGCAGGGGCAGGAGGATATTTCACAATACTTTCCAGGCAGGCCTCAGGGCCGGCCCAAAGGACTGCCCTTCAGCCAAACAAACAAACAAGAAATCAACTCAAACACAAAACAAAGGGGAATACCTTCCCCTACCCTCATTGGGCGGGTGGCCTTGTTATTGGCCTTGGGGTGCCAGTCCTTCCCCTAAACATGCAGTCTGCTATGTAGCTTCCCCTGTAGGGAGGAGAGCAGCCCTCCACCCTGGAGAAGCCTTTCTCCCTGCTGCCACTAGCCCTGCTGCAGCTTGTCTCTCCTCCCCACTCTCACCAGAGGAGGAGTTTTTAAACTTTTAAAGGTTTTGGGCAGCCCTTAATTGGACTCAGGTGTCTCTAATTGACCTGAGGTAACCCCTTTTCAGCTTATAGGGAAAAGGGGCCTTTATCATTCTAGGGCTAATATACCTGCCTTCCACAAGCCTCTTACAATTGTCCAGCCTGATTTCGTCACAAATTGTAAATGGGGAATTATCAACAAGTGGGTTTGTTTCTAGTGAGGTCCCACAGGGATCGATTCTACACTATTTAAAATTTTTATCAATGAGCTGTAAAAAAACAAAATCGCTGATAAAGTTTACAGATGCACAAAAATTGGGAGAGTGGTAAATAAGGAAGAGGACGGGTCACTGATTCAGAGTGATATGGATCACTTGGTAAACTGGGCACAAGATAAAATGTGTTTTAATATGGCCTCTAGGAAGAAAGAATGTAGGCCATACTTATGGGATGGAGGACTTTATCTTGGGAAGCAGTGACCCTGTGGTGAATAATCAGCTGAACATGAGCTCACAGTGTCACACTGTGGATAAAAGAGATAATGTGATCCTGGGATGCAATAAACAGGGTAATCTTGAGTAAGAGCAGAGAAGTTATTTTACCTCTATACTTGGCCTTTGTTTGACTTTTGTTGGAATACTGTGTCCAGTTCCAGTGCCCACAATTCAAGAAGGATGTTGAGAAATTGGAGAGGGTTGAGAGAAAAGCCATGAGGATGATTAAAGGATTAGAAAACATGCTGTATAGTGAGAGATTGAAAGAGCTCAATCTTTTCAAGTTAACAAAGAAAAGGTTAAGGGATGACTTGATTTCAATCTGTAAGTATCTACACAGGGAACAAATATTTAATAATGGGCTGTTCAATCTAGTAGAGAACCAATGGCTAGAAGTTGAAGCTAGACACATTCAGATTGGAAATATGGCATAAATTTTAACAGTGGAGGTAATTATCCATTGGAACACTTTACCAAGGGGTAAACAGTCACTGATGACTTAAATTAAGATTGGATTTTTTCTAAAAGAGATGCTCTTGGAATTATTTTGGGGACATTCTATGGCCTGTGTTTCACAGGAGATCAGTCTATATGATCACAGTAGTTTTTCTGGCCTTGGAATCTATGTGTCTATGAAATCTGTCAGGCCTCCCTTGCACTGGAAATCAAGGAACAGCCAGAGTCTGAGCAACTCAGGGACCTGCTCCACTTCAGAGTGATCTGACTGTCTTGCAGTGGGACATCACAACTGAGTACTATCTATATTATGCTTCGGTATCTGAGAAAGGGTTCCAGAGTTAATACTGGTTTGTGAATGCACACACTGGTGAAAAGAGGGTGCGTCATCACCACTGCTCACTAAAGTTAAGATCACGCCTGCATCTTTTGTTCACTGTTAACTTACCTCTTTTCAGTCAGCACTAGTCTGACCTTCCCAAGAATTATGAAAAAATTGTTTGCTCTGTCAAGTTATAAATCAATATTTAGATTCACTTTTTGTGTGAAAGGTGGTGGGGAGGGGAGCTCAAGAGCTTTTTCTGTTTAGAGATTTTTGTTAAGGGGTTCTGTTTCCTGATGAGTCTAGGGTCAAGGGTCTGGGTCAAAACAGGATCCTGCCAAATCCTGTCAGTTTTTGTCTTCAACCCTACAAATTCCACAGTCTAAATGGAGAACAAATCTAGCAATTACAGTTGCACAAAAAAACAGCCCCCTGAATTCAAAAATGGCTGAGAACCCAGAAGCTCCCATTTACTTCAAAGAGACTAATCATGAGAATGAATTACAGGTTTGGACTCTACATTAATTTTGCGCTTATCACATGATCTCTCTCTGTCTTCTAAGCATAATAATTGCACTGGTGTTTGGGAGGGGAAAAGATCTGATATCTGTGTCAGGAAGTGGGGGTTGTGTCCAAGGCTGGCAGTGCTGTCTAGTGGTGATACTCTGGGCTATGCCGCCTGTCAGGGTTCCTTCCCCACTCTGAACTCTAGGGTACAGATGTGGGGACCTGCATGAAAACCTCCTAAGCTTACTTTTACCAGCTTAGGTTAAAACTTCCCCAAGGTACAAACTATTTTACCCTTTGCCCTCGGACTTCCACTGCCACCACCAAACTTTATCTGGGTTCCTGAAAAAACATAGTTTGGAAACGTCTTTCCCCCCAAAATCCTCCCAACCCTTGCACCCCACTTCCTGGGGAAGGTTTGGTAAAAATCCTCACCAATTTGCATAAGTGACCACAGACCCAAACCCTTGGATCTGAGAACAATGAAAAAGCATTCAGTTTCCTTCCAAGAAGACTTTTAATAGAAGTAAAAAGAAAAGAATCACCTCTATAAAATCAGGATGGTGAATACCTTACAGGGTAATTAGATTCAAAACATAGAGAATCCCTCTAGGCAAAACCTTAAGTTACAAAAAAGACACACAGACAGAAATACTCATTCTATTCAGCACAGCTATTTTCTCAGCCATTTAAAGAAATCATAATCTAACACAAACCTAGCTAGATAACTTACTAAATTTTAAGACTCCATTCCTGTTCTGTCCCTGGCAAAAGCATCACACAGACAGACACAGACCCTTTGTTTTTCCCCCTCCTCCCAGCTTTTGAAAGTATCTTGTCTCCTCATTGGTTATTTTGGTCAGGTGCCAGCGAGGTTACCTTTAGCTTCTTAACCCTTTACAGGTGAGAGGATTTTTCCTCTGGCCAGGAGGGATTTTAAAGGGGTTTACCCTTCCCTTTATATTTACGACACCACCCAATGGGGAGAGTTGGTGGTTGCCTTGCCTAGTGGCTAGAGTCAGTGGTAATGTCACACAGCAGCAAGAGCCTGTGGCCACCTTGCATAGCGGCTAGAATCAGTGGCAATGTCGCCCAATGGTGAGTGTGGCCACCTTGCCTAGTGGCTAGAGCCAGTGGCAATGTCTCTCGTGGGGGTTGAGGAACCTGGGCCCATGCTGCTCCACTGGATTCCAACCCAGGTCCCTTCAAAATAATGGTCCCGATACATGGTCTAGAGGTAGGCGCCCTTATGCCTGTTCCCTGGGTCACTTCCTACCCCTGCTTCTGTTCCTCCTTCTGCACCACAGACCTGCCTGCGCAACCCGTTGGAGTCCCCCCCCACATTTTCCCCTGTGTTTGAAAAGCTTGCTGCAGCTTTACTGTGAGGCCCAGTCCTGGCCGCTTGGAGCCCTGGTGGCTTCTCTGCAGGAGGCTATAGCACCCAGCTCAGCCAGCTCAGATCGAGCTGAGTTGTTCCCTTTTGAACCCTCCGTTCACTGGGAGCATGCCCAGAAGCAGCAAAGGGGTGTGACTTCCTGTGTCCAGAGCAACTCCTTAACCCTTACCTCACTAGTCTGGGTTGGTACACCCCATCACAGTCTGGCATGTACAAATAATTTTACTTCAATTCAGATGGCACTGTGCCTTCTTAGGTGATCTACCAATTGGTGAAGAGAAAGCAAAAATTCAACAATAATATTTTCAGATTCATAATTTGTGCAATATCTCTTTTGAGATTGGATTCTGGTCACCACATTCCAAAGGCTATTACATTATTAGAGTGGCTTCAGAGAATGCTGGTGAAAATGAGTAGGGACATGGAAAAAATTCTCATATGTAGAGATCAAGAAGGTTGGGATTGTTTAGCACAGAAGGAGATGAATAAGAGGAGACATAATAAAAGTATAAAAATAATGAATGTAATAGAGAAGGGAGATTGGGCGCATCCATTCTCCCTGTCTTATAACACAAGAACAAGGGACTTTAAAGGTGGCAAATTCAGAACTTATAAAAAGGAAAATACTTTTACATACAATGAATCATTAGAATGTGGAACTCATTGTCACAGGTTGTCATTTAGGCAAAACTCAGCAAGATTCAAAAAGGGATTGGATATTTATAATGGATAACAAGAATACCCAAGTTCTAAAAGTTAATGGAAGCAGTTCTTTAAGTGATTATCCATATATATTCCATTCTCGGTGCACATAGAATCATAGAATATCAAGGTTGGAAGGGACCTCAGGAGGTCATCTAGTCCAACCCCTGCTCAGAGCAGGACCAATCCCCAATTTTTGCCCCAGATCCCTAAATGGCCCCCTCAAGGATTGAACTCACAACCCTGGGTTTAGCAGGCCAATGCTCCAACCACTGAGCTATCCCTCCCCCCCATGTGCCAGAGTTTGGAATCTTTTGTTTAGCAGTGTTCATTGAGGCTACACATGCACCCTAAATTTTCTTGTGTCCTGTACTGAGGGTATAAAGGGCAGAATAGGCCAAACTACCAGTCAGTTCCTTCTTACTGCCTGGGCAGTGGGACAGAACCCCCAGCACTGTCTGCATCTCAGCACACTAACTAGACTTTTTATTGTACATATTTGTAAATAGAGCTAGGATTGTTTGTTAGTGTAGTAAATGTAGTGTTTTGCTTGTTGTCAGATAGGCATAATTGTTATTTTTATTTTCTGATGAGGGAAAATATTTTTTGCTGGTACCAGAGTATTTAGTCATGACTGAACCTAAGTCTTCCAGGTTTAAGAACGGCCCCTCCTGTGAAGTGGCCATGCCACTCAATGATGGCCACAAGAGGTGCCTTCTTCGTTTTGGTGATGGGCACATCCCCAGTAAATGCTCTATTTGTTGGGTGCTTTTTGAAAAGCACCTAAAGGCAAGAGAGGTTCAGCTCAAACTATTTCTCTTAGCTAGATCTATGAAGCCTTTATCAGACCCAGGCAAGCAAGAGCCCTCTTGTTCTTCTTCGAGGTGTGTCCCTGTGGGTGCTCCACTTTAGGTGTCTTGGCGCCCTGCACTTCTAACTGGAGATTTGTAGTAGCAATACCCCAACTGGATGCTCATGCATAACAGCCATCTCTCAATGCTCCGAAGCGGCTACTCCATGTGCGCAGCCAACCATCCCCAGTTTCTTCTCTACCGCCTTAGGCTTTGGTCAGAATGACAGCAGTGCTGTTAACAACTCTAGAGATTCCTTATTTCAGCCCTTTCTCAGTTATTACCCTGCTTTTATTAATTTCTCCTTTCATTTTTCTTTACCATTTAAAAAAATCACTTTTTTCTCCTCTTTTCCCTGCCTCAGGCGGGAAGTCACCTAACGACTAAAGAGGCATTAGAATGGGACTATTCCCATTCTTTACTCAACACAGCCTCTCAGACATGCCTGGCTCTCCAGGTTTCAAACGCTGTCTGACCTGTAGACTTTCCATACAGTCACAGAACACCATGCGTGTCCGTTGTCTGGGGGAGACATACGTTACCCAAAATTGTCCCCACTGCAAGAAATTGACAGTGAGGACAAGGAAGGCTAGGGATCTCCAACTAAAACTTTTGATGATGGAGAAATCTCTCAGACCTGCCTCTGGTCCCGAGATCCTGGCCAGTGCTCACCTGCAGCTGCCTCAGATATAGGATCCTCTTCCAAAAATGGCTATTAAGGACCCTGTTCCTAAGAAAGCCACAAAAAAGTGGCCTCACTCTTGACCATAGAGAGATTCGCCTAAAAAAAATAAAGTGATCTCCGACCACAAAATCTGCCCCAGTTCCCACAGCCCTGAGAGTGCCAAACCGTGAGCCACTGGGACCATGCGGTACTGAGACGTCCCAAGGAGCAAAAGACTCAATGTGGTCTAGCTCTCATGGAGGCACACGTAACAAAACCAAGCCTCCTAGCTCGGCACCAAGGGAACCTAAGGAAACTCAGGCACTGAGCAGTGCCACCTGCCACATTGATACAATACAGCCAGCCACAGCTCCATCTTCTTGTAAGAGATCTGACAAGTAGTACTATGTCCTGGCAAAGGGCACTGAGTTTTTGTTCGCCCACCCTACCCCAAACTCATTGGTGGCAGAGGTGGTTAAACAAAGGGAGAAGCAACATCAGGCGACTCCTGTGCAATACTAAAGACACTGGGAATATATGTCCCTGTGAACAAAAAGAAACGGCAGATTTTATAACCAGCAATTCCGGACCGCCCCAAAAACCCAGCCTCAAAGACATTATGACCAACACCGCAAGCAGCGCCAGACAAGCCGCCGACAAACGCAAGAGAAGTCATCTACATCTCAACCATCCATTTCCAGGCAAATGTTTTGAAGTGTTGGTTGAGGATATGAGAGCCCCACATTCTCCAATTCCAGAGTCACTTTTAATTTCCAGCCCATTTGGGGACTTCCCTACATGTTTTTACCCAGTCTGGAGATCCATCACTTCAGACAAGTGGATTCTGGAAATTATACCGAAGGGCTATTCTATCCCCCTTTTCTCTATTCCACCTACCCACCTATCTCGCTAGCACCTGTTACAGCAGGAAATAAATCATCTCCTGTAATTAGGAGCCATGGAACCCATACCAGCTCAACACAGGAGCAGGGGGTTTTATTCACATTTCTTCCTCACACAGAAGAAAACAATGGATGGACGCCCATTCTAGACTTGCGCAAACTAAACAACACAGTGCTTCAAGATAGTAACCCTAGCAACTGTAATTCCAGTACTGGGGAAAGTAGAGTGGCTTTTGGCTCTCGACCTACAGGACGCTTACTTTCATGTCACTATTACACAGGAGGTTCCTCCAGTTCACTCTTGGGAACCTGCTCTACCAGTATGGGGTGTTCCCCTTCGACCTATCCACAGCCCCAAGGGTATTTTCCAAAGTTCTCGCTGTTGCAGCAGCACATCTTTGCAGGCAGGATATGATAATCTTTCCCTACCTAGACGACTGCCTGTTAAAAGCACCAGCATACCAGGAGGCAGTCGACACCACTCATACCACTATAACCCTGTTTACAAGCCTAGGGTTACAAATCAACCTTCAGAAATCCACCTTAATGCCAGCCCAACAACTGGACTTTATAGGGGCACACCTTGAATGTATCACAGCTACCAATGGTTTCTTACCTTAGCAAACCTAATTAAAACAGTAAGACACAGCCCACAAACATCCACCAGAACGTGCTTACAACTTCTAGAGCATATGTCCGCTACGATGTTTGTCATGAAACATGCCAGGCTTCATATGAGATGTCTACAAACCTGGCTATGCACTGTCTATATTCCTCACAGACACTCGATCAACAGACATCTTACAATGCCCAACACAGTGAAAGACTCGCTCACATGGTGGACGAAAAAGGTACGTTTGCTCCGGTGTCCCCTTCCAATGGGAACCCCCATCAGTAACTATCACTATGGATGCCTTATAGTGGGATGGAGTGTACACTTGCCTGAAAACACCATCCAGGGCCGCTGGTCCCTAGCAGAGTCCGATCTCCACATAAATCTACTGGAGCTATGAGCAGTCCAAAATGTCTGCCACCACTTTCTCCCTCTTCTCCGCAACAAAACTGTCCAGATTCCATGGACAAGTTGGCAACTATGTTTTATATAAATCGCCAAGGAGGGGCCTAACCTTACCTGCTCTGCACAGAAGCAGTTCACCTGTGGCAGTGGCGCATCTCCAACAACATAGATATGACGACATCCTACCTACCTAGAAGCCAGAATACCACAGCAGATGACCTAAGCAGGAACTTCTCACAAATTCATGAGTGGGAGCTGGACCCAGGAATACTTCAAACTATATTCAAACAATGGGGATTTCCCTCAATAGACTTTTTCACAATGATCCACAATGCCAAATGCCCGCAATACTGCTCCCGAGCTGGACTGAGGCCTGGTCTACACTGGGTGAGTGGGGAGGGTCGACCTAAGATACATAGCTATTCTCGCAGCTGAAGTTGCATATCTTAGGTTGACTTAGCTCACGGTGCAGGGTCAACTGCAGCTGCTCCCCCGTCGACTCCACTTCTGCCTCTCGCCAGGCTGGAGTACAGGAGTCGGTGGTGATAATTGATCCCCAATCTGGCGGGTAGTGTAGACGTACCCTAAAGCACAACTCTCTGGGAGATGCCTTCCTTTTCAAGTGGGAAGCCCCGCTCCTGTATGCCTTCCTCCCAGTCCCCCTATTGAGCTGTGTCCTTCACAAGATCAGGAAAGACAAATCCAGAGTCATCCTAATTGCACCAACGGGGCCAGATAAACATGGTTCCCATACCTGGACTAGATGGCTGTGAGACCACCATAAACCCTTCCCCCCCCATCCACTGACGCAGGACTCCTCCATCATCCCAACATTCCAACACTCCATCTCAAGGCTTGGCTAATCCATGGATGACAGAACTTTAAACATGCTGTTCCAAGGAAGTACAGGACATTCTACTGAACCGCCACCGACTGTACACATGAAAAACATACGCACACAAGTGGAAACAATTCTCCATCTGATGCTGGGACAAGCAAATTACTCCACAATCGGTCCCACTAACCACTATCCTCAATTATATATTGACACTCAAAAAATCGGGCCTTTCCACTAGCTCACTCAGAGTGCACTTGTCAACCATCACCACCTTTCACACTAAGGTGGACGGACTCACTGTCTTCACCCACCCACTAAGTGCTTTCTCAAGGGTATAGAGCAGTGGTTCTCAAAGCTAGTCCGCTGCTTGTTCAGGGAAAGCCCCTGGCGGGCCGGACTGGTTTGTTTACCTGCCGCGTCCGCAGGTTCAGCCGATTGCAGCTCCCACTGGCTGTGGTTCGCCGCTCCAGGCCAATGGGGGCTGTAGGAAGGGAAGCCAGCACATCCCTTGGCCCGCGCTGCTTCCAGCAGCTCCCATTGGCCTGGAGCGGTGAACCGCAGCCAGTGGGAGCTGCGATCGGCTGAACCTGAGGACGTGGCAGGAAACAAACCGGTCCAGCCCGCCAGGGGCTTTCCCTGGACAAGCAGCGGACTGGCTTTGAGAACCACTAGTACAGAAAACACTTATCCACACTAAGGGACCTGAACCTCATGTGGAACCGCAGCCTTGTTCTCCGTACCCTCCTGGGCAAACCCTTTGAACCACTAGCAACCTGCTTGCTCTTGCACTTATCCATGAAAGTTGCCTTTCTTGTAGTGATCATGTTAGCAAGAAAGTGGGAGAGTTGGGTGCTCTAATGGCACACCTACCTTCTATCACATTCCTCATGGACAAACCACATCCTAAATTCACACCCAAGGTCGCCTCCCCCTTCTATCTCAACCAACCCATTTACTTACCTGTATTCTTCCCCAAGCCACACACTGACAACAGGGAGGCATCCCTTCACATGCTGGACATCCACAAAGTGCTTGCTTTCTGTGTAGAGAGAACAAAAACATTCAGACAATCATCCAGACTATTCATATCCATAACAGAACGGTCACAAGGTCACACCATTTCCAAACAGAGACTTTCTAAATGGATCTCTAACTGTATCCAAGTATGTTACCAAAAATACAATCTGCAAGCTCCTTCTGGACTTTGCACACACACTCCACTAGAGCTATGTCCACATCGATAGACTTTCTCAAAGATGTACCCATTACTGATCTTTGTGAAGCAGCTACCTGGGCATCACCCCATACTTTCACCAAACACTATGCCCTAGAAGAGCAGTGAGCTGCAGATGCTCACTTTGGACTTGGTGCTCTCCACCGTACATAAATCAACTCCGAAGCCCGTCCCGTCCACTGAGGGGCACTGCTCTACAGTCACCTAAAGTGGAGCACCCACAGGGACACTTCAAGAAAAAGAAGAGAAGGTTACTCACCTTGTGCAGTAACTGAGGTTCTTCGAGATGGTTGTCCCTGTGAGTGCTCCATTACCCCCCTCCTCCCCTCTACTTTGGAGTTTCATGTCAATCCTCTGGGGTAGAGAAGGAACTGCAGGATGGTTGGCTGTGCGCACAGGGTAACCACTCGGAGTGGTGCGAGATAGCTGCCACATGTGTGCGGCCAACTGGGGCACTGCTACTACAAATCTCCATTTAGAAGCGCAGGGCCCCAAGACACCTAAAGTGAAGCACCCACAGGGACAACCATCTCAAAGAACCTCAGTTACTGCACAAGGTGAGTAACCTTCTCATCAGCACTGTCCAAGTCCAGAAGTGCCCTGGTGAGCTCTGGATTAACAACCAGCTCATGAGCCCCATTTTCTAAAATGGCCCTGACTATGAACTCTGGTAGGGCTTTGAAATCAACCGCTAAGCCTTTGGACAGGGAGATAAAGGAGCACTGCTCTGCTGGCAAGTGTAATGACAGATCCTTTCAGCTGACCTGAGTAAAAAGAGGTTGAAAATCACCTCGGCTCTTGCACTCTCAGGAGACTTCACAGCTTGAACCCAGATACTACTGGAGGTCTGAGGGAGCACAGTACCAGAATTTCATCGATGTTTAGGGCTTGAGACTAACTGCCCTTGGTACCTAGTCTGCAGTACCAATGACTCATTTGACACCAATGACCTTGGCTTTGGCTGACCTGGCACATCAACCCCTGCTCCAGTTTTCACAGCACTGTATCTCCATAGAAAAGTCATATGCGATGCCAAGAGACCTCCAGATTACGGTCGAGTCAGAGTCTCCATCACTCTCTGTGGTGCTGAATATCTTGACAATGGCACCAACTACCATTACTACAACAGTACCTGGCCCATATTCTGCAACAGATAAGACTCTTCCTGTGTACTTCTGGGACGCAAATTAAAGTAGCTACTCCTTTGGACGAAGAGTGCTCTTTCTCTTAATCGGATTCTGAAAATACAAGGGATGGATCCTCTGTTTACTCCCTGAGGTCCCATTCATGTGTGTCTTAGGAGTCGGATGGAGGTCAACGGCCTCCTTTATACCTCATACTTCTAAGGCCTACTTGGCCTTAGAAGACGTGCTTTACCTTGGCTCCCAGCTCCTTTCCTTATAATGAGCGTTCATGGCCTTATAGTTTATAGAATTTAAGGTCAGAAGAGACCATTAGATCATCTAGTCTGACTTGTATATCACAGGTAATAAAATTTCACACAGATACCCTTTTATTAAGCCCAAAGATTTTAGTTAGTGTTTTAGTCCTCAGGAGACCAAACTGTGTGCCACAGGCAGAGAACAGGTGAAACCAACATGCAACTAATGCCCAAGTTCCCTGAAGTAGCAGGGAATTGATTAGGTGAGATATGCTCAGATGATCTCAGCTGGCAATTCATGCTGCAGAGGAGGGAGAAAATTCCCCAAAGTCTCTGCCAGTCTAACGTGGGAGAAAATTACTTCCTGACCTCAAATCTAGTCATCAGTTTGACTCTGAAGGTGGGAGCAACACACACCTGCCAGTCATCTAGAAAGAAGATTCTCTGTACCACCTCTACATCATCTGCCTCTCATGCTGTGACAATTTTGAAACAATTGTTTTGACATGGTGGTCAAGAATCATTCTTCAGTCAGTCCACAGGATCTTTCCTCCCTCATCCCCACCGTGTTTGGAGACTGCTTTTATTTCTTTTGGGAAATATAGAACCTCATAACACCAGATCACTGGATTCTGGACACTCACTGCAGCTCAGTACCATCCCTACCCTCCACCCCCTTCCCCAACTCTATTTAGGGACCTGTTTCACAAATATTACTTCATGAAGAGGAATCACTTCTCACTCTTGGGGCAACAAAGTAAGATCCACTACAGTACAGATAAGAGTTTTTATTTCAATTATTTTCTACTCCCAAAGAAAAGAGAGGGATGACAACCTATTCTGGCTTTGAGGGGACTCAATGCCTTCATTTGCTACTTCAGATTCTGAATAATAGCTGTCACTTCCATAATTCTATCACAAGATCCACAGGATCAGTTTGTGGCTCTCAGTCTGCTTACTTCCATATCTCCATTCATGCCACTCATAGATTCATAGGCTTTAAGGTCAGAAGGGACCAGCATAATAATCTATTTTGATGTTCATCACATTGCAGGCTACAGAACCTTACCCACCCACTCACAGGAAGAATCTGTGGTTTGGGGTAGAAGAGAGCCACTATTGGTACAGGGTCCTGCCCTTTGGGCTGTTGAGGCTGCTAAGTTTTCACCAAATGCTTAAGAGTGGTGGCAGCTTGTATCAAAAAGTAAGGAATAATAGTGTACTCTTACTGTAATAACTGGCTGGTCTGAGAGAAGTTGCCTTAGCAAGTGAAGAGTCCACTGATGAAATTCTCCAGCTCTTCATTGGACTATGCCCAAATATCAACAGAAAAAAATCCTCCTAACACCTACAGAAAGAATAGAATCCATTTGGGCAATGTTAGGTTTACAACCAGGGCTTATCTGTCTGCAGACAGATTTGGTGCCACGACTACCCTTATGTACCTGCTGCAGAATCCACCATGCACCTTGGATAGAATTTACCTGAGTCTGCTTGGTCACATGGCTTCCCAAACATTTGTCATACAGCACTGTGTGCAGGGCTGGCTGAAATTGGTGTACTTACCAAACAGATACCACTGAAATATGTCATTGCAATTCTCCTTTGAAGTCTTTTACTTGCTGAATTGGTAAAAGTGTGCAAGAGGGTATCATTCTCCCCACCTCTCCCAAATAAGACCCTAATGACAGATGCTTCCCACTTAGGATGGGGAGCACATCTGGATTAACATCAGGTACAAGGGATAGGATCCCAAGCATAGACTCTTGTAATAAATATAAAGGGAAGGGTAACCACTTTTCTGTATACAGTACTATAAAATCCCTCCTGGCCAGAGGCAAAGTCCTTTTACCTGTAAAGGGTTAAGAACCTCAGGTAACCTGGCTGGCACATGACCAAAAATGACCAATGAGGGGACAAGATACTTTCAAATCTGGAGGGTGGGGGCGGGGAAAAGGCTTTTGTCTGTCTGTGTGATACCTTTGCTGGGAACAGATCAAAGATGCAAGCCCTCCAACTCCTGTAAAGTTAGTAAGTAATCTAGCTAGAAAATGCGTTAGGTTTTCTTTGTTTTGGCTGGTGAGGTTCGCTGTGCTGGAGGAAATGTGTATTCCTGTTTTAGTGTCTTTTTGCAACTTAAGGTTTTGCCTAGAGGGATTCTCTATGTTTTGAATCTGACTGCATGTAAGATTATCTTCCATTCTGATCTTACAGAGTTGTTCTCTTATCTTTTTTTGTTCTTCTAATAGAGTTCTGTTTTTTAAGAATCTGATTGGGTTTTTTGGGTCTTAAAAATCCAAGGCTGGTTTGTGCTCATCTTGTTTATTCTCAAGCCTCCCCAGGAAAGGGGGTGAAAGGGCTTGGGGGGATATTTTGGAGAAATAGGAACTCGAAGTGGTCCTTTCCCTGTTCTTTGTCTAAATCACTTGGTGGTGGCAGCATACTGTTCAAGGACAAGGCAAAATTTGTGCCTTGGGAAAGTTTTTAACCTAAGCTGGTAAAAATAAGCTTAGGGGGTTTTTCACGTGGGTCCCCACATCTGTACCCTAGAATTCAGAGTTGGGAGGGAACCCTGACAACTCTATTGCATGTAAACTTATTAGAAATCAGGATGTGTGTTTCTATCCATGTTTCAGGAACTGACAGTACAAATCATGACAGACAACATGACTGCCAGTTATAAATGGACAGGGAGGAGTTCTATCATTCCCCCTGTACCAGGAGGCAGTTAGGCTCTGGAACTTGTGTTTCCACCAATGAGTTTCTCCCATAACACTACAACTCCTATGACTACACAATGCCCTGGCGGATTGTCTAAACAGACAATTCTTCATGTATCATGAGAGGACCATCAAGGAGTCTTTTATCCGAAACTTATTTCAAGAATGGGGTTGACCATTAATAATTTTTTTGGCAGCAGACACCAACAAGAAGTGTCCCAAGTTCTGTTCAAGAGGAGGCCTGATCCCAGGATCACTGTCAGACACATTCCTCACTGCATGATCATCAGTAGGGCCTCTGACAAAGTTCCTCCTCTACCTTGGTGGGTCCAGTGCTTATTGGTGGATTTTGCTCACCTCAGGGATTCACAGTAGCCCTCTGTTTGGCGACTTTTGTGGCTCAAATCTGCCATTCACTCAGATTACCTCATCACTGGCCAGCATGGGGAAAAAAGAGTAAGAACAATCCCCACAGTTTCTGCTGATTCACCATGTGGGTCGGGGACCAGCTCAGAGATCTTCCCCTCTGGTGGAACCTCCTGTGTTGGGTCAGGAGTTGGGAGGTTTGGGGAGAACCCGGGCTCGCCCTCTACCCCGGGTTCCAGCCCAGGGCCCTGTGGACTGCAGCTGTCTAGAGTGCCTCCTGGAAAAGCTGAGCAACAGCTACAATTCCCTGGGCTACTTCCCCTTGGCCTCCTCCCAACACCTTCTTTGTCCTCCCCACAGGGCCTTCCTCCTGATGTCTGTTAATGCTTGTACTTCTCAGTCCTCCAGCAGCATGTCCTCTCACTCCCTGCTCCTTACACGCACACCTCACTTACTGGAGTGACAGCCTTTTTAAACCAGGTGTTCTGATTAGCCTTAATTAAATCTAGCAGCTTCCCAATTGGCTACAGGTGTCCTAATTCGCCTGCCTGCCTTAATTAGTTCTAGAAAGTTCCTGAGTGTTCTGTAATAGTCCCTGTTATCTTACCCAGGGAAAAGGGACCTGTTTAACCTGGAACTAATGTATCTACCTCTGACCACTCTCCTATAGCCATCTGGCCTAACCCTGTCACAGGCCCTGTCAAATTCACAGTAGATTTTTGTCAATTTCAGGGTCATAGGGTTTTTAAAATAGTTAATTTCATGGCTTAAGCTACTTAAATCTGAAATTTCACAGTGTTGTAACCACGGGGGTCCCAACCACTGTTCCCTCTAAGCTGTGCGCTTCTGCGTGCACACACAGATCCTAAACCCCATGCACACGGCGAAACACCGCATGCACAAAAATTTGCTCAGAAGCACAACAATTTGCACAGAAGAAATGTTTTGCACACACGGCCTGTCAAAAATTAGAGGAAACATTGGTCCCAACAGGGTTGAAAGTAAGGTGGTACAGGCCAGTACGGCATACTGGTAAAAAGTGGTTGCCGGTACTGGCCCCTACCGCCTTATTTTAACGCTGCTGCCGCTCTTGCGCCCTCCAACCTGCCAATAAGGGGCAAAAGGAGCAGCTGCCCCGTGGCCAGCAATTTAAAAGGGCCTAGGGCTCCGGCTGCAGCAGCAGTGGCTGGAGCCCCGGACCCTTTAAATCGCTGCTGGAGCACTGGGTGACATGGGCCAGGCAGCGTGGAAGGGCTGGTTAGGGGACGCTGACTCCCCCGAGCCCCACCCCTTCTGCATGAGGCCCCACCCCTTCCAGGGGAGCCAGAGCTGGCCCCCATACCAGTAAGTTTTCAATTTTACTTTCACCCCTGGTCCCAACCCAAAAGGGGATCATGGAGGTCACAAAGCTATTGTAGGGGGTCGCAGTATTGCCACCCTTACTTCTGTTCTGTTGCTGGCAGTAGCTCTGCTTTCAGAGTTGGGCAGCCAGAGAGCAGTGGCTACTGCCTGAGCGCCCAGCTCTGAAGGCAGCACCACTGCTATCTGCAGCGCAGAAGTGAGGGTGGTATGGTATGGGGAGGTCCTCACTTTTGGGTGGGGCAGGACCGGCTTCATGGGTGGGTGACTGCTCACAGCACCCTGGTTGAGGGGGAAGGGTTCCCATGGTCACCTCCCCCACCCCGCACAGTCAGCCTAAGGCCCCTTTAATCTCTGAGCGCTGGGACACTGGGCCCAGAGCTTGGGAGGGGCAGGGCTGGAAGTATCCTGGCCAAGGTGCTCCTACCATACGCCGGGCTCCAGCTGCTGGTCCTGGCTGGACTGGTGAGGGATGGGACTTTTTTTTTCCCTGCAGAGGCCACTCCCAGTCCAGGTCTGATCAACCTCCAGGAACCTCCCCCAGTTGCAGGTGGCTCTGTGGCTCCTGACTGGGAGGCCAGCTCTGAAGGCCAGCGGCAGTGCAGAAATAAAGGTGTTATAGTATGGCATTGCCACCTTTACTTCTCCACTGCTGCTGGCTGTGGTGCTCCCTTCAAAGCTGGGCAGCCAGCCAGCATCTGCCATGCTCCAGCTCTGAAGGTAGTGCAGAAGTAAAGGTGGCAATATCATGACCCCCCTCCAAAAACCTTGCAACCCCTCCCCCCCCCCACAACTCCCCAGTTTGAGAAATGCTGGCCTTCTCCATGAAATCTGTATAATATAGGGTAAAAATACACAAAAGACCAGATTTCACAGGGGAGACCGGATTTCATGGTCCGTGACGTGTTCTTCATAGCCATGGATTTGGTAGGGCCCTAATTATCAGGTATGATGTATGCATACCCTCCCATTCTTCTGCTTTTGGGGATACTGAAGATCAGGAATGACTCATCCAAAGTCGTCATGATAGTGCCTGCTTGGCCAAGATAGTTTTGGTACTCAGATCAGATGGTCTTGGCAACTTGCCCTGCAAAACCTTTACTTCTCTTGTTGGACTTAATCTCTTAGGTCAATGGAAACATACTGCATCTGAATCCAACCTCTCTCCACCTGTGAGATTGGATGCTGGCTGGATGACAGACAAGGCGATACCCTTCTTTTTGGACATCCATAACATTTTAAGTCAAAGTAGAAAGGATTCCACCAGACTCACATTTACTGCTAAGTGGAACTGGTTCACAATATGGAGTATAATGTCATTTGTCTCCTACGGGCACCTAAATTTCAGCTGGATTACTTGCTCATCTTAAAGAACTCAGGACTGTTTATTAGCTCTATTCAAGTACATTTAAAATCCATATTAGCATAATTTTCCCATCCAGGACTACCGAATTTTCTCCCACCAGACTATGGCTAGATTCCTGAAGGGCTTTTCACAGGGTTTCCCCCAAGTTAGGGAGCCTCCTCTTCCCCAGGACTGCAATGTGACCCATTTGAGTCCTTGGTAACTTGCTCTTTGTTACGATTTATCCATAAAGATGGCATTTTTAGTAAAAGTTATACCTGTACTGAGGCAGAGTGGCCTCCCTCCAGTAGAGAGGGGGTTAATGCCCTCTGGTGGGCACTGCCAATCCCGCCCCATGCCCCCATAGGAATTGTGGGGGTGAGACAGAAAGTATTAGAATAGGGTCCTGCAGCTCACATGTGGCCAGACCAGGGAAGGAGGCTGACATCCCTCCCATGGAGCTGAGACCTCAGTGGAGCCCACGACTGGCAGTGGGGAGAAAAGGCAACCCACTGCCTCAGGAGACAGAAGACCCCAGGGAGAGATGGGAGGAAGGGCCGCCTCACCATGAGACTGAGAGCCAGGTCCCAGTGGTGATGGAGCAGCAACCGATAGGAAGTAGCCCAGGGAAACAAGATTTGGTCTAGCTGTGTTGCTGGGACGTGAGGCAGCGACCACACGTTTCCCTGCCAACCCAGTGGTGAGATCGCCTGGGTCTGATAGGGCCTGGCAATGCATTAATCTTTAGGTCAGAAGGTTGGCGACATAGACTGTTTAAATGTTGCCATTTGTCTCAGCCAGCAGACTGAGTAAGGGCCATAGACTGTATAAGTATTTCTATATGCTCCATCCAGGCAGTGGAAGGCTATAGACTGTTTAGTCATTGTTATTTGCCCCGGCCAGGAGGCTGAGGGCTATAGACTGTTTAATTGCTCCGCCCACGTCAAGCAGGCCAGAGTCCTAGCCTATTTACATGCCCCAGCCAGACTTCGCCCATGTCCAGTGGGCCAGAGACCTGGACTTGGCAGTGCACCCCAGACAGGAGGCTGGGGTTACCCACTGACTGGTGGTATGTGGAGACCTGAACTGATATCTGGGCAATTGTGCGGTCACAAGGTAGAATGGCCAATGGACATACTGACTCCTTGATGCTGCCAAGGGGAGGTGACCTGACCCCAAGAGGGAGGATGGGTACACACCAGACAGAAAAATTGCAGAGATACAGGCAATTATGTAGGCCCTCTTTATAGGATATCCCATAAGAACACCCTTAGGCTTCATCCCAAATTATTTCCTAGGGTAGTCACCAATTTTCATTTGAATCAAATAATCCATTTACAAGTTTTCTTTCCTAAATGGCATTCTAATCAGTGTTACATACTTTAGATGTCCTTAGAGCACTATTGTTCTATTACATAGGACTAGACCATTTAGGGTCTCTCAGAGACTGTTTATAGCATTTGTAGACACTTTAAAAGGCCAAGCTAATTCATCTCAGACTATTGAAATGAAATGTCTAGTTGCATTAGAGTCCGTTATGAGCTAGCCAACTTAGATCCCACAATCCATATTAGGACTTGCTCCACTAATACTCAGACAGCTTCCACTGTACCCATCTCAGAATGTACCCATCTCAGACATATGCAGAGCACTACTTGGGATTCAGTCAATAACTACAAAATATGACTGATTGGAGCACAGAGATCTGGTGCTTCTTTTGGCAGAGCTGTTGTGCAGTCTTTGTTAAAGTAAACTCATCAGGTTGCTGCTTGTGAATCACCAAGAATGGAATGTATGTGGACAATACATCTAGAAGAATCAGTTACTGTAAAATAAGTAACCATTTCTTTTGGAAGGGATAAAAAATCCTCATACATCAGAGATTAAGTCAATCTCTAATTCTTAGGAATTAGAATGAGACTTTGATGGGACTGATTATGCCCCATCAGCCTACTGTGGGTTCCTTGCACCTTTCTCTGAAACATCTGGTAGTGGCCATTGTTAGAAAGAGGATAGTTGACTAGCTGGACCATGAGTGATCCAGTCTGGTAATTCCTATGTTCATAACACAAAGCATAATGAGATTTGATGACTGTTTAGTCATTGTTATTTGCCCCGGCCAGGAGGCTGAGGGCTATAGACTGTTTAATTGCTCCGCCCACGTCAAGCAGGCCAGAGTCCTAGCCTATTTACATGCCCCAGCCAGACTTCGCCCATGTCCAGTGGGCCAGAGACCTGGACTTGGCAGTGCACCCCAGCTCACTAAACAGCTGGATGAATGCACTATAAGGTGGGTAGAAAGCTGGCTAGATTGTCTGGCTCAACGGGTAGTGATCAGTGGTTCCATGTCTAGTTGGCAGCCGGTATCAAGTGGAGTGCCCCAAGGGTCGGTCCTGGGGCCGGTTTTGTTCAATATCTTCATAAATGATCTGGAGGATGGTGTGGATTGCACTCTCAGCAAATTTGCGGATGATACTAAACTGGGAGGAGTGGTAGATACGCTGGAGGGGAGGGATAGGATACAGAAAGACCTAGACAAATTGGAGGATTGGGCCAAAAGAAATCTGATGAGGTTCAATAAGGATAAGTGCAGGGTCCTGCACTTAGGATGGAAGAATCCAATGCACCGCTACAGACTAGGGACCGAATGGCTAGGCAGCAGTTCTGCGGAAAAGGACCTAGGGGTGACAGTGGACGAGAAGCTGGATATGAGTCAGCAGTGTGCCCTTGTTGCCAAGAAGGCCAATGGCATTTTGGGATGTATAAATAGGGGCATAGCGAGCAGATCGAGGGACGTGATCATTCTCCTCTATTCGACATTGGTGAGGCCTCATCTGGAGTACTGTGTCCAGTTTTGGACCCAACACTACAAGAAGGATGTGGATAAATTGGAGAGAGTCCAGCGAAGGGCAACAAAAATGATTAGGGGTCTGGACTGGAACACATGACTTATGAGGAGAGGCTGAGGGAGCTGGGATTGTTTAGCCTGCAGAAGAGAAGAATGAGGGGAGATTTGATAGCTGCTTTCAACTACCTGAAAAGGGGTTCCAAAGAGGATGGCTCTAGACTGTTCTCAATGGTAGCAGATGACAGAACGAGGAGTAATGGTCTCAAGTTGCAGTGGGGGAGGTTTAGATTGGATATTAGGAAAAACTTTTTCACTAAGAGGGTGGTGAAACATTGGAATGCGTTACCTAGGGAGGTGGTAGAATCTCCTTCCTTAGAGGTTTTTAAGGTCAGGCTTGACAAAGCCCTGGCTGGGATGATTTAACTTGGAATTGGTCCTGCTTCGAGCAGGGGGTTGGACTAGATGACCTTCAGGGGTCCCTTCCAACCCTGATATTCTATGATTCTATGATTTGTCTCCTGAGAAAGATCTTGTTGGTGATTTTACACTGCAGATAAGTACTTAAAGTACAATGTCTCTTTTTTCCCTCTCCAGCACACTCTTTTCTCCCCTACAGCGTATTTTTGGTGGAAGCAGCTGACTTCTTGAGCTTGTGGAAATTTGGACTTGTAGCTTAAACTTCAGAAGGTTTCACCACTACCCCCAGTTTCAGCTTTTAAAATGGTTTGTGTCCCAGGTAGTAAATGCAATTACTTAAGCTGTTTATGACTTTTAAAAATATGCTATATGTACGTTAGTTATTTTTTGCTTTAAAAATAAATATATGAATAAATGACTAGTATTTTTTAAATTGGGACAAATATGAAACTTGAATTTTAAAAAACCCTTTAAATTATGTGGTCCTAATAAAAACATCTTATTAATGAGGAAGTATCAATTACTTTTACTGGGATAAAGTAAACATTTGTAATAAATTTCTATTCCTTGGTACATAGAATCATAGAGAATAGAGATGAATAAAACATTTTAGATATGATTTTTTCCCCACTGCATTGCATCTTGCATAATTATTTAAATCTCTGAATGGCAGGTATAAAACACTACTATTCTGATTTCTAGCATTTATGTGGCAGTGGAGAATTGGGCACATTTATGCGTCCTCCTTCAGAAGTTATCGGGCTTGAAGCAGGAATTATTAAGTGAACTTATATGGGGCCTGAGCTATGCAAAAGGGTCAGAGTAAGAGCATAAATTTCAAAAGTGCCCACGTTACTTTGGTTCCTAAAAGCCAGATTTTAAAAGCTACATGATTCTACAGATGCTTACTAGGAATTTCAAGGGCACGAACAGGTGAGGCATCTTTGTAAATCTGGTCCCATGGGGTGTCCTACCTCTCAGGCAAGTGCTCTCACCATTGAGCTATGGGATATTCTCATAGATTTTAAGGCCAGAAGGAGCCATTATGATCATCTAGTCTGACCTTCTGCTTATTGCAAGTCATAGAACCTCGCCCATCCACTCCGGTAATAGAGCCCTAACCTCTGGCTGAGTTACTGAAGTCCTCAAGTAATGGTTTAAAGACTTCAAGTTACAGAGAATCTAGCAATTATACAAATTTAAACCTGCAAGTGGTCTGTGCTCCACGCTGCAGAGGAAGGTGAAACCCGCACAAGATCTCTACCAATCTGACCCAGGGAAAAATTCTTTCCTGACCCCAAATATGGCCATCAGTTAGACTCTGAGCATGTGGCAAGACCCACCAGCCAGACACCTGGGAAACAATTCTCTGTAGTAATTCAGAGCTCTTCCCATCCAGTGTCACATCACCGGCCGTTGGAGATATTTGCTATTAGTAGTTGCGCATCAGCTACATGCCATTGCAGGCAATCTCACCATACCATACCATGCCATACCATACCATACCCTCCATAAACTTATCAAGCTCAGTCTTGAAGCCAGTTAGGTGTTTTACCCTCCACTGCTCCCCTTGGAAGCCTGTTGCAGAACTTCATTCTTCTGATGGTTAGAAACCTTTGTCTAATTTCAAGCCTAAATGTATTGATGGCCAGCTTATAGGCATTTGTTCTTGTGTCAACATTGGTGCTTAACTTAAATAACTCTTCTCCCTCCGTAGTATTTATCCCTCTGATGTATTTATATCATATCACCCCTCAGCCTTCTTTTCATTAGGTTAAATAAGTCAAATTCTTTGAGTCTCCTCTCATAAGGTAGGTTTTCCACTCCTCCGACCGTCCTAGTAGCCCTTCTCTGCACCTGTTCCAGTGTGAATTCATCTTTCTTAAACATGGGAGACAAGAATTGCACACAGTATTCCAGATGAGGTTTCACCAGTGCCTTGTATAATGGTATTAACACTTCCCTGTTTTACTGGAAATACCTCGCATGAAGCATCCTAGGACTGTATTAGCCTTTTTCACAGCCATATCACATTGGCTGCTCATAGTCATCCTGTGGTCAACCAATACACCCAGGTCTTTCTCCTCCTCTGTTGCTTCCACCTGATAAGTCCCCAATTTATAGCAAAAATTCTTGTTTGTCTCTAAATGCAAGACCTTGCACTTTGCCCTATTAAATTTCATCCCCCTTCTATTACTCCAGTTTTCAAGGTCATCCAGATCTTCCTGTACGATATTCTGGCCCTCCTTTCAAGGGAGCAGTGATTGAGGCAAAATCAAGTATGTAATCTCTGTGGTAGCCAATAAGACCTAGAAGAGATCTTAAGGCAGATACACTAGTAGGTAAAGGCAAGCACAAAATTAGGTCCACCTTTTGTTGAGATGGTGTCCATCCTTCCTTAAGGTGATTCCTAAAAAGGAAACTGAGTTAACAGGTGAGCCTTGGGTGTTACAGGGGCAAACCATCCCGATGTGTAGAAAGAATAGTAAATATGGCAGGCGGCCAGCTTGGCTTAACAGTGAAATCCTTGCTGATCTTAAACACAAAAAAGAAGCTTACAAGAAGTGGAAGATTGGACAAATGACCAGGCATGCGTATAAAAATATTGCTCGGGCATGCAGTAGTGAAATCAGGAAGGCCAAATCACACCTGGAGTTGCAGCTAGCAAGAGATGTTAGGAGTAACAAGAAGAGTTTCTTCCGGTATGTTGGCAATAAGAAGAAAGTCAAGAAAAGTGTGGGCTCCTTACTAAATGAGGGAGGCAACCTAGTGACAGAGGATGTGGAAAAAGCTAATATACTCAATGCTTTTTTTGCCTCTGTCTTCACGAACAAGGTCAGCTCCCAGACTACTGCACTGGGCAGCACAGCATGGGGAGGAGGTGACCAGCCCTCAGTGAAGAAAGAAGTGGTTCGGGACTATTTAGAAAAGCTGGACGTGCACAAGTCCATTGGGCCAGATGCGTTGCATCCAAGAGTGCTAAAGGAGTTGGCGGATGTGATTGCAGAGCCATTGGCCATTATCTTTGAAAACTCATGGCGATCCAGGGAAGTCCTGGATGACTGGAAAAAGGCTAATGTAGTGCCCATCTTTAAAAAAGGGAAGAAGGAGTGTCATAAATATAAAGGGAAGGGTAAACCCCTTTAAAATCCCTCCTGGCCAGAGGAAAAATCCTCTCACCTGTAAAGGGTTAAGAAGCTAAAGGTAACCTCACTGGCACCTGACCAAAATGACCAATGAGGAGACAAGATACTTTCAAAAGCTGGGAGAAGGGAGAGAAACAAGGGGTCTGTGTCTGTCTGTATGCTGCTTTTGCCGGGGATAGACCAGGAATGGAGTCTTAGAAATTTAGTAAGTAATCTAGCTAGGTATGTGTTAGATTATGATTTCTTTAAATGGCTGAGAAAAGAACTGTGCTGAATAGAATGACTATTCCTGTCTGTGTGTCTTTTTTGTAACTTAAGGTTTTGCCTAGAGGGATTCTCTATGTTTTGAATCTAATTACCCTGTAAGGTATCTACCATCCTGATTTTACAGAGGTGATTTCTTTACTTCTATTAAAAGTCTTCTTGTAAGAAAACTGAATGCTTTTTCATTGTTCTCAGATCCAAGGGTTTGGGTCTGTGGTCACCTATGCAAATTGGTGAGGATTTTTACCAAACCTTCCCCAGGAAGTGGGGTGCAAGGGTCGGGAGGATTTTGCGGGGAAAGATGTGTCCAAACTACGTTTCCCAGTAAAACCAGTTAGAGTTTGGTGGTGGCAGTGGAGATCCAGGGACAAAGGATAAAATTAATTTGTACCTTGGGGAAATTTTAACCTAAGCTGGTGAAAGTAAGCTTAGGAGGTTTTCATGCAGGTCCCCACATCTGTACCCTAGAGTTCAGAGCGGGGGAGGAACCTTGACAAGGAGGATCCAGGGAACTACAGGCCAGTCAGCCTCACCTCAGTCTGTGGAAAAATCATGGAGCAGGTCCTCAAGGAATCAATTCTGAAGCACTTAGAGGAGAGGAAAGTGATCAGGAACAGTCAGCATGGATTCACCAAGGGCAAGTCATGCCTGACTAATCTAATTGTCTTCTATGACGAGATAACTGGTTCTGTGGATGAAGGGAAAGCAGTGGACGTGGTGTTCCTTGACAGTTCCTTGACTGTGTCCAGTTTTGGGCCACAAACTACAAGAAGGATGTGGAAAAATTGGAAAGAGTCCAGCGGAGGGCAACAAAAATGATTAGGGGACTGGAACACATGACTTACGAGGAGAGGCTGAGGGAGCTGGGATTGTTTAGTCTACAGAAGAGAAGAATGAGGGGAGATTTGATAGCTGCTTTCAACTACCTGAAAGGGGGTTCCAAAGAGGATGGATCTAGACTATTCTCAGTGGTAGCGGATGACAGGACAAGGAGTAATGGTCTCAAGTTGCAGTGGGGGAGATTTAGGTTGGATATTAGGAAAAACTTTCACTAGGAAGTTGGTGAAACACTGGAATGCGTTACTTAGGGAAGTGGTGGAATCTCCTTCCTTTGAGGTTTTTAAGGTCAAGCTTGACAAAGCCCTGGCTGGGATGATTTAATTGGGGATCAGTCCTGCTTTGAGCAGGGGGTTGGACTAGATGACCTCCTGAGGTCCCTTCCAACCTGATATTCTATGATTCAATAACATAGTTTATTATAAAATTCTTGAGGATTTTCCCCTTGTTGAGGGACCCTTTTTTTTATTTAGCTAATTTCAAGGTTTTTGTGTTATTATCTTAATCTTACTTTATTCTTTCCCACCAAGATATCCTACTGCCAAAATGCTGGAATGTGCTATGCATTCAGGCTTTAAAACAGTAGAGAAAAACTCTGTAAGCTCTTCTTAACCTTTACCGGCAAACAGACCACATCACACAATCCATTGTCTACAGCCAAGCTCTAAGATACAGCCGCATTTGCTCCGATCTCTCAGACCGAGACAAACACCTACAGAATCTCTATCAAGAGTTCTTAAAACAACAATACCCACCTGGTGAAGTGAAGAAACAGATTGACAGAGCCAGAAGGGTACCCAGAAGTCACCTACTACAAGAGAGGCCCAACAAAGAAAGTAACAGACCATCACTAGCTGCCACCTACAGCCCCCAACTAAAACCTCTCCAGTGCATCATCAAGGATCTACAACGTATCCTGAAGGACGACCCATCACTCTCACAGATCTTGGGAGACAGGCCAATCCTCGCTTACAGATAGTCCCCCAACCTAAAGCAAATACTCACCAGCAACTTCACACCACACGACAAAAACACCAACCCAAGAACCAAACCCTGCAACAAACCGTGGTGCCAACTCTGTCCACATATCTATTCAGGGGACACCATCATAGGACCTAACCACATCAGCCACACCATCAGGGGCTTGTTCACCTGCACATCTACTAATGTGATATATGCCATCATGTGCCAGCAATGCTCCTCTGCCAGGTACATTGGCCAAACCGGACAGTCTCTATGCAAAAGAATAAATGGATACAAATCTGACATCAGGAATTATAAGATTCAAAAACCAGTAGGAGAACACTTCAGTCTCCCTCGTCACTCAATAACAGACCTAACAGTGGCAATTCTTCAACAAAAAAACCTTCAAAAACAGACTCCAACGTGAAACTGCAGAACTGGAATTAATTTGCAAACTGGACACCATCACATTAGGCCTGCGTAAAGACTGGGAGTGGTTGCGTCATTACAAAACCTAAACCTAATTTCCCCCATACTAATTTCCCCCTACTGTTACTCACACCTTCTTGTCAACTGTTTGAAATGGGCCACTCTCATTACCAGTGCAAAAGTTATTTTTCCTCCCTTGGTATCCTACTGTTAATTGAATTGTCTCATTAGACTGACCTCACACTTGGTAAGGCAACTCTCATCTTTTCATGTATTTCATGTATTTATACCTGCTCCTGTATTTTCCACTCCATGCATCTGATGAAGTGGGTTCTAGTCCATGAAAGCTTATGCCCAAATAAATTTGTTAGTTTCTAAGGTGCCACAAGGACTCCTCATTGATTTTGCTGATACGGACTAACACGGCTACCACTCTGAAATATGTTCCGATTTCATTTCTATAGATTCTCAGTTTCCCTGATTTATATGTGAAAGCATAATTATTTACAGCTGAGAGTACTAACAATTCTTCAAGATTATATCTTTTAGCGGGTCTTTCTTCCCCCATAATTAGGGCCCTACCAAATTCACGGCCATGAAAAACGCGTCGCGGATGGTGAAATCTGATCTCCCACCATGAAATCTGCTGTTTTTTGTGCGTTTGCCCTCTACTATACAGATTTCATGGGCGAGACCAGCATTTCTCAAATTGGGGGTTATTTTAGGGGCCTGCAGTATTGCCACCCTTACTTCTGCGCTGCCTTCAGAGCTGGGAGGCCCGACAGAAGCAGCTGATGGCTGGGTGCCCAGCTTTGAAGGCAACACCCTGCCAGCAGCAGCGCAGAAGGAAGGGTGCCAATATTATGCCACCCTTACTTCTGCGCTGCTGCCTTCAGAGCAGGGCAGCTGGAGAGTGGCGGCTGCTGACTGAGGGCTCAGCTCTGCAGACAAGTAAGGGTGGCAATACCATACTATGCCATCCTTACTTCTGCACTGCTGCTGGCGACAACTCTGCCTTCAGAGCTGGGCTCCTGGCCAGCAGCTGCTGCTCTCAGGCCACCCAGCTCTGAAGGTGGCACCACTGCCAGCAGCTGTGCAGAAGTAAAGATAGCAGTACTGCAACCCCCCCTACAATAACCTTGCTAACCCTGCCCCACAACTCCTTTTTGGGTCAGGACCCCTACACTTACAACACCATGAAATTTCAGATTTAAGTTGCTTAAATCATGAAATTTACATTTTAAAAAATTCTATCACTCTGAAATTGACCAAAATGGACCGTGAATTTGGTAGGGCCCTACCCATAATCATTCTTCCCTATTGATTCCCTAATAGGAAACATCTGCTGTAACAATCATTCCTTATCAGTTTCCCAGATTTGTATATGCATATATATATATATATATATGTTAAGGGGATGGTTTCTCAGACTATCTGGAGTTTATAGAGAGAGACATCGTGGATTATTAGATACAGTATAACACACACACAATACCTGAATAGGGTTACTTATCAGTCAAGTACCGATGTTCTGGGCCTTAGAATTTAACATACTCTTTGTTAACATCATAAAAAAATTCTAAAGAATATTTGATATAGAAATTAATCAAATATACAGAAAGAAGAGGACTAAAAGGCTAATGTTTACTGACAGATAGTAGCAACTTTATTCAGTCATTTAGTCTGGTATATAAAGAACAGTTACTCTAGGAGGGTGGAAAGCCCTAGTATTAAAAAAATCTATTTAAATACCTATCAATCCCTTTTAAATAATAGGAGGAGAACATAGTAATGTCTAAACTGCATGCATTTGGCTTATATATTTGACTTTACCACCCTGACAAGGGCATTCATAACCTTGTAAAAGAGGTGGAAAAGGTACAGACTGCCATCAAGCCTAGCAGTCTTAGAAAAAACATGGCAGAGCCTGGTTAAGACTACTTTTTGGATGAGATCTCTGAACCGGTCCTGAAGCAGACAAGTTGGAACCCGTCGGGCTACTCCATGTTCTACTACATAAAAATCATGGTTGATTCCTCACAGGAGCCAATTGTCTAGGCACAGGTAAACCTGCAGACCCTGACAATAAAGGCAACCTTCGATAACAACTGAATATTTGGTGAACACCTTGAGAGCTGCTACTAAACAAAAAGATTATTACCTGGTAGTGATGAACCTGAGGTGCTTCCTGTGCTTTTTGTTTTATTGAGAGGTTTTATCCTGACCCAGACATTAAAATTGAATGAAGGGATTATGTTAGCTAGAGAAACTGTGGAAACTCATTTCATTTCCAGAGGTCCAGAACAGGGCAGAGACCACCATTTCTTCAGGCAATACAAACATACTGAAAAGAAATCCTGTTCCCTGGAAAGGCTTTGGCACCCCTTCTGTGGCTCCTAGTTATAAAAGAGCCAAGACCTCCTTCTGTAACAGTTCTTCACAAAAAGGATCCCTTTAAAGGGACAGGAGTAGCATGACTCAAGCAACCACTCAATAATTTCCATAGCCCAACAGTGTGAGAATATGGCTTCCAACAAAAATGGGAACAAAGGGTAGATAGAGGGAACCAGTTTTATCAGCTCTGCTACAGGGTGTGACATACTGCAATACTATGCAATATCTAGGGGGACCATTGCATTATATTTATGAATGTTTTCTGTGTGATTGTGTTCTATGTCATGGGGGATAATTTCCACAGCTCATCCAAGAACTAAAAACATTGGGGAGTGGTGACCCCTGGGATTGTAAACAAGTCCAGAGAAGCACTGCCCCAAGTTTATGGTTTGTATATACTATTTCAGACTGGGTTTTCCAGAGAGTAGGAATCAAGGAAAGGGCTTTTGGTTTTGGGATGGAGTTTACAGACTCAACACTAAACCAGAGCAAGGTACCTGTACTGAGCCAAGGAGCCCCTTCCCTTCAGCAGCAGCAGGGCATGCTCCAGGTAGAGGAGCAGTTTAAAAGGGCATTGGTAGCCCAGTGATACAGGAGAAGGAGTTACAGGCTGCACCAGGAAGTGAGGACAATACCTAGAGCTGTGGCCAGAGTGATTCCAGGATTGGTAAGGCCACTTTTGGAGCTGTGATCGATATCCTTGTGCCCCTAAGAGCCCCTCAATGCCCTCCAGCAAACAGTTCACTGTCACGTAACAGCAAGTCCTATATCATGCCTGACAAACTCGCTACACCTAACACATTGGTGCCATGAAATCTGTCTATAAATAATGTTGTGTGAGATATCAAATGAAACCTGGTGTCACACTGGTCATTAATATTATTGTGAAATGTATGTTATGACAAAGTTCCTCCTCTGCCTTGGTGGGTCCTGTGCTTATTGGCAGATTTGCTCACCTCAGAGGTTCGCGGCAGACCTCAGTTTGGTCACTGTTAGGATATAGCTATTCAGGCCTATATAGGCCTATATAGGATATAGCTTTACAGGCAGGCCTGTAAAGGCCTATACTTTAAGAATTTAGGTATATGTTTATCATTTAGCTAGTAATAGAGGTATACAAGAAAGAATCTGTGTAAGGGCCTTCTCTCACTGTGACAGTCTGAGGCCCTGTTCTTAGGCCAATGCCTTTGGCTAAGCAGCAGAGGCAGCCATAAGCTGGGAAGCAAACGGTCACAACCTCACATTCCAAACTAGTCAATATGGGGCTGTTAGGAAGGTGCTCCGATCTATCACCTCCAGAGAAAGGGAGGAGCCTAGAAGATGTAAAAGGAAATTTAGTTTGGTATTTTTCTGTCTGGTAAGAACTCACTTATCAATAGACACAGCTGGGAAACCCTTATGTCTTTATAGATGTAGTTGTAAAATCCTCACTTCTGTATTGTTTTGTCATTATAGTTCCCACTTTGCTATTGTTTATTTGCATGGTCTGTCTGGTTCTGTGATTGTTTCTGTCTGCTGTATAATTAATTTTGCTGGGTGTAAACTAATTAAGGTGGTGGGATATAACTGGTTAGCGAATCATGTTACAATATGTTAGGATTGGTTAGGTAAATTTCAGTAGAATGACTGGTTAAGGTATAGCTAAGAATATTACTATATAAATTAGGGGAAAACAGGAAGTAAGTTGGGATTTGAAAATAAGGAAAAAAGGAACTTGGATTTAAGCTTGCTAGAAGTTCACCCCAATAAACATCAAATTCTTTGCACCTTTGGACTTCGGGTACTGTTGCTCTCTGTTCATGCGAGAAGGACCAGGGAAGTGGGAGAATGAAGGAATAAGCTCTCTAACAGCCACTTTTGTGGCTCAAGTCTGCCATTCACTCAGTTAGCCCTGGGTTATCAGGAGGATGAAGAAACAACATAGCATGATCACAACCGAGGACACACCAGAGTCTGAACGTCAGAGTTGTACTGACTCTTGAGATAAAGACAGTGAATTTGGGGGAATTTAGCAGGTCAGAAGAATAGCAGGTCAGACTCCCTCTTGCCTACTTTCTAGCCCACAAATAGCTCACCATCTTGTGCAGTTTATTTATAGCATTCTTTCCTACGAACTTTACAGTTTACACAGCATCGTATCAAAAGTATCATGCAGCTCTCAGTTCCTGAGCTAAGGAAGGGTGAGATTTCTCATGGCTCTACATCTACAAACCTACTGCTATCCTAACCTTCTTCCACACTTTCTTCCTGTGCTTTTTGTAATTAATTAGCCTTTTAACTCTCTCCAGCCAACCCCAATCTATCAACTGGGTGCAGTTTCCGTAGTCAGGTGTGCTCCAGGATAACTAACTGGAGTAGCAGTCATCAACGTGCTGTCTCAGAGATTGTTTCCTAGCAGCCCCTTTGGTCAGATGCCTCCTGCTGGCCTTCCTCACAGTGGGGGGTGAGTGGCCCCACCACCATCACAAGGGTCTCCATTGGCTGACTGCTTCTGTCCTTGAGGAAGAGCTACTGCTGGATGACGCTGTGGAGAGGGTACTGTTGTTGCTGGACTGAGTAACTGTATCATCTGATGGCAAACCTGGTGGCTGAACTTTATGACTTTGTCCTCACCCATAACTATTTCACATTTGGGGACAATGTATACCTTCAAATCAGTGGCACTGCTAAGGGTACTTGCATGGCCCCACAGTATGCCAACATTTTTATGGCTGATTTAGAACAATGCTTCCTCAGCTCTCGTCCCCTAATGCCCCTACTCTCCTTGCGCTACATTGATGACATCTTCATCATCTGGACCCACAGAAAAGAAGCCCTTGAGGAATTCCACCATGATTTCAACAATTTCCATCCCACCATCAACCTCAGCCTGGACCAGTCCACACAAGAGATCCACTTCCTGGACACTACGGTGCTAATAAGTGATGGTCACATAAACACCACCCTATACCGGAAACCTACTGACCGCTATACTTACATACATGCCTCCAGCTTTCATCCAAACCACACCACACAATCCATTGTCTGCAGCCCAGCTCTACGATACAACCGCATTTGCTCCAACCCCTCACACAGAGGCAAACACTTACAAGATCTCTATCAAATGTTCTTACAACTACGATACCCACCTGCTGAAGTGAAGAAACAGATTGACAGAGCCAGAAGAGTACCCAGAAGTTACCTACTACAGGACAGGCCCAACAAAGAAAATAACAGAACGCCACTAGCCATCACCTTCAGCCCCCAACTAAAACCTCTCCAACACATCATCAAGGATCTACAACGTATCCTGAAGGATGACCCATCACTCTCACAGATCTTGGGAGACAGGCCAGTCCTTGCTTACAGACAGCCCCCGGCCTGAAACAAATACTCACCAGCAACCACACACCACACAACAAAAACACTAACCCAGGAACCTGTCCTTGCAACAAAGCCCGTTGCCAACAGTGTCCACATATCTATTCAGGGGACACCATCATAGGGCCTAATCACATCAGCCACACTATCAGAGGCTCATTCACTTGCGCATCTACCAATGTGATATATGCCATCATGTGCCAGCAATGCCCCTCTGCCATGTACATTGGCCAAACTGGACAGTCTCTACGTAAAAGAATAAATGGACACAAATCAGACGTCAAGGACTGTAACATTCAAAAACCAGTCGGAGAACACTTCAATCTCTTTGGTCACTTACAGACCTAAAAGTGGCAATTCTTCAACAAAAAATCTTCAAAAACAGACTCCAACGAGAGACTGCTGAATTGGAATTAATTTGCAAACTGGATACAATTAACTTAGGCTTGAATAGAGACTGGGAGTGGATGGGTCATTACACAAAGTAAAACTATTTCTCCTTGTTTATTTCCTCTCCTACTGTTCTTCTAAAGTGCTGGAAATGGCCCACCTTGATTATCACTACAAAAGGTTCCCCCCCGACCCTCGCTCTCCTGCTGGTCACTCTTTCCTGGTCACTCTTGTTACAGTCTGTATGGTAACACCCATTGTTTCATGTTCTCTGTGTATATAAAATCTCCCCACTATATTTTCCACTATATGTATCCGATGAAGTGAGCTGTAGCTCACGAAAGCTTATGCTCTAGTAAATTTGTTAGTCTCTAAGGTGCCACAAGTACTTCTTTTCTTTTTGCGGATACAGACTAACATGGCTGCTACTCTGAAACCTGTATCATCTCTGCTCAAGTGATATTGGTTGTTTTTGCTCCAGGGGGAGGGGGTGCAGTGTGGAGCCCTCACCATAGTCCATCCATTCCCCCCACTACCACCCCCTCCATTATGCACCACTGCATTCTGGGACTGCTTCCAGTCCTTGGCCCAGCTGCTTGTTTTTCATCTTTCCACCATCTGGGACTCTGTTTGCAGCAGCAGGCCAGGACTTTGCTTGTGAGTGCATATGCCCTACCCTTTCCCCTTGGACTTGCCTTTCTTCCAGCTGTGTTAGGCTGGTGGGGTCCTCCTACCTTCTGTTTTCCCGTCAGCCCTCCCACAGTAGTTTACCTCCTTCCCCTTTGCTGTCTGCTTTGCCTACCTGCCTGTCTGCCACTGACCACTTTGTCTATTCCCCTCGCTGCCCTGCCCTGCCTAGTCCCCTTGCAAGTTCTGTTAGTTTGCCTGCCCTGTGCTGGCCTTTGGAAGTTTGCTTAGTTGCCTGCCCTGCCCTAGTTCCTGGGTATGTATGTATATATTAATACTCTATGTCCCAAGCCTGTCCTTACTTAGCCTGCTCCTTCCCCCGCATCCATTGTTGCTTAACCCCTTCCCCTGCCCCATCTTGCTCACCTTGTGCACTCATAACCCCCCCTTTTTTTGTTGATCCCACATTCACTACCCCCCCCATGTTGATGTAATCCCTTTCCAACGTAGTGCAGCCAGAGGAGCTGGCATACCTGCCCCATGCTACTGATTGTGCCCTTCTCCCCTTGCCTTGTTGGCACCCTGATGGCTCCTCCCTGTTGGCACCCTCCTCCCCTGCCTGCAGCAAAGCAGGAAGGAGTGATTAGCCATGCTCCCTTCCCCTCCCCCACTCCAGTGTTCACTCCTGCTCCCATTCCTTTTTCCTGGATGGTAGGGGAGACCTCTGGAGGGGCCCCCAATTGATACTGTTGCCTCCCAGCTTGCTCCCCCACGCACCCCCACAACTACCACTGCCAGATCCATTGCTACCGCCTCCACTGGGGCACTGGTCATGGTGGGCATAGGTAGGGACTCCTCTACAGCCATGAATTCTGCCCCCACCACCCTTGGGTGTGCTCCCTCAGCTGGCAAGAAGGCCAGCGGAAGAAGAAGGGCAAGATCCCCACCTGGAATGCAAAACCTCCCCTGGCGGGGACTGCTCCTCCCGCAATGGTCCTGCCATCAGCCGTGGTACCTCCTCTCCCTGCCATTCCTTCCATCAGTTCTGGGGGTGCCCATCTCTTGGACCCCAGAAGGTACGCCCAGGTGGCTGCAGCTCCACTGCCTTATCATCTTCCCCCACCACCTCCTCTTGTTCCATCTCTGGTGCCTGGGGCCCATTTTCCACCCTGACCAGGAAGCACAGTGTCCGTTGCCTCCTGATACCCACCTCGCCCCATGTAGAGACCTACGTGTGAGCATTGGTGAGGGTGGTGGGTCCCACGGGCATTGTAGTGGCCTCCAAGATGCACAGAACCAGAGGCTGTTAAACTTCTGTTAGTAAATTTTGAGACTGGGAACTGTGTGAGGGAGTACATGAAGCTCATACAGGCAACTGGGAAATATATAAAAGACTGAGCGCTCTTAATTGATTGTGGTGAAGCTGCCCAAGCTTATATGCTGTATGCCTTCAACCTAACCCTGGACCAAGAATGTGCCAATCATTGTTCTCTGATTAAAACTGGAAATCTGAGAAGAGAGATTTGTTTGCCATGGCACTGCCCTCTACAGTCAAAATGATAGTGTATGGGATTGCAGATAATGTACTCAAGGTTAGGCACTGAAGTTTTGACTATATGGGATTCTGAACACTGTACAGTTAACACATTTTATCAAAGGATGCTTCATTTTTAGATGTTTTTCCTGCCTCACAAAGGGGTTCTGTGTTCAGAAGACCCCTGGGGCTTATTGTTAACGGCCCCACACACAACTTATCTGGGGAACACTGGCTGCCCGCTACCTACCAAAACGTGGGCCAGAAGAGTTTTTTGACTCCTATGAATTTCCCCCAGAGAGTAACTCTGTTTCACCAGAGACAGCTACAAGACCTCCTTGTGGTAACCTATGGATATCGTTGTATAATACTGTTTTAAAGAAACATAGTAAGGGGTTTATTAGATTTTAAAATTGTATACAGATGATTTACCAGAAAATGAACACATGGTGGTGCTGCAGTGGTGAGCTGGAGCCGGTTTGCAGTGGTTCGCTGGAACTGGTTGTTAAATTTAGAAGCCCTTTAGATAGTTCTAAAAGGGCTTCTAAATTTAACAACTGGCCAAAAGTGGCACCTTAGGCGCCACCTCCGTGGGTGCTCTGGGGCTGGAGCACCCACGGGGAAAATTTGGTCGGTGCAGAGCACCCACCAGCAGCTCCTTGCCGGGCCCCAGCTCACCTCCGCTCCACCTCCTCCCCTGAATGCGCCGCCCCACTCTACTTCTCCGCAACCCCCCCATGGCTTCCCACGAATCAGCTGTTTGTGTGGGAAGCCGGGGAGGGCTGAGAAGCAGGCGGTGGCTTCGCGCTTAGGCCCAGGGAGGCGGAGCACAGGTGAGCTGGTGTGGGGGGCGCGCAGGGGAACCGCTCCCTGCCCCAGCTCACCTCCGCCTCCCTGGGCCTGAGTGCGAAGCTGCCGCTTGCTTCTCAGCCCTCCCAGGCTTCCCGCATGCACAGCTGATTCGCAGGAAGCCGGGGGAAGGGCGGGGGTGGAGAAACGGAGCAAGGCGTCACGTTCGGGGGAGGAGGCGGAGGCAGAGCAGAGGTGAGCTGGGGCAGGGTGTGGGGTGGGGAGCTGCCGGTGGGTGCTCTGCACCCACCAAATTTTCCCCGTGGGTGCTCCAGCACCAGAGCACCCAGAGAGTCGGGGCCTAAGGCACCACTTTTGATGTGATCAGTGGGGGGAGTGGCCGCTCCCCCACCCCAGGAGCCAGAGGGACCTGCCAGATGTTTCCTGGGAGCCGCCCCAGGTAAGCACCGCTGGGACTCCCCACCTCGCCCCCTGGCAGGTCCCTCTGGCTCTTAGGGGCAGGGCGTGGTGGGCATCCACTACGGTGGCCCACAAGACCCTCCTGCCTGGTTCTGGGGGCAGTCAGGGGAGGCGGGTGGATGGAGCAGGGGTCTGGGGGAGGCGTCAAGGAACACGGGGGGTTGGATGGGGCAGGAGTCCCGGGGGGCGGGAGCAGGCCACGACCCCCTCGTGGGGTGAGGAGGGAACTGGTTGTTAAGATTTTGGCAGCTCATCACTGTGGTGCTGCTTGTAAAAGAAAAAGTCAGGCATGTCCGGACATGCCCCAAACACATTTCAACATGTCCAGACCTGTCTTTCTTGTTTTGAGTTTAAAGATGTATTGTAAACCCCCTTAAAAACAAATAAAACACACATGGGCTTCTCTTCAAGCAGTCAGTTGGGCCTTTTAAATGTTTCTGAAAGGTGTGATCTGTATTTATCTGCCCTTGGTAGGTTCTACACTTCTGTTTAGCCATTCTATATTCTCTCTGTTGCTGCCATAACCCACAAGGGAAGTATGCACATTCAGGTTTGCCATGGCTTTCATAAAAACAGCCCTCCCTTTAAGCTGCCTCTTGTTAGTGAGAGAATGAGTGCTGGTAAACCCCCTAACTAAATCAAGCATGTTAAATTCCACAATCTTCACACCCTGGTATGTAAAGGGCTGTTTATTTAACAGCATTTCAGTATTTTCCCCCTTCCAAAGTCTGATTGAACCCCCCCCCATGCACACACACACACACACACACACACTCTCAACATCAGGAGGCTGATTTTTGCCTTTACTTGAGGAAGAAGAAACTTATTTCAATCTTTTCTGCTTAATCTTGCTTGGCAAATACCAGGTATCTTTTCAGGACCCTGTAGTAAAGCTTAATCTTTTAATAAATAAGATCTTAGTGGAATGTCTCTCATCTCAGAATCCAGTTGGTGAGGTGTTGTGGTTTGGATACTGTCTTTGCCACTAGCGGCCCCTCCCATTTGTTCTAGTTGATGACTTGGAACCAGATACATTTTTTTTCCTCAACATATTCCATTATCAGTTATTTAAAAGTCCTGACAGTAGGGGGCAGAGCCAAGATAAACAAAGGGCCAATAAAGCCCCTAGACTGTTCTATAAGCAACCTTTAAAAAAATTGCTTAGTTTTTTTAATAAACCTTTGCTTTCTTTTTAGTACTTGTTGGCGTGTCATTTCCTTTTGAAGTGTTGAGCATTATTTCTGAGATGGCCACTGATATGGTCATTAGAGGTAGCGCACAAAATAGCCTTTCTCTGATGTGGTGTGGCTTTAATAAGCAGTTTTAAAAGAGCCAGGTTTCTCTGCACATGACTAGAAATACTTGTCTGGGGGACAACCTTTCTTAAAATGGTGGGGCTTGGTAAAAATTACGACTTTTATGGGATTTTTAAAAAATTTATACACAGCTCCACTCAGGGCGGGAGGGGGGGGGAGTAGGATTTGGATGTTGATGCGTTTGAATCGATCAACTGGTACCAATAAGGTTTTTTGGGGTGTTTTTTTTGGTAGCATCCACAAAAACCTCCAAAAACAATTGTCTTATTAGGGTACAAACTGCAAGGGTAGCAGTTTGCTGTTTATCACACAGGTTTTTAAAGAAAACTCTGTACTTTTTATTTAAATTAATTGTACAGCTCTTTTTCCCCTGGATTCCCCAATTTTTTGCACAATGTACTTAGGTTCCTGTGGTATACATATTTTGTAAAGGCTTTCTCAATTTCACCACTTTTGGAAGCAGATTCTATCAAGTCATTTATAATCACCACAGTCATTTTATGATTAGGCAGTAAGCTTCATAATCAAAAATATCTGATAAACCTTCCAAAAATGTGATACATGGAAATTTATGTAACAACTCTTTATACAACAGTTGCCAACAAATAAAACATTGCACAACATTTTCTGTCATGCACAATAAGTGTATTACTATTTTCTAACAATTGTTTTATAAAAAATAGATTTTTCTGAATTTAAAAGGCCACAAAGCAAACCGGAAAAGGGATGAACAAGCTGGATATGGTTCTGCATAATAATCAATACCTGTATGGCAAGGTTTTAAAAGCTTCTTTTTTGCTAAATCTCTTTATATATATAAAAAAAGTCAGAGTTCTTGTCTCCATCAGCCAATACTTCTTCACCCTCATGACCCTACGCTGCTGTACCACAAATGCTTTTGGGTCCTCATCTTTTGGGTTCAAACACTAGTTGTGGATGAGAGCTTTTAAAATCTCAAAATTAAAAATTTCTCACTCTTCCATGAGTTGAATCATAGAATATCAGGGTTGGAAGGGACCTCAGGAGGTCATCTAGTCCAACCCCCTGCTCAAAGCAGGACCTAATACCGCAACTAAATTATCCCAACCAGGGCTTTGTCAAGCCTGACCTTAAAAACCTCTAAGAAAGGAGATTCCACCACCTTCTTAGGTAACCCATTCCAGTGTTTCACCACCCTCCTAGTGATATAGTGTGTCCTAATATCCAACCTAGACCTCTCCTACTGCAACTTCAGACCATTACTCCTTGTTCTATCATCTGGTACCACTGAGAACAGTTTAGATCCATCCTCTTTGGAACCCCCTTTCAGGTAGTTGAAAGCAGCTATCAAATCCCCGTCATTCTTCTCTTCTGCAGACTAAATAATCCAAGTTCCCCCAACTTCTCCTCATAAGTCATGTGCTTCAGTCCCCTAATGATTTTTGGTACCCTCCACTGGGCTCTTTCCAATTTTTCCACATCCTTCTTGTAGCGTGAGGCCCAAAACTGGACATAGTACTCCAGATGAGGCCTCACCACAGCCGAATAGAGGGGAACAATCACGTCCCTCGGTCTGCTGGCAATGCTCCTACAGATACAGCCCAAAAGGCTGTTAGCCTTCTTGGCAACAAGGGCATGCTGTTGACTCATATTCAGCTTAATCATAGAATCATAGAATATCAGGGTTGGAAGGGACCTCAGGAGTTCATCTAGTCCAACCCCCTGCTCAAAGCAGGACCAATCCCCAATTTTTGCCCCATCCCTAAATAGCCCCCTCAAGGATTGAACTCACAACCCTGAGTTTAGCAGGCCAATGCTCAGACCACTGAGCTATCCCTCTCCCCCGATACAGCTTCTCGTCCACTGTATCCCCTAGGTCCTTTTCTGCAGAACTGCTGCCTAGCCACTCGGTCCCTAGTCTGTAGCAGTGCATGACACTGTTCCCTCTAAGCTGTGCATATGTGCATGCACACGCAGATCCTAAACCCCACGCACACAGCGAAACACTGCATGCACAAAAATTTGCACAGCAGAACAACAATTTGCACAGAAGAAATTTTTTGCACACACGGCATGTCAAAAATTAGAGGGAACATTGATTGGTTCAAGGGATTCTTCCTTCCTAAATTCAGGACTCTACACTTGTCCTGGTTGAACCTCATCAGATTTCTTTTGGCCCAATCCTCTAATTTGTCTAATTTGAGCATGACTCCTTTTACTTTCATACAGGTAGTTTCGTAGAATCATAGAAGATTAGGGTTGGAAGACATCTCAGGAGGTCAGCTAGTCCAACCCCCTGCTCAAAGCAGGGGTACCCCAATTAAATCATCCCAGGCAGGGCTTTGTCAAGCCAGGCCTTAAAAACCTCTAAGGATGGAGATTCCAGGACTGGGATCTCCCCCGATCGCCATGGGTTTTCAAAGATAATGGCCACTGGCTCTGCAATCACAACAGCCAACTTCCTCAGCACCCTCAGTAGCAGTGGATGCATTGCATACAGCCTCATGGACTTGTGTATGTCCAGCTTTTCTAAATAGTCTTTAACCTGTTCTTTCACCACTGAGGGCTATTCACTTCCTCCCCAAACTGTGCTGCCCAGTGCAGCAGTTTGAGAGCTGACCTTGTCTGTGAAGACTGAGGCAAAACAAGCTTTGGGTACTTCAGCTTTTTCCACATCATCTGTCACTAGGTTGCCTCCCCCATTCACTAAGGGTCCCACACTTTCCCTGACCTTCCTCTTGTTGCTAATATAGATGTAGAAACCCTTCTTGTTACCCTTCACATCCCAATATCTTCATAAATGATCTGGAGGATGGTGTGGATTGCACTCTCAGCAAATTTGCGGATGACACTAAACTGGGAGGAGTGGTAGATACGCTGGAGGGCAGGGATAGGATACAGAGGGACCTAGACAAATTGGAGGATTGGGCCAAAAGAAATCTGATGAGGTTCAATAAGGATAAGTGCAGGGTCCTGCACATAGGACGGAAGAACCCAATGTACAGCTACAGACTAGGGACCGAATAGCTAGGCAGCAGTTCTGTGGAAAAGGACCTAGGGGTAACAGTGGACGAGAAGCTGGATATGAGTCAGCAGTGTGCCCTTGTTGCCAAGAAGGCCAATGGCATTTTGGGATGTATAAGTAGGGGCATAGCGAGCAGATCGAGGGACGTGATCGTCCCCCTCTATTCGACATTGGTGAGGCCTCATCTGGAGTACTGTGTCCAGTTTTGGGTCCCACACTACAAGAAGGATATGGATAAATTGGAGAGAGTCCAGCGAAGGGCAACAAAAATGATTAGGGGTCTGGAACACATGACTTATGAGGAGAGGCTGAGGGAACTGGGATTGTTTAGTCTGCAGAAGAGAAGAATGAGGGGGGATTTGATAGCTGCTTTCAACTACCTGAGAGGTAGTTCCAGAGAGGATGGTTCTAGACTATTCTCAGTGGTGGAAGAGGACAGGACAAGGAGTAATGGTCTCAAGTTGCAGTGGGGGAGGTTTAGGTTGGATATTAGGAAAAACTTTTTCACTAGGAGGGTGGTGAAACACTGGAATGCGTTACCTAGGGAGGTGGTAGAATCTCCTTCCTTAGAAGTTTTTAAGGTCAGGCTTGACAAAGCCTTGGCTGGGATGATTTAATTGGGGATGGGTCCTGCTTTTGAGCAGGGGGTTGGACTAGATGACCTCCTGAGGTCCCTTCCAACCCTGATATTCTATGATTCTATGATTCTTGCTAACTACAACTCCAGTTGTTGTTTTGGCCTTCCTGATTAACACCCCTGCATGCTCGAGCAATATTTTTGTACTCCTCCCTAATCATCTGTCCAAGTTTTTACTTCTTGTATGCTTCCTTGTTGTGTTTAAGCTCACCAAAGATTTATCTGTTAAGCCAAGGTGGTCACCTGCCATATTTGCTGTTCTTTCTGCACATCAGGATGATTTGTTCCTGTGCCCTCAATAAGGCTTCTTTAAAATATAGCCAGTTCTCCTGAACTCCTTTAGCCTCCCCCCATATTAGCCTGCCAGGGGATGCTGCCTATCAGTTCCCGGAGGGGGTCTAAGTCTGCTTTTCTGAAGTCCAGGGTCCATATTCTGCTGCTTTTCTTTCTTTCTTTTGTTTGGATCCTGAACTCGACCATCTCATGATCACTGCTGCCCAGCTTGCCACCCACTTCTACTTCCCCTACCTATTCTTCCCTTTTTGTGAGCTCAAGAGGAGCATGGCCCCAAGTTGGTTCCTTCAGCACTTGCATGAGGAAGTTGTCCCCAACACTCTCCAAAAACTTCCTTGATTGTGCACTGCTGTATTGCTCTTATGGTAATTGTCTTATGGCAAAAGTGCTTTGGTTTGTGGTTTTAAAAAATTAAACTGGTACATGGCCATGTATATTGACGTTAATGTAGTATATTGAAAGGAAAGGAGTCCATATACTTAGTCACCTCCTCCCTATCCTGCCCTGGATTTTTAACAACCTGCTTCTTGATCATTTTCATGACTTCTTTTCTGAACCAGTCACAAGGCTCTCACAAAATTTGAACATCTTTCTGGTGGTAATAGTGCAGTTTTTTTCTGAAGATCAAATTCATTCTTGTGATTATATTGGTACCAGTTCAGAAATTCCTTTTTTCCCCAGCGTCATGTGTTCTGTTCAGGCATAGGGCCCACATATTTATGATTTTCAATGATGTGGGTTTTTTTATTTCTTTCTTTATTTTTAAAAAGGGGGGTTGGAAAATACCCCTTGACATCTTCAAAACCCAGTGCCTTTGATAACTTGCTGAGTTTCATGGGCAGAAAATTTAAAGAATCTGTAAATCTGATTTCTAAGTCCCCCACTGTCATGAGCATTAGTTTTCCATCCTGCGTCACAGTACTGATGACAATTTTTAAAATCAATTGCCTAAGGATGAAATAACTGTCGTAACCTTTAGCATTATGAGCAATAAAAGTGAATCACTTGTTTACAAAGTTCGAACAAACTTGCTGACATGTTCTTTCCTATTAAATTCCCAGCTGGTTTCTTTATCTCAATGCATGGCATATATATAATTTAGCACATGTACTCTCTTTCTTGCATGCATTCAAAGTCATAAAAAACATAATCCTCCTCTTCTAGAGAATAAATATTACACATATATACTTGTGAAAATCTGGGATGCCTGTCTTCTGATAACACTTGGGGCACTTCTTGCTTTTACGCCGATGATGATTGTAGAAACCACACTTATTGCAAAGACTTCTGGTTTTACAGTGAACTCTACTGTCTGCTGCCTGAGTTCTATGTCCTTCTAAACAGCCTTGGATCTGCAAAATAGTTTACAGTTAGGACATTTCATATTTTCCCATACACTCAAGGCATTCTGTTCTAATACATGTATAGCAGTGGTCTTTACAGGCATGCTGGTGTTTGTAGCTGTACATGTCATGGCAGGACAAATATTGTGCTCCGATGAAGGCTTTGATATTTAGGATACTGTAATAATGTTTGTCATGTAGAAAAACACACATGATTTTGGTGCCCTGTCCACTGTTGTAAAAAAAGTGCCAATTCCCTCTTTCATGATACATTACTTTAATAGTCGTGCCTAAATGCTCTCCAGAAGAGCTGATACTGGTGAACCTGACTATCTTTTGTTCTGAAAATCACAACTCCTAGTGGAGATGCTTGGCTCCCTTTAATAGTTTGGCATGTGTGGGTTTTTCACTTTAAGAGGTTCAGGATGCTACCAGCAAAACACAGGTTGTTACCCTGGTCATTTAAATCGATTTAATTGCTTCCTTTTTTAAAAAAAATAATTTTACAGTACGTAATAGTCTTTAAGGGAGTATCAGAGGGGTAGCCATGTTAGTTTGGATCTGTAAAAGCAGCAAAGAGTCCTGTGGCACCTTATAGACTAACAGACGTCTGTTAGTCTATAGGATGCCACAGGACTCTTTGCCACTTTTAAGGGAGTAGCAACTCCTCCTCCTCCCTTCCCTGTGTCTAATAATTGTGACAACCTGCCTTGACATCCCAGAGCCCACAATCTCTGAACTATAATGCAAAATTCTGGCAGCATCATTTAAATAATCTGCAGTGTTTAACTCTTCCCAATGTCTCCTTTGAGTAAGGAGCATGGGTGGTAGATATAAGAGGCTTGGGGAAGCTAAGCCTTCCCAAATGGGGCAAGAAATGCCAGATGTGGAGGCATACCAGCCAACCGCTGGTTTCTTTGCGAATCTCCTCCTCAGTCTTAATACGTGCAAAGTTCTGGTTAGTTTTGATTTGTGCAATAGCATAATATTAAACAATAGCAATAACACTTACAGCTTTGAGTATTACAGGAAATACATCAGTTTTGAATTTGCATATCATCTTGCTCTAACTCCATTAAAAAAGAAAAGCATTAATTTTAAAATAGTTATTTCAAAGTTGCAAACTCATCGAAACAATACAAAACAGCCAATACTATCAACTATCTGTGGCATTTGACTGCTATCTTGATCTAAATTACCAAAAAAAATCTTTAAAAACATTTATTTTAAAAATAAATCATAATTCTGTATAAGATTAAGCATCTTACCAAAATTTGTGAATCCTTCTAGTAAGTCTTGTGAAAATTCAAAATTCGTCCTATTTAGAAATTGATTTTTTTTTATTTTAAACACTCCACTTGTATAAAACACATGTCATACACACAATAGTACTTTGTCTTATGATTTCATTGTCCCATACAGAGTCAGACATTTTACATAGGGGTACATCAACGTTTTTTCAACTCTGCATTCAGTTTTCTCTCTCTCATAACTTATAGTGCTAAAAGGGGAACTAAACCTCTCAAAAATGTTAAAAATTAATCTATATGAGGGTCCCAGAAAACTTGTGTGTGTGTTTTTTTTCTTTTAGTTTAAAATAGCCTGTTATTGCAATGTCTTTAATAACCCCATAATTAACATATCTATGTGTATTGTTACTGGGATTTTATGGGCAACTCCATTGCCATGGCTACCAATATTTAGTAACATAGCACCAAGCCATGTTCATCATGGAAGGCCTCTGTCATGCTGCTGGCCAAGATCTGTAAGAACAGCAACCTGCCTTTATACACAGACCTCTTCTTTTAGACACCCTTTAAGGTAATTTATTGTACCACAGGACATGATGGAAACTGCTTGGAGCAATGAATGGTCAGCTCTATGACAGTCGTTAATCACTTTCTGATCATTGACCCAACAATCTGTCCACCATGTTTTGACCTGCTAAGTCATCTGTGGTCATCTCTGAACCAGTTTTAAACAGGACAGGGTAACTGTGCAGCCAATCTCTTTAAATGGGGTTTTTCTAATGACCCATGATGCAGCTGTGGTCAACTTCAGACTATGTTACATATCCTCGACGAGTGCCCACTTACTTGTTTCTATGATGAGCTAACAGCTCTCCACCTGGCTAATGATGATGCCCTCAAACGGCAGGGCACATTGGGCATATGCTGATAATAACTCCATTTTAAAACATGTTAACACATATTTGATTTAAAAAAGCGGTGCATAATTCATTTTCTAACTTTATTTTAATTCTCATTTTATTTAATTAGTCCTTTGCTAAAAACAATTTCTTGAGCAAAAGCATATCACAGCATAAAAATCTTTCCATTTTTCTCAGAAAAAGCACATGTGTAAATGAAAAAAATTATTAGAAGTCCCTAATTGATTTGAAATGAAAGAGAGCCTCTTCATTACAAAATGCTGCCGTCTAAGTGTGATGTTTAAAACCACAGTTTTATTTCTAATAAATTCTTTTGTTGAAAAACTTAACAATTTTTTGAAAAAAGCAGAAGGGGATTTGTTTTTTCAGATAGGAACAGTCCTTCATGCAATTACAAAAGAGTAGAGTTTCCTTTTAAACTTTTATTTTTTATTGTAAAACTGCCTGTAAATGAGTATTTAATATATTAAGCCCTTATTTGTATCTTTGTCTTTTAAGCAATTAAAAATCCAAAATTGGATAATTTTTATTTTTATTTTTATTATGAATGTGTTTTGCATATTGACATATACTTATTTTTCTCTCTTTATCCTTTAGAAAGCTATGACTTGTAACTTTTAAAATTATAACATACACTGGAGATGTTATATTCCCCAGAAACTTATTTCTTCACAAATTACAAAATATTTTACAGGGTTTTTCTTAATATGCAAGACATTTAGCCAATTTTTTTAAAAAAATGTTATTTAAATAGTATCACAGGACTGATAATTTTTAAAGTAAATTTACCAAGTTCCTGCTCTTGGCATTTCTTTAAGCTGTAAAAACATGCTTAAATTATTTTAAAAATGTATAATAGTATATCTTTTAATCACTTTATTTCAATTGTCATTTTATTTAATTTTGATTTAAAAATATTTTCTTGTAAATAGTGTGTGGGATAGGTTTCTTCAGATAACAAAGGTGAAAGGGTCCAATTTTTATCTCCCTTCTTCATTCAGTTACAAAAGTATAGTTATATGATAAAGGGGTGCCTCGTTATTGCAAAATACTGATTTATTACTGTCGTGTTTAAAACCATAGCTTTATTTCTCATAAAAATATGCAATATGCTCATCTTTCTCCTTACAACAGTTACTTAATCTTCATGCTGACACACAGCTTTGGTCTTTTTAAATTCTAATTTGTTAATGAAACACATCTGTAAATGTGTGTTATTTATAATAGAGAATTCTATCTTAAATGAAAATGTTTAATTGAATCTCTTCAAAACATCCCTTAGATTGTAAAGACAGGTCTTTTTGTTATGTTACTGGGTTTTTCATCTCAGTCAAAAGTGACCAATTCTGTTTTCTCATGTTAAAATGTTAAAATCAGGGCTGGCCTTACAGCTGGGCAACGTAAGCTGCAGAAGGGCTGTCCCCACCTGGGAGGAGGGGATAAAGGGGGCTGTGAGGAAAGTTTATTTGCTAAAACTTTATTTCATGTACCAGAATTTAGATTAAAAAAAAAGATAGGAAAGAGGAGGGAGAAATGGCTGCCTTATGTCTGGTGAAAAAATGTTAATTGTTTTATGTAATCTAGTTTTTCTTTTAAGTTTTGTATAAAGTGTATAAATCTAAAGCTTTCTTCACAGTTTATACATAAGAACTTTTCAGAGCAGTTTTCCTTTAGGCAAAACTTGAAAAAGAAAGCTAACACTATTTTTAATAGGCTAGTGTATTTATTAAAACTTTATTTGATTTAGTAACATTTAGTTTTTTTAAAAGTTAGGGAAGAAAAAGAGGTGTAGGGGAGAAATAACATGATGGGTTTCTTATCTCTGGTAAAACAACTTTTTTTTACAAGAGCTAGCTTTTAATTTAAGTTAGCCAGTGTGTATATTTTTTATAAAGTGTGTTTTAAAAAAATATAAATAAAAAATAAATCTTAAGCTTTTTTTAAAGAGTTTATAAGCAATATGTTTGTAGAGCAGTTTTCCTTTAGGCCATGGGTTGTCAAACTGGGGGTCAGGACCCCTCAGGGGGTCATGAGGTTATTACGGGGGGGGAGGGTCGCGAGCTGTCAACCTCCACCCCAACCCCGCTTTGCCTCCAGTGTTTATAATGGTGTTAAAGACATTAAAATGTTTTTAATTTAAAAGGGGGTTCGCACTCAAAGGCTTGCTATGTGAAAAGGGGTCACCAGTAAAAAAGTTTGAGAACCACTGCTTTAGGCAATACTTTAAAAAGCAAGATAACACTATTTTTAAAAAGCTGGAGTATTTCTCCAAATACTTGTGTTTATGTGCAGTGCTTGTCTTTCCATGTATTTGTTTAAAGAGATGTTTTTAAACAGTCCAGTGGCCATACCCCTTGGCATATTATGATTGGTTCAGGAAAATGCAGTTTTGTGACAAGTCCAATCAGAAGTGCTTCTTGGCTGAGCCAAACTTGACTTTCCTGGAATCAGGGCCGGCCTTACAGGTGGGCAACGCAAGCTGCAGAAGGGCTGTGCCCACCTCGGGGGAAGGGATAAAGGGGGCTGTGAGGCAAGAACTAGGCACTGTCATGCATCCCCTCTTCACCCTCCCAGCAGCATGACACCTGCAGTTCCGTTCTGCCTGTTCAGTGTCTGCCCGCAGCTCAGGGAGTAGTAATTAAAGGGTGACAAAGAAAGTTTGCCCAAGGTGCCATTTTCCCTAAGGCCAGCTGTCAGGGTTCCCTCCCCACGCTGAACTCTAGGATACAGATGTGGGGACCAGCATGAAAGACCCCCTAAGCTTATTTCTACCAGTTTAGGTTAAAAACTTCCCCAAGGCACAACTCCTTCCTTGTTCTTGGATGGATACTGGCTGCCACCACCAAGTAAGTTAGACAAAGATTCAGGAAAAGGACCACTTGGAGTTCCTGTTCCCTAAAATATCCCCCCAAACCCCTTCACCCCCTTTCCTGGGGAGGCTTGGGAATAATATACCAACCAAATAGGTAAACCAGATTCTTAAAAAACAGAACTTTATTATAAAGAAAAAAAGTAAAAGCAGCACCTCTGTAAAATCAGGATGGAAGGTAACTTTACAGGGTAATCAGATTCAAAACACAGAGGATTCCCCTCTAGGCAAAACTTTAAAGTTACAAAAAACAAGGATAGACCTCCCTCTTAGCACCGGGAAAATTCACAAGGTAAAAACAAAAGATAATCTAACTCGCCTTGCCTTATTTACTTACTCTTTTTGCAATATTGAGACTCATTTGAGGATGATTTTAGGAGAAGGAGTTTTCTGACCTGATGCTTCTCTGCTTCCCCAGAGAACACACAAACAAAGAGCACAAACAAAGTCTCCCCACCCACCCCAGTCGAAAGTATCTTCTTTCCCCATTGGTCCTTTTGGTCAGGTGCCAAGCAGGTTATTTGAGCTTCTTAACCCCTTACAGGTAAGGAGGAATTCTAGGCTACCCTAAGCTGTGTGGTTATGACACCAGCCCTGCCTGGAATTACTGGCATTTGGCTAGTGGCAGCTTTTCTCTTCTCTCTATTACTTGGTCACTGACACAGGCTTTTGTCCTTTCCTGTTAGTTTTAAACTTTCTCTGCAGCCTCTCTGAATTTATTTTCTCTCTCTTTCTGTAACAAGCTGAAAGTCGTTTGCTTTTCTTAGTTCTTCTACAGCTTCTTTCACTTTGTGCTTGTTTAACCCAACCACCCAACCCTACTTTAGTTTTCTCTAAAAATACATATTCTGTTACTAATATTTAATGCCTTTATTTAAAAAAAGCATAAAAATATTTTTCTCTAGAAAGGCCTGTTAATATATTTGTTTTAACACATTTATGTTTTAACACTTTATTCCTCTGTTTACTAAACTTTATTTAAAATGTGTAAACAGCCTATTTCCGCCTGAAAAAATTCTTTGTCCTCTAACTTTAAAATGGTTCTAAATGTGAAAACACACACACAAAACTGTCCTAGTGCACTCAATTAAAAATAAATAAAATTGGTGCAGTGGCCATTCTGAAATTAAAGTGTACACATCCAAAAATGAGACCAGAGGATGAGACATAAATCAAGAAGGGTGTGTGGAAACATATCAAAACTTATATGGTGATGAATGCTACAGAGGGCTTTACTACTTAAGACCCCTTTGTGGAGGAAGCCCTGGGAAAATGACGACTTTTTGGGGAGTTCACCTACTAATGACCTTCATGAGTTGGAAGAGTCAAAGCCACAAAATTTAGCCATATAGAAGCCTCCTGAGGGCAAATATAAAATAAAACAATATGAAATGGAAAAGTAGTTAGTTGCCTAATAATTTTAAAGGCTATATAGTTAATTAAAATTACTCCCTCTCCATTATGGAAAGAGACATGTTAAAAGAGTACACTGTTTGTATATAAATAACTAATATGAAATATGCCACTCGATGGCACCCAGGAATATGTAGTACTGCAAATAACTTGCTTAGTGCACTTCTTTACACCAGTTCTTAATGGGGGAACTTTGGCAGAGTGTGTATGGAAAGGACATATGGTAGGGTGGTTGGGGACAGAGGAAGAAGATAAAACAGATAAGGTTTTGTAGGGTAAGGAAGGGAGGGGACAGAGGTAAGATTTGTGAAGTAGAGAGGGTGAGGGTCATGGTGGGAAGGGAAAGAAAAGTTTAATGACTAGAGAGACAAATGTATTGGGGAAAATATACATGGTGGGAAGGGGAACAAAGAAGCAGACAGTGTAAAAAGATGAAAGAAACAGAATTAGTGAGATGGACAGAGATGGGAAGAGAAAGTCCTGCTTCATGATGTGGCTATGGAGGAGCAGGGAACTATGTAGGAAACAGTGAAGATATGGAGGAAATACAGAGAGGACAGAGTACATGAAAAGAAGTTGTGGGTCTTCTATATCTATAAGAGTAAGTGGAGCAGACTGGAGAGAGAAGTTTTCAAACTCAGGTACCACATTGGGGATGCTGCACAAATAGAAAGATGTTTTGCCCAGAAGAAACATGGGGGTGGATTGTTCCTCAGAATACAGAATCAGTTCCTAATCTCCTCCTTGGGATGGTGCAACCTGCTCCTCTTCCCCCCAACCCCCGACATTAAGGGCAGAAGGGACGATCATGATAATTTAGTCTGACCTCTTTCACATTGCAGGCAATAAAACTTCACCCACACACGCCTGTAATAGACCCATAACCCGTGGCTAAGTCTCTGAAGCAGGGCCGGTGCAAGGATATTTTGCGCCCTAGGCAAAACTTCCACCTTGCGCCCTTCCTCCCTCTCCCCTCCCCCGGAGCATTGCTTATTATAAACTTTCAAAAATGAATACTGCATAATGATTAAAATGCAAGTTCAATGACATTTCTCTTTTCTTTATTCGTTTTCCAGCAATAGTGTAAAAAAAATTTAGGGCGCTGCTTTTTGGTGCCCCCAAATCTTGGCCCCTTAGGCGGCCACATAGTTCACCTAGTGGTTACACCAGCCCTGCACTAAAGTCCTCAAATCATGATTTAAAGACTCCAAGTTACAGAGAATCCACCATTTACTCTAGTTGAAACCTGCAGGTGACCTTTGTCCCATGCTGCAGAGGAAAGTGAAAAACTCCCAGGGTCTCTGTCAATCTGACCCCGGTGAAAATTCATTCCCAATGCCAAATATGGTGGTCAGCGGGACCCTGAGCACGTGGACAAGAACCACCAGCCAGACACTTTGGAAAGAATTCTCTGCAGTAGCTCAGAAGCCACCCCATCTAGAGTTCCAAAACCAGACATAGGATATTTGCTGCTAGCAGTACAGCTTGGTTACATGGCATTATAAGCCAACTCATCATACCATCCCCTCCGTAAACTCAACAAGCTCAGTCTTGAAGCCAATTAAGATTTTGCCCCCACTGCTCCCCTTGGAAGGCTGTTTCAGAGCTTCACTCCTCTGATGGTTCATAGAATCCGTCTGTCCTTTCAGAACAGTTTAAACTAGTAGTTCTAGTTCCTCCATTTTGTTACCAAGGTTACTTGCATTGGTGTACAGACATTTCAGCTGTTTCTTCTTGGTTTCACACAAATTCCTTACCTGATTAGGCACAGTCATCTACTGCCAGTATCGCCTTCCTGCCAATGAGCTGGTACAAAGGGCATGAGCTACTTCCTCCACATACCTCAGGGACAATTTCTACTCCAAGGGCTCAGAGAGTTATCAGTGCCTGTTTTCTCATGAGTGCAGGGACTGCAGTTGGCCCTGGCCATTGGTACAGTGTGTGTGGTAGTTAGGGCCGGCCTTTGGGGTGGGTGCCTAGGACGGCCCGCCAAAGAAGGGGCTGTGCGCTGGCCAGGTCCAGTGCTCCACTTGTGCGCTGCTGCCAAGTGGCCACGGCGCTGGTTCCCCTCCACCTGGCCCAGCCCCTCTCCCCGCTCCTCTTGGCTGGCGGGCCCAGGGCTGCCTTCTCCCCTGGCCCCTCCCAACTCCCACTGGCTCCTCTCAGACAGTTGGCCACCAGCTCACCCCAGCCCTCACCCCAGCCCTGCCATTATTCTAATGTGGGAGTCCCGGACCACGCTGGGCAGGAGGCGGCACTGGCACCCAGTGTACAGGCACTCCAACCAGTGGGTGCTCCTTGCTCCAGGTAAGCCCAGTTGGCCCTGGCCCTGGCCCCGTGGATCAACTGGAGTCCCTTTGCCCCATTCCCTCACCAGTGCTCCTGGGGGAAACTGGACCTCCCCCAGTTCCTCCTGCCCCATCCTACCACCAGCACCCCTGGTCTGGGGAGGGATTTGGGTCTGGCCCAAATTGGAGGGTTGGCCTGGTCTTTTGGGGGCACAGCTGGTCCTGATCCTAATCTCTGTGCCTCTCTGCCTGTGGGGAAGGACTAGCAAGACTAGTATGAATAATGATACTGTTAATACTGTATTAAAGTTTTTCATATTTTTTATTTTTTAAAACATTTTAAACAGTTTTTATATTTACCCCAATTTCATACAAAAATTTAATTCAAGCCTTGGTAGCTCATATGAGATATGTGAAGGATGAATCATAGAATCATAGAATCATAGAATATCAGGGTTGGAAGGGACCTCAGGAGGTCATCTAGTCCAACCCCCTGCTCAAAAGCAGGACCCATCCCCAATTAAATCATCCCAGCCAGGGCTTTGTCAAGCCTGACCTTAAAAACTTCTAAGGAAGGAGATTCCACCACCTCCCTAGGCAACGCATTCCAGTGTTTCATCACCCTCCTAGTGAAAAAGTTTTTCCTAATATCCAACCTAAACCTCCCCCACTGCAACTTGAGACCATTACTCCTTGTCCTGTCCTCTTCCACCACTGAGAATAGTCTAGAACCATCCTCTCTGGAACTACCTCTCAGGTAGTTGAAAGCAGCTATCAAATCCCCCCTCATTCTTCTCTTCTGCAGACTAAACAATCCCAGTTCCCTCAGCCTCTCCTCATAAGTCATGTGTTCCAGACCCCTAATCATTTTTGTTGCCCTTCGCTGGACTCTCTCCAATTTATCCACATCCTTCTTGTAGTGTGGGGCCCAAAACTGGACACAGTACTCCAGATGAGGCCTCACCAATGTCGAATAGAGGGGGACGATCACGTCCCTCGATCTGCTCGCTATGCCCCTACTTATACATCCCAAAATGCCATTGGCCTTCTTGGCAACAAAGGCACACTGCTGACTCATATCCAGCTTCTCGTCCACTGTCACCCCAAGTCCTTTTCCGCAGAACTGCTGCCTAGCCATTCGGTCCCTAGTCTGTAGCTGTGCATTGGGTTCTTCCGTCCTAAGTGCAGGACCCTGCACTTATCCTTATTGAACCTCATCAGATTTCTTTTGGCCCAATCCTCCAATTTGTCTAGGTCCCTCTGTATCCTATCCCTGCCCTCCAGCGTATCTACCACTCCTCCCAGTTTAGTATCATCCGCAAATTTGCTGAGAGTGCAATTCACACCATCCTCCAGATCATTTATGAAGATATTGAACAAAACCGGCCCCAGGACCGACCCCTGGGGCACTCCACTTGACACCGGCTGCCAACTAGACATGGAGCCATTGATCACTACCCGTTGAGCCCAACAATCTAGCCAATTTTCTACCCACCTTGTAGTGCATTCATCCAGCCCATACTTCTTTAACTTGCTGACAAGAATACTGTGGGACTATGAGATAGTGTGATGGTTCCCTTTTAGTGGGAAGCAGCACATGGCTGGTGTTTTGGCCAGCTTTGGCTTTTGTTAGCTGTTTTACACACACACACAGAGTTTCCCACCCTTCCCCCTCGCCCCACAACACACACACCAGGGCTGACCTGGATGCAGGGAGCCCAGATGTTGCTCCTCACTCCCCCCTCACAGACCCCTAGAGGTGTGTGGGGCAGAGGACCAGCAGTTGTGGGGGTGGGAGCGAGCAGCAATGACAGCTTCTTTGTGCATCCAGGTCAGTTTCCCCATGTGGGTGCAGGAGGGGAATGCAGGGGTTAGGAGTGAAGGGGGTGCAGGGATTAGGGGCTGTAACGATGGTGACTTTCGGGGAACACAACTGAGAGTACCTATTCAGGACAAATTGCTTAGAGCAGGGCAGTTACAGCCCAAGGCTGGGGTTTCTCCACTTTTAAGGCACACCAAACCAACCAGACAGAGAGGACTTTGGTTTTACCCCACTGGCTAATCATAAGTCATACAAGACACTCCAGTTTCCCAGTATCACCACTCGTTATGGGGATGAATGGTTATGAAAAACAATACCGCAGTAAAAGAAAAAAAGTTCTCCCTATCCCAAAGGACCAAGTCCCAGACCCAGGTCAATATACCAGTTAGATCTTACCCACAAAGCATGCTGCTGCCAGTCCTTTAGCATCTAAAAATCTAAAGATTTATTCATAAAAAGAAAGAAATATAGATGAGAGCTAAAATTGGTTAAATGGAATCAATTACATACAGTAATGGCAAAGTTCTTAGTTCAGGCTTGTAGCAGTAATGAAATAAACTGCAGGTTCAAATCAAGTCTCTGGAGTGCATCCACAGTTGAGATGGGTCATTCAGTCCTTTGTTCAGAGCTTCAGTTTGTAGCAAATTTCCTCCAGAAGTAAGAAGCAGGATTGAAGACAAAATGGAGGGGTTTCCAGGGCCTTTTATATCCTCTGCCATGTGGCTTGTGCTTCCTTTGTCTCAGATACAAGCTGCCCAGCCATGACTTGAAAGCCTTAGGGTTCTGTCCATACGCATGTCCCTGCATGCTTTGCTGAATCACAAGGTGTATCTGCCTTTTCTCAATGGGTCAGTTGTATCACTGATGGGCCTTAGTGGGCCATCAAGCAGGCTAGGCAGTGCTGATGCCAAATTGTCTGGGGGTGTCACCCAGAACACAAATTTGAACTACAGACAGTACAGAGCCAATATTTGTAACTTTAAATACAAAAATGATACATGCATACAGATAGCATAATCATAACCAGCAAATCATAACCTTGTCATAGACATCTCACTTGACAACCCTTGTACAATATTTGCTGCAAATATGTAACAGTGGTTGCAACAATTATCTATACAGTCACAGTTTGTGTCACAAGGTCACAGGAGGGGGAGCAGGCCTTTGGGGTGAAGGGAGGGAGAGGTGCTGGGGAGCCCCTGGGGACCAGGAGCAATGGGGGGACACCATACCCACGGGGGCCAGGAGCACCAAAATGCAAGTTCACTCAGGGTGCCATTTTCCCTAAGGCTGGCCCTGGTGGTAGTCAGGGGAAGGGTCTTTGTATCCACCCTTTGCACATGCTAGGCCCAAGAAAAATCAGCCCCATGTCAGTGGTAGACTGATGAGACAAAAAAGACCTGGTTCTTGAGATTAAAGAGAAGAATTGTGAACAAGAGGGAGAATGAGATCATTGTCTGGGACAGATGGAGAGGAGGATGAGAAATGACTGGACTTGCAGACAGAGGAGGAAAAGAACAAAATTGGGATATAGTTGGGATGAATGATCAAGAATGCAGGCACAGGAATCAGTATTTTAGGACCAGCTTATTCTTGTCTTCCTAATGGTTCTCCTTCTCAGAGGAGAAGGATGGGACTACGACTGGCCATTACTCCCTTGGTGCTTTGCTGCAAAGGAAACCCAAGAAAGGAGGACCATGAGGAGCCTAAGGGCTAAAGCACACTAAAGAAGTGGCATGTAAGTCACAGAGACCATCTGAGTTGGAGGCTGAGATGTCTGATTGCATTGTCCTGACTATCCATATGACTCCGCAGGACCACTGTTCCTCTACAACCATTTGTTAGGAGACACGAAACTGCCTAGTGTCGGGGGCTGGAGCCATGTACACAGGCTCAGACAGCCTGGAGCTGGACTTGTTCTGACTTTTCTCAGATCATCTAGGCACTCTCACACCTTAAAAGATTGCAGGGGGCAGTCTCTGTGTCTGAGGCTGTCTGTGCTGCAGTCTGAGACAGGGCAGAGGGCAAGACAAACCTATAGGTGTAGTTTGACTTCTATATTTTGGGGAGGGTGGCTCCAGTCAAGCCAATGGGGCTGCCGCATGGGGGGGGGGGGGGCGCAAATTCTGTGCTTGCCCACAGGGGTGCCATTTCAGATTTTTCAGCGGGGAGGGGGGAAAGACTTTAACTGAGATTTCAGGGGCTGATTTAGGCAACTGAAAACTGGATTTTTTTTCAAATAATAACTTAAAATTATCTGACAGAAGCACTGTATCTAATCCCTATATCAAGAAAGAAAATTAAATAAATATCAGACCCACTCAGCTCCAATACTAACGTACTGACATAATGTGGCAAGTCATTTAATGGACACTGGTTAGGTTTAAAATTGTATATTCTTAGTCAGATGCACTTACTGAAGTCAGAAGGGACCATCGTGATCATCTAATCTGACTTCCTGCACATTCCAGGCCACAGAACCTCATCCACTCACTCCTGTAATAGACTCCTAATCTCTGGCTGGGTTACAGAAGTCCTCAAATCATGGTTTAAAGATTTCAAGATACAGAGAATTTGCTATTTACACTAGTTTAAACCTGCAAGTGACCCAGGTTGCAGAGGAAGGTGAAAAACCCCAGGGTCTCTGCCAATCTGACCCAGGGGGAAATTCCTTCCAGGCCCCAAATACGGTGATCAGTTAGACCCTGAGCATGTGGGTAAGACCCACTAAGAAGATACCTGGGAAAGAATTCTCTGTATTAACTCAGAGCCCTCTCTATCTAGTGTCCCATCTCCAGCATTTGGGAATTTTTGCTACAGACAGTCGCCAATGGGCCACATGCCATTGTAGGTAGTTCCATCATACCATCCCCTCCATAAACTTATCAAGTTCAGTCCTGAAGTTAGTTAGTTTTTTTGCCCCCACTGCTCACCGTGGGATGCTATGACTATGTCTATGCTGCTAAATAGTCTATGACTATGTCTATGCTGCTCCAGACCTTCACTCCTCTGATGGTTAGAAATATCCGCCTAATATCAAGCCTAAACTTGTTGATGGCCAGTTGAAATCCATTTTTCTTGGAGTCCAAATTGGTGCTTTACTTAAATAATTCCTCTTTCTCCCAGGTATTTATCCTTCTGATGTATTTATAGACAGCAGTTGTATCTCCCTTAACCTGTTCTTTCACCACTGAGGGCTGCTCACCTCCTCCCCATACTGTGCTGCCCAGTGTAGCAGTCTGGTAGCTGACCTTGTCTGTGAAGAACTGACCTTGTCTGTGAAAACTTGTGGCAATCAGGGGAGGTCCTGGATGATTGGAAAAAGGCACATATAGTGCCCATCTTTTAGAAAGGGAGATGGAGAATCCGGGGAACTACGGACCAGTCAGCCTCACCTCAGTCCCTGGAAAAATCATGGAGCGGGTTGTCAAAGAATCCACTTTGAAGCACTTGTAGGAGAGGAAGGTGATCAGGATTCACCAAGGACAAGTCATACCTGACCAACCTGAGTGCCTTCTATGATGAGATAACTGGTTTTGTGGATATGGGGAAAGCAATGGATGTGATATATCTTAACTTTAGCAAAGCTTTTGAAACAGTCTCCCGCAGTATTCTTGCAAGCAAGTTAAAGATATATGGATTGGATGAATGGACTATAAGGTGGATAGAAAGCTGGCTAGATCATCGAGCTAAATGGATAGTGATCAACGGCTTGATGTCTAGTTGGCAGCCAGGATGTAGTGGAGTGCCCCAGGGGTCGGTCTTGGGGCCAGTTTTGTTCAACATCTTCATTAATGATCTGGATGATGGGATGGATTGCACCCTTAGGCCCGGTCTACACTACAGGGTTAGGTTGAATTTAGGGTTAGGCCGATTTAAAAATGAACGCGTCCACACAACCAACCCCATTCCATTGACCTAAAGGGCTCTTAAAATCAACTTCTGTAGTCCTCCCTGGTGAGGGGAGTAGTGCTAAAATTGACCTTGCTGAGTTGAATTTGGGGTAGTGTGGACAGAAATCGATGGTATTGGCCTCCGGGAGCTACCCCAGAGCGCTCCATTGTGACAACTCTGGACAGCACTTTCAACTCTGATGCACTAGCTAGGTACACAGGAAAAGCCCTGGGAACTTTTGAATTTCATTTCCTGTTTGCTCAGCGTAGTGAGCTCAGCAGCACTCAGCAGCACAGATGACCATGCAGTCCCAGAATTGCAAACGAGCTCCAGCATGGACCAAAAGGGAGACACTGGATCTGATTGATGGATGGGGAAAAGAATCTGTGCAGGCAGAACTCCGATCCAAAAGAAGAAATGCAAATATGTTTGCCAAAATCTCACAGGGCATGTTGGACACAGGCTACCCCAGAGACACACAGCAGTGCCATGTGGCGTGAAAGTTAAGGAGCTCAGGCAAACCTAAAGGACAAAGGACAAAGGAGGCAAACGATTGCTCTGGCTCAGAGCCCCATACATGCCGCTTCTATGAACAGCTGCATGCCATTCTAGGGGGGGACCCTACCACTATCCCACCACTGTCTGTGGACACCTGCAAGGGGGGAGTCTCACTCCACACGGAGGAGGATTTTGTGGATGAGGAAGAGGAGGAGGATGAAGAGGAGAAGAATGCACAGCAGGCAAGTGGTGAATCTGTTCTCCCCAGCATCCAGGACCTTTTCATCACCCTGGAGCCAATACCCTCCCAAGGCAGGATCCCTGACCCTGAAGCTGGAGAAGGCACCTCTGGTGAGTCACATTTGTAATTACAATACAGGGTTTAAAACCAATAGTGTTCATGGTCACGTGGTTGAAAAAGGGGAATTTTTGTAAGGGAACAGTAAAAGGACCCCATTCACGCTGGTCTGTTTACGCTTGGCTAAAAGGGATCATCCCACAGAATAGCCACTTGGTGGGGTGGGGGTAGGTGTGTGCTGCACATCTACCCAAATACTGCAGCCTCTCCTTTTAAATGTGAAACCCAACCCATTGCTTGCTCTGGGAAAGGGGGATGCTGCAGTTTGAAAACATTCCCACATGTTATGAAGGCGTAAGAAGCCAACTCAATTTTACTCTCCCTTTTTATCTTCCCCCAGGTGCAAATGTTTCTACGCTCCCCCTATCATCTCCGTCCCTGAAGTTATTGCAGATTAGAAGGCGAAAAAAAATGCACTCGCAATGATATGTTTTCCGAGCTCATGCAGTCCTCCCTTGCTGATAGGGCACAGCTTAATGCATGGAGGCATTCAGTGGCAGAGGCCAAGAAAAAAATTAAGTGAGTGCAAAGAGCGGAGGCAGGACATGAGGCTGAGTCTAAGGTGGAGCAAACGGACATGATGAAGCATCTGTTGGCGCTGCAGGAAAGCCAACAAGAGCACAGTCCTCCACTGCCTCCACTGTATAACTGCCTACCCTCCTCCCCATGTTCCATAGCCTCCTCACCCAGATGCCCAAGAACGCGGGTGGAGAGGCTCCAGGCTCCCAGCCATTCCACTCCAGAGGCTGGCCCAAGCAACTGAAGGCTGTCATTCAAACAGTTTGATTTTTAGTGTGGCTACAATAAATAATGTGGCCTTGTCCTCCCCACCTCCCCCACCCACCCTGGCTACCTTGTCTGCTATCTCTCTCTCTTTTTTTTTTTAATTAATAAAGAAAGAATGCATGGTTTCAAAACAATAGTTACTTTATTTTGAAGGGGGGAGGGTGGTTGACTTACAGGGAATTAAAATCAACAAAGGGAGCAGGTCTGCATCAAGAAGAAACACACAGAACTGTCACACCGAAGCCGGGCCAGTCATGAAACTGGTTTTCAAAGCCTCCCTGATGTACAGAGCACCTTGCTGTGCTCTTCTAATCACCCTGGTGTCGGGCTGCTCAAAATTGGATGCCAGGCGATTTGCCTCAACCTCCCACCCCACCGTAAATGTCTCCCCCTTACTCTCACAGATATTATGGAGTACACAGCAAGCAGCAATAACAATGGGAATGTTGGTTGCACTGAGGTCTGACCTAGTCAGCAAACAGCGCCAGTGAGCTTTTAAACGTCCAAAGGCACATTCTACCACTATTCTGCACTTGCTAAGCCTATAGTTGAACTGCTCCTTACTACTGCCTAGGGTGCCTGTGTAAGGCTTCATGAGCCAGGGGAGCAAGGGGTAGGCTGGGTCCCCGAGGATAACTATTGGCATTTCAACATCCCCAGTGGTAATTTTCTGGTCTGGGAAGTAAGTCCCTTCTTGCAGCAGCTTGAACAGCGTGGAGTTCCTAAATATGCGAGCGTCATTCACCTTTCCAGGCCATCCCACACTGATGTTGGTGAAATGTCCCTTGTGATCCACCAGTGTTTGCAGCACCATTGAGAAGTACCCCTTACAGTTTATGTACTGGTTGGCAAGGTGGTCCAGTGCCAAGATGGGGATATGCATTTCGTCTATCTCCCCATCACAGTTAGGGAACCCCATTGCAGCAAAGCCATCCAGTATCACCTGCACATTTCCCAGAGTCACTACCCTTGCTAACAGAATGTCAATGATTGCATTGGCTACTTGGATCACAGCAGCCCGCATAGTAGACTTGCCCACTCCAAATTGATTCCTGACTGACCTGTAGCAGTCAGGCATTTCAAGCTTCCACAGGGCTGTTGCCACTCACTTCTCAACTGTCAGGGCAGCTCTCATCTTGGTATTCCTGTGCTTCGGGGGGGAGAAAACAACTCACAGAGTTCCAGGAAAGTGGCCTTACGCATGCAAAAGTTTCACAGCCACTGGGAATCGTCCCATACCTGCAACACTATGCAGTCCCACCAGTCTGTGCTTGTTTGCCGGGCCCAGAATCGGTGTTCCACTGTCTCAACCAGCCCCACTGCTGCCATGATGTTCCAATTGCCACAGCCCGTGCTTTCAGGAACGTCTGTGTCCATGTCCTCATCAAAATCCTCCTCTTAGCCCAGTTCTGCATATACTCCAGGATAATGCGTGAGGTGTTTACAATGCTCACAACAGCAGCGGTGATGGTAAGCTGAGCAGGCTCCATGCTTGCCGTGGTATGGCATCTGCAGGAGAGCAGAGTTGCAGCAGAAGCAGTGGATGATGACAGTTAGCAGCCCTACTGCACCGTCTGCGGACAGTAGCACCTAGGACACAACTGCAGCAGTGATGGTGAGCTGAGCTGAGTGGGCTCCATGCTTGCTGTGGTATGGCATCTGCATGGAAAAAAGGCGTGAAACTATTTTCTGACATTACTTTCACTGAGGGAGGGGCGATTAATGACATGTACCCAAAACCACCCATGACAATGTTTTTGCCCCATCAGGCATTGGGAGCTTAACCCAGAATTCCAATGAGCGATGGAGATTGTGGGACCTGTGGGATAGCTACCCACTGTGTATCACGCCATAAGTTAATGCTAGCCATGGTAGTGAGGACACACTCCGCCGACTTAATGCACTTAGTGTGGATATAGGCAATCGACTGTATAAAATCGATTTCTAAAAATCGACTTCTATAAGATCAACCTAATTTCATAGTGTAGACATATCCTCAGTAAATCTGCGGATGACACTAAGCTGTGGGGAGAGGTAGAAATGCTGGAGAGTAGGGATAGGGTCCAGAGTGACCTAGATAAACTGGAGGATTGGGCCAAAAGAAATCTGATGAGGTTCAGCAAGGACAAATGCACTTAGGACAGAAGAATCCCATGCACTGCTACAGGCTGGGGACTGACTAGCTCAGTGGCCGTTCTGTATAAAAGGACCTGGGGATTACAGTGGATGAGAAGCTGGATAAGAATCAACAGTGTGCCCTTGTTGCCAAGAAGGCTAATGGCATATTGGGCTGCATTAGTAGGACTATTGCCAGCAGATTGAGGGAAGTATTATTCCACTCTATTCATCACTGGTGAGGCCACGTCTTGAGTACTGTGTCCAGTTTTGGGCCCCCTGCTACAGAAAGGATGTGGACAAATTAGAGAGAGTCCAGCGGAGGGCAACGAAAATTATTAGGGGGCTGGACACATGACTTATGAAGAGAGGCCGAGGGAACTGGGCTTATTTAGTCTGCAAAAGAAAGAGTGATGGGGGATGTCATAAATATAAAGGGAAGAGTAACCACCTTTCTGTATACAGTGCTATAAAATCCCTCCTGGCCAGAGGCAAAATCCTTTCACCTGTAAAGGGTTAAGAAGCTAAGGTAACCTCTCTGGCACCTGACCTAAAATAACCAATGAGGGGGGAGAAAAAGGCTTTTGTCTGTCTGTCTGTATGATACCTTTGCTGGGAACAGATCAAGGATGCAAGCCTTCCAACTCCTGTAAAGTTACTAAGTAATCTAGCTAGAAAATGCGTTAGATTTCCTTTTGTTTTTTGGCTTGTAAAATTCACTGTGCTGGAAGGAATGTGTATTCCTGTTTTTCTGTCTTTTTGTAACTTAATGTTTTGCCAAGAGGGATTCTCTATGTTTTGAATCTGATTACCTGTAAAGTATTTACCATCCTGATTTTACAGAGGTGATTCTTTTACCTTTTCTTTAAATAAAATTCTTCTTCTAAGAACCTGATTGATTTTTCATTACCCTTAAGATCCAAGAGTTTTGGTCTGTGTTCACCTGTACCAACTGGTGAGGATATTATCAAGCCTTCTCCAGGAAAGGGGGTGTAGGGCTTGGGGGGATATTTTGCGGGAAGACGTCTCCAAGTGGTCTCTTTCCCTCTTCTTTGTTTAAATCGCTTGGTGGTAGCAGCATACAGTTCAAGGACAAGACAAAGTTTGTACCTTGGGGAAGTTTTTAACTTAAGCTGGTAAGAATAAGCTGATAAGAATAAGGGGGTCTTTCATGCAGGTCTCCACATCTGTACCCTAGAGTTCAGAGTGGGGAAGGAACCTTGACATGGTGACAGAGCTGTGGGATCATTTTGAACCAGAAGCACAGCAGGATTTTAAAAGGTTTTGTAAAAGGTGATTAAGATGTTAATGGTTCCAAAGAGGATGGAGCTAGGCTGTTCTCGGTGGTAGCAGATGACAGAACAAGGAGCAATGGTCTCAAGTTGCAGTGGGGGAGGTCTAGGTTGGATATTAAGAAAAATGATTTCACTAGGAGGGTTGTGAAGCCCTGGAATGGGTTACTTAGAGAGGTAGTGGAATCTCCATGCTTAGAGTTTTTTAATGCCCCGCTTGACAAAGCCCTGGCTGGGATAATTTAATTGGGGTTGGTCCTGCTTTGAGCATGGGGCAGGGGTGAAAGGAAGGCGGTATGGGCCGGTACAGCACACCAGTAAAAAAGTGGCCGCCTGTAGTGGCCTGTACAGCTGACTTTAAAGCGCTGCTGTGGCAGTGCTTTAAAGGACCCTGCTTTAACATGGCTGCTCTTTTTGTGCCTCCCTGTTGGCGGCCTTGCCGGGTCCCTACTGGCAGGGCTGCCGCCGAGGGAGGTTGCAAAAGGGGCAGAGACCTTAAAGCGCTGCCACGGCAGCACTTTAAGCAGGGTCCTTTAAAGCGCTGCTGTGCAAAAAAGCCCTGCTTAAAGTGCTGCAGCTCCCAAAGCCCAGGGGTTAGGGGAGAACAAGTAACATCGCCCCTCCAAGGACAAGGAGGAAGTGGGAAGCTGAATGAGAACAAGCTGGGTTCTTAGGGGCTGGGCCATATCACTTCCTTCTCACAATTGACTGATAGCCTGAAAAGCTATCATAATGAATCTGTGGACCTTAGTACAAAATAAAATGCAAATTTTACTTAACATATATGTACAGTGTGTTAACTTTATATTAGTATACAATAGTGTTTGTCATTAGAAACATAGCATTTGAAAACAGTTACCCACAATAGTAACTGGGATACCAGAGTTTCACTCCTAAAGAGAATAAGAAAAAATGGTGGCAACTGTCATACTTGTTGACAAGTGTTTCTTTTTTAACATTGAACAATCTGCTATAGAATCATAAATAAGGCTAATCATTATGACTTTAAGCCTATTAATAAAAAGGCATCTCCTTTCTTGAGACTTTATCTTGTGATGATTAGATGTAAACACTTATGAAACTGAAGGCTATGGGTTTTAAAATCACTGTGCCTCTCCTTCCTTTCTGGTCACATTGTTCAGTGATATTATCCAGCCAAATAAGAGGTAAATGTATCAGTAAAAATCCTCCTTACTGGGATTTATAGGTACAACTAAGGTTTTATAAGTGTTCTATGGGAACTCATGCATGACACAGACTTTCATAAAATTTATTTTTCTGGAAGAAGTCTGGAACCCACTTATTAGTTCTGAATTTACTGGAATAGTTTTACTCTATAGCTGATAGTGCTAAATGTGTATTACAACTGACTTTGCATAGGAGGAGTGGCAAGGAGTATTTCACAATCTGTTAGGTGATTAGAATTTTTAGGGCAGATTACCCCTTGAATGGCAGTAACTGGTAATGATGTTTTGTACTAACAGAACAAAGTGTTCAATGGAGCCTTGGCAGATAAGGCATTAATAAGTATCAGAGCTGACTTGGTTAATGAAATGATTTGCTGACGCTTCTTTTTGTCACTCGTCTGCACTTTCAAGTTTAGTGCCAAAGGTTCACTATATATAGCTGAAGCCAGCATTAAATGCTCCCATTTTATTCAGACCTATAACCAGCTACTTGTTCCCTTAAATCTTTTCTAGGGCAGTAATTTCAGCCAGAATGGTGAAGCTTCAGCTGCCCAACCCAGGCCTGGACAATAGGATACCTTCCCACGCAGAGCTTGAAACCACTGAGAAAGAAGAGGCTGATACAAGACCAAAATGGGATAACAAGGCTCAGTACATGCTAACCTGTATAGGGTTTTGTGTGGGATTAGGAAATGTATGGCGATTTCCTTATCTCTGCCAGAGCCATGGAGGAGGTAAGTTTTTAATTAGCTTTCTAAGTATATCTATTTTGGTATATATTTTGGTATATATCTTGATCAGATATATTGCTTATAGGTAACAGTACAAAAATGTTCTGTTTTTCATATTAAAATGAATGGTATATTAGAAATAATATAAATGCAATTTCTTACTTAACACATATATTGCAGTAACATATACATAGTAACCTGTATTAAGCAAACACTCAATAGTCTGATAAAAATCACTTGCTTGATGGAGGTGGTTTTCAAATAAAAGTGATGCCATTATGGACTCAGATATTTTGAGGCAGTGTCTTAAGATAATAAGTTATCTAGTAAGGGGACAGACAGATTTCATTGTTACTAAATACTATAAATATAGTTTAATTTCACATTATTTTTTAAATATATTAAATATATTTTCATATGTAGTATGTATTTTTGAACACAGAAAGTGATCTAACAAACTGCACTTCAAGGGCATGATTCTGAGAGTGGCTGAGGGAAAACTACTGTTGAAGGTATATAACACATTTCCAGGGGTTTACAGCTTAGAGGTTTTGATTAGCTTTGGACTGATACATGGTATATCTATGATGTCAGAATAAATACAAATTATGATAGTGGGGTGTAGCACCTCTAGAGTTAAAGTTGAGAATAGTTTACTGTTGAACAGCCAATTTTTCTAAGTGCTCCAAAATCCACATGCATACTCAGATTGCCTTGTAATTTACTATATCTCCTTGGTTTCAGGATAGTGGTCCAAATGTGAGGTCATTTGAACAAGAGATTCCTGAGATACCGCCCCCAGAAAATATTATTTCAATTGTTAGGGCTCCCACTTGCCCTCCCTTGGTTCTTGTTATGCAGACAGAAAGCGGAAGACCAGAGACCGAAGTGCAGGCAATATGATGTTTATTGGGGTTACCAAGCAAGCATAATCCACAGCTCTGTACACCTGCAGAGCTTTCTCCCGTTTCCCCTCCTCTTTCTTAGCAGGCTCAATTATACCTGCAGTGCACATCCTTGGCACCACCCCTTAAAATTTATAATCATATTCTGTTTTGGGTGGTCGTGAGTCTGGGAGCTTTGGTACCACCTCTTTTGTACCCCATTGGAGGAGTAGGGAGTGAGTTTGTGTCCTGGCCAAGGCCAGCTTTTTCTTGTTTTTTAATGTTTTTCCCTCCCATCCCCCTTGCCCCTCCCAACTGGTTGCTTGACCTTATCTTGGAAAAGGAGTTGTACATTCATATATCAAACTCCCACCATATCCAGCAACACTTTGACTCTAATCCTCATTTTTTCTCATTATACTAAAAACTGCATTTGGCTAGGCAGAAGCAACACACCCTGTCTTTATTCTTTGTTCACACGTCAGAAAGGATATAAGAATATCAAAAGTAAAATGGGTAAACAAAACCCCAAATTCCATCTCAGACAAATATACAGGCCTGAATGCTGTATCACTATCACTAACATCAATTTTTTACAATCATCAATTTTTTGCACAAATCTGGGGCTCAGACTATGGCACTGATTTTCCCCACACCAATAATACCTAGCTGGATTTGATTTCAGTTAGTAGCTGGCACCCAGAGTCCTTTTAAGAAAAAAAATATTTTAAAAGTTTTTCAGGGAAAAGTGTATATCACAGTGTATATTCAGTGTATATCACACTTTGGCACTATGCCAGAGCATCTGGACTGAGACCCTGTAGTAAACCAGAGTGTTTGCAGATAGCATGCTATCAGAGTTACTGGTTGGTTCAAGGTGACCTACTGTGGCCATTGAACTTGAGCCACACCCGTGTACTGGAAGATTAAGACCTGCCCTCAGTAGCTTTCTGAAAATGTATGTTAACACTCTTTGTGTTCTGCTCCAGAGAGGCAGGGACTGTGTAAATGGGCTTCTTTTAACAATTTTGCTGGAAAAACAAAATTTCTGGATAAAAGTGTTAGTATTTCAAAGTGGTCTAATATTATTATGCATACTGATACGTTCTGAAAATTGTTATGCCTCATAAGGGCCAGGTCACAGTATGGTTCAAGTTTGTAGTCCTTTGATCCAGGAATTCTTCAGATAATGCCTTCCCCACCCCCCACGCCTCCATCAGGAGCTGCTTTTAATATTCAAATAATTCTAAAAGGCATGTGCATATGGAGGTTGTCTTGCAATTTGGTATGCCGCAACAGGGACTGGAACAGAGTTTGTGGTGCAAATGTGGGATCGTTTGGTTAAGGGATTCCTGAGACACAGCCCTCCCTAAAATGAGATGGTTATAACATTTTAGAGGCAAAGCTATAGAAAATCTAAGGGTCTGACCCATTTATAGCATGGACTACCCCTGACATTAGCTATTGAATGTTACCAAGAACCAGTCTAGAACTATTTCAAAAATTATTGCATGCTAATAGCTTTAGCACCTTTGCTTACAGACAGTTTACATCTGTGAGAGTTATTGTTTCCTCAGAAACTCCTTGGTGAGCACTACTCTCTGAACCATACAGTGGATTAGAGGCGTTAATACTGCTTGTTATATGCTAAGACTATGAGTTCAAATCCTTTTCTCTGGAGTTTTCCATCCTAGGTACATTAGTACTTTCAACCCATCTTTTGTTTGGCATCTGGGGCCACAGTGTGGTAGTATGAGTAGTGTGTGCAATTTTGAGGAAGTTCAGCAACCCATGGATGTACATCCAATGCCGTCTACATATCTATCCAAGTCCCACCCTATGACAATTTGGATGGGCTGCGTTGTATCTGGGATATGAAGCCACGTATGACTGTGTTAGACTGGAATGACATGGGAGGGACTATTTGCCACATTGACAATGGCACCAGAGAGGCCAGCTCAAGAGTCCCAGTCAGGCCAAACTAGTTATTTGCTGGGATAGACAATTGGCCTCACAGAGTGGGTCTGGATCAGGCATGAGAAGGGCTTGGCACAGGCACACAGCCAAGACCAGGGTGGAGAGCCCAGAATAGACATGTTTAGTCTATGTACCAAGCACCCAGTGATGATACCAGGATGAGAACAGGCACACTTGGTGTATGTGCAAAACGCTTCGTGCTCAGATTGGAGTATATTCAGAACTGGATCCAATTCAAGGTCCGGGCCCTGCTCTTTAAGGTCTATAGCAGCCTGTAAACAGGCTACCTGCAAGACTACCTCTTCCTTCATGAACCTCACAGAAAACTCAGAGTGTTCAATCCTTGATTTAACCAAGTGTATGTTCAGTATTGCTGAGAGGAGTGGAGAGGGAAGCATGAGCCCAGCATAATTTAGGCCAGCCTAACAGCTGCTCTAGGACTCTTGTGCTGCTGAGGATCGGGAGGAGAATTATGTGCTCTGCCTCACCCTCTGTTTGGATCTGACCCTCCTTACTTGCTATGGGTGGGGAGAGTGCGTGGCATAGAACAATCTGTGCTAGTTTTATGCCAGCTGAGTATTCTGCTCTGTCAAGGGAATTCCTGAGCTGCCCCTGAAGAAGAGCTGTGTGTCACTTGAAAGCTTGTCTCTCTCACCAACAGTAATTGGTTCAGTAAAAGATATTACCTCATCCAGTTTGTCTCTCTGTCCCTTTAAAACAGATTTCTGGTTGCTCTGTGGTGTCTAAACAGCACAAAGCAGCTGGATTAGAGGCCAAGAACTGAGCACAGAAACTATCTGTGCCAATGGTGGAAAGTTCAGGATCCAGCTGCAAAGCATGTTACATGCAGAATCTTGGGCGGTGGAACAACAGACCAGAGGAGAGCAGAATGAGTTCTGATTTTATTTGTTTTCAGATTCTTGCACAAAATCTAATGTTTTATAGAAGCCTATCATGGGGATAGCAGAAGTTGAAGAGTAGGTAAAAAGAAGATTAGAAAAAAATCTAAATATAATCAGCCAAATAGTTGCATAGTAAGAGCAGACCCTATTTTTAATTATATTTTATGCTAGTTTTAAGACATGTATTTGGTTACTAGAAACTATGATGATCACTCTATAATTAAGAAATCGAAAAAGCAGCCACAGCAAAAACTAGGCCATAAAATTTTACCCAGTAATTCATGCAATAATTTCTGGTTGAGCTAGAGCTTATATCTTGTAGAAAAACATAGACTCTTGATTTAAAGAGTCCACATGATTGAGAATCCAGCACATACCTTGGTAAACAAATTCCTTTCTGTTAAAATGTGCACCCCATATTCAACTAGAATTTGTCAGCCTTCAATTTTCAACTATTAGATCCTTTATGCTTTTGTCTGAGAAAGAGATTTTTTTTCTACTAAGCAGTTTCATACTTACAATGCTCTTCTATGCAGAAAGAGACATGTCTGAGGTTTATTACAACATCTGCAGGTAACCTGTTCTGGAGCTTAACTGTCCTTACAGATGGAAGGTTTTCCTAATATAATGTAAATAATCTTTGCTGCAAACTAAGCAAATTACCGCTGTTCTATACATTTGGTGAACAACTGATGACCAGCCTCTTTATAACAACTTTGTACGTATTTGAAGATTTATCATGGCTCCCCTCAGCCTTCTCTTCTCTAAACCAGAGATTCTGAAACTTTTTTTTGCTGTGTGCCTCCCCACCCCTGGCAGAGATTTATATTCCATGTGTACCCCTCCTGCCCCACCAATATGGGAAACCGAACAGACATAGCCCAGCCAGCTAAAGTGGCAATACCTGGGAGAGCAGGAGGCAGGGGACAATGGTTTGTGGGTGTCTGGGAGGATGCAGGGAGTAGAGGGTGCCTGAGGAAGGTATGGGGTTGGTGCTGGGTGCCTGTGAGAGGTGGGAGACAGGGGCATCTCTTATTCCCTTACTTCCTCCATGTGCACACCTGTCAGGAGTAGGTACCAGCTGCTCAGCTGCCTCCACCTGTTGCTAAGTGGAGTAAAAGCACTTGCAGCTGGATGGAACGCTCCACCTTCTCTGCACTGCTGCTTTCTGACAGCCTGAGGCTACAGCTACAGCAACCCCTATCCCTCCCACCAAATGTAATGCCTGTGCAGTGTGCATGCTGCCTGCCTAATCTGAATTTAAGTGCCCTCCCCCGCCCCCCAACACACAAACCAGTGTAAAATTTCCAGTTAGGCAATAGCAGCAGCTTCCTAACATCATCACCAGGCAGGGCCCACAGGATGCAGCTGACTCCTTGCTGCTCACTAATCTTCTGATGTCATTGCACTCCCTTCCCCGGGAGGCCTGCCCACAGTTTGAAAACCAATGCCATAGACCAGGGGTTCTCAACCTTTTTCTTTCCGAGGCCCCCCCTAATGTGCTATAAAAACTCCATGGCCCAACTGTGCCACCACAACTGATTTTCTGCATATAAAAGTCAGATCCGGCATTAGAGGGTAGCAAGCAGGGCAGTTGCCTGGAGCCCCATTCCACAGTGGGCCCTGCAAAGCTAAGTTGCTCAGGCTTCAGCTTCAGCCCCAAGTGGCAGGGCTCAGGGTCCCGGGCTTCAGCTTTGCACAGCGGGGCTTTGACTTTCTGCCTTGTGCTCCAGTGAGTTTAATGCCGGTCCTGCTTGGAGGACTCCCTGAAACCTGTTCATGACCCCCCAGGGGGCCCCGGACCTCTGGTTGAGAACTACTGCCCTAGACTAAAACTGCCCAATTTTTTCAACTTCTCTTCACAGGGAGGTTTTCTAAATCTTTTACAATTTTTGTTGCTCTCCTCGGGATTCTCTCCAATTTGTCCACATCTTTCTTAGTACTCCAGTTTAGGCTTCACCAGTGCTGAGTAGAGGGGGGCAGTTGCCTCTTTTGTCTTACCTATTAAGTTACTATTTAATACAACCCTGAATGCCATTTGTATGTGTGTATATGTTTAAAATCAGGAATGCTGTCCCTGGGAAAATCCACATAAATTTGACTGCGTTCTGAGTTTTTAAAAAAAAATCTCATGCTGACAGGCTCAAAAGAAGTTTTTTAGAGCCTGGAAACATTCTCCAAAGATTCCAGCCCCCCTGAGCATTCTCCATCCCCACATAGCTCCTAGCTGTCATCAGATTAAGCATAATCCATTCCCACAGAGCAACGCATGTTACAGCCCATGACTGCAGAGGCTGTGCAGGAATTTGCCTGCAATTGCTCCTCCTGGCACCAGAACTGAGAGAATGGAAACTGTCTCTCCTAGGGTCTCAATGCTTCCTCCACTGGTGGCCAGACAAGAAAGAGAAGAGGGAAGCAGAAACAGGCTTCAAGGGAGAAATGGGGCAGATGAGCTTGAGGGTGGAGAGGTAGGGACACAGATACACAGTGTCAAGTACATGCTAGGAGATAGGGACAGAAGGGGACTGAGGAATAGGGAAAGAAGGATCTGTGTCCATTGGAGCAGACTCCTCTCCATAACCTAGAATCAAACCTAGAATTCCCAAGCTTCAATATTTCTCTGCTGTCAGCAAAAAACTGTGACACGCACTGGTAAAATGGGTCTTTCATCTCCCTCTAGTGGCTGATCCACATAAAGGATAACAGCTTATTATTGGTTTCAGAGTAGCAGCCCTGTTAGTCTGTATTCGCAAAAAGAAAAGGAGTACTTGTGGCACCTTACAGACTAACCAATTTATTTGAGCATAAGCTTTTGTGAGCTACAGTGAGCTGTAGCTCACGAAAGCTTATGCTCAAATAAATTGGTTAGTCTCTAAGGTGCCACAATTACTCCTTTAGCTTATTATTGCAATCAATTGCTCCATTAGCTCAAGTAATAGAAATCTGTAGCTCTAAAGATGCCAAACCTCTTTATAACCTATGGGGACAATATGATTCAGTGTGATGGAATATATTTTTTCATTAGGCTTTTCAAAAATCATAGGAAATTAAATTAAAAAGAAAACAATGCATTAAAAGAAGTTAAGGTTACAAGGTCAAGAGTTAGGAAATACTTTGCTGCTTTAATTCAGCAGAGGGTTGCAGCTCGTCTTCAGTTACATGATCACATATTTTTTCCCACAGGACTGCTAACTCATTTAGTGCAGATTTTTTAAAGGTATTTAGGCATCTAAAGATAAAGATAGTCACTTTTGAAAATCCCAATGTGCCTAACTCTCATTGAAATCAAGCTACATAAATGCTGTTAAAAATCTGCTCAAGGTGTCTCAATTTGGTCATCCAAAATTAGTGGGCACATGGCAATTTTGATCTTAATTTCTGTGCCTCTTTTTCTTATCTGTAAAATGGAGATAATATCAACATTCTGCCCCAGTGGGGTGTTGTGAAGATAAATTCATTAACAGGACCAGCAAACAGAGTAGTTTTGTGAGGGAGTTCTCCAGGTGGTGGAGGAGAGACGATGTGATCCTTATCTGAGTTTGTCTGTTTGTTAGTTTGCTTAACATGTGCTTGTTTGATTGAAGATTATAGTGTGGTAGGTTCTGGGGGCTATGTGCTGAGCTAAGCAGCCTGCTAGGCAAGGCTGAGAGCTTACTAACAAGGCTCTAGTCTGCTATCCCTTGATCCTTAACCACTTTAGGATCCGTTGACAAGGAAGAGAGGCTAACTCAGGGAAAACACTGATTTAGAAAGCCAGTTCCTAAGTGACCAGAGGAGCTAGCAAACAGGAGTGGCAAACAAGGGAATATGCAAAGCAATTCTCAAGGTGAAGGAGGAGAGAGTATGTGATCCTTGGGGTGAGTTTATCTGTTAGCTAGCTGTGACCACTCAAGAAAGGAAGTCACCGCGCAGAGTTCTCTGAAAACATCCATTCAATGTGCAGCATGTTGTAGCAAACAGGCAAGGTACTAACAAACTTCAACAGGACTTTATTTTTCAAGTGGAAACCTCTTTACCAAGCTGCTGCTACACCCTCGGTAGCTCTCACTCAGCCTCCTCAACTTCTCCCCCCTCCTTCCTGTTTCCTGTCCTTTCAGACTTCCAAGAGACAGTGCTCCCAGTTCTAATAATTACAAGCAGCATCTAAACACCACATTCCCTCCTCTCTTAAGAAACTCTCCCAATTAAAACAAACATTGTTGTTCTAACCACAGGAACAAATATGAAATAAAGACACTATACTGTTGGCAGAAATATTATACTGAAAACACTGTAGATACTACATAACATAGTCTCTAGTCCAGACAGGTGGCCATTTGGGTCTGACAGGCCGTCTCTCAAGCCCCCGGTTCCAGTGCAATGTCTTGTTGTGTTGATACTACAGTGAAGTCATCCAATGAAGACTGGGTGTTGGCATAATCTCCTCTTGGTGCATAGGCAGGTGCAAGATAAGAAGCATTCCATACCCGCCGATCAGAAGGTCTATAGGTGTAAGGTCCCTTCTTCTCTATGATTTTAAGAGGAGCTGTGAATTTATGGTTCCCTTTGCGTAAAATTCCAGGTTTTCATATTCTAACGAAGGAACTATACTCAAACTTTGGTTCCTTAGCACCCAGCCACTTGTCTGTGTAAGCCTTATACTTTGCTTGGTTCTGTTTAACTGTTTTTCTCACATCATCCTCGGTTGGGACATTAGGTCATGCCTTTAACAATCCAGCAATGTTCAGTATAGTATTCATATGTTTCCCTGCAGTAACTCTGCTGGTGATATTTGTATTGTGGCATGTTGTGTAGCCCGGTTTGCTTTCAAGAAGTCAGCAGTGAAGGTTATCCACAATCGCCCTTCCAGTTTAGCCATTTGCAAACTCTCTTTCAAACTTATCTTAAACTGTTCAATTTCCCCACTGGCTTGAGGGTAATATAGGGATGACCTTCTGTGTAAAATTTTCCTCTCTGCTAGAAAGTTTCAAACTCTAGGGAAGTAAATTGACTACCATTATCTGAAACTAGTTTTTTGGGGCTACCTTCCCTACTAAAAAGTGAAGAGAGGAACTTAATTACTGTAGCAGAAGAGATTTGCAATGTAAACGCTACCTCAGGCCATTTACTGAAATAGTCCATTAAAGTGATGGCATAACAGCAGTCACTTGGAGCAGTATCAAAGGGTCCTACAATGTCAATTGACACTTTTTCCCATGCAGATTCAGGAAGAGGAGCAGACTGTAATGAGGGGTACATGTCAGTGCTGTCTTTTCATGCATTTGGCAAATGACACAGGATTTTATGAGTGCTTCATTTTGAGAGTCCTTCCCTGGCCACCAATACAGATCCCATAGTTGCTTGGTTCTGACAATTCCTTGATGAGTATCGTGTGCCAGGTGTATGAGTTTTGACTGTAATTATTCTGGCACAAGTAGCTGGTGTGTACCTAGTAGCACACAGCCATCAAGCAAAGAAAGTTCATCCCAAACTGTAAAATAAGGCAGCAAAACTGGGTCAAGGTTATTAAGGTTACTGGGCCATCTCTTTGTCAGAAATTCCGGTAGTTTTTGTTGAATTGGACACGCTGAACAAGCAGCTTGAAATTGTTCTTTTGTAACTGCAGTAAGAGTGCTTTAATAAGCGCAACTACTACATCTTCATCCTCCGGTGGACCATCTGGTGAAGGCAAAGGCAGGTGAGAAAGGCAATCAGCTACCACATTTTGGTTTCCAGGCTTATATTCCAGTCCATAATTGAAAAAGAAAAGTCCTGCAGACCATCTAGCAATACAATATCCTACTCTTCCAAGTCCTTTCGTGGTGAGCAATGTCATCAAAGGGCTGTGGTCTGCGCAACTTGAACGTGAGGCCCCACAGGTAAGTTTTCCATTTTTCAGTAGCCCAGACACAAGCAAGTGCTTCTTTTTTGACTGTAGAATATTTTTTCTCAGCATTACTTAGTGTCCTTGAAGCAAATGCAACAGTCCTCTCTGTGGTGTCCTCATGAAGTTGTGTGAGGACAGCCCCAAGTCCATAATCAGAAGCATCAGTAGTTACAATTGTGGGAAGCATGACTGAATAGTTGCAAGTACTGGACTATGTACAATCAAGTCTTTCACTGTTTTGAAACTAGCTTGTGCATCCATTGTCCACACTAAGATTGAACTTCTCTGTAGTAATTCTCATAACGGTTCAATGACAGAAGCATAATTGGGAATGAATTTTGTATACCAGGAGGTAAGACCCAAGAAGGAATGTAAGGCTTGCAAATCTGTTGGAGAAGGAGCATTTGAAATTGCCAGGATATGATCTGGATCAGGTTTTAGTCCAGCCTGTGAAATTGTAAGCCCCAGAAAGGAGAGTTCAGTTTGTCTAAATTTGCATTTGGACCTATTGAGCTTGAGGCCTGCTTTGATGATGCAGTTTAGTACAGACTGCAGGTTATTGTCATGCTCCTCAGAAGTATTTCCAAACACGATAATATCATCCAGATAGCATGGAACTCCATGTTGATTCTTCAGAATCAATGACATAATTTTTTGGAAGGCACTTGGGGCAGATGCGAGACTGTATGGACCACGTTTAAAACAAAATAGTCCCTCATGTGTAATAAATGCTGTGAGGTCTCTGCTATCTTCATGCAACATAACCTGGTAGTATGCGCTCTGCAAATCAATAGTAGAAAACATCTTTGCTCCATGGAGTTCTGCAAGTACTTCTTCTATGTGAGGAAGAGGATGGCTGTCAATCACAATAGCTTTATTTGTCCTTAAGTCCACACAAAGGCGAATGCCTTCACCCTTCTTCTGCATCACTACTATAGGTGAAACCCATTCTGAGGAGTCGATCTCTTCAATAATGTCCTTTTGAACAAGTTTTCTACGTTCCTTTGAAACAGCTTCCCTGACTGAAAATGGTAAGCGCTGTAACTTCTGTCATACAGGCATCACATTATTCCACATTTTAACTTTATGCAGAAACCCATAAGTACAGTCGAGTTTCTCCTCAACCTGGTGTTGGGTCCCAGCTGAAACTGGTGTGTGTACCGCAAGAGTGCTTTACTGAGGAAGATCAATTCATCCATGAACTACCCTGAGATTTAAAGCAGCCAATAAATCTCTGCCAAGGACAGGAGTGCCTTTGTGGACAATGTAGAACTCTTCAGTTACACAGCAATCACCAAAAGAAACTATTGCTGGCAGGCAGCCATGTACTGGAATATGGTTTTTCAAATAGCACACCAAGTGAAGTTTGGGTTCAGTAAGAGGCACGTCTTTAAAGTAATGCAAATAAATGGAATCAGGTAGTATAGGTACTGCTGAGCCAGTGTCCAACATTAGCTGAATAGAGTGTGATTTGCCTGAGGGTATGGCAGAAACGTTTACAGTGCACTTTATTTGTTCTGGAATATGTGCAGTAGTGCACTGGTCCCCAGCCTTTCTGTTGCAATAGCATATTCATGTTCCCAGAAGAGTGTGGTGGGCGCTGGATGACCAGCCACCAAAATGCCGCCGAGAAGTGGAGTAATCGAGAATGGTCGCTGCCGAAATGCCGCTGAGAAGCAACGGCATTTTGGTGGCAATGCTTCTTGGCATTGCCGCTTCTGGGCAGCATTTCGGCAGTTGGTTTTCCGGTGGCCGTGCTCCTCGGCAGCGGGTTGTCCAGTGGAAGCGCTCCCTTGTCAGTAGGCAGGCCCACATAAATGCCCCGGTGGGCACCATAGCACCCGCGGGCACCGCGTTGGGGACAATTGCAGTAGTGATTTTGTCCATGGTCAGCACAGTAGCATCTGGTATTGTAACTGCATGCACCTGTTGATTGAACTGGCTGCTGTGATATACTTTAGCAAAATGACCAATCTTCTTGCAATGATTGCACTGAATTACTTTTGCCGGACATCCTGTGTAGCTTGCAAGGTGTTGTGGGGATCCACAGTGAAAGCATGCTTTTACTGTTTTTTGAATTTGCTGATTTGGTAGTTTTCCATTAGTTTCCCTCTTGTAATCGTTTGTCTGCAGCAATAGTGAACTTTTCTGCAAAGGAGTCACAGCCTGGACTCTGCTGCTTGTATCCATGCTCATTATTTTGGCTTCAGCTGTAGCTGACTCAAACTGAGTAACAATGGTTATTGCTTTTTCTAGTGTAAGCTGTGGTCCTAGAAGTAAGCGTTCTCTTACATGAAGCATGGTTGTTTTCTCGATGAGCTGGTCTCTAATCACCTTATCTGCCATATTCCCAAAGTCACAAGTTACAATCAGACTCCTCAGGGAAGCAATATACTGCATTTAGTCTCTCCTGTTTTCTGCTCATGCTGGCAAAATCTGTCGCGATCAGCTACTAATTCACTTTTGGCACAAAAAAGTTCTTTAATGCAGTCTCATATTTATCATCTGCAAGGGGAAAAGTGTAAATTATACACTGCCCTTCTGCTCCAAGGCAGTGGATTAGCAGAGTATGCTTTCTTACTTCAGTACTGTAGCACTGATTGCAAGCAGATAAGTCTCAAACATATGGATCCAGGTAGTAAAAGCAATTGGAGGCTCACCTGGGCTTTGCAGAAAGGGTGCAGGTAGGTTCAGAGGCAGAAGATCCATCCTTGTCGCCAAAATGTTGTAGCAACCAGGCAAGGTACTAACAAACTTCAACAGGACTTTATTTTTCAAGTGGAAACCTCTTTACCAAGCTGCTGCTGAACCCTTGGTAGCTCTCACTCAGCCTCCTCAACATCCTCCCCTTTCCTGTTTCCTGTCCTTTCAGACTCCCAACAGCCAGTACTCCCAGTTCTAATAATTACAAGCAGCATCTAAACACCACACAGCAGCAGTCAAAAAAGCTAACAGAATGTTAGATAATAGATAATAAGATAGAAAATATCATAATGCCACTGTATAAATCCGTGGCACACCCTCGTGCAGTCCTGGTCACCTCATCTCAAAAAAGATACTTTAGAATTTGAAAAAGTACAAATGATTAGGGGTATGGAACAGCTTCCATATGAGGCAAGATTAAGAAAACTGGGACTGTGAATCAGAAAAGATAAAACTAAGGGGTGATAGATAGAGGTCTATAAATGATGAATGGTGTGGAGAAAGTGAATAAGGAAGTGTTATTTACCCCTTCACCTAACACTAGGGGTCACCTGATAAAAGGCAGCAGGTTTAAAACAAAAGAAAGTACTACTTCACCCAACACACAATCAATCTGTGGAACTCATTGCCAGGCCAAAAGTATAGCTTGGTTCAAAAAAGAATTAGATAAGTTGATGGAGGATAGGTCCATCAATGGCTCTTAGCTAAGAGTGTCAGGAACACAAACCCATGCTCTGAATGTTCCTAAACCTGCAACTGACAAAAGCAGGGACTGGATGATTGCCCCATTCTGTTTATTCTCTCTGATGTATCTGACATTGGCCAAAGTCAGAAGACAGGATACAGGGCTAGGTGGAATATTGGTCTGTCCCAGTATAGCAATTCTTTCGTTCGTATAGTGTTTGTGAAGAAGTAAAGCACCAAAAAGACATGAGAAAAATGAATAATTCTGTATTCAGTGCAGGGTTTGGTTGGGGTGTGATAAATAGGGGTTACACATTGAACAATGAGGTTAAAAAAATTGTATAGCTAACCATGCAATCCACTCAATTCACTGAATGAGGCAGGAATCCCATGAAAAATATCACATTATTTAAAATGGTATCATAATTCATACACACAAAGAGGCAGAATCAAGGTTGCACGGGTATTCTTAATTATTTGTTTAACATTTCCTAACGTTTGAGTGCTTAACTTTGCATCTTTAACAGCTAAACTTTTTTTTTGTTTATATAATTATACATATAAAGTGGGATTTTCATAAGTCAAGATTTACCTTTGAGTTAATGTTGAGCACTTTTAAAAATCCTATCAATAAATTATATTTATTCTCCACTCTGAGTTATACATGGTTCAAAAAATGTGGGATTACGTTTTTGCGACATTCAGCTCTGCTAGAACTAGTTATGGTTCTCTGATTCGCTGTCCCAGACATAGCAGAACATAGGCTGTTCTAATATGCACCTGTTATCTGTAGTTCCTATGGGACCATATAGCAGCTGGGTATTGCCAGAACATATTGCTCTCTGGATGCTGCTTCTGCTCACCCCTCTTCACCCTCAACATGTCTCAACATGTCATTAGAGGATATGGGGATGGAAGTGTAGATGGCAACTGTACCTGCTTTATTCTGGCAAGGGATTCTCTCAAACTAGGGCTATGCCTAGCTAGGAGTTTTGACAGACTCTGTTTGTTTTGTGCTACCTGAGCAATATAAAGGGACTGGAATGAAGTAGAGTATGATTTTTGGACTGTGATGAAACAGGGACTCTTAAAACCTAAACTCATTATATTGACTTGAAATAATAATCAATATTTGAAGCTGACAGAGAACTTTTATCTTCCAGATATTTGACTAGGATAAAACTTAAATTTAGACTTGTTTGAGGGTTTCTCTCTCCTATACACAATGCTATATCTGAGCCTTTTTAAGGGCCAAACACTAAAACAGAAATTAGTGGTAACTGTTTTTCTTTTTCATTGGCCTTGTTTGTAGTTTCTTTTTTGAAAGTGGAATATTTACTGTGTACAGTTGAATGATATTGTTTAACATGTTGTATCCTTCTTAAAAACTATTAAAAATTCTAACATATGGGACTACCAAATATACGCAACGTCAATATGAGCACAGTGTAATGGTCAGGAAATTTACACTGGCAGTTCAGCTAGCATAATTAGAATGATATTTACTTTCATTTGATAGACATTTCTGACATTAGACCTTGTTTATGGTTAATCTTTATTGGGAAATATGCCATTTAATTGACTGTGTTAAACATTTGTGTTTCATCCATGACAGAGCATTGTGAAAAACAGGATGTAATGTTTAAGCTGACAACCCTAGTAAAATATCCTAAGTATACAATTACTATAAATCTACAGCAAACCTTGCTACTCTGTGGTACAGAACTTGTTGATTGTTGTGCCACTGTTATCAGATTGACTGTGATTTTGGAACCATTGAAGCTCAACCACAGTTCAAGCAAACACCCCAAGAAGATACTGTGTATAAAAACATTTTAGACTACATTTTGCATATGATGTTTATTGGAAATTAAGTGAAGGCAATACAATGCTTTCTATTTTACATTAAAAATAAAATTATTCAATTAAATTAGATTTCTAAATCTACTTAATGAAAAGGAATAATAATCGAGATGCCATCAAAACCAAATGTTACAGTGTTGAATTATAATACTAAAACAGGCATTAAAGTCCAGTTCCTCATTAAGGACTTTATGTTGTAAAGATTTCAAAGTGCAAATCCAATCTACTTATCATGGATATATATATATATATATATACACATACACACGCACATATAAATAAATAAATAAATGTGAAATAAATAACCAGGTTATTTGTCTGCTGTGCACATCTATAAAAAGGTGAGGGTTTAAATTATTTCCTTTTTACCTCCCACACAGAAGCTATGCGCAGCATAGTCCCCATACTCCCAACTACAAAATTCCCCAGAACAGTTGCAGAGAGAGGGAAGGAGAGAAACAGGAACAGGGTTTTGCCTGAATTAGGACTTCAAGACTGAATCCCATTTCAACAAAGAAAAGCCATTATCACCAGAACTGGAAATGGCCAATTACTATGTTGCTTTTAAAATATAATTATATTAATATTCATGTAGCTAAATATATTTAGAGTTATTTATTCTTAAACACTGATACAGAAAACTTTATATTCCATTTTTTTAAACCAGTGTCTATACATTTAGTTTAGAAGATTTACAACTTTGCATTTAAGAACTATTACACAAAAGAATTCCATTTGTAATCCTATTATCTTTCTAAATAATGTAATATCTATACAATTGGGATACAGTATGTGGGTTTCTTCTTAGAGTGTTGGTCCCCATTTGTGTCCTAAGAGCTGGAATCCCTTTCACTATACCCACACCCAATGTGACCATAATCACAGATGTATCTCTCATAGGCTGAGGAGCCCACAGGGCAGTCACATGGAACAAGGTGTGTAGTCTCCTTGGGAGGCCAGGATACACATCAATTTCCTAGAATTAAGGGCAGTTCGACTGGCCTGCAAGGCATTCCTCCCACTCATACAATCCCAACATGTCCAGATAACACTCGAGAACATGACCACCATGTTCTATGTAAACAAACAAGAAGGAGCAATTCTCTGAATAGAAGTGGTCAATTTATGGAACTGGTAAACCCAGAACTACATCACACTCCCAGCAATGTACTTCCCAAGTGTGCAAAACTCTCTGCAGACAATCTCAGCAGGCATTTCTCCACATACCACAAGTAGCAGATACACTGAAGCAAAATCTTTGTTCAGTGGGGAATGACTTCTGGGCCTTGCTCTCCAGCCAGACGAACAAGAAGTTTGATCTATACTGCTACAGAGCAGCACTAGGTTGGGACTCCTTCTGCTATTCTGGACAGACCACCTGAGAAACACCTTTACTCTCGTCCCACTGCTACCAGAGATTCTACAAAAGATTTGTCATGACAAAACACAAGTTATTCTCATTGCACCCAATTAGCTCACATAATTCTTGTTCTTCTTCTAGAGATTGCTCATATCGATTCCAATTAGGTGTGTGCGCACCACGTACATAGTCATCGGAAAGTTTTTCCCCTAGCAGCACCTGTCAAGTTGGCTGTGGAGGCCCTTGAAGTGGCGCCTTCATGGTGCTCAATATATGACCCTGCCGACGTGGTGCCTCCGCAGTTCCTTCTTACCACCAGTGATGGTCGTTGGAACTGTGGTGTCTTGCTCAGCAAGTTCTACCATGTTTCCCTAGCTTCATTTGTTTGTTGTTCTCTATACGTATTAGTTAGTTTAATTGTTAGTTAGTATTAGTAGTTAGCAGTTGGGCTGGGGGGGTCTACCCTCTGTTGTGACTGCTTTTTCTTGCGAGGGCTTTACATGCCCAAGTCACAGGGGTTCAAGCCCAGCAAGTCTTGCAGCAAGCCTATGCCAATGGGTAACCCCCCCCAATGCTTGTCTAAAGTATCTGTGGGAGGCTCACCAAGCTGATCGGTGCAGGATTTGTAAGGGGTTTTGCCCCAGAACCAAAAAGGAGCTAGACTTTTGCCTCAAGCAGCTCCTTGTGGAGGCGGCACTGTTACCAGATTTGCCCATTACTTTGGGGTATGCTCATTTACTGGGGTTACTCTTCTCAGGGGGGATGACTGTAATTCTATCAATGTACTGCTTGTGTCACTTATGTTTTCATATGGAGCTCTACTCCTCCCTTTTGCAAGTCCCCTCCCAATGGAGCTATTCTGTAGGACCTAGGTTCCCCAGGGCTGGGTTCCTCCAGCCCCAGAAAGGATACAAACACACACATTATAACAGAGCAAGTCTGAGTGGACTGGGTCAAGCAGCACTTTCAAGCTGTCACCATTATATGCCTCTGGACTCAGTAGTCTGGGTTGAGGAGCACTTTCAAGCTGCCACCCTCCTATGTCACAGGTTGCGCAGGTCCCCATCCCCACTTTCATGTCACAATTGTACTGGTAGTAACCCACTTGATGAGCAAACCCCACAGTATTTTTGGGCGCTACAGAGATCTTCAACTTAGGTAAGAGAAGCGTTGCTGCAGAGTAAATGGGGAAGCTAAAAACACAAAAGAGTAAAGTTCAGAGAGAGAGAGAAAGAGAAAGAGAGGGAAGCAACCAGCTTAACCATAAAAGTTATTTATTATAACCACACAAGGAGAGCCTAAACAAACATAACAGTTACATTATTAAAGGTTACAAAAGTCATATATAGAAAACTATATTTGATCAAACAAGTCAAGGTTAGAAAGTTATACCTAAGGTAGAAAAGAAAAGAGGGAGAGAGAGGGATCTCATTACTTCCATGAAGCTTGAACTGGTCGGGGTTCCCAGGTGATGGTGGTAGCTCAATGTCCTGTGTGCTGGAGACAGGCAGAGCCCCCAGCATGATCAGTCAGCAGAAGATGAAATCCTAATGGAACAGATGTAGAGTTTGGATCTATGCATCAGAACACTTACTGGAGTGTGGGTAAGGTTTTTTGTAGGGAAACAACAATGGTTCAAGGGAGAACACTAGATTTGTTTATGGGTAAACTGATGACTCAGGGGTTTTCTTAAGGCTAGACAAAAGGAGCTGATCACTCTTGGTTATGCGTCATGTTTTTTCCAGGAAGCTCACAATGCAATTAGGCTGCTTCAGTATTTTGGATATCAATCAAGGATTTATTACTAGCATTGGTCTGATAACTGCTGAGCTGGGTGTGTGCAGGCGTAGGTTCATTAACATCTGGAGCAGAGATCCCTCAGGATGCAGTGCTTCCCTGCTTTTCTTGTCCCAGAGTTCAGTGCAGTTCTTGCCTTGGAATCTCTGTTCTCCATTCTGTATGCTAATGGCGATGTCTCCCTGTTCCATCTTTGATGCAGATGAAGCTAGGGGAGTTGCCTCTGTTCTTCATTCTGTATGCTAATGGAAATGCCTTAGTCTTGTCACCCTTGTCAGGAGGGATCTAGGTGTGTCTCCCACCACCCTTCACTGCTCTCTGCAAGTCTTTTCTCTGATTGGTTTTGGTTCTAGCAGAGGCTTGGTGGGGGGTGTTTTTTCATGAGTCAGACAGTCTAGATACTGCACCCTAGTTCCCCAAGAACACAGAACTGACTGGTATCAGCACTTAGACCTCAGCCTCTGCTGGCACGGCAAGACCCGGCACCAAGTTCATCGGGGTATAGTGCCCCAGCAACAGTGGTGGAAGCAGCACCGTGGATGGACTCTGGCGGAGACCCGTGGCACCAAGTCTCCCCAGCACTGAAACTGGTGGGATCAACCCAGCACTGCTCCCACTCCCAGGTGCAGAAATGGCACCAGAAGCAAGGGAGGAGCAGCTCTCCATCCCAGAGGTCCACCCCTCTGGAGCTGGCCAATGGGGCATGTCCTCATGAGGAGCACCCAGCACCGAAGTCTGAGGAGACGGCACTGTCAACTTTGGCCCTGCAAGAGGGACCATCTAGTCTGGTGCCATTGGACTCCCCAGCCCAGGTAATCAAGGAGGTGGAGCTGCCATCCACCCCGGACACCTTTGAGGCTGTGAGGGACCTCATCACCATGACAGTGCCAAGGTCACCCACTCTTTGCACCAAGCCTCCAGTACCACATTGTATGGCACCGTCTCAAGGCAAACCAATGATGCTCTATCCCTCCGCACAGCTGATAGAATCACGGTACTGCTGATAGAATCTCGGCACCACTCGGACTTGCGGTGCCACTCAGACTCGTGGTGCCACTCCAAGTCATTCCAGTGCTCCTGCTTGTGACACTGATCCACTCGTCGATCTCCATCACACAGCAGGTCCCGGTTCCGGCACTGGTCCCGACGCTGCTCAGCAACCCTGTGCAGCTCCAGATCATAGGTACTGCTCCAGCCTCATGGCACCGCTCTCCAGCCTCGCAGCACTGCTCTCCGGCGTCAAGACACCACTCCCTAGTGCAGCACCGCTCGACGGGTCAGCTCCACTTGCACCATCCTGGCCTTTGCAGTCCCAATCCCAGTCTTCGGACTTGGAGAAGGGATCTAGATACTCAGAGCGGGGCTGACACTGGTCAGGCCATGGATGCTGTGAGGTAGGGGCAGGGCCGTGGCCCGCTCAGTGGCAGGGACCAGCACAGTGGCCATTTTGGACCCTGTGTGCATACCACCAGGCGCAGGGTGCCCAGTCTAAAGGCTCACGATTGGCCACCTCTGAACTGTGGGTGCCAGAGGCTTCCACCAGTTGCCCCACCCCTAGAGGTGCTGAGGAGGCACTGTGCCCCTGCCCCTGCATGAAACCAACTCCAACTCCAGTTCCTGAGCAGGACCCTGGTCTACCTGGTCCAGCCAGCAAGACAGGATAAGAAGTACCTGATGAGCAGGAGGGACAGGAGGACCCTGTTCCCCCTTTAGCCTCCTCGTCCTCCTCCCCAGATGAGGCTGTTGTGGGCACTTCTGTCTCTGGACCTCCCCCCATAGACAGCTTTGCAAGGTGGCATGCAACATGGGTCTGCAGGCCAAGGAGGTGGTGGAGTCAGAGGACCCAGTGGTTGACACCTAATTGGAATGGATATGAGCAACACACCTCAAAGAACAACAGTTACTAGAGGCGAGTAACCGTTTTTTTCTGGATGTCCTATGAATGTCAACCCATGCTCCCATCAGCATCTAACCATTCCTGGATTTTGTAACTCAGGAGAATGGCAAGATTGGATATTTCAACCTGTGGCCTTTTCATCTCATGGTCTGGTTTTTGGATGGGCATCAGATCTGTAACATTCATGTTCGGAGGCCATTTAAGCTATCCTCAGTCACAGCAGAAAAGACTCCATGACAGCACTATTCAGATATTTATACTGCCTGCAACTTCACACTCCACTCCTGTTTGAATACTGCTTACCAGTCACCCACATGTGGAATACATGTAGGGGCCAGCACTTGAAGAAACAATCAAGGTTATTTACCTGTAGTTGGAGGCTCTTTGAGATATGTGGCACCTATCTCTATCCCACTACCAACCCTCCTTCCTCTCTCCTTCAGCTCATGTCTGTATTCATGATGGAGAAGGAAGTGGAGAGGTAGTTAATCCACACCTCCCCTTGGTACTGAGCATGAGGAGTGCCAGATGCAGGTGTGGACCAATGGATACTACTTGCAAATTCTTCAGTCTCAGGCGCACGAAGCACATGTGTATCCATATGTGAACTATAGATAGGTTACCACACAGCTCAAAGAACCTCCAGTTACAGAAAACCTCCATTTTTTGAAACCCTTTTTCCTTCCAATATATGACTGAACTGTAGTGTGTATTATATACATAACTACTTCTTATCATTCTTTTTAAAACCACATATTTAACACCTTTATCTCAGGTCGCTTTGCTGACTAAAAAACCCTGGGCATAAAACATAGATTAATATATTTTTAAGGTCAGAAGGAACCATTATATTCTAGTCTGACTGCTAACACATGACACAGGTCATAGAATTTTACCCAGTAGTTCCTGCATAACCCAATAACTTCTGGTTGAGCTATGGCATATGTTTTAGAAAGATATCAAATCTTGATTTAAAGAATCCACATGATTGAGAATCCATCACATACTTTGGTAAATTAATTAGTCTTCTTGTTAAAATGTGTACCTTATTTCCTGTTAGAATTAATCAGCCTTCAACTTCCAGCCATTGGATCTTCTTATACTTTTTAACTGCTAGATAAAGAACCCTCTACTATCAGAAATCTCTACCCCAAGTACATACTGTGATCAAATCTCTCTTAATCTTCTCTTGGATAAAATGAGTAGATTGAACTCTAAGTGTCTCATTATAAAACTGGTTTTCCAGACCTTGAATCATTCTTGCACTTTTTTTCTGAACCATTTCCAATTTGTCAATGCCTATTATCAGTTGGTAGAAGAAGCAAGATTTAAACAAATACTGGCCTAGTTTCCACTCTAGAGCAATTTCTCTTAGGCCAAAGAGACATTTTTGCTTGTGTTCTTTTTGGAGATTTAGTTGTCTGGCGTGTTGAAGTGAGAAACTGACAGCCATATGGAATAGTTAGGCTGTTAAAAGATTTAGCTGCAAACCTCTAGCAAAACACAGACAGCATATAGTGATTCTTGATACATTATAATTTGGCCAAATATGAATGAATTTTTATGGGAAGACTGAAAGGCACCCCTCTACCCACAGGACTTTCTCCATGCCAAATTTCAAGTTCCTTCTGTAAACCATGGAGGGATTAAAGTTCTTCCTACAGAAAAAAATATAATGGAAAGCATCAGGAAACCTTATTAGAGGGATTGGTATAGTTTTCCTTTACACAGAAACTTGAAGGAGCTCTTTATTAATAATCTGACATTGGGAATTAACTTCAAAAGATCTCTTGGAGCATAGTTTTATATATGAGCCAAGTATTATGTATGTGCAAAGTATAATGGTTTAGCTCATTTTCTGAGTGCTCTGGTTGGGACATACAATTCTAGTTATATAACAAAATATTTGGACTAACAAAACTTAGAATCATTGAATCATCGGGTTAGAAGGGACCACATGGGTCACCTACACTAACCCCCTGACAAGATGTAGGATTTGTTGTGTCTAAATTGTCCAAGTTATCCCCCATTCTGTGTTTGTGCATTTGGTTTTTCTTTCCTCAATTGTCTTTGTTGAACTTCATTTTGTTGTCTATACCCTTTTTTTCCAATTTATCAAGATCCCTTTGAATTTTAGTTCTATCCGCCACAGTGTTTGCAACCCCTCCCTAGCTTTGTGTCTATTCCTACACTCAGATTATTACTAAAGATATTAAATAACACCAGACCCAGAACAGATTCCTGTGGAACTCTATTTGAGACCTCCATCCAATCTGGCATAATTCCATTAATAATTACTCTTTGTTTGAAGTTGTTTAACCAATTATGTATCCACTTAATGGTAGTTCTATTGAGACCACATTTCTCCACCTTACTTATGAGAATTTCATGTGGAGACTATGTCAAAAGTCTTGCTAACATTCAGGTATATTATGTCCACATTCTCCCTATCCACCAAATGAGTTACCTTCTCAAAGAAGGAAATCAAGCTGGTTTGTCATGATTTGTTCTTGGTAAATCCATGCTCGCTGCTAGTGATCACCCCTTCATCTTCCAGGTATTTGCAAACTGAATGTTTCATACATTGCTCTAGTAGTTTTCCAGGTATCAAGCTGATTGTTCTATAATTCCCTGACTCCTCCTTTTTCCCCTTTTTAAGATGGGCACTACATTAACCCTTTCCCAGTCTTCCAGAATCTCACCTGTCCTCCATGAGTATACAAATATTATTGTCAGTGGCTCAGAGATTTCTTCAGCGAATTCCTTCAGCACCTTGGGGGTGAATAGCCTCAGGCCCAGCTGACTTTAATTCATTCTGATTAGCCAGAAGATCTCTGACATATTCTTTATTTATCCTGATCTGCATCCCTTCCCCTTTATTGTCTATGATGACTTCGCTTGTCATCCAGTCACATGTTATTTTCTGTATGAAGACTGAAGCAAAGTAGGCCTTGAGCAACACCGCCTTCTTATCATCTTCTACTACCAGCTCACCTTCCTCACACCATCCCTGATCATTCTTTTTTTGTCTGACATATTTGTAGAACCCCTTCTTGTTGTTTCTAACATTTCTTGCCATAAAGTGAAGGTGCTACAGTGAAAGTCTTCACTTCTGAAGAAAAAACTGTCTAAAATGAAAGAATGTAGGTGATACATGGGCACAAGAATTTATACTATAGTCCGACCTTTGATATTAAGGGATTTATAACGGAGTCCCCCTATCAGTGTTTTTTGAGTAATATGGTCAGAGTTTCACCCATAACTCTGAGCACATATCAGTTCGTATTTACACATTTTTATCTACCATTCGTCTTTTTTATTTCCAATCTAGAATCTATATTATAAATATTGGGATAGCGATTATGCTTAAATCATGCAGTGTAGTTGTACCTGTTTCGGTCCCAGGAAAGACAAGTTGGGTAAGGTAATATATTTGATTGGACCAACTTCTTTTGATGAGAGAGACAAGCTTCCAAGCCACAGAGTGCTCTTCTTTAGTGCATTTTGCTGTGATGCTGGGAGTATCTTTCCCAGACCTGAAAAAGAGCTCTGTGTGGCTTGAAAGCTTGTCTCTCTCACCAACAGAATTTGGTCCAATAAAAGATATTGCCTCTCTTGCCTATGTTTAAATCATGTTATCCTGTGGTAAAACCTGTAAAGGGGCTAATCTTCCTCATAGTGTCCCCCAGGAATTGGGTCCATTTGGCAGATGGAATTAACTTCCTCCAGAAAGAACTGTAGGGTCTTGAGACCTTGAAACTCTGTAGATTTACTGGTTTCTGCAGGAGCCAAGGCCATCTACACTGAGGCCATGAGCCTCAGTGCTGGACCTGAGGAATGGCATTCACTGAGATTGTTCCCCCCTTCTCCCCACCTTAAAAAAGTTGGGTTACCTTTCACATTTAGGCATTTAGGAGGAAGATATATCCCTTGCCACTGCCCCAAACTGCCTGCACGCAATACAGGACTGCCCCGTCCTGCCAATATCCACCTGCATCCCAACCAGTCCCTACCACTCATGCCCATGCATTAATCCCAACCCCAAAGAGAATCTTCTACACGGTGCCAGAAAGAGGGTGACAGTTCCACAGAAGCAGCTAACCACAATTCCCATACAATGCAAGGGAGTGCCCCTTCTGAGTTTCGTTATTGGGTGCACAGTTTCGGCCTGTTTGTTACTGTAGGAAGAAATAAGTCTCACTTGGTTGAAGTCATAGATTCAATAAAGTTCTTCCTTTGAACAATCTGGATATCAAATTGTTATGCACATGGATATTTAAGTCAAGTGTGTTAGTCTAAATGTCTTAACCATTCAATAGCTGAGGAAAGGGCACTCTGCAAGTCCTTGAGGGAACCAGGCAGCGCTTGCCAATAGGTGGAGCCTGCAAGTATACGGCCTACATCTTCTAACTGACCACAGTGGCAAAGGGGAGAGTCTTAAAGACTCCAGTTACCGTCATTTGCAGCACGTCTGATCACTGTACATTGAAGTGATTGAGTTTTACACACAGGGAGATGGACTGTTGGTCCTGTCATAAGACAGGCATTGGCTATTTTTGATGCTTCTTCTTTGTCACTTAGTATGCCTTCTGGAGGTGACATCAAATTTCTTTAGAAGAAATGTCTTACAGGGATTCCTGGAGCTAAAACAGTGGATGAGTCGATTAAGCACATCTTTAAATAGGGGTAGATATGGCATGTTTTGCACATTAAGGAGCAAATTCCACAAGGTTACTTGTTGTCTGATGTCAAAAGGGGTGATGTTGGACAGGACTGGCAGCCAGGCCAGATTGATTGGTCTCATGGTACCAGTTATTATCAAAAATAAGATTAGTCAAAAACACTGTTCAGAGAAAAGTGTTCTCTACAAAGATTTTTACATCTTGTTTTCCTTCTGCTATAATTTCCATATAGCTTCATCATTCCTGTGTAAAACTGAAATTCCTGCTTCAGTATCGTATTTCACATGTATGAAATATTTTTATTTTTATTTCAGGAGCCTTTATGATCCCTTTTCTCATTTTGCTTGTCCTGGAAGGTATCCCACTGCTTCATCTTGAGTTTGCCATTGGTCAAAGACTGAGAAAAGGCAGTGTGGGAGTCTGGAGTTCTATCCATCCTACCCTGAAGGGAGTAGGTAAGTCTCAGGAAGCTTACAACTAAACCAAACAGAATGCACAAAAGCCCACATTATTAATTTTGCCATTGAGGCTTTATTGTTTTACTTTGGAGCAGAATGAATGTCTCAGGGGATGAATTATGAGTTCAGAGACTAACTTCTACATTGTCCACCTGAATGCAGCCCAGGTTAGTAGTGATCCAAAGCTGTTACCATTTGATAACTATTTGATGTCCCATTCCCAGTGCACAGGAACAGTGGGCACACTTAAAAACTGCACCCTGGTTTTAGAGAGATTACAGGTGACAGGGAATATCTCTGAGAATGGGGAATATGGCTAGAACAATTTCTCTCTAGAATTGGAATTAACTTTTTTAAGTGTGCCAACAATTTGTGCTGTAGTTATTTTGAGTTATTTGGAGGAGTTCAGTCTCCATGTCTGTCAGTCATAAGTAGTAACTGGTATACAACATTGTATACATTAATAATAGGGCTGTCAATTAATCACAGCTAACTCACATGATTAACTCAAAAAAATTAATCACGATTAATCGCACTGTTAAACACTAGAACACAAATTGAAATTTATTAAATATTTGTGGATATTTTCTACATTTTCAAATATATCGATTTCAATTACAACACAGAATACGAAGTGTACAGTGTTCACTTTATATTTATTTTTATTACAAATATTTGCATTGTAAAAAACAAAAGAAATAGTATTTTTCAATTCACCTAATACAAATACTGTAGTGCAATCTCTTTATTATGAAAGTTGAACTTACAGATGTAGAATTATGTACAAAAAAAACTGCATTCAAAAATAAAACAATGTAAATCTTCAGAGTCTACAAGTCCACTCAACCCTACTTCAGCCAATCACTCAGACAAACAAGTTTGGTTAAAATTTGCAGGAGATCATGCTGCCCGCTTCTTATTTGCAATGTCACCTGAAAGTGAGAACAAGCATTCGCATGGCACTTTTGTAGCTGGCGTTGCAAGGTATTTAAATGTCAGATATGCTAAACATACGTATGCCCCTTCATTCTTCAGCCACCATTCCAGAGGACATGCTTCCATGCTGATGATGCTCGATAAAAAAAAATAAGGAGTTAATTACATTTGAGACTGAACTCCTTGTGGGAGAATTGTTTGTCTCTTGTTCTGTTTTACCTGCATTCTGCCTTTATTTCATGTCATAGCAGTCTTGGATGATGACCCAGCACATGTTGTTATTTTAAGAACACTTTCACTGCAGATTTGACAAAACACAAAGAAGGTACTGTGACAAAGTTCCTCGTCTGCCTTGGTGGGTCCTGCACTGATTGGCGGATTTGCTCCACTCAGAGATTCACGGCAGCCCTCAGTTTGGCCACTTTTGCTAGTGGCTCAAACTTGCCATCCACTCAGCTAACCTCATCATTAGCCAGCATGGGAAAAAGGAAGGAGAACAATTCCTGCAGTCTCTAATGGTCCACCTAATGGGTTGGGGGACAGGCCAGGGACCTTCCCCTCTGGTGGGACCCACAGTCCAGATCAACTCCTCCTGCATCCAATAGGGAGTTGAGGGGATGGGGGGAACCTGGGCCTGCCTTCTACTCTGGGTTCCAGCCCAGGGCCCTGTGGATCGCAGCTGTCTACAGTGTTTCTTGTAACACCTTTGTGACAGCTACAACTCCATGGGCTACTTCCCCATGGCCTCCTCCCAACACCTTCTTTATCCTCACCACAGGACCCTCCGCCTGGTGTCTGATAATGCTTGTACTCCTCAGTCCTCCAGCAGTATGCCTTCTCACTCTCAGCTCCTTGTGCCCTCTTGCTCCCAGCTCCTCGTACGCACCTTACTAACTGAAGTGAGGTCCTTTTTAAAACCAGGTGCCCTGATTAGCCTGCCTGTCCTAATTGATTCTGGTAGCTTCTTAAATGGCTCCAGGTGTCCTAATTAGCCTGCCTTAATTGGTTCCAGCAACTTCCTGGTTGTTCTGGAACAGCCCATTATCTTACTTAGGGAAAAGGGACCTGCTTAATCTGGGGCTAATATATCTACCTTCTATCACTGTCCTGTAGTCATCTGGCCTGACCCTGTCATAGTACTAATGTCAGATTTCTAAATATAGCTATAGCACTTGACCCAAGGTTTAAGAATCTGAAGTGACTTCCAAAATCTGAAAGGGACGAGGTCTGGAGCATGCTTTCAGAAACATTAGAAAAGCAACATTCAGATGTGGAAACTACAGAACCCGAACCACCAAGAAAGAAAATTGACCTTTCTGCTGGTGGCATCTGACTCAGATGTTGAAAATGAGCATGCATCGGTCCACTGTGCTCTGGATCATTATTGAGCAGAACCTGTCATCAACATAGACGTGTGTCCTCTGGAATGATGGTTGAAGCATGAAGAGGCATATGAATGTTTAGCATAGCACATGTAAATACTTTGCAATGCCAGCTACAATAGTGCTGTGTGAATGCCTGTTCTCACTTTCAGGTGACATTGTTGGGGAGGGGTAAATTCTAGTGTCCCAGAGCCACTCACAAACAGTGTCCTGCTGGCAGCCTCCTCTCTTTAATCACAATGGGGGGAAAAACACTATTGACCTCAGCTGTGGCAGTATGGCATGGGGAGGCAGGCGGTCTCAGCTAGGCATGTCTCAACCCATTTAGGGCTCTATAGGTCATGGCCAACAACTTAGACTCCATCAGAAACCAATAGGTAGCCAGTGCAGATCCTGAGCACTGTGGTGGTGTGTTCCCAAATAGAAGCCCTACTTAGTGAACTGCAGCATTCTGCACTAGCTTCAATCTCCAAACAGTTGTAAGGTTTAGCCCCATGTGGAGCTCATTGCAATGGTCTAATCTTGAGGTGACCAACGAACAGATAGTGGCACAGTCTGCATCTGAAAGGAAAGGTGGCAACTTTTTGGACAGGTGTCAATGGTAAAAAGCTCACTTGGTTATTCCTGTAATATAATTCTCTAACAGCAGCTGGGGGGGTCCAAAATTACCTTTCAGTTGTGACCCATGATAACTAAAGGTGGACACACTCTCTCTCTGTCAGAGGGTCTGATATTACCTCTCCCATCTCTTCTAGCTGCTTCTCCCAAACCCCCGCCTCACCACAGTCTTATCTGTGTTCAGTTTCAGACAGCTCAATCTCATCCATACTCCAATCTCAGATAAATGCTGTCTGAGGCACTGAATGGCTTCTTGTGTGTTAGATGAGATAGAGACACAGTTGGATGTGGTCAGCATAATGAAAACACTGAAGCTTATGCCTCCTTATTACCGCTCCACACAGCCTTGTATACACATTGAACAGGAGGGGTGACGGGGGGCTTCCTGTGGTACCCCACATTTGAGAGCTCTTCAGGAAGAGGAGCAGTTGTCCACAACTACCCAGTGAGATCTCTGAGAAAATAATGAACCCACTGAAGAGCAGCCTCGTTCACTTCTGAAAAGTTCTGTAGACAAGTGAACAATGCCTTGTGATCAATGGTATTGAAGGCAGTGAAGAGATCTAACAATACCAGCATGGTTATCTGATCTTCATCCATCACCAGGAGAAAATCACTGACTAGCATGACCTATTTAGTTTCTGTGTTAAAACCTGGTCTCTACCCTGATTGACAGGGAGTAAGGAGATCCAGTACACCCAGATACTGTGAGGAGTGATCTCACTATAGCCTTATGCATAATAAGCCCTGGCTGGGATGATTTAATTGGGGATTGGTCCTGCCTTTGAGCAGGGGGTTGGACTAGATGACCTCCTGAGGTCCCTTCCAACCCTGATATTCTATGATTCTATGATTCTATGATAATCTTACTGAAAAATGGAAGAAGTGGACTGATTGTCATGAACAAGTGCTGACCTCTTGAAGAGAGGCTGCACTAATGCTCCTTCAAAGCAATAGGCAGGCTACTGTCTTTAGTCTCCACCAAAAAATGACCCAGTCTTCCCCCTGACCTTCAACATCTCAGATGGGCACAAGTCCAAAGCATAGGTGGTGGCACAAAGTTCTCTCATTGCCTCTAGTATCTCAATAAATACTAGTGGCTAAAACTCTAGTAAAGGTGATGAGGCCCTTGTTCCCTCAAGTCTCTGTGTTAATCATTATGATCCTTGTCTCGTGAAAACTCAACAGCCTGATAAATAGTTCTGTTGGTTTCACCCATTGCTAAGATTAAAAATCTCATTCCTGGTTTACACCTTCTTCTTTCAAAAGTCTTATTTCTGTAGCCTGGTCAGTCATCTCAGGGATCAAAGAGCCCAAGCCCTCACAGCCATACCACCTTCTCCTCTTTTTCCCACCTCCTTGGGACTCCATATTCCCTGCATATGGTAACACTATCACCCTCTTGGCAACTTAATAGTGACCACTGAACGGGTGCATCTGAATTCCCTTGAGGCTGGCTGCAAAGCCATAATCAAACTCCTTTCTAAACCACTCACCCACTGATTCACACCAACTAGCTGTCTCACACCTCAGGGCCTCCCACGCCCTAGTGTTCTGTTCCTCTCAAAACAAGATTCCCCCCTTTTCTGTACCAATTATGTCTTTCTTCTCTCATTAGCCACCCTTCTACTGTGGCTAGATGAAGAAGGAAATCAAAATTCCACCAGCTCCAATGGTCTCTGTTCTGGAAGTGGCAGAGAGAAGAATTCAAGACTGTGCTCTAACCCCAAGGGGTGGTCACGCAATGGTACAAATCCTTTCAATCCGCCACCTATCAACAGTCAAACTCTTACACTCAAAAAGAGTGGCTACATTCAGTGTTACACTCCAAGCCTCTCACATCACAAACTGCTCTCATTTCTAATCCTACTGTTACCTATAATCAGTCTGCCACAGAGACTAGCCCACAGGCACACTCTCACCACGGGATTCTTTAAATGATTTTTCCCTTGCTGGCCTCTCACCACAAAAAGAGAAACCACTTTAACCATAACTCACTCCTTCTCCCTGTCTAAATCTCTCAACACCATTAATCCACTATCAGCACCACTTTACACTCATCCCCTTAAAACACAAACATGACAATATTGAGCAAATGAACCCAGAAGTGTGAAGGTATGATCTCAGCCCAGGTGCTGAGGCCCAGCTGGCCCTGGTTAAAGGTAGAGTTTCCATGAATGTGATTGTAAGTTGTGGTGCCAGCTTCAGGTCCAGTTGCAGGGGCAAAGTGGCTGAGGAGACTCCCTGTTTAAAGTCATAGCCCCCCAATAGCAGTCCCTATTGGTGGTAAAGAGCTGCAATGAATATTTTCCAAATCCTCCTAGAAGTGCATATTTTTTATTATTCTGTACATTTCCCATTTCATAATCAGTGAGAATGTCAACATCCTCCAACAGTCACATCAACACAAATAGAAAAGGAGTACTTGTGGCACCTTAGAGACTAACCAATTTATTTGAGCATGAGCTTTCGTGAGCTACAGCTCACTTCATCGGATGCATACCGTGGAAACTGCAGAAGACATTATATACACACAGAGACCATGAAACAATACCTCCTCCCACCCCACTGTCCTGCTGGTAATAGCTTATCTAAAGTGATCATCAAGTTGGGCCATTTCCAGCACAAATCCAGGTTTTCTCACCCTCCGCTCCCCCCCCCCCCAACTCACTCTCCTGCTGGTAATAGCCCATCCAAAGTGACCACTCTCTTCACAATGTGTATGATAATCAAGGTGGGCCATTTCCTGCAGAAATCCAGGTTCTCTCACTCCCTCACCCCCCTCCAAAAACCACACACACAAACTCACTCTCCTGCTGGTAATAGCTTATCCAAAGTGACCACTCTCCCTACAATGTGCATGATAATCAAGGTGGGCCATTTCCAGCACAAATCCAGGTTTTCTCACCCCCCCACCCCCATACACACACAAACTCACTCTCCTGCTGGTAGTAGCTCATCCAAAGTGACCACTCTCCCTACAATGTGCATGGTAATCAAGGTGGGCCATGTCCAGCACAAATCCAGGCTTTCTCACCCCCCCCCCCCGAAAACACACACACACACAGAAACTCACTCTCCTGCTGGCAATAGCTCATCCAAACTGACCACTCTCCAAGTTTAAATCCAAGTTTAACCAGAACGTCTTGGGGGGGGGGGCGGGTTAGGAAAAAACAAGGGGAAATAGGCTACCTTGCATAATGACTTAGCCACTCCCAGTCTCTATTTAAGCCTAAATTAATAGTATCCAATTTGCAAATGAATTCCAATTCAGCAGTTTCTCGCTGGAGTCTGGATTTGAAGTTTTTTTGTTGTAAGATAGCGACCTTCATTTCTGTGATTGCGTGACCAGAGAGATTGAAGTGTTCTCCGACTGGTTTATGAATGTTCTAATTCTTGACATCTGATTTGTGTCCATTTATTCTTTTACGTAGAGACTGTCCAGTTTGACCAATGTAAATGGCAGGGGGCATTGCTGGCACATGATGGCATATATCACATTGGTGGATGTGCAGGTGAACGAGCCTCTGATAGTGTGGCTGATGTTATTAGGCTCTCTGATGGTGTCCCCTGAATAGATATGTGGGCACAGTTGGCAACGGGCTTTGTTGCAAGGATAGGTTCCTGGGTTAGTGGTTCTGTTGTGTGGTATGTGGTTGTTGGTGAGTATTTGCTTCAGGTTGTGGGGCTGTCTGTAGGCAAAGACTGGCCTGTCTCCCAAGATTTGTGAGAGTGTTGGGTCATCCTTCAGGATAGGTTGTAGATCCTTAATAATGCATTGGAGGGGTTTTAGTTGGGGGCTGAAGGTGTCGGCTAGTGGCGTTCTGTTATTTTCTTTGTTAGGCCTGTCCTGTAGTAGGTGACTTCTGGGGAATTCTTCTGGCTCTATCTATCTGTTTCTTCACTTCCGCAGGTAGGTATTGTAGTTGTAAGAAAGCTTGACAGAGATCTTGTAGGTGTTTGTCTCTGTCTGAGGGGTTGGAGCAAATGCGGTTGTATCGCAGAGCTTGGCTGTAGACGATGGATCGTGTGGTGTGGTCAGGGTGAAAGCTGGAGGCATGTAGGTAGGAATAGCGGTCAGTAGGTTTCCGGTATAGGATGGTGTTTATGTGACCATTGTTTATTAGCACTCTAGTGTCCAGGAAGTGGATCTCTTGTGTGGACTGGACCAGGCTGAGGTTGATGGTGGGATGGAAATTGTTGAAATCATGGTGGAATTCCTCAAGGGCTTCTTTTCCATGGGTCCAGATGATGAAGATGTCATCAATATAGCGCAAGTAGAGTAGGGGCTTTAGGGGACGAGAGCTGAGGAAGCGTTGTTCTAAATCAGCCATAAAAATGTTGGCATACTGTGGGGCCATGCGGGTACCTACAGCAGTGCCGCTGATCTGAAGGTATACATTGTCCCCAAATGTAAAATAGTTATGGGTAAGGACAAAGTCACAAAGTTCAGCCACGAGGTTAGCCATGACATTATCGGGGATAGTGTTCTTGAGGGCTTGTAGTCCATCTTTGTGTGGAATGTTGGTGTAGAGGGCTTCTACATCCATAGTGGCCAGGATGGTGTTATCAGGAAGATCACCGATGGATTGAAGTTTCCTCAGGAAGTAAGTGGTGCCTCGAAGGTAGCTGGGAGTGCTGGTAGCGTAGGGCCTGAGGGAGTCTACATAGCCAGACAATCCTGCTGTCAGGGTGCCAATGCCTGAGATGATATATAATGTCTTCTGCAGTTTCCACGGTATGCATCCGATGAAGTGAGCTGTAGCTCACGAAAGCTCATGCTCAAATAAATTGGTTAGTCTCTAAGATGCCACTAGTACTCCTTTTCTTTTTGCAAATACAGACTAACACGGCTGTTACTCTGAAACCTATCAACACAAATATCAGTCCCAGTCATTTCAATCCTACAGCCATTCCACACTTGCCCTAATGACCCAGAAAAAAACTTTTATTAAAAGCCAAGCTAACACCATAGCAGGACAAACTCCCTAGCTGGTCACAAATTTAAAAAAAAAAAGTCATTTTAGGTGCTGGGCCTACGATGTCAATATTTTCTTGTTTGTTTGAAATAATGAATCATAGAACATCAGGGTTAGAAGGGACCTCAGGAGGACATCTAGTCCAACCCCCTGCTCAAAGCAGGACCAATCCCCAATTTTTGCCCCAGATCCCTAAATGGCCCCCTCAAGGTTTGAATTTACAACCCTGGATTTAGCAGGCCACTGCTCAAACCACTGAGCTATCCCTCCCCCCGTGAAAAGGAAAGCAATCTGCTTTCAACAGATATATCTTGGTAAACTTCCTGCAAGAGACATCCTCTAAATAGTGCAGTCAAAGAGCATTAAAATATAGGGCCTAATTCTCACTGAGAAATATTCTGGATGTCTTCAGAGAGTTCCCCACTTTTTTAAATCAAAAGGCTACATTGTGACTTGGACCATGCACAGTTTAAGGGATGGTAAGATCTCTGTGCATGCTACTGGGCACTTCGATCTGGGTGTACAAGAGTACTGCACTCCTGCTTCTCAGATAAGCCAGTGCAGGGCTATCATAATTTGCTGTTAGCCTATACTGGCAGCAAATTTCTACATCCCAGAAAGGTATCTGTTATGCAGTGACTCCTTGGCTGGTGTAGCCAGCACCACCCATTGCTCAGGACTGTGGCTAAATAGTCTAGCTAACCTGCCATGAACAAAATGACTGCAAATAAATGCAAACCTTCTACAACAATCTGAAGATTTAGGGACATATGTTACTTTTTATGAGTGCATTAGTATGCTCATTTCTCACTAGTAGTGCGTGTTTACAGTGAGATACAATCCACAGGTAAATCTTCACACTTTATAGATGGTGACTTTTTACATAATGAATAACTTTGTAATGATTTTCCCAGCTTCAAGGCTGGGTAATAAATACAGAGAAGCTTTTTATCTGTAGGTAACTGGTTTGAATCTAGCCCAGGTCAGTAGTGATCTCTAATCACTAGTCATTAATTACTATCTGGCAGCTATCTGATGACCTAGTAATTCTGTGGAGTCAACGTGGATACTAGTGGACCCACAAAAAACACTGTTATAGTTGGACTATTCTGCACCCATGCTGGTAGTCTCACCAGAAGCCAAAGATTGAATTCATGGAGTTAGAATTATTCATTCAGCCCAGAAAATTGTAAAAAATGTTGATAACGCACATTGGTGAGGAAGCTTGTACTACTGCTGTTATCCATGCTGTACCTATTCTCCAGGAAGAGGTTTCTAGTTCTCAGGGCTGTCAGTATGGGACACATCACAGTCACTAAAGTCACTTCAATATCATATCTTTAATTTTTGTAAAAACTCATTTCTTTCTGCTGTCAGTACAGCTAAGTGGAGTACAAAATTTTCCTTCTAAACTATTGCAGAGATACATCTCTGCTAATGGGAGTTGCATGCTCACCAAGGGAAGAATGTATTCTAAAGCAGCATATGCCCAGCATGCGTTACACACTGGATCTTGACATTCCAATGGATAGTAACAAAAATCAGTTTAGTTTAGTTACTTAAAATATTTGTTTTATATAAAAAGTAATGAGTTCAGATCCTGTAGGCAAATTGGGACATTAACTAACTATGTCAAAGGGAGAGTACTAACTTGTTTGTATCAGGGTATAAAGATGTATCTCAGAGGGACTATCTTTGTCTGGCCTAGGGATGAATGGAAAGTCCCACCATTCACTGAGCTGGTCCATTGTTAAGGGCATACATTTATTAGTGGTTCAGTAGAATCTGAAGGTTCAGTAGAATCTGTACCATGCTTCGTTGACAATAAACCTGGCTGGCTGCTTTTGTCTCTTACCATATCTTGTGGTCATTGGGCGGTTCGCTCGAGGTCTGCCATGCCAGCTGTCTGCGCAGGGCTGGGGCAGCACACAGAGGGAACCCATATACGCAGCCAAACATCTATCAACATCTAACCACATCAGCATTGGCTCAGCTACTCTTACTAGCAAGGTGGGGGTCAGAACCCAGGCTCCAACCACTCTGTCCATTTCCCACCTAGTCACTGCCCACCTACTCTAGAGCAGAAATAACTTTGCTTACTACTACTCACCTATACCCAAGGTCCAGATGGCTCAAGTGGGAGTGTGAGCTGGGGGTTACTCCCCTGAATGGGTATATAGTCTGAATCACAATCTACTCCTTAATTATCTTTGGGTATAAAGAGGGTTAAACAAGTGTTTGGTGAAAATGCAACATACGTTGCTGTCATTTTTTAGTGTTTGTTGTTACGTGCAGAGTTGGTAGCTTTCATGCCAGGTGTCTGCATCAGACTGAATTTTTTTTTGGAAAGTTTCAGCTATAATGGTCAGCTCTCTCACAGAATGAGTGTTGGGAAAAAGATATAATTTTGATCTCAGAAATCATAATGAAATGATTTTAAGAAGTCCCACTGTCCCCATGATTTTCCCTGGAAACGCTCCTCTCAGCTGGCATCAATCACCAGAACTGAGATCAGGGAGACTCACTCTTTCCTGTGATCTCAGTGCTCTCCCTGCTGATGCCAGCAGTGTGAAGGAGGAGAAGTATATTCTTGAACTCAAATGCAGAGGGGGTGAGGAGCAGAAGGGAAGACAGGGACATAAACAAATAGACTAGGTTGGGAATGGTATTACAGCAGAGGGAGGTAGGAAGGAACTTGGACACAGGAACAGAAGTTTTATAACCATTAGAGCACATGATCCTCCAGAACATGTAATTAAACCCAGGATACCCAAGTCTCAACATTCTTCTGCTGTCTAGCAAATACTTGTAAACCTAAATGAGTATCTCACCTCTCCCCTACTAGCTAGACCGCATAGAGGATAACAGCCTACTTCTGCTAAAAGTTCTCCATTAGGTTGAGTGACAGAAGACTGTGCTGTCTAGCTAAATATCTCAAGCCTGCTGATTACCCATGTGGGATCAAGATGATTAAAAAATAATGGAATTTGTTTTTTGTTTGCTTGCTAGAAAATTACATTTATAAAACCCTAAGTTTATGTTAAAAGAATGTTAAGATTACAAAGTCAAGCATTCAAAAGTTAGGGAATGCCAAATATACAGTTGCCTTTGTAACCCTAATGTTGTTTATATGGAGAGGTTGTATGTATAATATGTGTTACTTTGTGTCTAGAATACAAGAATTGTGCTCATCTATATCCATTAAAAAAAAACTATTAATTTACATTGTCAAGATACAAATTTTCACAGCATTCATATAATTGACTGAGATCAGTCTGGTGGCTTAGTTTTATAAAGTCTTATATTTTTGTTGATATATTTTAACATTCCTTTAAAAACGACTAAAAGCTGCATATTATAATCTTTTCCTTTTTTTTTTTTTTTTTTTTTTTTTTTTTTTTTTTTTTTAGGTATAGCAGCAATGCTTGTATCCTTCCTGGTGGGTTTATACTATAACACTATCATTGCCTGGGTGATGTGGTATTTCTTCAACTCTTTCCAGGAGCCATTGCCTTGGAGTGACTGCCCACTCAATGCCAACAGAACTGGTACAGATTATGAAACATGATTATTTTTCATTTGTAAAGCACTTTTTATCATTAGCAATTAATTCAATAAGAACTTTTTTGTATAAAAATAACATAGCATACCAACTTTATCAGGGTTGTATGCAGTGTAGTTGCAGACATGTCGGTCCCAGGATATTAGAGAGACAAGATAGATATGAGGTAATATCTTTTATTGGACCAACTTCTGTTGGTGAGAGGGACAAGCTGTGTGTGGCTCGAAAGCTTGTCTCTCTTACCAATAGAAGTTGCTCCAATAAAAGATATTAACTCACTCACCTTGTCTCGATAACTTTATCATGGAGTATTTTGATATTTTAATATTTCAGTTTTGCAGAAAAGTATTCACTATACATTTTGAGATTTTAAGTGAAATCTGTGTTCTGGAGTTATTATTCCAGCCTTTAGATGAAATAACTGACACATTGTAACCTCTTTAGAACCCGAGCCACTAGGAGAGAGTTGATACATGTATTTTCCCATATATACGGTATTTGCAAAAGTACAAGATCCAATGCAAACACTAGTATTCAGGAGCACTTTGGAGATTAGGAAAATGGAGGATTATTGGCACCATAAAAAAAATCTTGGTAGGTTAAAAAAGATAGAGTTCAATAATGCTTTTGTATGCTTCATGGTATGCAAAGATAGAATGTACCCATTTTTCTCACACTAGCACAATCAAATTTTAAAGTTATAAAGAGCCCCACTCTGTATAAACAAACTCAGAAACATATGAAAATTAATTAAGCATCATCTTTGAAACTTCAGATTTCTGTCACAAGTGAAATTGATAGTTTTCTTTTAACAACTTTTAACACTGTGTCTGAGATTTTCAAAGATGCCTAGGAGCTTTCAAATGGGAAATGACCATCTAAAACCTTTAGGCAGCTTTGAACATTCCAGTCTGTGGCAGAGAAGAGAACAGATTGGAAATTATTTACCTAAAATATGAGAGGAGGCTGCAACATTTTGTGACATATGAATACATCTCAGTGAGGTGAGACATGTTAGATACAACTTTTCAACTGCACTATTTCAGAAAATAGTAACCACTAATGACAAAATGTATGTGGCACAAGAGCTGCATATTCTGGTAGTCCAGACCAGAATGATATTTAGGTTACACAGTTATAAAAGATCCAATTCTGGGTGTTGATCTCAGAACAGATTGCCTTGAACCAACAACAAATGCTTAAATATTGCCCCACTACATGGAAAGACTAATGGTTGATGAACACTGACCGTGTGTATATGAAGAAGTACAGAGATGGAAGTGCTCCCCACCCCCTTGCAGTCAGGCATGGTGTCGCAGGTGAGCCTCTGTCTCAGTTTCTTCCCATCTGGGTATAAGACCAAGCAGGCCTTTCTAGTATGAATGAGCAACCTCTTCTGATGGTCTCATTTATTGTAACAGAAAAAGGAAAACATAAATGAAAACTTCAGTCAGCTGCTCCACTGGGAACTCTCCACCTCTGGTTTAATCAATCTTATATCTTGCCTTTCTAGCCATCGAGTACTCTCAGGCTGAATTTCCTGTTGGAAGCTTGGGCCTTTCCTGGGGTTTTAGCTGGCTGCCACTCTTTCCCCTTTGTTGAGCAAATCACTGGTAGCTTCCAAGGAGGTTCCACACTCAGTTTGTTCTCCAGGGCTGTTCCTGTCCCTTGCCTATTCCATGGGCCTCTGCTTTCCAGGTAGACATCACTTGGAATAGCTTCCTAACCAGCTCCCTTGAGAAGTCTCTTACCTCAGGGGCTTCCTCTGTCCTGGCTTCTTGACTAAGCCCTCATGAGCTTTTATTAGGCCCAGGTATTTCTTACCTAATTAACTGCTTCCCAGCTACTTGGGCAATTAACTATCTGCAGGTACATCTGGGGTGGGTCACTCTCCTTAGCAGATCCTGTCACAGGTGAAGCTGGGTGCCTTACCCCCACCCCCATAGGGGCCAGCTACCCTGTGATGTATTCCCTCCCCCCTTTTAAAAAATGAACATTGCCCTTCCCAAGGCAAGATTCGGTATTTGCCTATGTCTAAATGGGCTCAACTAGGGTGACCTTATTAAACACATTCTCCAGGACTGAGACATAGGTCACCTAGCAATCATTTTTTCCAGCCAGGGAGGTCCTTCTCATTGACAAGGAAGTCTGCAAATCCTTTAACCATTCTTCTATTCTCATCACCCAAGTACGACAATATTGCAAGTCATGTTCGCCAAAGTCCTACATTGGTTGTGTGGCAAACAAACTCCTCTGTAGTTTCTGGTACATCATAATTCAAAACCAGTTGTACATTTCGTATGGCCAGTCCTCTGATTGCATCAGAGATAATTAATAGCATTAGTCTCTCACCATTGGCAAATCTGAGTCAGGCTGCTTCTTGATCTTCTCAGATACAGCCTTCCAGGATAGATTTTCCAGGTACATCTTTTGGAGTTAATGTTGTCTTACATCTAGTCTAATTCTCCCTTGTAGTTTCTGATTATTACCAATCTAACCTTTTTTCCTACAGCCTTCAGTAAACAGCTTATGAGAGCCCATTTCTGAGCCTCTTGGATCCACATCACTTCATGTGTGGTGTTATCCACTGGATAATCACTTTTACTCTCCTCCCTTGAAGGGTCCCAGTTTACCTTTAAGCTAGACTTCTTTTTAGCTCCACTTTGATTAGGGTTTTGTACTGCTGTTTCCAAAATCTATGTCTCAGTCCTTCCTCTTATACTTCAGCTCCTTTTTGGGGATGACTTTCTTCCTCACCAGCCTAGCAGCTTTCCCTTTCAGGTGTTTGAGGCACTGCCTCACCCCATCTGTCCTGTGTTGTCTGACATTTCCTGGGACTCAATCCCCTCTTGAGGGCTGCCTTGTCACCCTCTAGGAGTTCAATTCTCTTACCTTGGGTCTTGATACCATGGGACTGTTGAAGGATTTTTCATGGAGCTCCTTCAGATCCTTCAATAACAACAAGTACTGTCATTCCCTGTCATTTGCTTTTATCATCAGATAGGCTAACTCTTGCTTTCGTTTCATGGCTTGAGACAGGGTACAGTCTCTTGAGGAGTGTATTTCCTTTATTTCCTTCAGCGCTACCCACATTTTGGTCCTGTAATGCACTGAATTGTGCTGTGATCAGAAGGAGACCCCATTGACCTGAAGGCATGGGATGCATTGTCCTAGGGATGTGGTGTTCCACGACCACCACTCCCAAGAGGAGGAGATGGATGGTAGTGGTCAGGGACTCCCTCCTAATGGGGATGGAGTAATCCATCTGCCAACCAGACTCGAGAAGTGTGCTGCTTGCCTGGAGCTAGAATTCAGAATGTGATGGAGTGGCTGCTGAGACTAATCAAGCCCTCGGACCGCTACCCCTTCCTACTTCTTCACGTGGACACCAATGACATTGCCAAGAATGACCTTGAGTGTGTCACTGCAGACTATGTGGCTCTAGGAAGAAGGGTAAAGGAGTTTGAGGCACAAGTCATGTTTTCGTCCATCCTCCCTGTTGAAGGAAAAGGCCCAGGTAGGGAAGTAAATTGTGGAAGTACATATGTGGTTATGCAGGTGGTGTCAGAGAGAGGGGCTTTGGATTCTTCGACCATGGGATGTTGTTCCAGGAAGAAGGATTGCTAGGAAGAGATGTGATCCACCTAATGAAGAGAGGGAAGAGCATCTTTGCAAGCAGGCTTGCTAACCTAGTGAGCAGGGCTTTAAATTAGGTTAGCCAGGGGATGGAGACCTAAGCCCTGAGGTAAGTGAGGAAGTAACATACCAGGAGGAAACACAAGGAGGAGGGTGCAACAGGGGAGGCCTCCTGATTCATACTGAGAAATCAGGGCAATCGGGTAGTTATCTTAGGTGCTTGTACACAAGTGCAAGAAGTCTGGGAAACAAGCAGGGAGATCTGGAAGTCCTGGCACAGTCAAGGAACTATGATGTGATTGGAATAACAGAGACTTGGTTGGGCAACTCACATGACTGGAGCACTGTTATGGATGGGTATAAATTATTCAGGGAGGACAGGCAGGGGAGGAAAGGTGGAGGAGTAGCACTGTATGTAAGAGAGCAGCATGATTAATCAGAGCTCCAGTATAAAACTGGAGAAAAGCCTGTTGAGAGTCTTTGGGATAAGTTTAGGGACAGAAGCAACAAGGGTGATGTCGTGGTAGGTGTCAGACCAGGAGGATGAGGTAGATGAGGGTTTCTTCGGATAATTCACAGCAGTTTCTGGATCACAGGCCCTCATTTTCATGGGGACTTCAATCACCCTGACATCTGCTGAAAGAGCAATACAGCAGTGCACAGACAATGCAGGACATTTTTGGAGAGTGTTGGGGACAACTTCCTGGTGCGAGTGTTGGAGGAACCAACTAGGGGCCATGCTCCTCTTGACCTGTTTCTCACAAACATGGAAGAATTGATTGAGGAATTAGAAGTGGGTGGCAACCTGAGAAGCAGTGACCATGAGATGGTCGAGTTCAGGATCCTGACAAAAGGAAGAAAGGAGAGCAGCAGAATACAGACCCTGGACTTCAGAAAAGCAGACTTTGACTCCCTCAAGGAACTGATGGGCAGGATCCCCTGGGAGGCTAATATGAGGGGGAAAGGAGTCCAGGAGAGCTGGCTGTATTTTAAAGAAGCCTTATTGAGGGTGCAGGAACAAACCATCCTGATGTGCAGAAAGAACAGCAAATATGGCGGGTGACCAGCTTGGCTTAACACCGAAATCTTTGGTGAGTTTAAACACAACAAGGAAGCTTACAAGAAGTAGAAACTTGGACAGATGACTAGGAAGGCATATTAAAATATTGCTCCAGCATGCAGGGGTGTAATCAGAGAAGCCAAAGCACAACTGGAGTTGCAGCTAGCAAGGGATGTGAAGGGTAACAAGAAGGGTTTCTGTAGGTATGGTAGCAACAAGAAGAAGGTCACGGAAAATGTGGGACCTTTACTGAATGGGGGAGGCAACCTAGTGACAGATGATGTGGAAAAAGCTGAAATACTCAATGCTTTTTTTGCCTTGGTCTTCACAGACAAGGTCAGCTCTCAAACTGCTGCACTGGGCAGCACAGTATGGGGAGGAAGTGAGTAGCCCTCAGTGGTGAAAGAACAGGTTAAGGACTATTTAGAAAAGCTGCACATGCCCATGTCTGTGGGGCCGTATGCAATGCATCCAAGGGTGCTGAGGGAGTTGGCGGATGTGATTGCAAAGCCATTGGCCATTATCTTTGAAAACTCATGGCGATTGGAGGAGGTCCTGGACGACTGGAAAAAGGCAAATATAGCGCCCATTTTTAAAAAAGGGAAGAAGGAGAATCCGGTCAGCCTCATCTCAGTCCCCGGAAAAATCATGCAGAAGGTCCTCAAGGATTCCATTTTGAAGCACTTGGAGGAGAGGAAAGTGATCAGGAACAGTCAACATGGATTCACCAAGGGCAAGTCATGTCTGACCATCCTGATTGCCTTCTACGATGAGATAACTGGCTCTGTGGATATAGGAAAAGTGGTGGATGTGATATACCTTGACTTTAGCAAAGCTTTTGATAATGGTCTCCCACAGTATTCTTGCCAGCAAGTTAAAGAAGTATGGATTGCCTGAATGGACTATAAGGTGGATAGAAAGCTGGCTAGATCATTGGGCTCAATGGGAAGTGATCAACTGCTTGATGTCTAGTTGGCAGCCGGGATCAAGCAGAGTGCCCCAGGGGTTGGTTCTGGGGACAGTTTTGTTCAACATCTTCTTTAATGATCTGGATGACAGGATAGATTGCACCCTCAGTAAGTTTGCAAATGACACTAAGATGGGGGAGAGGTAGATATGCCGGAGTGTAGGGATAGGGTCCAGAGTCACCTAAACAAATTGGAGGATTGGGTCAAAATAAATCTGATGAGGTTCAACAAGTACAAGTGCAGAGTTCTGCACTTAGGATGGAAGAATCCCATGCACTGCTACAGGCTGGGGACTGACTGACCAAGTGGTAGTTCTACAGAAAAGGACCTGGGGATTACAGTGGGTGAGAAATTGGATATGAGCCAAGAGTCTGCCCCTGTTGCCAAGAATGCTAACGGCATATTGAGCTGCATTAGTAGGAGCATTGCCAGCAGATCGAGGGAAGTGATTATTCCCCCCATTCGGCACTGGTGAGGGCACATCTTTAGTATTGTGTCCAGTTTTGGGCCCCCAATACAGAAAGTATGTGGACATATTGGAGAGAGTCCAGTGGAGGGCAACGAAAATGATTAGGGGGCTGGGGAACATGACTTATGAAGAGAAGCTGAGGGAACTGGGCTTATTTAGTCTGCAGAAGAGAAGAATGAGGGGGGATTTGATAGCTACCTTCAACTACCTGAACGGGGGTTCCAAAGAGGATGGAGCTAGGCTGTTCTCAGTGGTGGCAGATGGCAGAACGAGGAGTAATGGTCTCAAGTTGCAGTGGGGGAGGTCTAGATAGGATATTAGGAAAAACTATTTCACTAGTGAGGCACTGGAATGGGTTACCTAGGAGGTGGTGGAATCTCCACTGTCAAGGTTCCTCCCCCACTCTGAACTCTAGGGTACAGATGTGGGGACCTGCATGAAAACCTCCTAAGCTTACTTTCACCAGCTTAGGTTAAAACTTCCCCAAGGCACAAATTAATTTTAACCTTTGACCCTGGATTTCCACTGCCACCACCAAACTTTAACTGGGTTTACTGGGAAATGTAGTTTGGACACGTCTTTCCCCCCAAAATCCTCCAACCCTTGCACCCCACTTCCTGGGGAAGGTTTGGTAAAAATCCTCACCAATTTGCATAGGTGACCACAGACCCAAACCCTTGGATCTGAGAACAATGAAAAAGCATTCAGTTTTCTTACAAGAAGACTTTTAATAGAAGTAAAGGAATCACCTCTGTAAAATCAGGATGGTAGATACCTTACAGGGTAATTAGATTCAAAACATAGAGAATCCCTCTAGGCAAAACCTTAAGTTACAAAAAAGGTACACAGGCAGGAATAGTCATTCTATTCAGCATAGTTCTTTTCTCAGCCATTTAAAGAAATCATAATCTAACACATACCTAGCTAGATTACTTACTAAAAGTTCTAAGACTCCATTCCTGTTCTATCCCCGGCAAAAGCAGCATACAGACAGACACAGACCCTTTGTTTCTCTCCCTCCTCCCAGCTTTTGAAAGTATCTTGTCTCCTCATAGGTCATTTTGGTCAGGTGCCAGCGAGGTTACCTTTAGCTTCTTAATCCTTTACAGGTGAGAGGATTTTTCCTCTGGCCAGGAGGGATTTTAAAGGGGTTTACCCTTCCCTTTATATTTATGACATCCACTCTTAGATGTTTTTATGGCCGGACTTGACAAAGCCCTGGGTGGGATGATTTAGTTGGTGTTGGTCCTGCTTTGAGCAGGGGATTGGAATAGATCACCTCCTGAGGTATCTTCCAACCCTACTCTTCTATGATTCTGTGATTCTTCTATGATTTCTACTTTGCCCTGTGGGCTGTAGCAACCATGTTTTCTAAGGTTGTCTTCTAACCTTCTCCATGAGGAGTTGGGTTTGCTTGGGTAGTTGTAGAGGTTACCACCAATACTGCAGCTTCTATAGTCAATTCTGTATTGGCAGGCACTGATTATAAGTCCTTCGCTGAGTTGTGAATCCATCTCCCTGCACCATCTTCCAGAATGCTTGGATTGTTGTCCACTCCCCTGTGGGGACGTAAGCCCCTTAGTAAACAGTTACCATGTTTTCCATCTCAATGCCCATATTCATGCCCTCTTCAAACAGCTCTTCTCTCTCCTGGACTATTTTAGTCCTTTCAGTTCCTTAACTTGCTTACAGGAGGGGGCCCTTGACTTAGGAGGATTCCTGTAGTTAGGTGTTGATGTCATCCTGTTGCCTCACAATTGCCTCCTCATTCTGCCGCTGTTGCAGTTCTAGGCTTTGCACTGTGTTCTGGTCCCTTAGCAGCTTCATCTCCTGGGTCTTCAATGTCCAGATCTGGTCCTGGAGGGCTTGCAGAGCCACTTCATGCTGCTTCTGCTGGCTTTGCAGCTGGTCCCACACACCAGAGAGAGATGGTTTCGCTGTTGCGGTTTCATAGAATCATAGACTATCAAGGTTGGAAGGGACCTCAGGAGGTCATCTAGTCCAACCCCCTGCTCAAAGCAGGACCAATCCCCAATTTTTGCCCCAGATTCCTAAATGGCCCCCTCAAGGATTGAACTCACAACCCTGGGTTTAGCAGGCCAATGCTCAAACCACTGAGCTATCCCTCCCCCACACAAGTTTCTGATTGTGGTTTCAGCTTGTCATTTGTCCTTTGTTGAAGCTCATTGATTTTGGTCCTGCTATCATTGTAAAGAGCTTCCTTCTCCAACTGTAGCTGTTGATGCTTATGCTTCAGTTTATTGGTGAGTTTATTCAGCTCTGAAGCTGGGAGGTCTTGAGTTGCTTTGCCATCTCCAGACTCCCAAGTTGCTTCTTTAGCAGCCTCTTTCTCTTCTTTTTTCATCTCCCATTTTAGCTCAACCTCCAAGAGCAGTTGCTGGACCTGGTGGGGATGTTGCTATTTGCTTCCACTTCAGGTTCAGCTGCTACTTCAAATCCTTCAGTGAAGCGCTGCCTTTCTGCTCCAGTATGTGTTGTCCATCCACAGTGACTTTCACCTCCTGTAACTTTCTGATGTCTATTAAATTAATCATGTCTGGCTATGCTTTCCAGAGTGCTCTGTCAGGAACCGCAGGGCTCTATTTCAGCTCCTGGGAACTTGTCCTGTAGCCTAGTTCATTTTCCACCATTGCAGCTTGGTGGTCATCAGCCTGGCATATCTTGGACTGTGAGTCCAATGCATTGCTTCTTCTCTAGAGTCAGGTCTCCCTGACGTTGAGTACTGGTGCTGGCTGCCCTGTGACAGGAAGCACTCTGTATAACACAGGCCACAGAACTTCCCCAAAATAATTCCCAGAGTGTCTGTTTTAGAAAAACACCTAATCTTGATTTTAAAATGTTCAGTGTGAGAGAATCCACAACAACCATTGCTAAATTGTTCCAATGATTAATTATTCTCACCATTAAAAATGTATGCCTTATTGTCTAGCTTCAATTTCCAGCCATTGGATCGTATTATACCTTTATTTACTAGACAGAAGAACCCATTATTAAATATTTTTCCCCAAGTAGATACTTATAGACTGCAATCATGTCACCCTTTATTCTCTTTATTAAGCTAAATATTGAGCTCCTTCAGTCTGTCACTATAAAGCATGGTTTCTAATCCTTTAATCATTCTCGTGGCTCTTCCCTGAACCTTTCTCAACATCCTTCTTGAACTGTGGACGCCAAAACTGGACACAATATTCCAGCAGCTGATGTACCAGTGCCAAATACAAACCTCCCTACTCCTCCTCAAGATTCCCCTGTGTATGAATCCAAGGATGGCCACGGTGTTGCACTGGGAGCTCACGTTCAGCTGCTTATCCACCATGACCCTCAAATTTTTATCAGAGTGACTACTTCCCAGGATAGACTCCTTTATCATATCACTATTTTCTTTGTTTCTAGATGTATACATTTACATTTAGCCAAACTTACCTGTTCATGCAGAGAGATCAACAATCAGTAGATCCACCTGTACATTGTTCCAACTCTAGAATTGTGCCCTTTATATTGAGAAGAAAGAGGGCAATTAATGGCAATAGGGACTCTTGCTTCAAGGACATTCCAGAAGGGAATTCTCAGAAAAGATCTCTTGCAAGATAAACACAATGGAAGGCTCAAAGATTTTTTTTTAAATTGAGTTTGGAGAAGGAGGCTCTCCCTGAAGAACACCCATGCATACATCTCTTTTATTTGAAAAAAAAAATCCAAAATACATACTGTAGAAACGGACCTGTTTTCATAACTTCCCTCCCCTTTTCTTCTCCCCAAGCCACCATAACCGCCTCATAGCCAGTCAATAAAAGGCGGGAAAGGAAACTCATATACAAGCGTCTTTGTCCTATTCAGCTTCACAGACTTAATAAAACAACAGGTTTAATAAAACAACAAAATCTCTATGAGAATTGCCATTAGGCTGGCCTTCTGTAAGAATCATAGAATCATAGAATATCAGGGTTGGAAGGGACCCCTGAAGGTCATCTAGTCCAACCCCCTGCTCGAAGCAGGACCAATTCCCAGTTAAATCATCCCAGCCAGGGCTTTGTCAAGCCTGACCTTAAAAACCTCTAAGGAAGGAGATTCTACCACCTCCCTAGGTAACGCATTCCAGTGTTTCACCACCCTCTTAGTGAAAAAGTTTTTCCTAATATCCAATCTAAACCTCCCCCACTGCAACTTGAGACCATTACTCCTCGTTCTGTCATCTGCTACCATTGAGAACAGTCTAGAGCCATCCTCTTTGGAACCCCCTTTCAGGTAGTTGAAAGCAGCTATCAAATCCCCCCTCATTCTTCTCTTCTGCAGACTAAACAATCCCAGCTCCCTCAGCCTCTCCTCATAAGTCATGTGTTCTAGACCCCTAATCACTTTCGCTGCCCCTCGCTGGACTCTCTCCAATCCATCCACATCCCCCCTGCAGTGCGGGGCCCAAAACTGGACACAGTACTCCAGATGAGGCCTCACCAATGTCGAATAGAGGGGAACGATCACGTCCCTCGATCTGCTCGCTATGCCCCTACTTATACATCCCAAAATGCCATTGGCCTTCTTGGCAACAAGGGCACACTGCTGACTCATATCCAGCTTCTCGTCCACTGTCACCCCCTAGGTCCTTTTCCGCAGAACTTCTGCCTAGCCATTCGGTCCCTAGTCTGTAGCGGTGCATTGGATTCTTCCATCCTAAGTGCAGGACCCTGCACTTATCCTTATTGAACCTCATCAGATTTCTTTTGGCCCAATCCTCCAATTTGTGTAGGTCCTTCTGTATCCTATCCCTCCCCTCCAGCGTATCTACCACTCCTCCCAGTTTAGTATCATCTGCAAATTTGCTAAGAGTGCAATCCACACCATCCTCCAGATCATTTATGAAGATATTGAACAAAACCGGCCCCAGAAGAATCTATTAGTTTCCCATGGAACCAGGTTCTAAGAGGTTCTGAGACTTACCAACCAAATTTCAGTGGGATTACAGTTGTGTAATTTAGGATAGAATTAGACCATCAGTGTATAATTATTTTACATATCTATAATAAATTTACTGAATGACCATCTTTTTTATGGTTACAGGTTATGTAGAAGAGTGTGCCAAGAGTTCTCCTGTAGATTATTTCTGGTATAGAGAAACTTTAAATATTTCCACTTCCATTGATGATTCAGGCACCATACAGTGGTGGCTTTTACTGTGTTTAACATGTGCCTGGGGAGTACTGTATGTGTGCACAATCAGAGGCATTGAAACAACAGGAAAGGTACATTTTGTTTTATATGAGAGTGAGATATACAAATTCTATTGTGATTCCCTATTTAACAGGAGGACATGTGAAACTAGTCAAACTATAAAAGCTACATATTTCATAAGCAAAAGTAATACTATTGCCAATGTCAATTAAAAAAAATATATCTCAGCAATCCTTTTGAACAGGGAAGTAGGATGGATGGGGATTCAATTTATGTGTGGATCCAGCTCCCTCATCTCAACAAGCCTTTCTCTCATTCTGTACTTATTTACCTTTAAGATGTCTTTAATGAAGGATCCAAGATCCAATGTTCTTTCTGCTATGACCATTCTCAAATCATATGTGTATGTCCTTATTTGGGTTTGTGCTCATCCCTCAATACTTACTATCTAAATACCAAATCCAAGGTTTTAAAAAATGAGTACCTAAATTTAGGCTCCTAAGTGCACAGTTAAGCACTTAAATAAGTATCCTGATTTTTAAAAATGTTGAGCATTCAGCAGCTCCCAAATTTTTGTAATAGCCCCTAATTATCAACAGTAATAATCAGACATCAGGTTGTAGATTTTTTCCCCCATAGTTAGCGGCCATGACAGAATGACCTGATTTCAATGCTGAAGAGTTACAACCTGTCTTAAATTGAGCACTGACTCAAAATATATATATTAATAATTCAAAATATACGTGTACTGCATTTCTCAAACATAAGAGTTCCAACAGTATGTTAATCATGACAAATTTGACACTTTTTTTTCTGTTGTTTATCTGTTGTTTCACATTTCATTGTTTTCTCCTCTCATTTCCTTCTTTCTATGCTATTTTTCACGAAACAGTATTTATCTCATATTTTAAAATATTTATATGTTCCTCCTCCAGGCAGTGTATGTAACATCAACTCTTCCTTATGTTGTGCTTACCATTTTCCTGATCCGTGGCTTGACATTGAAAGGGTCAGTCAGTGGAATTGTATATCTCTTCACTCCCAATGTAAGTGATTGGATTCTTTTGTCTGTGAATGAGGCCATTAAGTAGATATCTGTATCATTAATGACAAGTAGAAAATAAACCCCTTCCATCAATATGTATTCTGACTATCCTTCAGGCATCCTAAAAGCCATTTCCTTAAGGCTTGAGTTGGATGGTAGAGCCCTTCTTTGCATTAGATGCAGTGGTTCCCAAACTTGATTCATGGCTTGTTCATGGTAAGCTGCTGGCGGGCTGTGAGAAGCTGGGGGGAGCGATAGCCCAGGGTTGTGAGTTCAATCCTTGAGAGGGCCATTTGGGATCTGGGGCAAGAATTGGGGATTGATCCTGCTTTGAGCAGGGGGTTGGACTAGATTACCTCCTGAGGTTCCTTCCAAGCCTGGTATTCTATGAGTTTACCTGAGTGTCTACAGGTATGGCTGCTCGCAACTCCCACTGGCAGCTCCCTTTCCCAGCCAAACAAAGCATCTTGTGGCCCACCACGGGCTTACCCTGAACAAGCCATGAACCAAGTTTTGGAACGACTTCATTAGAGGAACACATTAGGAAATTGTTAATAATTGCATGCTAGCCATTTGGGTCTTCTGTTGTAGTGGTGATTACGGTCTCAAACCTATCACCATATCAGACGGATCATTCCAGAACAATGTGAACTATTTTCTCACCTTCTACTACATTCTGCTTCTAGAACGCTTCCATACTCTACCAGTAGAAAGCACTTGGCCTGAGTTTCAAACATAAATGGTGGAATTAGGATGGGATTATAGTCCTATCTTGGAATTTTCTGTCCAGATATCTGTATTAAAATGGTTTATTTTCAGAGCAGTTTCTCACTAAAATAAGTGTTCAGCTGCCATAGGAAGCCCAGATATCAGGGTTTATCTACTGATCAATCAGTATTAAGTGGTACAACTTAAACACTTTTTGGAGGAAAGAGATAAGAAATCTACTGTCACCTACAGGGAGACAATTATTTGCATAATCTTGTCTTTGTATATATTTGTTTATTTAATTTTACTTATATTTAATTTTTTAACACACAGGAAACACAAAGAAAAGTAGTTTATAAAAGCACTCATTTTGTTTGCTGTCCATGTTTTAAGAGTGAGAATTAACTATGTACCATCTCTCCAATGATCTTGTTCCAGTCACTATTATGACTTTCTGATATTCAGTATAAGCTGTAATATTTATACATCATAAGATGTCATATTATACATTCATGAAGCCTTTTGTCTGATACTTCAGGTTACCGAATTGGCTAACCCAGTCACATGGCTGGATGCTGGAGCCCAGGTATTCTACTCTTTCTCCCTTGCCTTCGGAGGCCTCATCTCCTTCTCTAGTTACAATTCCATTCAGTAAGTAGCAAGCACAAAAAGTACAATTTGATATCAGTATTTCATTACTTGAGATAAAGTGTTGCAGTTAGATTCTGCCCTTTAATTGCATAATTATTTAGGGCTGGATGATTCTCAGCTCCAACAGACCCAGCACATCTTCTTTGGAGGGATAAAAGAGTACAACTTCAATCCTCTTTTCTCTTCATCCTTTGGAAGCCCTTGTTCTTTTCTCGTATCCTAGCAGAGCACACCAATGCACTATAATACTAATGAATTCAGCATAAACCTGTATGATGTGAGTCACTACATACTGAATGTTTCCTCCCCCTTTCCCTCCCTCACCCTTCAGAGCAAAGCTGTAAAGCAGGGGAGGAAATGGCAAAATAGGCCAGTCGGTGGAAACTTGGTTTGTTCAGAACGCACCATGCCATGGGGTCCAGAAGCAGTGCACAGTCACAAGGCTCTTGCATAGATAGCCAGAGCCTCTGTAGGGCTCAACAACTCTGTAAATGTAAGGAGAAGAATCCAAGTCAAGTCTGCAGCTGGGTAATCCCTGCTCCCTAAATAGGACAATTCTAAAGAAATTCCATCTTTGGGCAGTTCATGGCAATTCATATACTATACCCGAGTTTTCTCCACACATAGCGGACAATAACAATGAGGAGTCCGGTGGCACCTTAAAGACTAACAGATTTCTGTGGGCATAAGCTATCATGGGTAAAAAACCCACTTCCTCAGATGCATGGAGTGAAAATTGCAGATACAGGCAAAAATATATGTTGGCACATGAAGAGAAGGGAGTTACCTTACAAGTGGAGAACCACTGTTGAAGGCCATTCAGTCAGGGTGAATGTGGTTCACTCCCAATAATTGATGAGGAGGAGTCAATACCAAGAGAAGGAAAATTGCTTTTGTAGTGAGCCAGCCACTCCCAGTCCCTATTCAAGCCCAAATTAATGGCAAATGAATTGTAGCTCTGCAGTTTCTCTTTGAAGTCTGTTTTTGAAGTTTTGTGGTTGAAAAATGGCTACTTTTAAATCTGTTATTGAATGTCCAGGGAGATTGAAGTGTTCTCCTACTGGCTTTTGTATGTTATCATTCCTGATGTCTGATTTGTGTCCATTTATCCTTGTCAAGGTTCCTCCCCCACTCTGAACTCTAGGGTACAGATGTGGGGACCTGCATGAAAAACCTCCTAAGCTTATCTTTACCAGCTTAGGTCAAAAACTTCCCCAAGGTACAAAATATTCCCCCCGTTGTCCTTGGACTGGCCGCTACCACCACCAAACTAATACTGGTTACTGGGGAAGAGCTGTTTGGACACGTCCTTCCCCCCAAAATACTTCCCAAAACCTTGCACCCCACTTCCTGGACAAGGTTTGGTAAAAAGCCTCACCAATTTGCCTAGGTGACTACAGACCCAGACCCTTGGATCTTAAGAACAATGAACAATCCTCCCAACACTTGCACCCCCCCTTTCCTGGGAAATGTTGGATAAAAAGCCTCACCAATTTGCATAGGTGACCACAGACCCAAACCCTTGGATCTGAGAACAATGAAAAAGCATTCAGTTTTTTACAAGAAGACTTTTAATAAAAATAGAAGTAAATAGAAATAAAGAAATCCCCCCTGTAAAATCAGGATGGTAGATATCTTACAGGGTAATTAGATTCAAAACATAGAGAACCACTCTAGGCAAAACCTTAAGTTACAAAAAAGATACACAGACAGAAATAGTTATTCTATTCAGCACAATTCTTTTCTCAGCCATTTAAAGAAATCATAATCTAACCCATACCTAGCTAGATTACTAAAATCTAACCCATACCTAGCTAGATTACTAACCCATACCTAGCTAGATTACTAAAAGTTCTAAGACTCCATTCCTGGTCTATCCCTGGCAAAGACCAGCATACAGACAGACACAGACCCTTTGTTTCTCTCCCTCCTCCCAGCTTTTGAAAGTATCTTGTCTCCTCATTGGTCATTTTGGTCAGGTGCCAGCAAGGTTACCTTTAGCTTCTTAACCCTTTACAGGTGAGAGGAGCTTTCCCCTGGCCAGGAGGGATTTCAAAGGGGTTTACCCTTCCCTTTATATTTATGACAATCCTTTTAAGCAGAGACTGTCCAGGTTGGCCAAATGTACATGGCAGAGGGGCATTGTTGGCACATGAAGGCATATATCACACTAGTAGCTGTTCAGGTGAATGAGCCCCGATGGTGTGTCTGGGCCCTATGATGGTGTCACTAGAGTAGATATGGGGACAGAGAAGGCAATGGGATTTGTTACAGGGATTGGTTCCTGGGTTAGTGTTTCTGTGGTGTGGTGTGTAGTTGCTGGTGAGTTTTTGCTTCAGTTTGGGGGGCTGTCTGTAACTGAGGATTGGCTTGCCTCCCAAGGCCTGTGAGAGTGGGGGATCGTTTTCCACAATAGGCTGTAGATCATTAATGATGCATTGGAGAGGTTTTAGCCGGGGGCTGTACGTGATGGCCAGTGGTGTATTTTCCTTGTTGGGCCTGTCCTGTAGTAAGTAACTACAATATCCACCTGGGGAAGTGAGGAAACAGATTGACAGAGTGAGATGGGTACCCAGAAGTCACTTACTACAGGACAGGCCCAACAAAGAAAATAACAGAACCCCACTGGCCATCATGTACAGCCTTCCGCTAAAACCTCTCCAGCACATCATCAACGATCTACACCTCCTCATCAATTATTGGGAGTGGACCACATCCATGTTGACTGAATTGGCCTTCAGCACTGGTTCTCCACTTGTAAGGTAACTTCCTTCTCTTCATGTGCCTATATATATTTATGCCTGTATCTTCAATTTTCACACCACGCAACTGAAGAAGTGGGTTTTCTACCCACAAAAGCTTATGGCCAAATAAATCTGTTAGTCTTTAAGGTGCCGCTGGACTCCCTGTTGTTTTTGTGGATAAAGACTAACACGGCTACCCCTCTGATACATAGTTGACAATGTAGTCCTTTGATTTTTCAGTGTCCAGATAATGCATTTCTTCCTTCACTTTATTGAAGCAAAACTCCCTTTAAGTTCTTTAATGAGCTTTTTGTCTGAATCGACAAACTAAAGATTGCAGGATTTGGTCTCAAGAAATACATTACATACACTGAGAGATAAAATATATTATCAAGTCAATAGAAATTATGACAAATGGATGGAGTTGGGGGTTGAGTTATACTAACCAGAAAGTTACAGGCACTCTGTAACTAAATATCAGTTGTGCCCATTTGCTATTGGATTCTCATTATACAAAATGTTATGGGTTTAATACAGGGGTAACTGATGAAATTTACAAAAAAGAAAAGGAGTACTAGTGGCACCTTAGAGACTAACCAATTTATTTGAGCATAAGCTTTCGTGAGCTACAGCTCTGAAACCTGATGAAATTTAGTGGCAGGTGAGACATAGAAGTTTACACTAGATAACTTAATAGTCCTTTCTGGCCTTAAACTCTATGAATGTATATAATGTGTGTCACGGTTTCAGGGTACTGCATCTGTATCCACTCCTCTCCATGGTCCACACCAGGAGTGCCTAGTCAGGTTCTCAGGTCTCTAGCAGTCACCTGTCTCTAGGCAGGGATCCTCGTCCCACTCTCTTCTGATCAGAAAGTTTTAAGGTGGCTCAGCTCCCTGTGATATCCTCAGTAAGCCAGCCTTCCTAACAACCAGGGCCTGTACGTTGCTTTCTCTCCAAGGGCTATGAACTGTGTACTGCCAGCAGTTACAGGTTACTTCACAGCTTTTTCTCAGCAAGAACATTTATTCTTGAAGTAAAATCATACAGAGAAAACATAACAATAAACAGATTTAAGCACACTAAATTTATCAGGTGTTTGTTTGCTGGATGAGAAAGAAGTCCCTGAGTCAGTTTAAACCCAGCCTTTTTATATAAAAAATCCCTTTCTTTGTCTCTTGGTCTCTGTGAAACCCAGTATGACCCAGAATATGCAAACCTCTCAGGGGGTGATACCTCTCTGGAAGTGTTTACAAAGTGATTCACTTTAATCACTCCCCACTACTTTGGTTCATGGAGTAGCTGTGATAACCCTCTTCCTTGGAGTTTCACATAATCTATGGCCCACGGTGATATATAAACTTAATACAATATGGTCCCCAAAGATATTGCATGAGGTTGCAATATCTGTTACAGTGTATGTGATGCATCGTGACTTATTTGAGCACACTATTCCGGATGTGAATGCACAGAATTTCTCATTGTTTCATGATCGTTGTGAGTATCTCTTATCCGAGGTGAAGTTTTCAAATAGAGGTGAAATACACCTCAAAAATGTAGGTGTGCTCTTTGTGCCAGAGATAGCTTTCATTTACACACACAGATAACTGGCATTTGGGGCCCTCAGGGCCTCTAGCTGCAGAGTCCCCATGATTTTGGGGGATAGATACAAGTCAAGGATAATTTTTTTAAAAAAAGTTTCTAGCCTTTTTTTATTGTATAGATAACCTTAAAACAAATATAAGCTATGCAAGAGTTCATGATTTGTAAGGGGTAAAATATAAACTGGTCACTAGGGCTGACACTCTGTCACAGTGATTAGGAAAAGTCACATTATTCATATCCTTTCCCCTTCCCCCAACAAAACCATCTTGCAAGCATGCGAATGAGAGCAATACTCTTACATTCTATATTCTTACATTCACATAACACAAGAACTAGGAGTCACTAAATTAAATTAATGGGCAACAGGTTTAAAACAAACAAGAGGAAGTATTTCTTCACACAATGCACAGACAACCTGTGGAACTCTTTGCCAGAGGATGTTATGAAGGCCAAGACTACAACAGGGTTCAAAAAAGAACTAAATAAGTTCATGGGGGATAAGTCCATTGATGGCTGTTAGCCAGGATGGTGTCCCTAACTTCTGTTTGTCAGAAGCTGGGAACAGGTGACAAGATGGATCACTTGATGATTATCTGTTTTGTTCTTTCCCTTTGGGGCAACTGGCTTTGGCCGCTATCAGAAGACAAGATACTGGTCTAGGTCGACTTTTGGTCTGACCCAGTATGGCCGTTCTTATGTTCTTATTCTAATTTATCCTCTGACACATTGATAATTTAGCTTAATTACACATTTCTTCAAGTATAACCTTTGCACATGATTGATTAATTTTAACTGTATTGAAAGTTTGATGTAGCTGTGTTGTTCCTTCAATCTAATTAAAGACAAAAATGACTGAGCAATGTTAAAGTTCTTGAGGATACAGTTTTTAATTAAGTTTATCTCAACCTAGTTAACAGATTTGTTTCTAAACTCTCAGAAAACTTTTTATATACATATAAATTAGTGTCCTGGTCCTGTGATAATCCCCAATAATCAATTTTTAATATTATATATATATTGGGAAAATTCACTGATGTTTCTGTCTTTTGATTTACAGCAACAACTGTGAGAAAGATGCTGTGATTATCTCTGTAATCAATGGTTTCACATCCATTTATGCAGCAACTGTCATATACTCTATCATTGGGTTCAGGGCAACAGAGAGATATGATGACTGTTTCAACAGGTAAATTGTAATAAAACCTAATTACACAGACTTTTGTTTAGCATGAGTGGAAGCAGCCTGCCTTTCCACACCATTAGTTCAGTTAGAATTATTCTGTTATTCATGTGAATAGCACTTGCTTGCACAAGGAGCCCTATGGACCAGTTACAGGATCTGGTCCCATATTGTTGACTGTAACTTAAACAAAAATCATGATCATGTCCAAGATCAATAACTTTTGATCATCTGATTTTGTAAGATGTGTTTATTTCATTGTAAAGGAAAAGTAAATAAACCAAAATGATGGTACCATAATGCATGGCAGTTGTTTGACCAGTCCTCCTTTTCCACCTATAGCCACCCTAACCTTTGAAAGTTCTGAACAGTGATGTTTTAGAGAGTTAAAACCATCCAGTCATTGATATTCCATTTTGTGAGATAATTTTGTCAATATAGTTCTTTCAGAAATAGCTATTAAGGAGGCAATTTCCATTGGCACAGAGGCAGATCAAATTGGCAAAATACCCACCATGAATACTGAAATAACTATAGTTTTACATGTAATGAGACAATTTACCATTAGCATAATCAGGCATAAACCACTGAATTCAGGACTGGTCAAATATTTCAGTGAAAATATTTTTGCAGAAAATTGGGTTATCCACCAAACCATTTTTTTGTGTGTGTATGTGAAAAGGAATTGTTTTCCACTGAATTTTCATTCCTGAAAACCAAAAATAAGTTAGCCAGAATCCAAACTATTTCATAGAATATCAGGGTTTCCCCAGGTCCTTAAGTGGCTCCCTCAAAGACTGAACTCACAACCCTAGGTTTAGCAGGCCAATGCTCAAACCACTGAGCTCTCTCTACCCCCTACTGATTCAGTTATCCTGCTATGGTTTGTCATGAGAGTTGTAGTTTGGTTTCCTCAGGTCCCCATTCTCCTGTATAAACTAGGCTCTTCAGCTGGACTATATCTCCCATGATGCACCAAAACTGGGGACTCCCATGATGCAGCCATTTCCCCTCACTGTGAGGTGAGACCATGCTGCATCACAGGAGATATAATCCATCCATAGAACCCAGGCTATAAAGGTGAATGGTAGCATGAGAAACCATAACTTCAAATCTCACGAGGCCCTGGCATAATTTCTGAATTGTAGAATTTCAGTTTTTGATTTTTTGAAAGAAAATTTGAACTTTTCCATGGAAGATTTAGACAAAAATTAATTAAAGCTCACACCAGCAATGAATATGTCTCAACTATTTTGCGGAACCAGTTCCGCTGATATCTATTTATGAATATAATTTCTTTAATTGTAAAAGCTAATATAATTTTGAATATATTTGTATTCACTATTACCAATAAATATTGTAAAAAGAGTAATTAAAATCCTTATTTGACCCAAAATGTCTGCATAATAAATATAGGAATGGCTGGTATACCCTATTATACACTTATACATGACTCAGGTGGGAACAGGTGAGTAATTTTACTTTGGTTTATTTGAACAGGATTTAGATAATTTTTCTTTATCATAATTTAGGGGCAGATTTTCAGCACCAGGTCTCCAGATGTCTGTGTGCAGATTTGAATATGCACATACCTATATGAATACTTTGTGGGAGCAAACAATTGTGTATGCGCTTTGGGGCACATCCTCAAAAATAAACAGCTCAAAGTGCAGAGCTATGCATCTACCCTCCTCAGATATGTGGATTGGATCTGTAGAATGAGAAACCTATACAATCCATATGGGCTGGATTTACCACTTTTTGTGGAATTGTTAATGTGGTGGGGCCATCCCAGTTTGCTAAGCTATCCTCAAATTCAAATTTAGTACATGGCTTGTGGTGGGAGAATCTATTTGATTCTCACTAGGCCCAAAACTCTTGGTTCACTTGCATAACCTTTGGGAAGCTGAGAATCAACTAAGAAATAAATACCACTGTCAGATACGTACCAGATTTTATCAATTAGTAAAAAAAGGACTATTAATGTACTCCTATGAGAAGTCACACATATGAAAAGGATCTGGGGGTTATAGTGGATCACAGATTGAATGAGAATCAATAGTGTGATGCAATTGTGAAGTATCATTTTGAAGTATATTAACAGGAATGTTGTGTGTAAGACATTGGAGGTAATTGTCTCACTCTACTTAATACTGGTGAGGCCTCAGCTGGACCACTGTATACAGTTCTGGGCACCACAGTTTAGGAAAGATGTGGACAAATTGGAGGAGAGCAACAAAAATGATAAAGGTTTAGAAAACCTGACGTATGAGGAAAGGTTAAAAAAAACTGGGCATATTTAGGCTTGAGAAAAGAAGACTGAGAGGATACCTGAAAACAGTCTTCAACACGTTAAGGGACCTTACAAAGAGGATGGTGATCAATATGTCTGTTCACATGATCATCGTGCTGGTCAGGGCTTCTTCACTGAATCTGGGTTGCGTCTTCCAGCCTGACTGCAGCTGTGCACCTGACAGCTTCCTAGGTTGGTTTCCTACCCCTGGTTTCAGGCTGACCTGACAGTGATGTCCTTGAAGCACTGTGAGCTGGAAATTTTATTTAGTTATTTGCAATGATCAGGATGTAGGATGACTCACTTTGGCTTGATTCCACCTTCAAGTGGTTTTAATGCTAACAACTGTAAACATGAGTTGATCTCTGTTGGGTTAAAGAAGGTCCTTTTCCCTGGTATTGGTTTCCTCTTATAGATACAGATCTTACAGTCCTCATACCACTCCTGCACATTCTTGGGTCAGGTCCACACAGCAAAACCACCTGCGGACAGCCATCACAGTCTTTTTAGCTTTTAAGTGGCCGGAAAGATTGTGGCAGGCTTGGAGAACCATCTCAGCCCTTGGTGGACGCAGTACAGTCTGGGCAATTTCTTCTTTTGTCCTGGGATCCCAAGTGCTGTATACCAGTCTTCCCCTCAGCTCCTATAAATCGATCCACTGCCTCAGCTTCCAGCTGTTGGGTGGCTTCCAGGATAGCTTTTTGCACTCAGTGCCAGAGAGCACTGTTATGCTGAAAGATTTCTAGCACTTTCATCATCTCTAAATCATGGAGTTGGAAGGGACCTCGGGAGGTCATCTAGTCCAACCCCATGCTCAAAGCAAGACCAATCCCCATTTTTGCCCCAGATCCCTAAATGGCCCCCTCAAGAACTGAACTCACAACCCTGGGTTTAGCAGGCCAATGCTCAAACCACTGAACTATCCCTCCCCAAATCTTTATACTTTGCAGCATTTCTGACTCAAATATTATTTGAAGCCTAAATAGAGCAGCTGTATTTGCATGAAGGTATAGATAGGCAGCCTTGAGGTCCAGCATTCCTCTAGTGTTCTCAGATTGGCAGAGTTGATGTATGCCATGAGGTTATCTGTATATAAAGTGATGGGAACAGCTGCCTAGTAGCCCTTCTTAGTTATGGCTTTGTCCAGGGGCAGGAATTCTAGCTTGGAAGAGCTGTAGCTTTTGTCATTCTGCTCTGATACATTCATTCCTCAGCTGGCATATGCAATTGCCATCTCCTGTATATCCTGGTCCTGGGAGAGGCCAGTGCCCAGTCCTTTGTTACTGGTATCTGTATAAAGTTTGAAAATATGGATGTGTTCCAGGTAGACTAATACTGGTGTTCCTACCAGGGCAAACTTCAAGCACTCAAAGGCCTCCTTACATTCCTCAGTCCAATCCATGGGACTCCTATTGGCAACCCTGCCCTTTAATCCTCATAATGGGGCATGAAGGGATGCACCCAGCTTTGGCAAAGTCGTTTATGAAAGTCTTTTGTAGTATCTAACAAACTCTAGGCATGTATAAAAAATGGTTGTCCACACCATTAATAACTCAGATCTTTTCTGAATCAGAGAAGATCCTAGCTGCTGTCTCACTATGGTTGAGGTATGCCACTTTCTCAACAGTGGTACTTCGAAGATATAATCGTCAGCCCATATTGAGTTAATTTAGTAAATGCAACATCTAGATATTTCATGTAACTTTCATAAACCTTTGACTACACAATGATGTCATCCAGGTACAAAAGGACAATCTGGAAATACTTGTTTCCTAGGCAATGCTCTACCAGTCACTGAAACATTTCCATCTCATTGCAAAGCCTGAATGGCATGTATGAAAATTCACAAAATGTCATGGGTGTGATAAATGCTATCTTCTGCTGGTCCTCTAGGGCCATCTGTTCTGCCAACATCTGCTAGCTATATCATGAGGGAGGCAGAATGAAGAGCAGCTTCGCTGAGGAAGGGGATGTGCATCTTTATGTGTAAATTGGTTGAGTTTCCAATAGTCCACACACAATTGGATTTTCCCATGCTTTCATGACCAGGATGATGGGGGTTGCCCAAGTGCTGTAACTTTCTCTGATGATGTCTGTGTCCTTCAGTTCATTAAAAATCTCATTCATTGGTTCGTACAAAGCTAGCAGAATTTTTTCCATAATGTCTCCTGAACTGAGGCATGGAATACAATGGATGATTCAGTGCTGGATGTGGGTTGCATACACCATGTTTCCTGGATGAGTTTCCTAGCCCTGGGTTCAGGCTGCATTTAGTGAGGCCTGCCCCTCCCAGTAGCAGCATGTGCTCTCTTTTTGACTTATGAGGGCTTTTCTTTGCACTCTGTCAGCCAGTTCACCCCAGAACCAGTCAGGTGGCCTATGGCCAATCCCCTGTATCCAGATGGGCAGAGCTGCTCTGGAACAGCATTCCCCTTCTCCAGTGAAAGAAGAGCTGGTAGCAGGAGGCCAGGAGTGGAATTTCTTCCCTGCCCTCTAGCCAGCTAGGGCTCTGAGAGCAGAGGGGCCAGCTGTCCTCTCTGCCCATCCCCCCTACTCAGTCACTGGGGGTTAGGCTGGCATTGTCATAGTGACACATAGTAGGGGCCCCCACATTAGAATTTGTACCTGCAAAACTCAGTGGACTTCCTGGCACTCAGTCCTGTACACAGACAACTAGACAAATACAACACCTTTCTTTATTGTGTCTTCTTTATGACTATGAGACATGGAATTAATGATAATGTATTTGATGATGAAGGTGAAATCTTAGTTTGCTTATATACAAACATTAATTTCCAATTATTTATATTTTACTTTTACAGAAATATTCTTACCCTGACAAATGCTTTCGATTTGCCAGAAGGTAATGTAACCCAGGAAAACTTTGAACAGATGCAGAAGTGGTGTAACATGACTGATACAATGACTTTTGTAGGCCTTAAGTTTGAGACCTGTAACCTCGAAAGTTTCTTAACTGATGTAAGTTGACACTACTACAGAGTGAGCTGGTAACAGCCCTTATATTTAAGTTTCTTAACGCTTTCCATTATAAAGGAAATGCAATGGATGAACCATTATAAAGGAACCTGTTGCAACCTTTTCTATGAGATGCTTTCAGATCTACTCCATTTACAGCATGCTTTTGATATTTGGTAGAAGGAATGCCTCTGGACTAGGGAAGTGCTTTTTCTTTGGCGCATGAAAATCCATTCAGCTTTTGCTGAGCTATAAACTGTTAAACATTGACATTTCCCTCCTCTCACTTTCATTCCTCAAGAAATTTTTGGCAGCCACCCAGAATAATAAAAAAACCCACAAATATTCTAAGCTCAGGCTCAGTGTACTGTTAAAGTGGTGGGAGACAACACTACTCTGGAAAAGCCTAGGAGCTGCCAGAGCACCTATAGTGGGAGAAAAGAAAGAAAGGCTGGTTTCCCAGCCTGGACCCAAAACATGGCCCATGTCTCCCTCTGAGGCACAATGTGGGGCAGGATTTCCCTCAGCTCCCAAGGTGAGGAGAAAGAATTGGGCCAAGTTCCCCACTCCAACCAATCCCAGCCAACCCTGGACCCATCCAGCCCCACTCTGGGACAACAACCATACCTGCTGCCAGCTAACCCTGAAGTTCAGTTACCTGCAGCTAGTGCTGCCATGCTAAAGGGTTAGGTTTCAAACCCTGCTGATGGTTGGTTGGTGGGAAGGGTTTGTTACAGTTGTATATAACAGAATTTTATTTTTACCTTTATCTTTTAGAAAAGTTAGGAAAATACATATGAAAAAACCCTACATTGAGGTAACTATTTAGGTTGTGAAGACAAGCAATCAAAAGTTAGGGATTGTCAGATTTACAGTTTCCTGTTACAATTTAGACCCTTTGTTTATATGAATTAGGATACTGTCTTTAATTACATGATCACATACTATATTTTCCACAGGATTTTCAAATACTATATTTTCCTTATTCAGTGCACAGGATGGATGCACAAATTGGGGAAATAAAGATTGCTCTGGCATTTGTAAATCTGGTATTTTCAAGCTTTTGAATGCTTGACTTTGCAAACTAAATAGCATTTAACTTATATTAAAAACTGTGGATATTTTTAAAAGTTTGTATTTGGGTTTATTGCCCATGAAATAGGAGTGGTTTCAGAGCATAACTCAAACTGTCTTACTGAATTGCAATGTGTAAACTGCACTTCTAGTTATAGTGATGCTCTGTTTAGGATTGATGTTATTCTGTGAAAAACTGACTCCATCTAAATTGGCTCATTGGGCTTCTTATAATCTGATACAATGCCTCCATCTGCACAGTCCTTTTCGACCGGAACTCCCAGTGGTTTCAATGAGCATTCTATTCATGGCACAATTGTGGGAGATAAGGAGAAAACTATAGGGAAAAATTGGTTACATGGTTTGATTTTATTTTGTTATTGTCCATTCCAGAAAAGTTATCTCAGTAATCTACTTTATACATGTAACAGTAAACATAATGCAGCATTAGGGTTGATTTATGAAAATAAATAGAAATGTATAACTATAGTACAGTATAATGCATTACCATCTATGGTATACATGGAAGAATTTTTAAATGCTAAATAGTGTCAGTGCTCCTATGTTTTGAGTCTGCTGTTATTTCTCTACAGGGAGTTGAAGGAACTGGCTTGGCTTTTATAGTCTTCACTGAAGCTATCACCAAAATGCCTGTCTCACCTTTGTGGTCCATTCTCTTCTTTATCATGCTGTTCTGCTTAGGCTTGTCATCTATGTTTGGAAACATGGAAGGTGTTCTTGTACCTTTGCAAGATCTTAATGTCATACCCAAAAAATGGCCTAAGGAACTTGTTACAGGTAGGTATTGTATGGTTCTTCAGTATCTCTCATCTTTAAAGAAATTTGGAATTGTCTTGTCTTAAAATTAGTTAGAAGTGAACAGTCTCACATTTCTTATTAGTTTTTATGCTTTAGTCTATGTCTAAAATATTTGACTTTGTTCTTTATTTACAGGTTTGATTTGTGCCGGGTCTTATTTGCTTGCTTTTATTTTTGTGCTGAATTCTGGTAACTACTGGCTGGCACTATTTGACAGTTTTGCTGGATCAATTCCCTTGCTGATAATTGCTTTTTGTGAGATGTTTTCAGTCGTCTACATTTATGGGATAGACAGGTATGAAATAAACATAGACTTAAGTATTGTAGAAACTATGCAGGACTGAATGAAGACCATAGCTGCCATCTTACTATACCCCAGTGCATGTCTGCTCTCTAATGGAATTCACAGGAATGACACAAACATAATTTAGCCTTTGTCTTACAATTTAAAAAAAAAAACTCTCTCAATGAACAGAGAAAAATATCTGTTAAGATTTAGTGTTCTTGATTTGTACTGTAGATTAAAGCTATGCAGCTTTTCTGCCAACAGGTAATAGTAAACCATAAATGATACCTGACTACACACCTAAAACAAAACTAAATTATTTTCAGAAGGGTTGCAAGAGAATAATATACTTAGCAAGTGTTCAAGAGTAGAGTATTCTGCATATGAATTCCTAGTTTTTTAAAATGAGTATTAGACAGTGTAATGCAAATATGCAATAATTAGTTCATATGAATCTTAAGTGTGGTGCCTACAGTTATGCTAAATTGTCATTGGAAATATACCTGTATTTTAAAGTATTGATTCATTGTAAATACACTTAAACATCTTTACTTCTTAACTTTCTGATTTAGTTAATTCTTTCTGGTAATAACGATGAGATGATAGCAGCGATTGAGGTGTCAGAAGATGATGGTCCTGGAGCAAATTGATAATTTATAAAGCAGTAAGTCACCAGGCCTAGCTACATATTCAAGACTTCTTCTTTGAGTAGTGTCCCTATGGGTGCTTCACTGTGGGTGTATCTATGCCCCAAGCCTCTAATCAGAGATTTTAGGTAGCAGTGTCTGTTCGGCCCGCACATGCGCTCTCATTGTTTGCCTTGACACTATTGAGTGCTGTGCATGTGAATCGCCCCCAGTTCCTTCTCAACTACCTTTGGCCTCAAATGGAGCGAGAAGTTATCTCTTCCTTCTCTGCATCATTAGTTTAAGTAGTAGTTATTTTTAGTCTTTTTGTTGTCTTTAATAGTTAGAGTTTCTGTTTACCCTGTTGGGATTTTTAAAAAAAGAACTTTTTTTAAGGTCGTCTCCCCCCCCCCCTTGCTGGAGGGATCACCCTCATAGTGGCATATAGTAGTCTAGACTTTCTGTTTTTCTCAGTTAGAAAAAAAAAACAAAAAAGAAAAAATATGAATTTATTAATTATGGAAAACTCCATGCGTTTATTGAACGTCTACCAGAGATGCAAAAAGAAGAGTTTCAGGCCATTTTCAAAGAGGTCCAGTTAGTAGCCAGAACTGCACTACAGATGGCATTGGACGCAGCAGATACAACAGCCCACTCAGTCTCCACAGCAGGGGTAATGAGATGGGCATCTTGATTACAGCTTTCCAGGTTGCCCCAAAAAGTACAGCCAATGGTTGAGGATCTCCCGTTCAAAGGCCCCAAGCTCTTCGCTTATAAGACTGACACCTCTCTTCATACTCTGAAGGATTCCCAGGCCACGTTATGATCTCTGGGAATCTATACTGCTGGACAAAAGAGAAAATATGGCTCTCAATCACAGCACAGTTCACGACCACCTCAGTACCTATCATCACAGCACTCTTACGAGCCACAATGTAAAAGATCCAGGATACAAAAATGGAAGCAATTAGCCCCCTAGTCTGTGACCTCACAACCCTCCTTCCCTAAGCACTTTTGACAGGTTTGTCACGGTCTCAAACAGCTGTTCCTTGCAAAATCAACTGCCATCTATGCACTTGTCATGGCCCTTCGGAAGTCACCTGACCATCTTTCTCAAAAGTTGGCAAAATATCACCTCCGACAGATGGGTCTTGAAAATTATTTTGAAGGGTTATGCCATTCAATTCACACCCCTCCCTCATAGCCACCCTCCTTCCCTGTCCCTTTTTAGGGACTCTTCTCATGAGAACTTACTTTGCCAGAAAAGAGATAATCTGTTATGCTTAGGGGGCAGAGAATCAGTTCTGATGCAACTCAGAGGCAAGGGGTTTTACTCCTGTTATTTCCTGATCCCCAAGACGAAGTGAGGTTGGAGGCCCATTCTAGATCTAAGGGCATTAAACAGATATGTGAAGGCGCAGAAGTTCAAGATGGTCATGCTAGTAGCAATTATTTCAGCTCTAGAGCAAGGAGATTGTTTTTTAGCCTTGGACCTGTAAGATGCCTACTTCCACATCTCAATACAAACTGTCGCACAGGAAGTTCCTACAGTTCACCTTTGGCCAGAACCATTATTAATACAGGGTGCTCCCATTCGGCTTCTCAGCTGCACCCAGGGTATTCTCCAAGGTTCTGTCCATCATAGCAGCACACTTGTGAACATACCTTGATGACTGCCTCCTCAGGACTCCCTCATTTAAAGAGGCCACACAAGCCACTCAGACGACCATGTGCACATTTTTACAACTGGGCCCACAGCTCAACACCCAGAAATCAGCACTCACCCAAGTACAGCAACTGGAGTTTATTGGTGCTGAATTTGACACAGTATAAGTGAGGGCATTCCTCCTGCTATACAGGTTCACCACCCTCACAAGTCTCATTGAGATAGTCCAGGCTAGTCCACAAACATCAGCCAGGAATTGTCTACAGATGCTTGGTCATATGGCAGCATGCACTTTCGTCACGCCACATGCTCGGTTGTTCATGAGGTGTCTACAGATGTGGCTCAGATCCTTCTATTCCCCAAACAAGGACAAACTAAGCAAACCCCTATAACTGCCCTACATTGTAAAGCTCTCCCTGGACTAGTAGAAAGACCCATCCAATGTCCGAACAGGTGTCCCGTTCGTACAACCATCACCAACTCTGATGAAGGATGCCTCCCTAATAGGCTGGGAGCATTAAGAGCTACCAGGAACGCCTGTGCACACTTTCTCTCACAAAGATCATGACGGACAATATGTTTTACATAAATCGTCAGGGAGGCTTCAGATCTCACTCCCTCTGTACAGAAGCACTCAAACTTTGGAATTGGTGCAACCATCACAACATGCTCATCTAAGCCATCTACTTACCAGAGATACAGAACATGACAGCCAACAGTCTCAGTCAGAACTTTTCACAAAACCACAAATGGGAACTGAACTCAGAGGTGTTTCACGACATATTTGCCTTTTGGGGAACCCTGACTATAGAGCTCTTCACTACTTACTGGAACAAGAAATGTCCTCACTATTGCTCCAAGAGAGGCCTGTGGAAACAGTCTCTGGGAGATGCTCTCATTCTCTCATGGGTCAGGGACCTTTTATACTCCTTTCCCCCATTTCCTTTACTATCCAAGATCCTGTTGACAATACAATGACAAGGGTTATTTTGATTGCCCCCTCCTGGCCAAGGTAAGGTTGGTTCCCTTACCTGGCACAGATGGCAGTATGTCCTCTGGTCTGTCTTTGGCCCATTCTCAAAATTACTTTCTTAAAACTACAGACTCATCCTTTACCCCAACTTGTGGATCAGCTCAGCTCCCAGACTGCTGCGCTGGGCATCACAAAATGGGGAAGAGATGGCCAGCCCTCTGTGGAGATAGAGGTGGTTAGGGACAATTTAGAAAAGCTGGACGTGCACAAGTCCATGGGGCCGGACGAGTTGCATCCGAGAGTGCTGAAGGAATTGGCGGCTGTGATTGCAGAGCCATTGGCCATTATCTTTGAAAACTCGTGGCGAACCGGGGAAGTCCCGGATGACTGGAAAAAGGCTAATGTAGTGCCAATCTTTAAAAAAGGGAAGAAGGAGGATCCTGGGAACTACAGGCCAGTCAGCCTCACCTCAGTCCCTGGAAAAATCATGGAACAGGTCCTCAAAGAATCAATCTTGAAGTACTTGCATGAGAGGAAAGTGATCAGGAACAGCCAGCATGGATTCACCAAGGGAAGGTCATGCCTGACTAATCTAATCGCCTTTTATCATGAGATTACTGGTTCTGTGGATGAAGGGAAAGCAGTGGATGTATTGTTTCTTGACTTTAGCAAAGCTTTTGACACGGTCTCCCACAGTATTCTTGTCAGCAAGTTAAGGAAGTATGGGCTGGATGAATGCACTATAAGGTGGGTAGAAAGCTGGCTTGATTGTCGGGCTCAACGGGTAGTGATCAATGGCTCCATGTCTAGTTGGCAGCCGGTGTCAAGTGGAGTGCCCCAGGGGTCGGTCCTGGGGCCGGTTTTGTTCAATATCTTCATAAATGATCTGGAGGATGGTGTGGATTGCACTCTCAGCAAATTTGCGGACGATACTAAACTGGGAGGAGTGGTAGATACGCTGGAGGGGAGGGATAGGATACAGAAGGACCTAGACAAATTGGAGGATTGGGCCAAAAGAAATCTGATGAGGTTCAATAAGGATAAGTGCAGGGTCCTGCACTTAGGACGGAAGAATCCAATGCACCGCTACAGACTAGGGACCGAATGGCTAGGCAGCAGTTCTGCGGAAAAGGACCTAGGGGTGACAGTGGACGAGAAGCTGGATATGAGTCAGCAGTGTGCCCTTGTTGCCAAGAAGGCCAATGGCATTTTGGGATGTATAAGTAGGGGCATAGCGAGCAGATCGAGGGACGTGATCGTCCCCCTCTATTTGACATTGGTGAGGCCTCATCTGGAGTACTGTGTCCAGTTTTGGGCACCACACTACAAGAAGGATGTGGATAAATTGGAGAGAGTCCAGCGAAGGGCAACAAAAATGATTAGGGGTCTAGAACACATGACTTATGAGGAGAGGCTGAGGGAGCTGGGATTGTTTAGCCTGCAGAAGAGAAGAATGAGGGGGGATTTGATAGCTGCTTTCAACTACCTGAAAGGGGGTTCCAAAGAGGATGGCTCTAGACTGTTCTCAATGGTAGCAGATGACAGAACGAGGAGTAATGGTCTCAAGTTGCAGTGGGGGAGGTTTAGATTGGATATTAGGAAAAACTTTTTCACTAAGAGGGTGGTGAAACACTGGAATGCGTTGCCTAGGGAGGTGGTGGAATCTCCTTCCTTGGAAGTTTTTAAGGTCAGGCTTGACAAAGCCCTGGCTGGGATGATTTAACTGGGAATTGGTCCTGCTTCGAGCAGGGGGTTGGACTAGATGACCTTCAAGGGTCCCTTCCAACCCTGATATTCTATGATTCTATGATTCTATGATCTTTCATCTCTAGGCTTGACTCCTTCTTGGTTCCAATACTTAGTGGTAGAATGGTCTGACAAGGTGTTTCTACACAGCCAAAATCGACCACTCGGCATACTTACCTGCAAAAATGGAAATAATTCCAAATTTGGTGTCATTCTCCCTCCCTCTGATTTTAGACTACGTTTTAGACCTCAAAAAATCAGAACTCTCTCTCACCTCCCTTAAAGTACATCTAGCACTCATAATGGCCTTCCACTGTCAAGTAGATGGATACTCAGTGTTCGCTCACCCACTGACACATAGATTCCTATAAGAGCATTGGAAACCTGTTCCTGTATGTGAGACCACCCACTCAAGCCGAATGCATCTGATGAAGTGAGCTGTAGCTCACGAAAGCTTATGCTCAAATAAATTTGTTAGTCTCTAAGGTGCCACAAGTCCTCTTTTTCTTTTCACTCAAACCTTGAATCTTAATCTAGTTCTCAGAGCCTTAACTAGCCTCCCTTTGAGCCCATAATGACTTACTCTCTTTCATCCCTGGCCATGGGGGGGGAGGGATAGCTCAATGGTTTGAGCATTGGCCTGCTAAACCCAGGGTTGTGAGTTCAATCCTTGAGGGGGCCATTTGGGATCTGGGGCAAAAATTGGGGATTGGTCCTGCTTTGAGCAGGGGGTTGGACTAGATGACCTCCTGAGGTCTCTTCTAACCCTGATATTTTATGATTCTATGAAGACAGCATTTCTGGTTCCCATCACCTCAGCTAGGCACATAGGAGAAATAGCAGCCCTGATGGCACACCTGCCATTCACACTCTTTTTTAAAGACAAAGTAACATTGAGCATCACAAGTTTCTCCCTAAAAAGTAGCTTCTGCTTTTCATATGAATCAACAAATCCATCTTCCTGTTTTTTCCCAAAACCACATCATGATAACAGGGAAGCGATTCTGCCTATGCTAGATGTTAGAAAAATGCTAGCATTCTACTTGGACAGGACTAAGGACTATAGGAAGTCTCCTAAACTCTTTCGTTTGTGGAAATGTAGCCTTTTATTTTATTCAAAGTTCATTTTGTAATGTGGTATTACACCACCGTAGGTTCAGCTCTGGAGGATACAGTTTCAAGCTTAACAGAGTGTGGGGAGAGATAGCTCAGTGGTTTGAGCATTGGCCTGCTAAACCCAGGGTTGTGAGTTCAATCCTTGAGGGGGCCATTTAGGAATCTGGGGCAAAAATTGAGGATTGGTCCTGCTTTGAGCAGGGGGTTGGACTAGATGACCTCCTGAGGTCCCTTCCAAACCTGATATTCTATGATTTGATTCTATGAAAGCCACCTCTGCTACTTGCTTCAGAGTTAGGGTCCCTAGGAACACATAAAGACTAAGGGTAGTGTGACCACACATACATTCACCAGTACAAAGTCTAGTCTATTTTACAAGTTTTATTAAAGTTACAATTAAAGTTATGATTACCAAGCATATAGAAATTTTATACAGACCTATGCAAAAATTACAAATATAATTATACTCACATCCTTAACAATAGTGTTAGCGTCTGATGGGTCCCTCAAGGCTCGATCATCAGTAGAGGAATGATTCCTGCTGGAATCTCCCATAGGGAGCTCAATTTTCCCATTCTGGGCATCCCCTTTTTATAATGTGATTCTGTCTATACCTGCATTCTGTGCATGTCCATAAAAGTGTCAACCTTCTTTTTTCTTATTGGTCTGTGTCCCCTGGAAACTTAAGGAACCCGACTTTTCTATAGGCTGTGTAATTTGCCTTTATTCTCGCTAGCACTGATGCACAACCTGTATCCTGTGATTAAGACACACATCTGAGACAGATGGGCCTTTACAGTATTTTTATGATCTAATATTAATCTTCTGGATAATTTTGTGCAATATTACCACTTAGTTCCTCTTTTCCCATAATCTTAGGGTTATTTCTCAGTCACTGATTTAAGTCATGGTTTCTTGTCTCCAAGGCCTAAAATAGCTAAGCTAAAGTCTTGCAGGCCTCAGCCTACAGGTTGTTTCAGCTTGTCTTACTCACATCTAATACTTGGTTCCAGTGTTCCTCTAATTTTTCCCATACATGTGCTGAAAGAATTTTGTTATGTGCACAAATATGGAGGTGACACATCACCTCCATACTGGTGCACATAACAAAATTCATGTGATGGGGTGGGGCCGAGGGGTTCGGAGTGTGGGAGGGGGCTCAGGGCTGGGGCAGAGGGTTGGGGTGCAGGGGGCTAATGACTCTGGCTGGGGGTGTGGGGTGGGCCAAGGATGAGGGGCTCAGGACTGACGCAGAGGGTTGAGGTGCAGAAGGGGGTGAGAGCCTCCTCCTGGGGGGTGCAAGCTGGGGTAAGGGGGTGGGGTGCAGGCTGCCCTGGCAGCTCCTGGGCTAGGCTTGGTTTTGGCACCTCTTCCCTGTCCTCAGCAGCTCCAGGGACCAGGGGGCTGGGCTGGAGGGCCTCTCCCCTCATCTGTGGCAGGTCCAAGAGGAGTGCAGGGTTAGGGCCGGGGTTGGGGAGCCTCTCCCCCTTGGCCGCAGCAGGTCCATCCGCAGTCCGGGCTGCCAATGATGGTCCACCGCAGACCATCCCTCACCAGTGGCCCAGAGGAATGATGGGCTCCTTTCCACCCTCCCACCCCATGACGGAGGGCGGGGTCAGAGAGAGGAGCCCTGGGCCGGCGGGCCCATAGGAGCATGGGGAAGGGTCCAGAGAGGAGCCTAGTGAAGTGGAGTGCCGGGCCAGGCCACAGGGCCCCTGCTGAGTGTGAGCCTGGTGCCATTATATACCTGGTACTGTCGAGGCTTGGGGAGGGGCACTGCAGTGAGTACGGTGCTATGGGGGGGCATCTCTCCCCAGCACAGCCCTGCGTGCCTGCGTGGCACTTAATAGGCTGCTGTGCGGTCACACAGCTTAGAGGGAACTTAGCTTGGTTCTGATAAATACTGATCAATCATATACTTTTATAATCCTACAAATTAACTCTAATTAACATACAATGAATATATGTAATAAAACATATTGACTAATCTTAACATCACACAATAAATGGATAAGAAACTAAAATCATTGGCTACAGAAAGATCCAAAGGTTCTGCAATATTGGCTCAAAGATTATCCAAATGGGTCTCTGGTTGCATTACTCACTGTATCAGGGGCTCAACCTCTTGCCTTCATCCGGACTCTGCACGCACTCCACGAGGCCAGTTTCTACCTCGGTCTCATTCCTTAAGGATCTCCCCATAACGGAAACTTGCAGAGCTGCAACTTGGGCCTCAACCCATACTTTTGCAGAGCACTATGTGATCACTGGAGACTCAGCCTCTGATGCCATCTTTGGCTCTGCACTACTCTCTTTAATAACAGACTCCACTCGAAGTCTCAGCCCTTCATTGGGGATACTGCTGCAAAGTCGCCTACAGTGGAGCACCCACAGGGACACTACTCGAAGAAGAAGTGGACGTTACTCATCCTGTGCAGAAACGATGGTTCTTCGAGATGTGTGTCCCTATGGGTGCTCCACAACCTACCCTCCTCCCCTCTACTTCAGACTTCCCAATATGGGGCTTTGCGGTAGAGAAGGAATGGGGGGTAGTTTGCCCGCACAGCATTAGATAGTCTTCAGGCAAACCACGAGAGAGGGAGAGCACCTGTGCAGGCTGAATGGACACTGCTACCTAAAATCTCTGATTAGCGGTACAGAGGCGCAGATACATCTACAGTGGAGCACTCATAGGGACACACATCTTCTTCTGAAGAAGCTTAAATATGAAGTGGCTGAGCCTCTAACAAAAATATGCACTCTCATTAAAAAGAACCACTGTTATAGAATATTTGAGGGTAGTAAATGCTGTAATTATGTTTTAAAGAATGAATCTAGCCCCTCTCACACGCTCCCTCTCGCAATTCCCTTGCAAAATTCCCCTGTTAGCCACTCATGTTTTAAAGGCTCTGGGGATGATCTGAGGAAATATAGCCAGGTACATATGTAAGGCTTTTTTGTCAAATTGGTTGAAACAGAACAACAACAATTTTTGGAAGATTGTGATATAAACACATCTAACCAGCACAGTTTCTGCAAAGGTAAGTTGTGTCTTGCTATTCTCTTAGAAATATTTGAATGTGCCAGTAAAGTAGTAGTAAAGAAGTCTTGATCACTGTCTAAAAATACTTACATGGGGAATAGAAATCTGATAATAGATAATGACTGATAGTTGAAGTTAGACACATTTAGACTGAAAATAAGCATAGATTGTTAGAGTAACTGACCACTGGAAGAATTTACCCAGAATTGTTGTATTGTATGTGCAACAAGCAGCACGATTGGTCAGAGCTCCAGTATGAAACTGGAGAAAAGCCTGTTGAGTGTCTTTGAGTTAAATTTAGAGTTTGTTGAGAGCAACAAAGGTGATGTCGTGGTAGGTGTCTGCTTTTGACCACCAGACCAGGAGGATGAGGTAGACAAGGCTTTCTTCAGACAACTAACAGAAGTTTCCAGATCACAGGCCCTGGTTCTCATGGAGGACTTCAATCATCCTGACATCTGCTGGGAGAGCAATACAGCAGTGCACAGACAATCCAGGAAGTTTTTGGAGAGTGTTGGGGACAACTTCCTGGTGCAAGTGCTGGAGGAACCAAATAGGGGCCATGCTCCTCTTGACCTCTGATCACAAATAGGAAAGAATTGGTAGGGGAAGTAAAAGTGGGTGGCAGCCTGGGCAGCGGTGACCATGAGATGGTCAAGTTCAGGATCCTGAAAAAAAGGAAGAAAGGAGAGTAGCAGAATATGGACCCTGTACTTTAGAAAAGCAGACTTTGACTCCCTCAGGGAACTGATGGGCAGGATCCCATGCGAGGCTAATATGAGGGGAAAAGGAGTCCAGGAGAGCAGGCTGTATATTAAAGAAGCCTTATTGAGGGCACAGGAACAAATCATCTCAATGTCCAGAAAGAATAGCAAATATGGCAGGCGACCAGTTTGGCTTAACAGAGAAATCTTCGGTGAGCTTAAACACAACAATGACTAGATGACTAGAGAGGAGTATAAAAATATTGCTCCAGCATGCAGGGGTGTAATCAGAAAGGCCAAAACACAACTGGAATTGCAGCTAGCAAGAGTCAAGAGTGCACCCTTGTTGCCAAGAAGGCTAACAACATATTGGCCTGCATTAGTAGGAGCATTGCCAGCAGATCGAGGGAAGTGATTATTCCCCTCTATTCGGCACTGGTGAGGCCACATCTAGAGTATTGCGTCCAGTTTTGGGCCCCCCCGCCACAGAAAGAATGTGGACAAATTGGAGAGAGTCCAGTGGAGGGCAATGAAAATTATTAGAGGGCTGGGGAACATGACTTATGAGGAGAGGCTGAGGGAACTGGGCTTATTTAGTCTGCAGAAGAGAAGAGTGAGGGGGGACTTGATAGCAGCCTTCAACTATCTAAAGGGGGGTTCCAAAGAGGATGGAGCTAGGCTGTTCTCAGTGGTGGCAGATGGCAGAACAAGAAGCAATGGTCTCAAGTTGCAGTGGGGGAGGTCTAGGTTGGATATTAGGAAAACTTATTTCACTAGGAGGGTGGTGAAGCACTGGAATGGGTTACCTAGGAGGTGATGGAATCTCCATCCTTAGAGGTTTTTAAGGCCTGACTTGACAAAGCCCTGGTTGGGATGATTTAGTTGGGGTTAGTCCTGCTTTGAGCAGGGGGTTGGACTGGATGACCTCTGGAGGTCTCTTCCAACCCTAATCTTCTACAGTTCTATGATTGTAGTGGATTCTCTATCACTGGCAGTTTTTAAAATCAAGATTGGAAATTTTTCTAAAAGATATACTCTAGTTCAAACAGGAATGAATTCAGGGAAGTTCTATGGTCTGCATTATGCAGGAGGTCAGACTAGATGACTACAATGGTCCATTCTGGGTTTGGAATCTATGACTCTATGAGAACTGGTTGACATAATTTTAGACTTACAAAAAGGCCTTTGACAAGGTCTAGCAAAAAAGCCACTAAGAAGCTAAAGAGTCATGGCGTCTGAAGCAAAGTATTTTCATGGATCAAGAACTGACTAGGAGAGAAAACAAAGAGAAGGATTAAATGCTCAATTTTCTTCATAGCAAAGGTGCCTTGAGGTTTAGTGCTAGGTCCAGTGTTGTTTAATATATGTATTAATTATCTGAAAAGGGAATGAATAATGAAGTAGCAACATTTGCACATGATACAAAGTTATTTAGGTGAGTGATGCCCAGAGGGGACTTGTGAGGAACTAGAGAGAGTGAACAGGAGTGGCTAACAGGGGAATTTTGCAAGGGAATTGCGAGAGGGAGCGTGTGAGGGGGGCTAGATTCATTCTTTAAACTTAAAGCCAAAAAAAACGCCTGATAAAAACAAAACCTCAACAAAGGATTTAATTTCACGAGTAAAAAGATAATGCAGGCAGAAGTCCAGCAACATAGTGGGGCTATCCAGTTTATTGCACCCAATGCAGCATGTATGCTATGGGCAGGTGGTGTATATGTGCATTCAGTGCAAGGAGCTCCTGGCCTTCAGAGACCATGTACGGGCTTTGGAGACCAGAGTGGCTGAACTGGAGTAGCTAAATGAGACAGAGAGGTACATAGTTGAGACTTTCTGGGACACAGCAGAATGGTCCCACCCCGAGTCTGACAGCTTCTGTGCTGTTGAGGAGGATGAAAGTCTCAGGGAAGGAGAACATCCAACCGTAGCAGAAGGAAACAATCCCATAGTTGGGACCCTCCTTCCAGATGATGATGTGGTATCCTCTCACAGTGAGGATACCTCTCTGGGAGAGGGAACTCCAGTTATTAGGAAGAGACAGGTATTAGCAATGGGCGATTCAATCATTAGAAACATAGATAGGTGGGTTTGCAATGACCGGGAGAACCACATGGTATCTTGCCTGCCTGGTGCAAAGTTTGCGGCTCTCCTGAGACATCTAGATAGACTTATGTGTAGTGCTGGGGAGGAGCTAGTGGCCGTGGTACATGTAGGTACCAGTGATATAGGGAAGGATATGAGAGAGGTCCTAGAGGCCAAATTTAGGCTGCTAGGTAAGAGACTGAAGTCCAAAACTCCATGGTAGCATTCTCTGAAATGCTTCCAGTTCCATGCGCAGGGCCAGGTAGGCAGGCAGAACTGCAGAGTCTCAATGCGTGGATGAGAGGATGGTGTAGGGAGGAGGAGTTTAGATTTATTAGGAACTGGGGAAAATTTTGAGAAAGAGGAGCCTATACAGGAAGGAGGGGCTCCACCTAAACCAAAATGGAACCAGATTGCTGGTACTTAAAATTAAAAAGGTTATAGAGCAGTTTTTAAACTATGGGCTGGGGAAAAACCGACAGGTGCGGAGGAGCACGTAGTTTGAACAGAGATATACCTTAGGGGAGAATCTATTCATGGAGATTCTCTATGTCCTAATAAGGAGGAGAGGCTGGAAGATGATAAAATACAGGTAGGATCTGATGAGGAAGAGTCAAATGAAAAAAATATAGTCCCATTCAATTACATTATGTAATTTCAGACAGCTAAAAAGTGACAAGTTTTTAAAGTGCTTATATACCAGGGGTAGAAGTCTAAATAATAAGATGGGTGAACTAGAGTGTCTCATATTAAATGAGGATATTGATATAATAGGCATCACAGAAACTTGGTGGAATGATGATAATCAATGGGACACAGTAATACCAGGGTACAAAATACTGTGCTGGTGGGGCAGTGGCACTATATGTGAAAGAAAGCGTAAAATTAAATGAAGTAAAAATCTTAAATGAACCAAACTGTACCAGAGAATCTCTATGGATAGTAATTCCATGCTCTAATAATAAGAATATAACAGTAGGGATATATTACTGACCACCAGAACAGGATGGTGATAGTAACTGTGAAATGCTCAGGGAGATTAGAGAGGCTATTAAAATAAAAAAAACACCACAGCAGCCCAGCACTGTAGCATTTAATTTCAGAAAGGGGAACTACACAAAAATGAGTAGGTTAGTGAAACATTAATCAAAAGGTACAGTGCCAAAACTGAAATCCCTGCAAGTGGCATGGAAACTTTTTAAAAACACCATAATAGAGGCTTAACTTAAATGTATACCCAAATTTAAAAACATAATAAGAGAACCAAAAAAGTGCCACTGTGGCTAAACAACAAAGTAAAAGAAGCAGCGTGAGGCAAAAAGGCATGCTTTAAAAAGTGGAAGTTAACTCCTAGTGAGGAAAATAGAAAGGAGATAAGGATTTAGGAATAGCATGTGGGGACATGATAAAGTATATGAAATAATGAATGTTATAGAGAAGTGAGATCAAGAGCTTCTATTCTCCCTTTCTCACAACACATGAACAAAGGAACATTTGATGCAGTTAAAGGTGACAAATTCAAAACTGATTAAAGGAAATACTTTTCAAATGATGTGTAATTAAACTGTGGAATTCATTTCCACAGGAAGTTATTCTGGCTAAGAATTTAGCAATATTCAAAAAGGGATTGGACATGAGTAACAAGAATAAGCAAAATTATAGCTAATGATAAAATTTTTGGAAAGGAGATAAAATGTCATGCTTTAGGGCATAAGCCAATCTCTAACAACTAAAGATCAGGATGAGACCTAATGTTGGGGCAGTTTATCCCACATCCACCTCCTATAGGGTTCTTACACCATCCTCTGAGGCATAAAGTGCTGGCTACAGCTGGAGACATGATACTGGACTAGATGGACCTCAGGTCTGACCCAGTGTGGCAATTCCTATGTTCCTAACTGGGAAAGACAGTAGTAGAATCTTTAAGTTTTTAAAAAAGATTTCTACACAGTAGCCATTCCTGAACAGTGTACGGTTTATTCCTGCATGTTTTTCAGAATCTGCCAGTGCCTGCTGTGCAGTGCTTAAGTGACATTGTACCGATCTGGACAGTTCTAAATATTAAAAACAAACTGCACAAGCTTAATGTGATATGGAAGCTTCTACTCTTGTGGGTAACAGACTGTGCAATCCTTCCAGCAACTTTGTGTCAGGGTCCTTTCATCCCTTATTCCCTGTTTTTCAGATTTGGAAACTGGGTCATAGAGAGGTAAAGGCCAAAATTTTCAAAAGTGGCTTCTGATTTTGACTGCTAAACTGAGACCCACTGAGCTGGATTTTCAGAAGTGCTAATCACCCACACAAATCCAATTGAACTCAATGTGTGCTGTAAGTATTCAGCACAGAGGCTTAAGGAGTCCCAGAATGCCTCAAATATTATTATGGATTTTAAGAGAAAAAATAATATATCTCATCAAAACGGAAAGTGTCTGCAAATAGAAAACTTTACAGATGCTCCCCGACTTATGCAATCATTCCATTCTGGAACGCCTTGAGTAAGTTGAATTTTGCATGAGTCAAAATGTATTCCCGACTGTCACGCAAAAAAACCCCAAAACAACCCACTTCCTATTTCTAGCTTATGGAACTTTTTCTGTAAGTGCAGATTTGCGTAAGTCGGGTTTTGCATAACCCGGGAAGCGTCTGTTCTCCCATTTAGGCATGCCCCCAGCCTTGGTACCACATGTTTTTAGCAGCTTTACAATGGCTGCTGGGGCTCTGTCCCACTCACATAAAAGGAGAAAATAAAATATATATGATAGTTTATCTTCAGCCTGATCATAGGCACCGACTCTGAGGCTGGAGCATCCACAGAAAAAATAGTGGGTGCTCAGCACCCACCAGCCTTCCCACCGATCATCTGTTCCGTGGGCCTTGACGATCAGCTCCTCCCCTCCCCCAGTGCCTCCCGCCTGCTGCTGATCAGGAGGAAGAAGAATGAGGGCAGGGTATGTTTGGGGAGGGGGTGGAATGGGGGCAGGAAGAGGCGGGACAGGGGCAGAGCTTTGAGGAGGGGGCAGAGCTTTGAGGAGGGGGCAGAGTGGGGGCGGGAAGAGGCAGAGCAAGGGTGGGGCCTTGGGGGAAGGGGTGTAGTGGAGGTGGAGCATCTCTGGGGAAAGCTGAATGTGGGCATCTGTGATCCTGATTCTGTGCACCATTCACAGCTGTTAAGGCAACTCAATAGCTCAATCAGATACACGCCCAAGCGATCTACTGGACAGTCACAAAAGAGGACTGAAGGACAGTTTCAAAAATGGCTATAATTAAGTAGCATGTGTCTGGTTAAGAAAAGTCACAGTCCTCTACTTAACACTCTGAAATACAGTTGCTATGACTATCTAAGTGGACCTTATACATAAAAGCCACATTTAAAAATGCCTTCAATTTGCCTTCTCTCCTTTCAGTAATAAATGATGTTACACTTTTTAAAAGAAACAGTTCTGAGGTGCAAACAGAAAAACCTTGAGAAGTTTTACTTTACATCAGAGGGAAACTCAACTTACACTCAGTCATCCAATTCACACCTGTTCTTACTTTTTGAAGATACCATGCCATAAGTTGATAGTTTTGATCTTTTTGCTTTTCTTGATAATTATAAGCAGTGTGAAATCAGAAGCAGTCACACAATTATTGAAATAATGCATGTTTTTAAGAGTATTTTTCCTGGCTTGCTTTTGGGAAATTTGATTCAAACTTATAGGATAATTATATTGATATTTGCCTGAATTAGAAAAATATTTCTAAATCTTGTTTTTACCATTTATATTTTACTGTGGCATTGGAAAGTTCTGAAAAGTACAATTAGGGCATTTTACTTTGTCATTTGTGCATATGATTGGACAGTCTCTGAATGTGCTTTGTTAAACCACTACAGTGGAGTGAATTTCCTGAACTTGCTACCTTTGCTTTTAGGTTTAACAAGGATATAGAGTTCATGATTGGACACAAACCCAACATTTTCTGGCAGGTCACATGGAGAGTGGTCAGTCCTCTCATTATGATAGTTATCTTCTTCTTTTACTTTGTGGTGAAAGTCAACCAAGAACTGCTCTATATCATTTGGGATCCTAATTATGTAAGTACATAAGGTCAAAACACATATCTTCAATTTTTTTATGTATTCCTCCTTCTTTCTGTGTGTGTACTAATTACATCCATCTTCCGCATGTTGCCCATTCAACAGTGTTCTCATGAATACTCTGCTACAGTGCATAAAATGGAATATAAAAAATTAAATGTTAGACCTTAGATAAATGAACTTGCTATTCTAAATTCAGCCACAAATGAATGGGAATTGCTAGATGATGATGTCTTAGTAATTTTACTCAAGAGAAGGAAACGAGAGTCCTACTGTGAGACAGGATCAAGGCAGGACCCTGTGAACTTAATCATTTATAAAGTAGGGATTGCATAACAGTTTGAAATGTAGAGAGCTGTCACTGTTAACAAAAGACAAGTGGGTCAGATTCTGAAGCCATTTATATTCATGAAAATCCATAAGAGCTGCAGTGAGGTTGTGATCGGTTTTCCCAGGGTGCAACCTGGAATTGGGGTACCGCTGAGCTTTCTAACTGGCTTACTAACCTGGGCTCCCTCTCCCACTGTGATATTATGACAAGTTGCAAACCTCTCCAGGTACTGCACTTACACAGACAGCCACAGGCAAGGACACACACAGCTGAGTTCCATGAATGCTTTTTCCAGCCACTCATGAACTAACAATAGGGAGGCCTCAGCCAATTCCTCACAGCTCCCCAGCCTTGCACCGCTGAGCTGTACCATCTGGCCCTGGTCAGAAGCCTCACCACCCTCAGGCCAAGAAGAGGATAAAGATACTGGTCCAACTCCCCACTTAAGAGTTTTCACAACTTGATAATGCCCTGAAACTCTACCCCCCTCCCCGCCCTAAGTGAATCATGCCCAGGGTCTTTCCATCTCTTTTACCCTCTTTCACAGTGTATGCCAGCTCCCCAAACCCCTACAGTTAGCCCCTGGGACACAGGTCGCACCTCTTACCTCAGCAGACTTCTGGGGGAGCTCCATCACCTCTTTTCCTGCTTTTCCCCAGAGGCACTTTACCCTCCATCTTGTTTTCAAGGGGTCTGCCAAGAGGGGCCACAGCCTCCTCTTCCTTGCATCTGCAAAGAGCACTAAAATATTCAGGGACAGGACCAGCCTCCTGGCCCTATAGGAAGACTGAATGACGTTGCAGCCAGTAGTTCTGCTGCCACAGGTGGGGTTTGTCTACCTTGAGCCCTATCCAAAGAGTCTCTTATTTGTGATCTCCTAAGGGAGAAGCCACTTTGGGAGGGGATGTCAGAGGAAAGTCTGGGCAAAAACTTTATTGCAAACTCCCCATCATTCAAAATTCATGAGTTAGTCCCAAAAACTTTTGATTTTTTAAAAATGGGAAGTTTGGGGTTCTTTTTATTTATCTTTTGATTTTTAAGCCTTCAGTGTGGATTTGGTACAAATTTTCAAGCTTTTCTATGGCTAGAAATTTACTTTTAAAAAAGAAAAGAAGAAAATGGAAATTCTCACTTAATCACATGAATCCAGGAATTGAGGCTTTAAGACAAATACTTAGTATCATGGGACTCATGAGCTTGCAGTGCTACAGAAGACATTTGGGGGTGTCAGGGAGCTGAAAGAGGGAAGGCTTGCACAAAAGCCACTTTTTGGGGAGATACTTTGGCAGGTCTTCAACTCCACCCCTGAGCTCCTTGTTTCTTCCTAACCAACTGAGCCACCTCTCAGAGCTGCCACTCTCAGGTATGAAACTTCTGAAACCTGACAAGGTAGACTCAGAACATACACAAAACCCTCTAGGCTCAGAAAATCTAGCCCCATCTACTGCAGAAAAAAAATAGGTTGATAGAATTTGCAGTAACAAAGAAGTCACTGTAGTCTAGTGCATAGACCAGGTGACACCACCAGTGAACTCCTGTGGTCTAGCCCCAGCTATGCCACAATGACTTAATCTGTGAATTTGGACAAATCATTCAACCTCTCCTTTTTCTCATTTTAATTATCTGAAACAAAAACTTACTGTACCTATCTTACAGTGATGTTGTGAGGACTACTTAGTCAATGTGTGTACCATAGAATCATAGAATATCAAGGTTGGAAGGGACCTCAGGAGGTCATCTAGTCCAACCCCCTGCTCAAAGCAGGACCAATCACCAACTAAATCATCCCAGCCAGGGCTTTGTCAAGCCTGACCTTAAAAACCTCTAAGGAAGAAGATTCCACCACCTCCCTAGGTAACCCATTCCAGTGCTTCACCACCCTCCTACTGAAAAAGGTTTTCCTAATATCCAACCTAAACCTCCCGCACTGCAACCTGAGACCATTATGCCTTGTTCTGTCATCTGGTACCACTGAGAACAGTCTAGATCCTTCCTTTTTGGAAAGCCCTTTCGGGTAGTTGAAAGCAGCTATCAATTCCCCCCTCATTCTTCTCTTCCGCAGACTAAACAATCCCAGTTCCCTCAGCCTCTCCTCATAAGTCATGTGCTCCAGCCCCCTAATCATTTTTGTTGCCCTCTGCTGGACTCTATCCAATTTTTCCACATCCTTCTTGTAGTGTAGTGCCGAAAACTGGACACAGTACTCCAGATGAGGCCTCACCAATGCCAAATAGAGGGGAACGATCACGGCCCTCCATCTGCTGGCAATGCCTCTACTTATACAGCCCAAAATGCCGTTAGCCTTCTTGGCAACAAAGGCACACTGTCAACTCATATCCAGCTTCTTGTCCACTGTAACCCCTAGGTCCTTTTCTGCAGAACTGCTGCCTAGCGGCTCGGTCCCTAGTCTGTAGCAATGCATGGGATTCTTCCTTCCTAAGTGCAGGACTCTGCACTTGTCCTTGTTGAACCTCATCAGTGCTTTTAAGATGTTAAATGCTAAATGGTGTTATTGTGGAACTCAAATTATAAAAGCTATTTTTAAAAAATCTTGTTTTATATCTTTTAATGCATAAACTACAAATACTCCCTTATCCTTTCAGAGTTAAAATACTGTTATGGAGGAATTAATGTTATGGTTCTGGGTTTTCTCTGTATTACTGTTTATTATATCTATTAATGGGGTTAGAGGGGCAAACAACCTAACTAGTTTTAGGATGAATCTTGATACATTTATGAACGGGATATAACAGGGTTGCTTGTATTATCAGGGGACTGGACTCAGTAACCAAAGAGAGTCCCTTCCAGGACTATATTCCTGAGTTGAATGTTCTTATATATTTTGCCCACCACAAGTCCTTGAAAGTTGATTGTTTATTCTCACAGGATCAGTTCCCCAAATCAGAGAAAGTTGGATATCCTGACTGGGTGTATGCCATCATTGTAATCTTGGCTGGAGTGCCTTGTTTGGTCATCCCTGTCTTCGCCATCTACAAAGGCATCAGAAATTGCTGTCAAGAACAAGATGGACATCAGGGCCTTGTCATCTCAGTTTCTGAGCCCTCTGTGAATGGAGACCTGAAGAATCGTGCATGAAAACATATTTCAAAGAGATGGAAAAAAGACCTAGTTAGTGAGGGAAGGAAAAACAAACCAAAAAATGTAAATGAAATCCATAGTTAGTTCCTTTGTCATAAAGGGGCAATGATGTGAGGTTCCTAGGGGAACAATGAAACTAAGTGAATCCTACAGTAACTGATTTCAGTGTCTGACTGTTCAGGCAGAAGAACTAATGTGAACACTAATTTTATGCTGACCTCTGCCTTGCACACTCAATTGTTTTTAACCACAGATATCATTGTGTTGCACAGAGTCACAAATACTTTCCTCAAGCAAAAGTTTTAAATATTTAAATATTAAAACATTTCTAAGTATGAAAATCATATCTTGATTTATTTATACCCTCTGGATAGTTCACTAACTTCCCCTTTACTTTCTAATTGCCAGCAGATAGTTCTTTCCCCTGCTGACAACATAGGAGAGTAGCAGCAGCAGCTCAGGGAATGGCACAATCTACCTTCTTTAGCTCCTATTTAACAAACAGTGGAAGGAGAAGTGGTCTCAGACACACCTCTTGTCCACAACGTCCTTGATGGCAGGGGGAGCTGACAGGGGACAAGTTAGAGTTGCCAACCCTCCTGGTTTTGCCGGGAGTCTCCTGGAATCTCCCGGAGGCTACTGAAGCCAAACTGGGAGATTACAGGCACTGAAAGTCCGGCGGTGCAGTGGGGCTAAGGCATGTTCCCTCCTTGGGGGATAGCAAGCGATGTAGGGAGGAGGGATTGAGTGGGCATGGCCTCAGGGAAGGGGCAGGGCGAGGGTGTTTGGGTTTGTGTGATTAGACAGTTGGCAACCCTAGGGCAAGCTGGGATAAGATCTTCACCTCTTCACCTCACTTTAATACAGTATTGTAATACTTGCTTATAGAATCATAGGAATTTATTGGACCACGCAAGTACTAACTTCAGCACACACAAGCAGCACTGAACTTCCTGTTAACTCTCTACCAGACCAGCTACAACAAACAAGACCACAACTTAATACTAAGATAAAGTTATAGCACCATATATTGGTGGAGGTGCTGTCTACACTAATCATTACAACTTATCCCCTCCAGTAAAATAAGGATTTAAAACAGTAACTCCTAGGAATCCAGGTAGTCTGCCATCCACACAAGCTTCGGTGTAAGTCTGCCTGCTCAAGTCCCATATTTAACAATGGAGCTATTGTTCATAGTTGGATTTAGATTATTAGCAAGTTGGAGGGTTTACATCCTCCAGGTTAGGCATAGCTGTTGTGGACAGACTGTGCATTGAAGACTGCGGTGTGCTGAGGACCCGAAAATACTCTGGCAATTCTGCCTGCAAACTTGTCTCCCACTCTTAGGAACAAAAATCTGCTAGGGTACCTTCAAATCCTGTTCTGCATCCCTCTGGGACAGTTGAGGAGCATCCTCAGTGTTTACTCTCCCTTTTCTTTCAATAAATCTGTTCATCAGGTTTCAGTGGACTACAGAAAGGCAGTGGCAAATCTGCCAATGGGCCCATGAGGCCCATGCCCAGAAGTACCAGTCAATTGGGGGCCCCAGAAAAATGGGCTCCCAGAAGAAATCTGCCATGGGGCAGTGGAAGCCTGGAGCCCTGGCAGAAGCCATGGGTGGGGCAGGGCAGAGGAAACCACAGAGCCCCAACCCTGGTCCCTGGCAGAAGTGCCAGGTGGGGTGGGAGAAGCCCCAGTGTCCCAACCCCAGTCTCTGGCAGAAGTGCTGGGCAGGCAGGTGGGGCTGGAGAAGCTCCAGTGCCCTGACCCTGGTCCCCGGCACAAGTGCTGGACTCGTGGGTGGAGCAAGAGAACTGCCAGCGCCCCAACCCTGGTTCCCTTCAGAAGTTCCAGGTGGCAGGGGAAGCCCCAGCACCCTGACCCCGGCTGTGGCCCCAGGACTGCAGGAGCTCTCACTTCCTGCTGTGGCCCCGGGGTCATGGCAGAAGGACAGAGCTTCTCCAGTCTTGGGGCTGCAGTGCGGGATGGCAGAAAGGAGCAAAAGGGTTGCAGGGCCACAGTGGGTGGAGGGGGGAGGAATGGGGCTGGACTGTGGGTGGAACAGGATGGGGCCATGGGAGAAGGGCCAGAAAGGGATGGTGTTGTGGGCGGGGCCACAGGTGGAAGGGGTGGAATGGGGGGTGGGACCACAGTCAGAAGGGGTGGGGAGGGTCTCCCCACTTGCTTTGGCCCAGGGCAGGAAACCTTAATCAGCCTCTGCAGCAAGGCTACCTCTTCCTTTTTCTATCAGCAAGAATAAGTTGTTTAGTTTCTGAATTACTGTATATGAGCCCCTCTAAAAAGGAGTAAGTCTGGGATTTTTTCCAGACTGCCTTTTCCAGTTGCGTAACCACATCTTCTCGCCTTATTCATAGATTCATAGATATTTAGGTCAGAAGGGACCATTATGATCATCTAGTCTGACCTCTTGCACAACGCAGGTCACAGAATTTCACCCACCACTCCTACAAAAAAAACCTCACACCTATATGTGCTATTGAAGTCCTCAAATCGTAGTTTAAAGACTTCAAGGAGCAGAGAATCCTCCAGCAAGTGACCCGTGCCCCATGCTACAGAGGAAGGCGAAAAACCTCCAGGGCCTCTTCCAATCTGCCCTGGAGGAAAATTCCTTCCCGACCGCAAATATGGCGATCAGCTAAACCCTGAGCATATGGGCAAGATTCATCAGCCAGATACTACAGAAAATTCTTTCCTGGGTAACTCGGATCTCACCCCATCTAATAGCCCATCACAGGCCATTGGGCCTATTTACCATGAATATTTAATTACCAAAACCATGTTATCCCATCATACCATCTCCTCCATAAACTTATCGAGTTTAATCTTAAAGCCAGATAGATCTTTTGCCCCCACTGCTTCCCTTGGAAGGCTATTCCAAAACTTCACTCCTCTGATGGTTAAAAACCTTCGTCTAATTTTTAGTCTAAGTTTCCTAGTGGCCCGTTTATATCCATTTGTTCTTGTGTCCACATTGGTACTGAGCTTAAATAATTCCGCTCCCTCTCCGGTATTTATCCCTCTGATATATTTATAGAGAGCAATCATATCTCCCCTCAACCTTCTTTTAGTTAGGCTAAACAAGCTAAGCTCCCTGAGTCTCCTTTCATAAGACAAGTTTTCCATTCCTTGGCTCATCCTAGTAGCCCTTCTCTGTACCTGTTCCCGTTTGAATTCATCCTTCTTAAACATGGGAGACCAGAACTGCACCCAGTATTCCAGGTGAGGTCTCACCAGTGCCTTGTATAACAGTACTAAAACCTCCTTATCCCTACTGGAAATACCTCTCCTAATGCATCCCAAGACCGCATTAGCTTTTTTCACAGCCATATCACATTGGCGGCTCATAGTCATCCTATGATCAACCAATACTCCAAGGTTCTTTTCCTCCTCCGTTACTTCTAATTGATGGGTCCCTAGCTTATAACTAAAATTCTTGTTATTAATCCCTAAATGCATGACCTTACACTTCTCACTATTAAATTTCATCCTATTACTTTTACTCCAATTTACAAGTTTACAAGCCTTCCGGGATGGGAATTTAATGTTCCTCTTTCCTGACATCTTTTGTGGGCATGCTCACCTCTGGCTCATCTGTTCCACTGCTACCTTCTGGAATGCTGTCCTTAGATCACTGATATACAATCTGCCGCGTCACACACGTGTAGGTGCAGGAACAATCAAGGCCCTGTTGCCTGAACATTGTTACAGGGAAGCATGGTTTGCAGAGTCCAAGAATAATCTCATAGGGAGAGTAATAGCTAGCTGAGTGCTATCTAGTTTTCTAGACAAAGATGACAAAACAAGTTTGTGGTGGAGGGATAGCTCAGTGGTTTGAGCATTGGCCTGCTAAACCCAGGGTTGTGAGCTCAATCTTTGAGGGGGCCATTTAGGGATCTGGGGCAAAAATTGGGTATTGGTCCTGCTTTGAGCAGGGGGTTGGACTAGCTGACCTCCTGAGGTCCCTTCCAACCTTGAGAGTCTATGAAAACATGTCTTTGTATCCCAGTTTTGTTGGACTCAAAGCATGGAACCCATGGTGCAGTTTACCCTCTCCACTTCCCCATTACTTGCAGGTGGGCAATGCTGGTCCTCACATAGTTACCTGGCATTGTTGGAAAACCTCCTGTAGTAATTGTGATTCAAATGCCTTTCCCTGATCACTATAGATAAAAGTTGGAGGGCCAAACTGCTATGCTACATGTTTCATTAATGTATTTGTAACTGTATCATTCCTTCTATCTTTCAGTGACTGTGCCATCACATACATTACCAGCAGCTATCAATTGCCACCTGGTGTTTCTGGTAGTGGTCAGTGTGTGTGAACTCCCTGTGCTTAGTAGGTTGGGGCATTTCCCCTAAGGGAGTCCTGCCTCTCCTTGCTGCAGCTTTCCTTTCTGGACAGGCAAGACAGGAAAGTACCAAGTCTTTAACATCTGCAGCCATGCCCAGTCTAAAAAAATCTGCCAAAAATACACTGCTCAGTTATATCCCAGATGGCCTGCCATTTCATGATCATGAAGGCACTCTAGTACTGTTTTCTGTAAACTGGCTGGAAGAGACAATCCTTTTACCTTCATGCACCAGCAATTTGGTAGTCAGATCAAAGGATAATCATTCCTGGTACTGTGCTGGACCTGCCCAGCCTGGGTCTCCTTTGATAGATCTGTTGGTGCACTGAACATAACTTAGGGTCCTTAGACTGTTCTTGCTAGATGAAGACCAGGGTGAATTTAGTCTCACTGCTCCTTACCTAGCTGAGAGCATCCACAACCACATTTTGCTTTCTAGGTTTATGGTGAATTGTGAATGTATTTTCAGACAGTTTGCAAATCCTTTTCCACAGGTGTCCTTCTGGGAATGGGCAACAGGGGATGGATCACTTGATGATTACCTGTTCTGTTCATTCCCTCTGAAGCACCTAGCATTGGCCACTCTCAGAAGACAGTCTACTTGCCATTCTTTCTCCTATTTCAAAAAGGCCAATCCCCCCTCATAGCAGTTGTGTAAATGCTTGCATAACCGTCTATAGGAACCACAATCCGCACAGGCAAGCTGCTAGTAAAAGGCTTTGGAATCACTATCTAAAACCACTACTAGGTATTGTACTGCTTTCTCATCTACCAACTCATTCACAGAGAGAAACAGCTCAGTCTGTCAGCTACTCACAGATTCCAATCTCATCTGCGTGACCATAAACTACTTCTCAGGCTAAAGTCCTTTTGCCATTTTGAAATTGCTGCTACGAGTTGTAATACTCACTGATAGACTCACAGGGATGTATTGGGACACAGCAAGCATTAACTCCAGCACACAGAGTCAGGACGCAGCTTCCTGCTAACCTCTACCTACCCTACCACCCCAGGTCAAATACAACAACATAACTATACAAGACTTAACACTAAGATATTGATCATAGAATCATAGACTATCAGGAGGTCATCTAGTCCAACCCCCTGCTCAAAGCAGGACCAATCACCAACTAAATCATCCCAGCCAGGGCTTTGTCAAGCCTGACCTTAAAAACCTCTAAGGAAGAAGATTCCACCACCTCCCTAGGTAACCCATTCCAGTGCTTCACCACCCTCTTACTGAAAAAGGTTTTCCTAATATCCAACCTAAACCTCCCACACTGCAACTTGAGACCATTACTCCTCGTTCTGTCATCTGCTACCACTGAGAACAGTCTAGAGCCATCCTTTTTGGAAAGCCCTTTCGGGTAGTTGAAAGCAGCTATCAAATCCCCCCTCATTCTTCTCTTCCGCAGACTAAACAATCCCAGTTCCCTCAGCCTCTCCTCATAAGTCATGTGCTCCAGCCCCCTAATCATTTTTATTGCCCTCTGCTGGACTCTTTCCAATTTTTCCACATCCTTCTTGTAGTGTGGTGCCCAAAACTGGACACAGTACTCCAGATGAGGCCTCACCAATGCCAAATAGAGGGGAACGATCATGGCCCTCCATCTGCTGGCAATGCTTCTACTTTTACAGCCCAAAATGCCATTAGCCTTCTTGGCTACAAGGGCACACTGTCGATTCATATCCAGCTTCTTGTCCACTGTAACCCCTAGGTCCTTTTCTGCAGAACTGCTGCCTAGCCGCTCGGTCCCTAGTCTGTCACAGTGCATGGGATTCTTCCTTCCTAAGTGCAGGACTCTGCACTTGTCCTTGTTGAACCTCATCAGATTTCTTTTGCCTCAATCCTGTCTTTTGTCTAGGTCCCTCTGTATCCTATCCCTACCTTCCAGCATATCTATCACTCCTCCCAGTTTAGTGTCATGTGCAAACTTTCCGAGGGTGCAATCCATGCCATCCTCCAGATAGTTAATGAAGAGATTGAACAAAACCAGCCCCAGGACCGACCCTTGGGGCACTCCAGTTGATACTGGCTGCCAACTAGACATCGAGCTGTTGATCACTACCCGTTGAGCCCAATGATCTAGCCAGCTTTCTATCCACCTTACAGATACTGCACCATTTATTGATGGAGGTGCCATCTACAGTAATCATTAAAGTATTAAGCACCAGAGCATTTAAGGCCCTCACTGTAAGCCTCTTTTATCCAGCTATCCCCTTTGTCCACATGTATCACTTTGCACATTTTTTTAAAGAAAAGATCAAGTCTTAGCCAATCCATCCTGACTTTCCAACATAACAAAGATAGCCTGTTGGAAAAAAAATATAGCTATGCTTTAAGGCAGTGAGTTAGTGTATGGAGAAATGTAGGTACTTGAATTACTAAATCCTCACAAGTCCTCATTTGTAAGATAGACAGTAAAGGGACTTGTAAGATAGACATTAAAATGTGGGGGTTAATTTTCTTATTTAAAGGAAAACAGATTTTTTTTCAGTTGGCATTCCTGAATAGAGAGGACCCCCTCTGTTGTTTCATATATTCCACAGCCAGAAGAGACCATTGTGAACATAGATTCATAGATATTTAGGTCAGAAGGGACCATTATGATCATCTAGTCTGACCTCCTGCACAACGCAGGCCACAGAATTTCACCCACCACTCCTACAAAAAAAACCTCACACCTGTGCTATTGAAGTCCTCAAATCGTAGTTTAAAGACTTCAAGAAGCAGAGAATCCTCCAGCAAGTGACCCGTGCCCCATGCTACCGAGGAAGGCGAAAAACCTCCAGGGCCTCTTCCAATCTGCCCTGGAGGAAAATTCCTTCCTGACCCCAAATATGGCGATCAGCTAAACCCTGAGCATATGGGCAAGATTCATCAGCCAGATACTACAGAAAATTCTTTCCTGGGTAACTCGGATCTCACCCCATCTAATAGCCCATCACAGGCCATTGGGCCTATTTATGAATATTTAATTACCAAAACCATGTTATCCCATCATACCATCTCCTCCATAAACTTATCGAGTTTAATCTTAAAGCCAGATAGATCTTTTGCCCCCACTGCTTCCCATGGAAGGCTATTCCAAAACTTCCCTCCTCTGATGGTTAAAAACCTTTGTCTAATTTCTAGTTTAAATTTCCTAGTGGCCCGTTTATATCCATTTGTTCTTGTGTCCACATTGGTACTGAGCTTAAATAATTCCTCTCCCTCTCTGGTATTTATCCCTCTGATATATTTATAGAGCACAATCATATCTCCCCTCAACCTTCTTTTAGTTAGGCTAAACAAGCCAAGCTCCCTGAGTCTCCTTTCATAAGACAAGTTTTCCATTCCTCGGATCATCCTAGTAGCCCTTCTCTGTACCTGTACCCGTTTGAATTCATCCTTCTTAAACATGGGAGACCAGAACTGCACCCAGTATTCCAGGTGAGGTCTCACCAGTGCCTTGTATAACGGTACTAAAACCTCCTTATCCCTACTGGAAATACCTCTCCTGATGCATCCCAAGACCGCATTAGCTTTTTTCACAGCCATATCACATTGGCGGCTCATAGTCATCCTATGATCAACCAATACTCCAAGATCCTTTTCCTCCTCCGTTACTTCTAATTGATGCGTCCCTAGCTTATAACTAAAATTCTTGCTATTAATCCCTAAATGCATGACCTTACTTCTCACTATTAAATTTCATCCTATTACTATTACTTCAGTTTACAAGGTCGTCCAGATCCTCCTGTAGGGTATCCCTGTCCTTTTCTAAATTGGCAATACCTCCCAGCTTTGTATCATCCGCAAACTTTATTAGCACACTCCCACTTTTTGTGCCAAGGTCAGTAATAAAAAGATTAAATAAGATTGGTCCCAAAACCGATCCTTGAGGAACTCCACTGGTAACCTCCCTCCAGCCTGACAGTTCACCTTTCAGTAGGACCCGCTGTAGTCTCCCCTTTAACCAATTCCTTATCCACCTTTCAATTTTCCTATTGATCCTCATCTTATCCAATTTAACTAATAATTCCCCATGTGGCATGGTATCAAATACCTTACTAAAATCCAGGTAAATTAGATCCACTGCGTTTCCTTTGTCTAAAAAAGCTGTTACTTTCTCAAAGAAGGCAATCAGGTTGGTTTGGCACGATCTACCTTTTGTAAAACCATGTTGTATTTTGTCCCATTTACCATTGACTTCAATGTCCTTAACTACCTTCTCCTTCAAAATTTTTTCCAAGACCTTGCATACTACAGATGTCAAACTAACAGGCCTATAATTACCCGGATCACTTTTTTTCCCTTTCTTAAAAATAGGAACTATGTTAGCAATTCTCCAATCATACAGTACAACCCCTGAGTTTACAGATTCATTAAAAATTCTTGCTAATGGGCTTGCAATTTCTTGTGCCAATTCCTTTAATATTCTTGGATGAAGATTATCTGGGCCCCCCGATTTAGTCCCATTAAGCTGTTTGAGTTTCGCTTCTACCTCAAATATGGTGATGTCTACCTCCATATCCTCATTCCCATTTGTCATGCTACCATTATCCCTAAGATCCTCTTTAGTCTTATTAAAGACTGAGGCAAAGTATTTGTTTAGATATTGGGCCATGCCTAGATTATCTTTGACCTCCACTCCATCCTCAGTGTTTAGCGGTCCCACTTCTTCTTTCTTTGTTTTCTTCTTATTTATAGACTATAGAACCTTTTACTATTGGTTTTAATTCCCTTTGCAAGGTCCAACTCTACTTGACTTTTAGCCTGTCTCACTTTATCCGTACATGTTCTGACCTCAATAAAGTAGCTTTCCTTGCTAATCCCTCCCATCTTCCACTCCTTGTAGGCTTTCTGCTTTTTCTTAATCACCTCTCTGAGATGCTTGCTCATCCAGCTTGGTCTACAACTCCTGCCTATGATTTTTTCCCCCTTACTTGGGATGCAGGCTTCCGATAGCTTCTGCAGCTTTGATTTAAAATAATCCCAGGCCTCCTCTACCCTTAGATCCATAAATTCTTCAGTCCAATCCACTTCCCTAACTAATTTCCTTAATTTTTGAAAGTCAGCCCTTTTGAAATTAAAAACCCTAGCTGCAGATTTATTTTTATTAATCCTTCCGTTCAGTTTGAACTGAATTAGCTCATGATCACTCGAGCCAAGATTATCCCCTACAACCATTTCTTCTATGAGGTCCTCACTACTCACCAGAACCAAATCTAAAATGGCATCCCCTCTAGTAGGTTCAGCAACTACTTGCTGAAGAAATCCATCAGCTATCACATCTAGGAAAATCTGAGCCCTATTATTATTACTAGCACTCATCCTCCAGTCTTTCTGGGAAGTTAAAGTCTCCCATGATCACACAGTTTCCATTAGTATTTACTTTATTAAAAACATTAAAAAGGGCTCTATCCATATCCAAATTAGATCCCTGCGGTCTATAGCACACCCCAAGTACTATCCCAGGGGAGGCTCTAATAGTTTTCTTCCCCAATTTAATTTTTGCCCAGACGGACTCAGTCATATCCATTTCATCGCTTCTTATTTCTTTACATTCTATCTCATCATTGATATACAGTGCTACTCCACCACCTTTACCTTTATTTCAGTCTTTCCTAAACAGCACATACCCTTCAATACCTGTAGCCCAGTCATGACTACTATTCCACCCTGTTTCTGTTATCCCTATAATATCTGGTTTCATTTCCTGTTGGGTAAGAGAAGCTTAACCAATTAACCTGATAGAACTGGCCCACTCTAAACTGGAAGAAATTAGGATATGACATAGAAGATGCCAAAAAAAGTGACAAAGTTCATGACCCAGAAGTTGTAATGTGGTTGTCTGTGAATGCAACTACTCTTTGGCTCAGTCAGAGGGTGAAGTGACTGTATCCTACATAGTCAGCAGAGGAATAAAAGAGTTATTGTAGTTTAATTAACACTACACTATTCTACAGTATTCAGAGTAACAGCTGTGTTTGTCTGTATTCACAAAAAGAAAAGGAGTACTTGTGGCACCTTAGAGACTAACCAATTTATTTGAGCATAAGCTTCCGTGAGCTACAGCTCACTTCATCAGATGCATACTGTGGAAAGTATAGAAGATATTTTTATACACACAAAGCATGAAAAAATGGGTGTTTACCACTACAAAAGGTTTTCTCTCCCCACACCCCACTCTCCTGCTGGTAATAGCTTATCTAAAGTGATCATTCTCCTTACAATGTGTATGATAATTAAGGTGGACCATTTCCAGCACAAATCCAGGGTTTAACAAGAACATCTGGGAGGGGGGAGGGAAAAACAAGGGGAAATAGGTTACCTTGCATAATGACTTAGCCACTCCCAGTCTCTATTCAAGCCTAAGTTAACTGTATCCAATTTGCAAATGAATTCCAATTCAACGGTCTCTCGCTGGAGTCTGGTTTTGAAGTTTTTTTGTTGTAATATCGCAACTTTCATGTCTGCAATCGTGTGACCAGAAAGATTGAAGTGTTCTCCGACTGGTTTATGAATGTTATAATTCTTGACATCTGATTTGTGTCCATTTACTCTTTTACGTAGAGACTATCCAGTTTGACCAATGTACATGGCAGAGGGGAATTGCTGGCACATGATGGCGTATATCACATTGGTGGATGTGCAGGTGAATGAGCCTCTGATAGTGTGGCTGATGTTATTAGGCCCTGTGATGGTGTCCCCTAAATAGATATGTGGGCACCCTGTCAGGAGACACCATCACAGAGCCTAATAACATGAGTTCTTGCACCATGGCCCAGAGTTTTAAAGGATTTAAGTGTTGCTTAGTGCAGCATTGCAAGGCATAAGTGACTTAGGAACCTAAGTCTCAGTGAAAATGAATTGGACTTTTAGGCTCCAAAGTACATACATTTCTTTTGAAAATGTGATTTAAGCTCCTAGACAAATTGAGACTGGAAATAAGGTGTAATTTTTTAAGAGTGAAGGTAATTTAAATCAAGAATGGATGTTTTTTCTAAAAGATATGCTTTTAGTTCAAACAGAAATTATTTGAAGGAAGTATATGTTATACGGGAGATCAGATGAGAAGATCACAGTAATCCCTTCTGTCTTTATAATCTGTAAGCATGGAGAATATCAGGTGACTCGATCACAGACTACAATATTTGTACATGAGGAAGAGATTTCTGATAGTACACAGCTCTTTAATATAGCGGGGAAGGGCATAAATGAGATCCAGAGCATGGACGCTGAAGCTAGACAAAGTCAGACTCGAAATAAAGTGCAAAGTTTTGACAGCGATGTGACACCTTCTCAGGTTTCCTGGACTGTGGGTCACCATGCTACCCTCCTGCCTCCAGTCAGAGGGAGTCTTTCTTGTGGTGGCTGGATGTCAGCCCTTCAGACATTAAAGCACTCTCCTCTCGCTCTGCCAGTTTCTACTTTGTTTTACATTTAAACACTTAATGCACCCCAGTCCCGAACGTCTCAGAAGTGTTTCCCTCCCCCTGTCCCCAAGTGTCCAGCCCTGTTGCTGGACATGAACAATAGTTACCAGGTTTGCTACTCCCACAGGCATAGTAACATAGCAACTTGCGTGATTCAACTGAGTATCAATTCCAATAAGAACACAGCACTGTAATCTATTTATGGTGAAAACCAATGTAAGTTTGTTAACAAAGGTAAAGATTTTAAGGGAAAGCAAGCAACGGTAATAAGAACAACAGGTTACAAATAAAACAAGAGTATAACATGCTTTTACTAAACTAAAACTTAATGTTAGCAGGCTACAATTCTTTGTCTAAAAAATCTCTCACCTAAATTTTTCTGCAGAGCTTGCTGGTTTTCAGTCAAACCAGGTTCATGAATCACTCCCCTTTGCCAAGGATGTTCCTCAGTGAAATGGATACGAAAATGTCCTTTTGCTTCTCCTTATATTTCCTAGAGGTCATTGTCTTTGTTTCCAGAGTCAGCATGACCCTGCCCCCATGGGGTTCAGACTCTAGTGTGCTTTCCTCTGTTGAATTCACATCCCCCTGTTGATTTCCTCTGCAAATGTTGATTTCCTCCATTGTATCGACTTATAACGAGGAGTAATGGTCTCAAGTTGCAGTGGGGGAGGTTTAGATTGGATATTAGGAAAATCTTTTTCACTAAGAGGGTGGTGAAACACTGGAATGCGTTACCTAGGGAGGTGGTAGAATCTCCTTCCTTAGAGGTTTTTAAGGTCAGGCTTGACAAAGCCCTGGCTGGGATGATTTAACTGGGAATTGGTCCTGCTTCAAGCAGGGGGTTGGACTAGATGACCTTCTGGGGTCCCTTCCAACCCTGATATTCTATGATTCTATGATAATGCTTAATTTACACATGAATCTAAGAAGACAGGTAAATCAACATTCCTTTGTCTAGAAACAATTTGTTTGTCAACTCTGGCTGGGACACAGATCCTAAAACGTATTTTCAATGCATATATACAATTTTTAAAATATCAACTGTACATAAATCACATAACAATTATGAATCAATATGACATAAACTTCCATTAGACATCTACTCCTGGGGAATTTATTTCCCCCATAGATTTCTTTGCTTCCCTGCAGAAAAATGACTTTCTGATGGAGAAGCAAAGGGAAGCCACAAGAGCAGTCATATGACCCTTCCCAGCAGTATGTTTTGGATGCCCAGGGCAGCCAGTAGAGCAGTAAATCACTGTGGGGCAGGAGGGTGGGACTGGGAAAGACCTGGCTGTTGCCTCCTATCCTGCGCTGGGCTCAACTTCTAGTTCCAGCTGGGCTGGGGAGGACAGGACTTCCTCTTCCCCTGCACAGCATCTGGGACTGTGTCAGACCCACCCCCAGATTTCTCCCCTGGCTGTAGGAAGCTCTGAAAACTGCCCCCTCCTCCATGCTTCCTGCACCAATCACTCCTCAGCTGCAGGAGGAGGGATCGCTGCTCCCCCATCTGCCCAACACCTGTGCATCCAGACCTTCTCATATCCAGACCCTCCTGCCGAGCCTCATCCCCCCCACACACCCAGAACCCACCCCTCCAACAAACCCCATTCCCCCTGCACCTGGACCACCCCAATGAGCCACCTGCACCCAGATCCCCACCCTACTGAGCCCCAACCAGCTGCACCTGGATCCCCACCTCACTGAACCAAACTCCCCAGTATCTGGACACACCCACCTTCACTGAGCTCACCAGAATCTGGATCCCACACTGAGCTCACCAGCATCTGAACGCCCCACTGCTGAATTTTATCCCCCACACACCCAGATACCACCGCTGAGCCCCAACCACCTTCACCTAGACCCCCCCCCTGCAGATTCCCATTACCGTTGCACCCAGAACCCCACAACAAACCCCTGTGCATCCAGATCCCCACCACACCCAGATTGCCCCACACAAAACCCTCTCAATCCACACCTGGATCCCCCCATACTAAACCCCTCCAAGCTTGGATCCTGCCTTGCTGAGCCTGCCTGCTCACACCTGGTGCACCTGGCAGGGAGGGGCAGGGCCCTGGGGTGTTTCTGGGGAAGGCCTGGTCCTTGCGCCGCATCAGGGTTGGGTGCAGCCTCACCACTGAGTCCGGGTCCCAGTGGGGAGCTACACAGTGATCTCCCATCTCTGTGCAGCCAGTGGCCTGTGCTTCCCAATATCATGCTAGAGTCTCCACATTTACTTGACAAATAAAATTTGCAGAATTTTGCAAAATGTTAAAATACTGTGTGCAGAATTTTTAATTTTTTTGCGCAGAATGCCCTCATGAGTATTCTCACAGGACCCTTTACGAAAACAGTGTGTTAAGTGTAGTGTGCTTGTCAGGCCAGATAGGTGTTGCTGTTACAGAACAGCGAACCCTTAACCAATTGGCACTGAGGAGTTTTCAGATCACAAGTGAATCGCCCATTGAAACAACTTACCTATGGATGTGGTGGAGTCTCATCACTTAATGGCTTTAAATCAAGACAAGAAAGCTTTTAAAAAAAATATGCAAAACTCAAAGAGAAGTATGTGCTTGATGCAGAAAATACTGAATGTTTTGGACCTGTATTATGCATTATAAGATGAGATGGTTATAACAATAACCCTTTCTGGCCTTAAAAATATATTAGTTTACTGCACATTGCTACTAATATGTAAATCATGAAAGAAACTGTATTTACACATGCAAAGAAGCTAGTGTCAGGAGAGTTTGCAAAAAAGAAAAATAGCAGTTAGAAAATAACTAACTTCATATTAGTTTGCTTAATTAAGGTATTCTAATTTGTTTACATCTTGTTCTTATGAACCTAAGGCAATTTTGTTAGAGTAAGAGCTCATGAGAAAAGGTGTTGTACCAACAGGCATTATATATATATATATAACATTTATATATATATATAAACACCTGTATATACAACTTTGTCCTGAGAGCTTCTTAATGAGGTTTTGATCCCTAAACCCTTCAGCCATTAACCAGGAGGCGGGGCTACTCAGGAAGACGAGGGCTTTAAAAAGCCCACTCCTAAGCGACCAGAGGAGCTAACGAACAGGAGCAGCTAACAGGGGAATTCTGCAAGACAGTTGTTAGAGTGTGAGTGGGAGAGTGGGGGGGGGGCTAGATACACATGATATTCCTTAAACTTCTTTAAACTTAAGACACAAAAAAGACCCTGATAAAAACAACAGCTCAACAAAAGAACTAACTTCAGGAGTAAAAAGACAATGCAGGCAGAAGTCCAGCAACATAGTGGGGGCTATCCAGTTTATTGCACCCAATGCAGCATGTATGATTAGTTGCCCTATGGACAGGTGACGTTTGTGTGCATTCGGTGCAAGGAGCTCCTGGCCCTCAGAGGCCGTGTATGGGCTTTGGAGACCAGAGTGGCTGAGCTGGAGGAGCTAAGGGAGACAGAGAGGTACATAGATGGGACACAGTAGTATGGTTCCACCCTCTGTCTGACAGCCTCTGTGCTGTTGAGGAGGATCAAAGTCTCAGAGAAGGAGAACATCCAACTGGAGCAGAGGGAAACAATCCCATAGTTGGGACCCTCCTTCCAGATGATGGTGTGGTATTAGGAAGAGACAGGTATTAGCAATGGGCGATTTGATCATCAGAAACATAGCTGGATTTGCGATGACTAGGAGAATCGCATGGTGACTTGCCTGCCTGGTGCAAAGTTTACGGCTCTCTCGAGACATCTAGATGTCTCTCCTTATGTGCAGTGCTGGAGAGGAGCCAGTGGTTGTGGTACATGTATGTACCAATGACATAGGGACGGATAGGAGAGAGATTCTGGAGGCCAAATTTAGGCTGCTAGGCACGAGATTGAAGTCCAGGACCTCCGTGGTAGCATTTTCTAAAATACTTCCAGTTTCACGCGCAGGGCCAGGTAGGCAGGCAGAACTGCAGGGTCTCAATGCATGGATGAGAGGATGGTGTAGATTTGGGGTTTAGATTTATTAGGAACTGGGGAAACTTTGGGGAAAGGGCAAGCCTATACAGGAGGAATGGACTCCACCTAAACCAAAATGGAACCAGATTGCTGGCACTTAAAATTAAAAAGTTTGTAGAACAGTTTTTAAACTAAGGGCTGGGGGAAAGCTGACATGTGCGGAGGAGCACATAGTTCAGACAGAGACATACCTTAGGGGAGGCTCTACTAATAGAGATTGTCTATGTCCTAGTAAGGAGGAGATATTAAATAAGGATATTGTTATAAAAGGTGTCACTGAACTCTAGGGTGCAGATGTGGGACCTGCATGAAAGACCCCCTAAGCTTATTCTTACCATTCTCCCCAAGGTACAAACTTTGCCTTGTCCTTGAACAGTATGCTGCCACCACCAAGCATTTTAAACAAAGAACAGGGAAAGAGCCCACTTGGAGACGTCTTCCCCCAAAATATCCCCCTCAAGCCCTACATCCCCTTTCCTGGGGAAGTCTTGATAAGAATCCTCACCAATTGGTATAGGTGAACAGAGACCCAAACCCTTGGATCTTAAGAACAATGAAAAATCAATCACGTTCTTAAAAGAAGAATTTTAATTAAAGAAAAAGTAAAAGAATCACCTCTGTAAAATCAGGATGGTAAACACCTTGCAGGTTAATCAGATTCAAAACATAGAGAATCCCTCTAGGCAAAACCTTAAGTTACAAAAAGACACAAAAACAGGAACATACATTCCCTCCAGCACAGCTTATTTTACCAGCCATTAAACAAAAGGAAATCTAACACATTTTCTAGCTAGATTACTTACTAACTTAACAGGAGTTGGAAGGCTTACATTTCTGATCTGTTCCCAGCAAAAGCATCACACAGACAGACAGAACCCTTTGTCCCCCCCGCCCGCCTCCAGATTTGAAAGTATCTTGTCCCCTCATTGGTCATTTTGGGTCAGATGCCAGTGAAGTTATCTTAGCTTCTTAACCCTTTACAGGTGAAAGGGTTTTGCCTCTGACCAGGAGGGATTTTATAGCACTCTATACAGAAAGGTGGTTACCCTTTCCTTTATATTTCTGACAATAGGCATCACAGAAACTTGGTGGAATGACGATAATCAATGTGACACAGTAATACCAGTGTACAAAATATATTGGCTGGACAGAACAGGTAGTGCTGGTGGGTGAGTGGCACTATATGTGAAAGAAAGTGTAGAATCAAATGAAGTAAAATCTTAAATGAACCAAACTGTACCATAGAATCTCTATGGATAGTAATTACATGTTCTAATAATAAGAATATAGCAGTACGGATATATTACTGACCACCTGACCAGGATGGTGATAGTGACTGTGAAATGCTCAGGGAGATTAGAGAGACTATTATAATAAAACTTAATAATAGTGCAGGACTTCAACTTATTGACTGGGTACGTATCATCTCAGGATGGGATGCAGAGATAAAGCTTCGTGACACCTTAAATGACTGCTTCTTGGAGCAGTTAGTCCTGGAACCCACAAGAGGAGAAACAATTCTTGATTTAGTGCTAAGTGATCAGGATCAGGTCCATGAGGTGAACATCCCTGTGGCAGCGAAAACACCACAGCAGCCCAACACTGTAACATTTAATTTCAGAAAGGGGAACTATAGAAAAGTTAGGAGGTTAGTGAAACAGAAATTAAAAGGTACAGCACGAAAAGTAAAATCCCTGAAAGCTGCATTGAAACTTTTTAAAGACACCATAACAGAGGCTCAATTTAAATGTATACCCCAAGTTACAAAACATAGTAAGAGAACCAAAAAAGAGCCACTGTGACTAAACAATAAAGTAAAAGAAGCAGTGAGAGGCAAAAAGGCATTCTATAAAAACTGGAAGTTAAATCCTAGTGAGGAAAATAGAAAGAAGCATAAACTCTGGCAAATGAAGTGTAAAAATGTAATTAGGAAGGCCAAAAAAGAATTTGAAGAACAGCTTGCCAAAGACACAAAAAGTAATAGCAATTTTTTTTAAAGTACATCAGAAGCAGTGGGGTCACTGGATGATCAAGATGCTAAAGGAGCACTCATGGATGATAAGGCTGTTGTGGAGAAACTAAATGAATTCTTCATGGTTGAGGATGTGAGGGAGATTCACAAACCTGAGCCATTCTTTTTAGGTGACAAATCTGAGAAACTGTCCCAGATTGAGGTGTCATTAGAGGAGGTTTTGGAACAAACTGATACACTAAACAGTAATAAGTCACTAAGACCAGATGGTATTCACCCAAGAATTCTGAAGGAACTCAAATGTGAAATTGCAGGACTACTAACTGTAGTCTGTAACTTACCATTTAAATCAGCTTCTGTACCAAATGACTGGAGGATAGCTAATTTGATGCCAATTTTTAAAAAGGGCTCCAGAGGTGAGCCCAGCAATTACAGGCCGATAAGCCTAACTTCAGTGCCAAGCAAACTGGTTGAAACTATAATAAAGACCAAAATTGTCAGACAGATAGATGAACACAATTTGTTGGGGAAGAGTCAACATGTTTTTTGTAAAGGGAAATCATGCCTCACCAATCTCCTAGAATTCTTTGAGCTGGTCAACAAGAATTTGGACAAGGGGGATCCAGTGTATTTAGATTTTCAGGAAGCCTTTAAGAAGGTTCCTCACCAAAGGCTATTAAGCAAAGTAAGCAGTCATGGGATAAGCGGGAAGGTCCTCCCATGGATTGGTAACTGGTTAAAAGATAGGAAACGAAGGGTAGTAATAAACGGTCAGTTTTCAGAATAGAGAGAGTGGTGTCCCGCAGGGGTCTGTTCTGGGACCAGTCCTATTCAACATATTCATAAATGATCTGGAAAAAGGGGTAAACAGTGAAGTGGTAAAATTGGCAGATGATATGAAACTACTCATGATAGTTAAGTCCCAGGCAGACTGCAAAGAGCTACAAAAGGATCTCTCAAACCTGGGTGACTGGGCAACAAATGGCAGATGAAATTCAGTGGTGATAAATGAAAAATAATGCACATTGGAAAACATAATCCCAACTATACGTATAAAATTATGGGGTCTAAATTAGCTCTTACCACTCAAGGAAGAGATCTTGGACTCATTGTGGATAGTTCTCTGAAAACATCCTCTCAATGTGCAGTGGCAGTCAAAAAAGTGAACAGAATGTTGGGAATCATTAAGAAAATGATAGATAATAAGAGAGAACATATCATATTGCCTCTATATAAATTCATGGTACGCCCACATCTTGAATACTTGGTGCAGATGTGGTCGCCCCATCTCAAAAAAGATATATTGGAATTGGAAAAAGTTCAGAAAAGGACAACAAAAATGATTAGCGGTATGGAGTGTCTGCCATATGAGGAGAGATTAAGACTGGGACTTTTCAGCTTGGAAAAAAGATGACTAAGGAGGGATATGATAGAGGTCTATAAAATCATGATTGGTGTGGAGAAAGTAAATAAGGACGTGTTATTTACTCCCTCTCATAACACAAGAGCAAAGGGTCACCAAATGAAATTAATAGGCAGCAGGTTTTAAACAAACAAAGGGAAGTATTTTTTCACACAATACGCAGTCAACCTGTGGAACTCCTTGCCAGAGGATGTTGTGAAGGCCAAGACTCTAACAGGGATCAAAAAAGAACTAGATTAATTCATGGAGGACAGGTCCATCAATGGCTGCTAGCTAGGATGGGCAGGAATGGTGTCCCTAACCTCTGTTTTCCAGAAGCTGGGAATGGGCCACAGGGGATGGATCACTTGATGATTATCTGTTCTGTTCATTCCCTCAGGGGCACCTGGCATTGGCCACTGTTGGAAGACAGGATACTGGGCTAGATGGACCTTTGGTCTGACCCAGAATGGCCATTCTTATGTTTTTACGTCATCTTCTTGATTCACTTTGTTGAAACTTCACTTTCCATATTTCTTCCACAGGTTTCGGTTTCAAAGAACAGCATTATATAGCTAAGCACATATTTCTTTTGCTGGTCCAGAAGTGCAGCTTTAGCACTGTAGTTGAGTGCTAAACAACAACAAAATCGGACCAATAATACTATGGATAGTACAATGACCATATTACCCACAGATCACTAAGGGTTACATCCACTTCTCAGAATTGCAGCACCTAGCTTTTAGGCACCCTACCACCCCATGGAACCCTCAGCCCCAAGTTAGGCACCCAGTGTCCCTAGCCAATGTATGAGAAGAGTTAGGCATCTAAGAAGGGAATTCACACTCCAGCAAGCTGATCTATAAATCACCTAAGCTAGCTAGTAGAAAATGCCAGGGATGGGGGTGTGGCTTAAGCCTCCCTTGTCAAAAGTAATTAGGCATCTCCTTCCTCTCAGGAGTCACAGCCACGAACTCTCTCCTGGAATACCGTTCCTAGCTCAGGTCGGCCTTTTAGCATGAAAAATCACAAAGAGAGACTCATCCCATAATCCAGTGGTTAGGGTACACATCACAGATAGGGGAGACCAGTCTGCTCTGTCCAGTTTGGAACAGGGAGTTGAATTTGGATCTTTTCTATCCCAGTTCAATGCCCTAACCAGACTGTTGAACAAGTGATTCTCTTCTCTTGGAGCTGTTCCATTTTATATAAATAATTAGATTTTCACTGGTGCAAGAACTAAGAACTTGGGGCTAGATTCACAAAGGGTTGTGATGCTGATCATCACAATGCCTAACTTTTAGGTGTCTAGAAAATCACAGTAACACTGATTCACAGAGCCTGTTCATCACCTAGGGCTCCCTACAACATGAATGGAGAGAGATAGGTGTCTTAGATTGCAATTCACAAAAACCAGCATGATAGGCAGAGAGCTGCCTATGTTAGCCAGCTGGAGATGCCGAAGACAGGTATGTCCTTAGGCACCTATCTTCAAGGCTGGGGTTAAGTCCAAGCTTCATGGAGACACATATCTTTGCTTGCAATCCACAATTGGAAACCCCTCCTAGTGAGGTGGCTTAGGAGCCTAAGATATATCATTTTTTCAGGCATCTTGCTCCACAAAAAATGTTTAGAGGAGGCCCACATTGTTACTTTTAGCCTAGTGATTAGAGCTCTTACTTGGGAGGTCCAGGTTCAATACCCTCCTCTACCTGAGATAGAGAAAGGATTTGAACAGTGGTCTCTAGCATACCTCAGGCAATTGAGCAAACCACTGAGCTATGGGATAGTTCAAGAGTTATTGGGTTAGCAAGAGAGAATGATTCTGTCACATGGTGGTTAGGGCACCAACCTGGGAAGTGAGCCCCCCCAGGGTCCAGTCCCCCTGTTCCAATGGTTCTTCAATTATTTATACACAGTGGAACAGCTTCACCAGAGAGATTGAAAGAGCCACACACCAGACTATCTCACTGAGCTAACTCACCAGATTTTGAATGGGACCAGATAGGGACCTTTCCTGTGAAATAGGCAAGTGAATGCCTATCTTCCCTGCATCACTCAGGTCTTAGGTGGAAGATAGGCATCCATGTGCCTTGAGTGGGGCAGCAGGTGCTTAGGTGCTAAGGGAACTTTTACAGCAGAAAGGAGTTATGTGAATAGTGGTGGAGCCTAAGACTGGGATTTAGGTGGCTAAACCCCAGATTTAGGTGACTAAATCAAGGATTAAGGCACCTAAGTACCTTTGTAAAAAGAAAAGGAGCACTTGTGGCACCTTAAAGACTAGCAAATTTATTTGAGCATAAGCTTTCGTGAGCTACAGCTCACTTCATCGGATGCATTCAGTGGAAAATGATTTTCCACTGAATGCATCTGATGAAGTGAGCTGTAGTTCACGAAAACTTATGCTCAAATAAATTTGTTAGTCTTTAAGGTGCCACAAGTACTCCTTTTCTTTTTGTGAATACAGACTAACACGGCTGCTACTCTAAGTACCTTTGTGAATCCCATGGTTGGTCTCCCTCTTCCCAGAGAATTCCCTTAAAACTGGGATATGAAGTTAGTTGCTCCCTCTCTGGCCCTATGAATGTTTGTTCATTTATACAGTGGAACAGCTTCAGGAGGAGAGCTTTTCCCCTTCTATCATATAGAATACCCAATAGCTCAGTGGTTAGGGTACTCACTGGAGATGTCAGAGACTTGGGGCTGGCACTTAAGCCCAGATCTCACACGTCCCACTTGAGTATTGGGTATTCTAGGGGATAGCCCTGCCCCAGTAATTTTTTGGAGAGGCTCAGTTTGGTAATGTTACTCCTGTTTATTATTCATCTATACAAATAGTGTATAGGGGCTGAAACAAACAAACTAGCCTACCTCAGTACAGTGCATTAACTGATAAAAGTGCTTAATTTCATTTTTCCTTCCATTTATTTTACTTTCCTTTTCTTCCAAAAGAAGTCATCAGTCAACCCTTTTAACTGAGTGATGGAAACTAAGTAAGCTTCCTACCAAGGCTGGGGGATGGCTTTTTCTGATCAAAGCTGTTTAGGATTATTTTTAAGAAACACTTTTTAAAATATTTTATTATATTAATGTGATCTGAATGTTGCAAGATATTTTTTGTTTTCAGATGACAAAACTTTTGTAAAGTATCTGAGAACCCAGAGGTTTAATAGGAATCTACAAAGAAAACAAACTATTTGACCCTGAGTTACCAATTAACAGTATCTCTCTGTGTTCTAGAAATAAAGAAGAAAATCACAAAAAAAGGGCAAGGGAGATAGCTCCCTCTACATATCAATCATTCCCAGTTTTGGTTTTAAATTGCAAAACCTTACACTCATAAATTTTGGATGATGTAAAGTGATGAAAGCTCCACCTCTTTTCCAGAAATCTTCAGACTCTCCTCGTATAAAACTTGTAGAAGAGCCAGGCTCTGAATTATATAAAGTTTTTTCCCCCTATTCGTTAAACAGGAGGATAAAAGAATACCACACTTTGTAAGGATGTCAAATGCTCAGTCATTGGACATCCCTGAAGTTCTTAAAGAAGATGACAGACCGAAGTGGGATAATAAATTGCAGTATATTTTAAGCTGTGTTGGATTTGCAGTAGGCTTGGGAAATGTTTGGAGATTTCCATACTTGTGTCAAATATATGGAGGAGGTAAGAGCAAGTTGGGATCTTTGTCAGAAATTAAACATAGAATACTAATTTAACGATATATATAAAGCATGAACGGGCAGGGAAAATATGTTAATATCTAATATTCTATTTTTGCTTTTTTAATGTAACCTTTTCCACAAAGTAGAATAGCTTTCTCACTGTGTGAAAATTATATTTTAAAAAGATATATTGATTTAGGAAATGTCCACAAACTAGGAATACTTTACAGTAATCATGAATTAGGAAAAATCAGTGTTAAAACTTTTTGCAAACAATTTCTCATTATTACAGCTGTGCCATCAGAGCAGATTTAAACTTGGTTCTATGAGCTGAATTAAAAAGTGACACTTTGGAAAAGTGTCTGGAAGGCCTTTTGAAAGCTTCCTTTCTTTAGGAAAATTAAACCAATTGCTTCGTAATGCCATGCCTCATCAAAAGACAACTCAATTAAAATTCTAAATTATAAGTAAAATAAAATTGTATTTTAAATATATATCTTTAAATTATTTTAAGAAATGTTTGTTCACTATTGGATATTAAAGGTCTGAATACAAGTTGAAAAGGGCAACTGTGTTGACATAATGTACTCATACTTCTGTGAGGCATTTGATTTTAGTATTGCACAATTAATACTACACAAAAATAATGTAGCCCATATTAAGTGCATTCCCAACTGTTAAAAAGTAACTGCACCTGGAGAATCATCATAAAATGAGGTGTTTTTAGTGGGGTCACACAAGGATTTAGTTTTGGGCAATGTTATTCAATATCTTTCTCAATAACCTGTGTAATGCTGATGCCTTTGGGTTGATCATCATCCTCATCAGCAAATCAAACCTGGGACTTCTGGATCTTAATATCCACTACTACCTCAGCTGAAAGTTTCAGCTATCCTATGCTAAGGCTGTAGAAGGCTCACCAATGTCTGTGTGATTTAGTCCCCACCAGAAGGGAATATAGTGCCACGGTGAGTGGACATGGCTTACATCTGGTAAATGTATAAAATCCATGCCAGTACAGTTTGCAGATGACACAAAACACGGAGTGTTAAATGAGCAATCAGGATTGTTTGGTAAACTAAGTTTAGTTGAATAATATGCCTTTTGGTAGAGCTAAATACAAGATCAGACATCTGAGAACCAAGAATGTAGGTCACACTTATAGGATGGGGGTACTCTGGAAACAAGTGGCTCAGAAAGCTATTTAGGTGGCATGGTGGATAACTAAGTGAACGTAAGCTTCAAATGCAATGTAGTGTTTAAGAGTATAAACACTTGGAAGTATAAGCAGAGAACTATCAAGTAAATGTAGGGAGGTGTTATTACAACTAAATCAAGCATTAGTGAGACCATTTTTGAAATGGTATGTGTGACGGGTTGGATCACAGAAACCCTCTTGGGGCTGCCAACTGATATGCCAAGACTACTTCTTCCCCTGTTTTCCCGCCCTGGCAGCTTGGGACTTGAGTGCCCTGCATGGTTTGAGCCAGACCCGCTAGGCTGCTTCAACCCAGGCCCAGGTCTGAACCATGTCCCCTAACAACTGTAGGCTTAATTGAAAGCAGTTTAAGAAATGTTCCTGTCTTTAACACTCAGATGCCCAACTACCAATGGGGTCCAAACCCCAAATAAATCTGTTTTACCCTGTATAAAGCTTATACAGGGTAAACTCATAAATTGTTCCCCCTCTATAACACTGATAGAAAGGTATGCACAACTGTTTGCCCCCCGCCATGTATTAATACATACTTTGGTTAATTAATAAGTTAAAAGTGATTTTATTGAATACAGAAAGTAGGATTTAAGTGGTTCCAAGTAGTAACAGACAGAACAAAGTGAATTACCAAGCAAAATAAAATAAAACATGCAAGTCTAAACCCAATACAGTAATAAAACTGAATACAGATAAAATCTCACCCTCACAGATGTTTCAATAAGTTTCTTTCACAGACTGGATGCCTTCCTAGTCTGGGCACAATCTTTTCCATCTCTCTGGGTCCCGTCCCCCGCAATGGAAAAGCACCAGGTTCAAGATGGACCCCAGCACCAGGTGACATGGCCACATCTCCTGTGAGACTCCAAGCCTTCATTCCTCCCAGCCTGACTCACAATTGTCCTGGCTGATGGGAGCCATCAAGATTCCAAACCACCACCAATGGCCCACACCCTGCATAATCACAATAGGACCTCAGAGCCACACTTCACACTTCCAGCTTCAGACACAAGAGTGATACATTTACACAAACAGGATGACCACACTCAGCAGATCAGAAGCTCTGCAATGATACTCCACAAGAGATCCTCCACACGAAGCACATTCCAGCCACACCACATCCACACTCACCAGCACACCTTCACAGAATCATATCGAGTGCAACATCACAGTACGCACACCTTTTAAAAAGTAAGCCGAAAAATTCGAAAGGGTGCAAAAATGAGCTACAAGAATGCTTCAAGGTCTGGAAAACCTGCCTTACAGTGAGAGACTTAAAAAGGTCAATACAGTAGCTCACAGAGAAGGTTAAGAGGTGACTTACTGATGATTTATATGCAAGTAGTAGGTGTGATGGCTAGAAGCAGAAACTAGACAAATTTAGATTAAAACATTTTTTTTTACAGTAAGGATTGTTAGCCATTAGAACAACACCCCAGAGATATGGTGGATTCTCTGTGATTTGAAGTCTTTAAATCAAGTCTAGATATCTTTCTAAAAAGATATGCTCTGGCTCAACCAAAAGTTATGGGCTTGATTCAAGAATCACATTGAAATTCTATGGCCTGTGTCATGCAGGAGGCCAACCTATGTAACCTATCAAATTAATCAGCCTCTGACCCAGATGACTGGAGGATAGCTAATGCAACATTGATTTCTAAAAAAAAGCTCAAGAGGCAACTCTGGCAATTACAGACTGGTATGTCTAACTTCAGTACCAGAGAAAGTATTGAAACTATAGTAAAGAACAGAAATATCAGACACATCGATGAACACAATATGTTGAGGAAGAGTCAACACACCTTTTGTAAGGGGAATTTTGCCTCACCTATCTATTAGAATTCTTTGAGGATATAAACAAGCATGTGGGCAAGGGTGATCCAGTGGATATATTGTACTTGGGCTTTCAGAAAGCCTTTGACAAAGCCCCACACCAAAGGCTTGTAAGCAAAGTAAGCTGTCATGGGTCAGTTTTCACAATGGAGCAAGGTAAAACTGGGTTACTGGACCACAAAATAGCATACGAAATTCAATATTGATGAGTGCAAAATAAGGTATATTGGAAAATATAATGCCAACTATACATATAAAATATTGGGGTCTAAATTAGCTCTTATCACTCAAGAAAGAGCTCTTGGGTCATTGTGGATAGTTCTCTGAAAACATCTGCTCAATGTACAGCAGCAGTCAAAAAAGCTAACAGAATGTTAAGAAACATTAGGCAAGGGACAGATAATGAAACAGAAAATATCATAATGCCACTATATAAATCCATGGTATGCCCACACCTTAAATACTGTGTGCAGTTCTGGTTGCCCCACCTCAAAAAAGATATTTTAAAATTGGAGAAGGTATAGAGAAGGTCAGCTACAGTGATTAGGAGTATGGAACAGCTTCTATACAAGGAGAGATTAAAACGAGTGGGATCGTTCTGCTTAGAAAAGAGATAACTAAGGGAGGATATGACAGAAGTCTATAAAATTATGAATGGTGACAAGAAAGTGCATAGGAAAATGTTATTTTGCCCCGCACATAACACAAGAACCAGGGGACATCCAATGAAATTAATAGGCAGCAGATTTAAAACTAACATAAGAAATTATTTCTTCACACAACACACAGTCAACCTGTGGAACTTGTTGCTAGGGGGTGTTGTGAAGGCCAAATGTATAACTGGTTTCCAAAAAGAATTAGATAAGTTCATGGAGGATAGGTGCATCAGTGGCTATGAGCCAAGATGGTCAAGGACACAGCCCCATGCTTGGGTGTCTCTAAACCTCTGATTGCCAGAAGCTGGGACTGGACAACAAGGGATGGATCACTCAATAATTGCCCTGACTTGTTCATTTCCTCTGAAGCATCTGGCAGGGCCACTATTGGAAGACAGGATACTGTGCTAGATAGACCATTGTTCTGACACAGTATGGCTGTTCTTATGTCCTTAAAAATCTATGAATCTTAGTTATTTTATTATTTAAAAATGAACCAGAATATTATTTTCCCAAGTTTACAATAGCAGTACTTAGCAATAACATTTAAAAATCACTTGTGTGGCAGTGATTGAATAATTTTTTCTCTAATGAATCATATCCTGCCATGGACTCTTATTGGCCTCCAGCTTGAGTTTTTCCCTAAATGGGACTCAGACACCAGGCTAACCCTTTGGGCTTGGTTCCATCTCAGTTATGGGGAGAAAAAAAATGATTCAATACTCATCCACTTGTACACCAAAATGTATGATCTGTCAGCGTACACTCCGTTACCCTTCATAACTTCCTTTCCTTTCTTACATGCTTTGATAAACTGTGAAAAAGTATCATTCACACCTGCATTAACACTCAGATGAATGGATCCATTCACACCTCAGAGGTTTTGTTTCAGGCTCACTGCAAACATCACTGTATTGGTTACACAGGTCACATCTAAAAATTTATATTTCTTTCTTTCTTTTTTCTTTTTTTTTTTTTGAAGAGAGACTGTTCACAATCTGCTGCAAGGAAAAAAAATAACATCTTTGTCCTGAATTGAACTAAATCCAAAGAAAATCTTTCAGCTGAAATACATTTTCATATGCCTCTGCATTTCATGGTTCAATTTTGGACTAGAAGCAGAAGTGTAAAAATGTTATAAGCAAGTCCGTTATTCTGAGATTTATAAACCAATTTTTCAGATTCCAAATTGAACTTCTAAACCTTTTGTTTTTTGCTCTTCACTAATTTAAACATAATTAGGACAACTATGAAAAATGGCAGAATTATAAACTTGCATAAATGTCAAACAATGCACATTGACAAAAATAATTGAATTCATACAACAAAAGGCCCTGAACTTGCAGGATCCTCTGAGGAAAACACATTAAGAGCCGTTGTGGATACCTCAGTTGAGATGATGTCTTTTTTAATAAGGCCTTTGGGTGCTCTGGGGCGTTACAAGCCAGTAAACCTTATAGCTGTATCTGGCAAATTGGTTGAAACATTTAAAAATAGAAAACAAAACAAATGGAAGATTATGATATGGTGGCCTCTAACCAACACTGTTTCTGCAAAGGGACATTGCATTTAACTACGATTACAATTCTCTGAATATATCAAACAGTAGAAGATAAAGGAGAATCAGTTAACATTATTTATTTAGCCTTTACAAGGCATTTGACAAGGTCCCTCAAAATAGGCTACCAACAAAACTAAGTAATCATGGGATGAGAGATAAAGTACTGTCATGTATCTGGCTAAGACAGGAAGCAAAGGGCTTGTGTACACGGTGTGACAGCGTGTACTAGAGGTGTGTGATTCTAAAGCCCAGCAATGTGTTGCACACTAATTGATCCATGTAGACCCTGCTGGTGCTCACTATCATTAACATTGAAACCGTACTATATTAACTCATAACAGGAAACTTTTCGTTTATGCCAGCAGGATCTATACAGGCCCGTTACTGTGCAACACGTTGGTTGTGCATTAGAATTCACACCCCTGTAGTGAGCATTGAAAAGGTTAACAGTGGGGTGCCTTAAGTTTCCATACTATGTCTAGTGCTGTTTAGTGTGTTTATTTATGATCTAGAAAGGGGGTTGAGCAGTAAAATAGCAAAATTTGCAGATTACATAAAGTTATTTAGGTTAAACAATATCCAAAGGGCCTATGAGTAACTTCAGAGAGACCTAAACAAGCTAGGTAGATGGGCAGCACAACAGCAAATGAAATTCAATGATGAAAAATGCATAGTAATGCACAGTGAAGGGAAAAAATATACACCTTACAGGATTCTAAGTTAATAGTATCAACTTTGGAAAGGGACCAGGGCATCATTATAGACAGCTTAATGTGCAGCTGTGGTCAAAAAAACAAATAAGATATTAGGATTCATAAGGATGGAGAATACTACAGAAAATACTATAATGCCATTACATAAATCAGTGCTACAAACTCATTTTGAGTACTATGTACAGAACTGGTTACCCCCTTGCAAAAAAGATACTGCCAAACTGGAGAGGGTCCAGAAAAGGGTGAGAAAAATTATTAGGGACGTGGACAAACTTTCATCTGAAGAGTGACTGAAAAGAGTGGATAAGAGGGGCATAAAAAGGATATAAAATAGTGAATGGTACAGAAGATAATAGGTTGGGAGATTCTGTTCTCTGTCTCATAACACAAGAACAAAAAGACATTGAATGAAACTAAAAGGTGGCAAATCCAAAACTGACAAAAGGAAATACTTTTTCACACAATGTGCAATTAGACTGTGGAACTAATTGCCATATATAATTAAGGGCAAGAACTTAGCAAGATTCAAAAAGGAATTAGACATTTCATGTGGTTAACAAGAATATCCTGAGTTCGTAGTTAATGCTAACAAAATTTTGGAAGGAATATAAAACCTCATATTTCAGGGTTTACACCAATCTCTAAGTATTAGGGATTAGAATTAGGGTTCTTTGGGGGTGCAGTTATACTACATCTGCCTACTTAGGGGTTTCTTTCACTTTCCTGTGAAGCATCTGGTACTGGTCGCTGTTGGAGGCAGGCTATTGAACTAGCTGGAACATTATTCTCATCAAGTCTGACAATTCCCAAGTGCTTATGTTGTCTACCCAGCACACAGCAGCAGTCAGAAAAAAAAAAAGTAGAGTGAGCTAGATATTTTTAAAAGGGATTGAAAAATATTGAGATGTGATGCTTTGCAATTCCATAGTTACACCAGTGCAAAGTTGGTATAAAATGATATAATTATGTAGTAATTTATATCCACTTTGCATTGTTGTAAGCAATGACACAAAGTTACAGTGGTGAATAAGCTCTACTATATTGAACTGTAATCAGTGCTCCACACTTGAAGTTCCAGTTTGGTTACTTTACCTTAAGAAAGATGAAGTCATGAGACTAAAAAAGGTGTGGTGATACGGTGTGGCCTTGCACAGCACCTGACCTACCATTTGCTGCTCCATCTGAGGCATGGCTGGGTGCCCCTCTTCCTGTTGTCAACTACCTTCATTCTCTTTAGGTTATGAGCCCTCCATGCCCCGACTATTTATAATAAGGAATTATACAAACTAGGTGTTTCTTGTGCATTCAGAAACTCCCAAGATTATTTATTCTGGAAAGTAGAAATTAGAAGATGTTTTGCAGATTATAGTGAAAAAAAATGATGGCCACAAGGTTTATCAAGATAAATAAATAATGTGGCTAGATTGATTTATTTAAGTCTTGTTAATTTCAGACTAAAATGTGACTTTGGGTGGGATTTTCAAAAGCACTCACTCAAACAACTTAGAAGCACAAGTCCCATTGACTTTCAATGATTTAGGAACATAAATCCCATTTATGTACTTTTGAAAAAAATCTCATCTTTCAAACCCAGCCCTGAGCAAGGAATGCACTTGGCCATATGAAATCCTGTAAAGCATTGTACCTCAAAGCCAGTCTATCCTGGGGATATCTGTGCCAATGTAGGTACAACACTATAAACCCTTAGTGTAGCTGCAATGCACCCATGCAGTGTAGCCTAATTTGAACCTGGCATAGACAGGCCCTGAGGCACAGTGCCTTCCAAGGCATAAACTGCAATTCCCACAAGTGGTTCAGGTTTGGGTTTTATTCAAGTGTTTGGAAATCAGAGGCTATATTTTTCCTCATCTTTAAGTGCTCTACCAAACAAGATATAAAAAGCAGGAACATATTTTCGATTAATGTCAATTGCTTTTCATCAGACCTCTGAACCTTATTCACGGCAATTTGTGTTACTAAGTAACTTGGGTCTAACACACTCAGCTCAGTACATTTGCAATCACAGAGAAAAACACAATATCGGTGCTGAAACTTTTATCACCTTCTGTCGTTAGTGATTATTTAGGTTTATTGCCTGAGTTAAGTAAGTTATTTACTTGCTATGACTAATAGATATGGATGCTGTTTGCCAGAGTAATAGGAGGTAAACAGACAGGATCCCTGGCAACTGGGATTGTAAAGGATTATTTTTAAAGACCCTGTTATGTACTTTGGAACTTAAAATTGACACATGAAAAAAGGTTTTTTAAATAACAAATATGTATTGTGATTTGGAAAATATGTGGGACTTGAAAAGAAGTAGCTAGTCTAACAGCATCTTGGTGCAGTGTTTTATTTCTGATTATAGCCTACCATAGGTATGCCTGCCTCAAGCAAAAGTCCTCAGTAAGAGAGCTTATGGGTCATATCAACTATTACTACTGCAACTAAGCCCAGGCATGTGCCCTTACAGGATGAATTAAAAAAAATTACCATTCATGCAAACAGCAAGTTTTATTCTGGGGAAATAAAGTCACATTTTTCACCTTGGCATTCAAATCCCATTAGGGACGCAGTGCTACATTGCACCCAAACAACTGCTTTAGAAATCCCTATGGCCTACCTTATCCTCTGGCCTGATTTTGAACTAGCTGTCACAAAATACAAGAGTATCTGGAATAAAACAGATTCCTTATATTCTCAGCAGTGAAATATGACCTATACATATGAAATTCATTAGTTGTTTCAGTAAATGGGTTAGATCTTGAAAGTGAGAATTATGAAGTTATTGTAGGTAGAATAGATGTCTAACTTGCTCCTGCTTCTGGCCAAGTTTGAGACTCAGGAGGCCTCCATTTTACTGTACGGGAAGAGAGAAGTTAAAATTCAAGTGTACCTTTTTCAGAGGTGAAAGTAAGCTGGTCCGGTCTGGTATGGAGTACCGGTAAAAAAAGATGCAGTAGTGTACTGGCAAATAAGTGGAGCATTCAGTACTGGCTTACTTTCACCTCTTTTGGCTGCAGAACAAAAAGTTCAAACTAAAAGCTAATAAAAGCTTGGAAAGGGAAAACTCACTGTCAAATTTGTTTGTTGTTTCTCTCCCTCTCCTCCTCCAGCCAGGCTGCCCACGTGGCTAGGCTCCCTGTTCCCCCGACCCCCGCACTCTGCAGGGGCTGCGGGGGCTCCCCTCTAGCTTGTAGCAGGGAGCAGGAGGGAGAAGCCTCCCCAGGTAGCCTGCTGCCTGCATAAGAACAGTTTAAATTGAGCTGTTCACTCCCCAGTCTGAACCAGGGAATGAGGGGCTATTTCTGGCTTCCTTGTTAATTTCACTCAGGGTTGTTGCTGGCAGCGGGCGAGGGGGCATTGTGTGAGACCAAGGCAGGGGCAGAATACAATAGCCATTTGGCCGCACAGCTTAAATCCAGAGGTAATAAAAGCCAGTGGAAGGGGAAAACTCACTGTCACATTGGTTTCTCTCTCCCTCCTCCTCCAGCCAGGCTGCCCACAGGGCTAGGCTCAGTGCTTCCCCGAACCCCGCACTCAGCAGGGGCTGCAGCAGCTCCCCTCTAGCCTGTAGCAGGCAGCAGGGGGACTGACTGAGGGAGAAGCCTCCCCAGGGTGCCTGCTGTCTGCATAGGAACAGTTTAAACTTGCCGCTCCCTCCCTGGTTCAGACTGGGATTGGGGCTATTTCTGGCATCCTTGTTAATTTCATTCATAGTTGGGGGGAGAGGAAGGTGAGACCAAGGCTAGGCATTTACTGCACAGCTTAAATCCAGAGCTAATAAAAGCCAGTGGAAGGGGAAAACTCACTGTCACATCGGCTTCTCTCTTCCCTCCTCCTCCAGCCAGGCTGCCCCACGCTGCTAGGCTCCCCGTTCCCCTCCCCCACAGCAGGGGCTGCAGCGGCTCCCCTCTAGCTTGTAGCAGGGAGGAGGGGGACTGGCTTAGGGAAAAGCCTCCCCAGGATGCCTGCTGTCTGCATAAGAACAGTTTAAATTGAGCTGTTCACTCTGTGGTCTAAACCCCAAATTAGGGGCTATTTCTGGCTTTCTTGTTAATTTCACTCAAGGTTGTTGGGGTGGGGGGTACCAAAGCCTGGGCAGTTCTTTTCTGCCCCTTGGATGAGGAGATCTTCAATAATATAATACACGAAAAATACAATCAAAATCAGGAACCATTTCCAAGTTCAACTCTATCCCATTCCCTCCCCAGCAGAGGATCATGATTGTGATGTCTAAACTGCTTGCAGATCCTCTTTGAAATGTTACTGTTTAAAAAAAAAACATGGAGAACATGGTGGGAAGATGTGTTCTGATGATCAGGGTTTATTTTGGGCAAAGCAATTTTGCAAAACAACTAAAGATTCAAGGGGAAAGCAAATAGCCCTGTTGCTGGCACAGAGTACCCGAGGCAAGCAACAGGTGGGTTTGTTGCCCCGTGTGCGCTGCACCAATGACCACAATGGGGTGGAGAAGCAGAGAGTTTTATTTGAAGCTTTAGATATGGTGCAGGGAGACTGAGCTGTTTTAAATCCTGCAGCCCCAATGCAGATTACATTATACAATTTATACCTTTTTTTTATTTAATTACACAAGCATATACAACCAATTACCTGTTGCCCCGTACAATACCGTAGCCAATTAGCTAAAGCAGCTAGTTATGTTTTTTTTTTATTAGCATTGCTTGAGACTTGCCTTATTTGGTTATATTTATTACTAGTTTTTGCTAAACATTTTTTTTATTTTATGTTTTTTTGGCCGAAGCTGGTTTTGGCTAGCGAGCCGTGTGCAAACCTGTCTATTTGTGTGCTAGCTTTTTTATAGTTTTGCAGGGTTACAGAAAGTTCAAGGAACGGAGGGGCTTCAGTTTGCCTGGGCCTAGAGCAAGAGGGCTTCATCGACACTCATGGTCTTCCACCCTCCCGAGTTACCTAGAGCAGTGCCCAGTGTTACCAACAACTTCCTTCTTTGAGTACACTTAATAAGCTTGTGACTGAGTTTTTTTATATTTTAAGGACAACAAGTGATTAAGCGCTGAGGAGTTAGAATTCTTAACAAGAGGATATAATGGGGTTTCTGTGGAGCGGGAGGCACAAAGTTTATATATGAGTGCCTTACAACAGGCAAGCAAGAGGAGAGTGATAATACACAACAGGGCACTTGTGAACAGGAGACGAACAATGCCTCCCCCCAGGTCAGGCAGCCATCCCCAGAGTGAGTCAAAAATAGTGGGCTTTTTTTTCTGGGCTTTTTACTAGTTAAGAGCCTGTTTGGCTGACAGGATGTGCTTGTTAATATTCTGTGAATTTTTTGGGACATACGTACAGCATGTATTTTTAATAATGGCACACACCCCGCCCTGTGTATCTAAAAGGTAATCTAGGGCCTGGCGGTTTTGCAGGGACAACAATTGGAGTTGATAAAGTTCCATGTTGAGGCTCCTTTTTATGGCTAAGGTATTATTGGCGAACTTGGTGAGGAATGCAGAGAGCTGGCGATAGAGCTTGGCTAATTTACCCACCTTATATGCTGGGATAAGGATTATACTGAATTTATTTTTTTTATTAATGGGTACGGGGGTGGCATACAGGGACTGCTGATGCCGGGGACAGCCCGACGGGAGTTGGGCCATGACCCGAAGGGGAGGGGTAAGGTATTCCAAATAACAGCTTTTGTGCCAGTGGTGGGGTAGCCATTTATAGGCTGAGTTACTACAGACATAAAAGGACTGTTTATTAGCTACCATGCCATTGTGGCTTAATTTGTTGACTGCGGCTTTTAAGGGGGTATAATATTGAAGCCCTTTGCCTGTGTTTTGGCTAGCACTATTAAATAGAGGGATAGTGGTATTTGCGGAAGGGGACAAATAAAACTGACAGGTACTATTACCAGCGAACTAGGTACGGTTAGCTGTGGCTTTTTGGCGATAACAAAGGAGGCCCAATGGGACGGAGCATAGCTGGATGGATTTGGGGCGATGGGTCGCATTCCAGTAGGGTTTCCAGGGATTAGTGTTGCTGCTAAACTTGGCCTTTTTAGTACAGTTTTTTGTTAAAGTAGGCTGTGTTTGCAACTGAGTGGTGTTTGCTTTTAACTATTGGTTACAGAGGTCTGACCAGTTGTGGGGGGTCGCCCTTCAAGGGAAGCCGGCCGCATGGTAGGGGATCTGGAAACATATTTAGCAGTTGGAAAGATTAAATTTACGGGCAAAGGCTATTTTGAGGGCCTTATAGGTATTTACATTTAGGTTAACGGTTTTTATTTATTTTTTAGAGAGTGAGATATGGGGAATACTAGGCAAATGACACTCACTATGAGGGACCTTATGGTGTATATGCCCCTTTAGCCCCCCTCCCCCGTGCTTATGTTTTTTTAAACAATAATTTGAGTTTAAGATTATTGGAGGGTGAAGTGGTGATGGGCTGGATGGTCCACCGTTCTGCTGGTGGAGGAGTAGGCACCGCCTTCAGGCAAGAGTGATGGATTCAGTTTTTGTGTTTTTTGACCTTTGCTGCTGTGTGGGAAACCAGCAGGATGGTGTGGGGTCCCTTTTACTTTTTTGGAGAGGCTTGTTTTTTTAGGTACGAACAAGCACGGAGTCACCTGACTGCAAGGAGTGGACAGGGGCATTCAATGAAAGAGGCTGGAAGTCTTTGGTATACTTGTGGAGAGAAGAGAGAACAGCAGACAGAGAGCACATATACTGAGACAAAAAACTACACTTTATTTCTTATTTTTTTGCCAGAACCAGTGTCTCATTTATAGGCCATGCCCTTTTAAACATAATTTTAAAGGGACTAAGCCCTAATTTACCCTTTGGGAGAGCGCGGACGCAGAGCAGGACAAAGGGCAGAGCATCAGGCCATTGCAGGGAGGCTTCTTGGCACACTTTTGAGAGGTGTCGCTTAAGGGTTTGATTGGTACCCTTTATTACGCCACTGGCCTGCGGTCTTTATGGCGTATGGAGTTTTCAGGGGATCTGTAAGGCATCTGAGATGTTTTGAATGATCTGTGATGTGAAGTGCATTTCATTGTTAGATTCCATTCATTGGGGCAGTCCGAAGCGGGGAATAAATTTTTTAACGAATTTGAGGGCTACTGTTTTGGCAGTGCAATTACGGCATGGGAAGGCTTTAGGCCATCCGCTGAATCGATTCACCAAGACAAGGAGATATCTGAACCCTTGGGTCCGGGGAAATTTAGTAAAATTTATTTGCCATACTAGTCCGGGGCCTGGAGTGGGTTTCAGGTAGCTGGTGTTACTGGATGTCCCGGCTGAGGGTTATTTTTTTGGCAGACTAAACATTCAGCTTGTATCTGGGTAGCCAGGGGTTGGAGTCCAGAAGCCAATAAGTTTTTTTTTATTAGCTGGATAAGGGCTTCTTTGCCAGCATGAGTGGTTTGGTGTAGCTGCTGCAGTACTGGCCGGATCAAGCTCTTTGGTAGGAGGATATTTTGCGGGGGGGGAATGAAGCCATTTTTTTTTTTGAAGACCGAGTTTGTTAGCTAGTTTTTTTTTTCCAGAGTACTGAGGGGTCGGAAGCTCCCCCACTGATGGGATAAGGGCATGCATATGGGCATCCTTAGTTTCTAGTGGAGTCAAGGTGGTGGCATGCTTGGCTTTTTTGTTTGTGTGGGCGTTGCCCCTGGCCATGTCTTGATTTTTTTGATGGGCTTTACAGTGCACCACCACTACTTTTGAGGGGAGTTGAATGGCTTCTAGGAGCTGGAGAATTTGGGGCCCGTACTTGACTGGGGAACCTTGGGCCATTAGCATTCCCCTTTGCTTCCACAGGCCAGCATGAGCATGTAGCACTTCAAAAGCATATTTTGAATCGGTAAAAATGTTGACCCGCTTTCCCTTTGACAGTTTGAGCGCACGGGTCAGGGCTACTAGCTCAGCAAGCTGGGCAGAGGTCCCGGTGGGCAACCCTTCGGCCTTTATGGTATCATGGAGGGTCATGACAGCATAACCCGCCCTCCTTTGCTTATTTATGACAATGCTGCTATTATTAGTGTACCACTTATAATTTGCATTTGGGAGGGGTTGATCCTTTAAGTCCTGGCGGCTGGAGTATTGGGCATTTATAATTTTTAAACAGTTGTGTTTTTGTGTTTTTGTTTTTGGCAAAAGGGTGGCTGGGTTAAGGGAGGGGCAAGGCTGCAGGGTGACCTCGGGGGTTTTTAACAGCTTAGCCTGATATTGAGCTATCCGAGCCTGGGTGAGCCAGAGCCCACTCTTGGTGTTTAGCAGGGCTCGGACCACATGGGGAGTATACACTTACATGACCCCCCCAATGTTAGCTTCTTGGCTTCCTTAAGTACTAGGGAGGTGGCTGCGACTGCCCGTAAACATGCTGGCCAGCCCTTGGCAACTTGATTAAGTTGTTTGGAAAAATGGGCCATGGGACGTTTACAGGTCCCCAACAACTGGGTTAGCACTCCCAGGGCTACCCCTTTTTGTTCATGTATATACAACTGAAATGGCTTAGAGAGATTCAGCAGACCCAGGGCTGGAGCTTTTATTAGCTTTTTTTAAAAGATTTTAAATGCCTTGTTGGCTTTTGGGGACCAGTGAAAGGGGTCGTGATTTGTTCCCTTGACACAGTCATATAATGGTTTAGTTTATAGTCCAAACTTTGGGATCTATATCCTGCAAAAACCCGCCATACCCAGAAAGGCCATGAGCCATTTACGAGTACTTGGGGTAGTGTCTTGACATATAGTTTTTTTTTTTTGTTTAAAAGCTGACGCTCCCCTTGCCGTATGTGAAACCTTAGGTACCGTACTTTTGGGAGGGCGATTTGAGCCTTACTTTGTGCAACCCAATATTTTTGGAGCCCAATATGGTTTAGGAGGCTCACGGTGGCTTCAAGGCAGGGGGATAGGCCCACAGTGGCAATTAACAAATTGTCTATATATTGCAGAAGGAGGACCTCCTTCTTATTGTTCCACATTTTTAGGTTCCTGGCTAAAGCCTGGCCGAAGAGGGTGAGGGAATTTTTAAATCCCTGGGCTAACACTGTTCAGCAAAGTTGCTTTTTAACTTTTTTTTGGTTTTTTTACTTGAAGGAGAAGATCTCCTGAGATGGGGTGTCAACTGGAATGGTAAAGAAAGTGTCTTTCAGATTGAGCACCGAAATATGGGTATACTGTCCCCCTATAGAAGCCAGTAATGTATACGGGTTTGGGACAAGGGGGTGCAGAGTCTTAACCCGTTTATTTACCGCCCGTAGGTCTTGTACCAGTTGATACGTGCCATCAGGCTTTTGTACGGGCAGAATGGGAGTGTTCCAGGCTGACTGGCATTCTTGCAGGATGCCGTATGCTTGGAACTGGTCTATAGGCTCCTGCAGACCTTTTCTGGCTTTTTTTTTTATTGGATACTGTTTGATTTGCACTGGGCTTTTCCCTGGCATAAGCTGAACATTGACGGAGGTTTGGTGGGTGGCCTTTCCTGGGACCCCTGCTGCCCACACTAGGGGGTACACCTGGTCTTTCCACTGGCTTCATTCTGGGGCTTGCATAGCTGAGGGTTTAACTGCAAGGGACATGATCCATGCATTCTTGGGGGGTAAGATAAGGTTATTTTATTTTTAGTAAAATGCAGGGTGGCGCCTAGGCGACAAAGCAGATCCCATCCCAGCAGAGGCGTTGGGCAGTCGGGGAGGTATACCAGCTTGTGGGATATAGTTCTGTTTCTTAAAGCGCATTTCGCTGAGACATACACTGGGCACTTGGTGCCTCTGCCTGTGGTGCCCACCACGATAAGGGAATCTGCTACCAGCAACCAAAGGGGTCGGTTTATGGCAGTTTGTGCCACTTTAGAGGTTACTAAAAAATTTATATCCGAGCTTTCCACCTGCATTTTTACTCAGGGTTCCAGGGGCAGGGCGGTCTGTCTCCCCTGACACCTCTATTCCTGCTCCACCGCTGCCATTATGGGGGCATGCTTCCTTTTTGGGCATTTATTTTTTTAGTGTTTTTTTTTTCTGGCATAAGGCACACTGGTTGCGACTTAGCCGTCTCTCCTGCGTCCTCGTCCTTGGTTTTTTCTTTCCTGTCCACTGCTACCATTCCAGGATTTTTTTTTTGTGCCAGCCTGCACTGCTGCTACCAGTATTTTACATTGCCTTTTTTTTTTAGGCTATAAGCTCGGTTTGCAGTTTCTAAAATTTGTGCCATAGTCATGCCCATTAAGTTTTTTTTTTTACAACTTTTTTTTAATGTTGGGGGCTGCTCGGCTGGTAAAAATGCCTTTTATAATTGCCTCGGTTGCCTGGTCATCGGGGTTTGCGTTAGTATTCTGCCGAATGGCATTCTGAATGCACTGTAAAAAGGCAACCGGGCTTTTCTTTGGTTTTTGTATTATTTTACATGGTTTGGCCCAATTGTTGTGTCGGACAGCCGAGTGTCAGAATCCATGCAAAAGTAACTTCTTATAGGAGGTGAGACGGGTCATGTGTACGGGTCATGCGGGTTCCACCTGGGATCTGCTAGGGGGACCACGTCTGTGGCAGCGGGGACATTATTTGGATTTCTTTTGTGTCTTTGCCGTGCCTCCTTCCTTGCCTTAGCTATAACCTGATTTTGCTCCACCTCAGACAACAAGGTTCTTAGGAGGATATTACAGTCATCCCAGTCTGGATTGTGACTACTGAGGCACCCCTCGAAGACTGAAATAAACCGGCTTGGGTTCGTTGAGAATTCCCCAGCTTGTGTTTTAAAAGCTGCTAAGTTTATTGGATTGAATGGCACACGGGTGTAAACTTGCATAGTGGTGGCCTGGCACCCATCTGCCCCTGGGCGAGCCACAACAGTCTCGGTAATCAAAGGATAGAGTCCCACCGAGGGGGCAATCTCTGTAACCTGAGGTGTCCTACCTTTATAAGGTGGGGGTGTTGGGGCCGAAGGGGACACCGAATCTGCCATTACAACATTAGGGAGGTTCTGGGGGCTAACATTAGTTACTACCGGTCTTGTTGGAGTCAAATTACATCTCTGTAGAACATCTGTTTTCTTTCTTAAAGTCATAAATGCTTGCGCATACAGATGTTTATTTCATTTACCCGTTTGCTGACAAAACAGGACTAATTGGAGGATCATATTATAATTAATTGACCGTCCCGATGGCCACCGTTTCTGGTCCTCTAGCCGATATTGAGGCCAGTCTACTATACAGAACCTTTTTAATTTGTTTTTTGTTATTGGATCTGATTCAAACACTTTCCAGTTTGCTAGAATGCATTCTAGGGGCGTGCACTCTGCCCTGCCTGTGTTACTCTGTCCCTGTCCCATATTCCCGGACGACACTGGGCGTCCCCAGGTTTTAACAGAGAAAGTCCAGACCACTGGACTGTTCTTACCTTTTCCAGGGGACCGGTTCCTCACCATCGCCCGCAGTCACTTCTCCATTATAGGGGCGCGTTGCACCATTGTGCCCTCCGGGGTCGAGCAAATCGCGTCTCCTCTGATGCCTCCCGATGAACTCACCAGTGCGCACTGGGCGTCGGTTGTCGCCACAATCCGTTGACCACCAGGAGGGGTCCAGGCAAGGCTAAATAGCAGCCTCGAGCCCCACGCTGGGCGCCAAAACCTGTTGCCAGCACAGAGTGCCTGAGGCAAGCAACAGGTGGGTTCATTGCCCGGTATGCGTTGCACCAATGACCACAATGGGGTGGAGAAGAAGAGAGTTTTATTTGAAGCTTTAAATATGGTGCAAGGAGACTGAGCTGTTTAAATCCTGCAGCCCCGAATGCAGATTACATTATACAATTTATACCTTTTTTTAATTTAATTACACAAGCATATACAACCAATTACCTGTTGCCCCGTACAATACCGTAGCCAATTAGCTAAAGCAGTCAGTTATATTTTTCCCTATTAGCATTGCTTGAGCCTTGCCTTATTTGGTTATATTTGTTACTAGTTTTTGTTAAACATTTTTTTTATTTATATGTTTTTTTGGCCGAAGCTGGTTTTGGCTAGTGAGCTGTGTGCAAACCTGTCTGTTTGTGTGCTAGCTTTTTCATAGTTTTGCAGGGTTACAGAAAGTTCAAGGAACGGAGGGGCTTCAGTTTGCCTGGAATTAGAGCAAGAGGGCTTCATCGACACTCGTGGTCTTCCATCCTCCTGAGTTACCTAGAGTAGTGCCCAGTGTTACCAATAGCCCCACAGACAAAACCACAAAGGGACTGGAGGGGAAAACTGGATATTCAGAGAAATTATTGTGCTTCCTTTGAAAGAAATAGTAGTTTTCATTCCACTCTCTTTATATATTGAATTAAACACCTGAAATGTGCTTAGGACGTAGGGGCTCAGATCTCTTTTTGTTTTGTGGGTGTCCGTGTCCTGCAGAGTGCGGAGACTGAAATTGACAAAACTTTCTCTAAGTATCTTGTATATTTCATGGCAGCTATTCTAGTTGCCCTTCATTCACCTCAGTCTTCCCCTACTAATAGCCACCCATTGGTGTACCCCCTGCCCACTTTTATATGCTTGGGTGGGAGATTAAACAATCCTTGATATCTGACTTGCTAGGAAATAGGGAGCATCTAGGGAAAGTGGGGCACTGGTGGGCATGGCGCAGTGGCTGGCTGGCTGGCTGTGGTTTTTGCCTTGGTTACTTACTCCTTGGCAGACCCAGCCCAGTGGCACCTGCTGGCTCTCTGCAGGTAGCAGTCCACAGGGGTTGGTTGCTGGGGTCGCTGCTGGTCAGCGGCAGGCTGCAGCTGCATCGTTTGTGACACATTCATACACATACATACTGTATGTATTGCTGTCCTTATGCAAGCAAGTGACCACCCATTGCAGTGGCCAGGCACATTCTCCAGGAGTGCAGCCCATGGGGAGGGCGCCAGTGCCCTTTTGAGTGATGGGGGGATAGGGGAGACAGTGTTTCTGCAGCTAACACCTCAGGAACTTCTGCAAGAGGCAAGGTCTGGCTGGGTACTGTCAGCGCACCTGTGGACACACAGCTTTTGGGTTGCTGCTTAATGGTGTCCACAGGAAAACTTCCAGCCTCAGCAACTGCTACTCTGTCAGGTTGCAGGAGAGAGCCACCTAGGAGGCAGGGGAGGAGACAAAGGTCCGGGGGGTGTGCAGCAGCAACAACACAAGCGATAGCGGGTGGCAGGAGGGGGCTGCAGCTCCAAGGGGAACCACTACCCACAGCAAAGCCGCCCCAGTCCCTGGCTCAGTCCTGGCATGTGGAAGGTGTGAGATGGCTAGCCAATGGGGGCAAGAAAGGGGCATCCCTGGGAAGGACTAGATGGAGCAAAGCATCCTTGTAGAAACTCCCCACATTGGGCCATAAGCTGATCTCGCTGCTCTCTCTGTTGTCGTGCCATGCCTCGAGATGAATGTGGTGCACGTCTGCCCTTTGCAAGCCACAATTTCACATATGGCATTCCCCTAAGTCTAAGGAGGTCCCACACATGAAATGAATAGCAAGTCCGCCACATGACGAGTGGTAAGTACAGTCTGTTTCACTGTAATGATGTTGTTCATCGCACTGAATCCTCTTTTGCAGTCAGCGTTGCTTGCAGCAAGGGTGTCCACTGCAAGGATGAGTTTTTTAAGTTTACCAGGAATGTTTTTTCCTCCAGAAGCCTTGAATTCAACAAATCCCAAGTGTGTTTCTTGTTGATTGATTCTCAGTTGATCAGCCAATGCTCTTATTTCCTTTTCTCCAAAGTGGGGATTCTCTGGATTCTCGTGCCATTTTTCAGGATTCAAAATTGACAAATTGTTAATTAAGTCCTTATAATTGGAAGCCCTTTCTTCACGTGTGCTTTGATTGGCTTTGTTTGAGGCAGTTGTGAAGAGTTTTGTCCTCACGTTGTCAATGACTGCTTGAATGAATTGAGACGAGTTGATTCTGGGGCTTTTTCCAGCACCGTTTAATCTGCTGTTTTTGAACATCATGGATTGTTCAGCCTTCTGAGCTTCTTCAGAGTGAATTCCTGGGTCTGTTTTTAGGTTTTTGATTCTCTTGATGTATATTTGCATTAGATTGTCTGCTTTTGGAATGGTTATGTCTCGTTCTTGTAACATCTTGGACAAGTTCTTCAGTTCTGTCAGCACATGCAGCATTAACGAAAGGTTTCTGGTGAAATTTACAGAACACAGCTTTGAGTGTAGTCCTTAAAATTTAATACGTTCGCTTCCGACTCTTGACAGGTCTTGTGAGGCCGTCTCAAAGTGTTTTGCCAAAGCAGGGTATGTTTGCCACACTGCATTGACTGCTCTCCATGTTGACACCACCCACCTTAAATTGAATATTTTGCCGATTTTTTTAAGTACAATGGGTAATTCATTGGCATGAGCACTCAGTTCACAAGAGCTTTCTGGTGATTGACTGTACAAGGAATATAATGCATCCCAAAAGGCCTTACAGTCATTTCTACCTCCGGTGACTTCTTAAGCTTCATCAACAGCAAGTTCCAGTCTATGGTTGAAACAATGCCATAATAGCACATTAGGAAAGTCCATTTGTAGTAGTTTTCCAACACCAGCTTTGACTCCTAACATCACATTTGCGCCATCACTACAGAAGCTGATCATCTCTTCCAATAACAGTTCTTTAGTAAACCCACAACGCAGCAAGCATTTCAAAATTTCCCCTTTAATGGCTGCTGCTGTTGTGCTTTGCTGCTCTAACCAGTCCAGAGGAAATGTAAGAGGCCTCATAATTCCATCTATACTGGCTTTGAAAAAAATGATGAGAGTCGAGTTTCCAGCAAGAGTAGTTGATTCATCGACAAATACTGTAATTTTTGCCTTATTGTTGATGATTTTGTTGACAATTCTCTTTTTCATTTCAGTGGCTATATGATTGATTATGTCTACACAAACTGTTCTACTATGCAACAAATGCCCCATTTCAATTCCGTTGATTTGCTGTAGATCAATAAGGATCTCGTGGTCACTGAGGGGTTGATTTGTTTTGGCAATGTAGTAGGCTGTTTGGAATACACGAGCAGTAGTTTCAAATGCTGCTTCTTCACTTTTAGCATTCAGATTAAGAAGAGTTTCTTTTTTAGCCCTGGCTTGAATTTTTTCAGCCTCCATGTGAACTGCAGATTTCTTATGTTCATTTATTTTTTTGTGAAGAGAAGACAGCTCTGTCTCTTTATTCTTTCCATATGAGGATATTTCACAAGAGGCCCACTTTGGAGAGATGTTAACCCCTCTTGCAGAATGGAGCTTCAAATCTGAAACGTCATGACATACTGTGCACCCAAGTTTACCGCCTGAAGCAAAAAGCCAGTAGTTTTTCTTTTTGAACTCCTCAAATTGAATTTTTGACCACACAGCAGGGTATGGTGGTGGAGTATCAGCTTTTCTACAGGGCAATTCAGCAGTTTCATTTGTCTCCTTTCTTTGTGGTGGCTGCAGCTCACCACATGACAAAGGTGTAAAAGTGTCAGCATTTTTTCCCTGTGGATGACTAGTTACAGCTTCTTCATTTGTTGCTGTTCTTTTTGACTGACAATCCCCCATTTCCTCACTTTTACTTTTAAACATACCTGTTAGGGTCTGTTGAAAGTGTATCTTCTTAGGCGGCATTTTTTCCCCCACTTCCTGTCCTCCAGCTGTTGACCAATAAGAAGCAAGCCCGCGCAATTACCATGTGGCGGTATGGCACTCAAAAGCTAACTTTGGAACAGCCACATGAATGTCTTCTTGTGAAAACAAAATCTTCTTGTCTTCCTTGACAGATCTAAATCTACTCTTATTCCAGGTATGTTCTAAATATATATGTCCAGTATGGATGGATCTCTCGGAAAAGATAGCTCTTCAGTGTAGGAATCGGACCAACAGACCCACAGGGGCAAGATGCCATTAAGCAGCACACATTAAGCAGAAGTTCCTGAGCTGCAAGGTGCAGGGGGCACACCAATATGTGGCTATTAGTAGGGGAAGACGGGTGAATGAAGGACAACTAGAAGAGCTGCCATGAAATATACAAAATACTTAGAGAAAGTTTTGTCAATTTCAGTCTCCCACTCTGCAGGACACAGACACCTACAAAACAAAAAGAGATCTGAGCCCCTATGTCCTAAGCACATTTCAGGTGTTTAATTCAATATACAGAGAGGGTAGAATGAAAACTATTATTTCTTTCAAAGGAGGCACAATAATTTCCCTGAAAATCCAGTTTTCCCCTCCAGTCCCTTTGTGGTTTTGTCTATGGGGCTATTTGCTTTCCCTGTGAATCTTTAGTTGTTTTTTTTTTTAATCAAAATTGCTTTACCCAAAATAAACCCCGATCATCAGAACACATCTTCCCACCATGTTCTCCATGTTTTTTTTTTTTAACAGTAATATTTCAAAGAGGATCTGCAAGCAGTTTGGACGTCACAACCATGATCCTCTGCTGGGGAGATAATGGGATAGAGTTGAACTTGGAAATGGTTCCTGATTTTGATTGTATTTTTGTGTATTATATTATTGAAGATCGCCTCATCCAGGGGGCAGAAAAGAACTGCCCAGGCTTTGGTACCCCCGCCCCAACAACCTTGAGTGAAATTAACAAGAAAGCCAGAAATAGCCCCTAATTCCCCAGTTCAGACCACAGAGTGAACAGCTAAATTTAAACTGTTCTTATGCAGACAGCAGGCATCCTGGGGAGGCTTTTCCCTCAGCCAGTCCCCCTGTTTTCTGCTACAAGCTAGAGGGGAGCCGCTGCAGCCTCTGCTGGGGGGGGGGGGGCAATCGGGGAAACAGGGAGCCTAGCCCAGTCAGGCAGCCTGGCTGGAGGAGGAGGGAGAGAGAAACCAATGTGACAGTGAGTTTTCCCCTTCCACTGGCTTTTATTAGCTCTAGATTTAAGCTGTGCAGTAAAATGGCTATTGTATTCTGCCCCTGCCTTGGTCTCACACAACGCCCCTTCCCCCGCTGCCAGCAACAACCCTGTGTGAAATTAACAAGGAAGCCAGAAATAGCCCTGAATCTGCAGAGTGAACAGCTGAATTTAAACTATTCTTATGCAGACAGCAGGCTACCTGGGGAGGCTTCTCCCTCAGCCAGTCCCACTGCTCCCTGCTCCAAGCTAGAGGGGAGCCCCTGCAGCCCCTGCTGAGCGTGGGGGTCCGGGGAACGGGGAGCGTAGCCCCATCAGCAGCCTGGCTGGAGGAGGAGGAGGGAGGACAAGGAGAAATATGTGACAGTGAGTTTTCTGGCTTATTCCAATAGTAAAGTTTTATTACAGACCATACTGGTAGTAGTAATAGTAGCTTTATTTTCTATAGCTAAGTCACACAATGGGAGGGATCCATGAAGTATATAGGAGAGGTGGGTTGCTTGTGTTTGGACTGTAAGGGTAAGAAATGTAACTTACTTCCAGCCCTGGCCTCGCCCCTTCTGCCTGAGGCCCCTCCCCTTCCGGAGGGAAAGAGTGGGACCTGTATTGGTAAGAGCTGTATTTTACTTTCACCCCTGACCTTTTTCCTAAGGAAGCAACAGGTTAGGTATGTGTGCATAAAATTGGAAGAAATTAAATCCCACTGTACACGTATCTGGCTATAGTGCATGTAAGTGTATATTCATAGAAAATTTAAGGCCAGCAGGAACAATTAGATAACCAAGTCTGTTTATCACAGTCCATTACATTTCACCATTACCCCTGTATTGAGCCCAGTAACTTGAATTTGATTAAAGGCACCCAGTCTGAATCTGAAGACTCCAAGAGATGGAGAATCTACCACTTTGTTGGTAGTTTGTTCCAATCTTCACTAACTCTCACTGTTAAAAAAAATTGGCCTTGATTTTTAATTTGAATTTGTCTGTATTTAGTTTCCATTCACTGTTTTGCCTTTCTCCACTAGATTAAAGACAACTTTCATAGATGTTATTTTCTCCCTGTGAATGTACATATACACAATCAAGTCACCTTTCAGTCTTAGTTTTGATAAATTAAACAGATTATGTTCTTTAAGTGCAGTCCTAGCCAGAAAAGCTCCAGGATCTTCTGGAGACTAGCCAGAGTTTCTGAGGGCAGGCTTAGGGTGTTGAACCAGTGTGAGAGCATGGACAGGACCAGCTGGTTGAGCACCAGTGCCCTTTCCAAAGGGAAAAGCAACGGAACAGTCCTGTCCACCTCCACAGCCAGTCAGATCCCGGAAAGTGAGTAGTGAATGAGACAGGGGATTGCAGGAAAATAAAGAATGTCTTATAATGAAGGTAGTAGAATGCTGCCCTGGAGAGATGGGGTGTCACCAGATTTGCCCATTACTTTGGGGTATGCTCATTTATTAGGGTTACTCTTCGAGGGGGGGGGTGTTTCTATAATTTTATCAATGTTGTCAGGGATTTTTTAATCAGTTGTCCGAGATAAATCATATCCCCTGATCACCATGAGTTTTCAAAGATAATAGCCAATGGCCCTGCAATCACATCCACCAACTGCTTGTGTCACGTGTGTTTTCAGATGGAGCTCTACTTCTCCCTTCTTCAAGACCCCTCCCAATCACAGAATCATAGACTATCAGAGGTGGAAGGGACCTCAGGAGGTCATCTAGTCCAACCCCCTGCTCAAAGCAGGACCAATCCCCAACTAAATCAGCCCAGCCAGGGCTTTGCAAAGCCTGACCCTAAAAACCTTTAAGGGAGGAGATTCCAAGCACCTCCCTAGGTAATGCATTCCAGTGCTTCACCACCCTCCTTGTGAAAAAGGTTTTCCTAATATCCAACCCAAATCTCCCCCACTGCAACTTGAGACCATTACTCCTTGTTCTGTCATCTGCTACCACTGAGAACAGTCTAGATCCATCCTCTTTGGATCCACCTTTCAGGTAGTTGAAAGTAGCTATCAAATACCCCCTCATTCTTCTCTTCCGCAGACTAAACAATCCCAGTTCCCTCAGCCTCTCCTCATAAATCATATGTTCCAGCCCCCTAATCATTTTTGTTGCCCTCTGCTGGACTCTTTCCAATTTTTCCACATCCTTCTTGTAGTGTGGTGCCCAAAACTGGACACAGTACTCCAGATGAGGCCTCACCAATGTCGAATAGAGGGGAACGATCACATCCCTCGATCTGCTGGCAATGCCCCTAATTATACATCCCAAAATGCCATTGGCCTTCTTGGCAACAAGGGCACACTGTTGACTCATATCCAGCTTCTGGTCCACTGTATCCCCTAGGTCCTTTTCTGCAGAACTGCTGCCGAGCCTGTAGCGGTGCATGGGATTTTTCCGTCCTAAGTGCAGGACTCTGCACTTGTCCTTGATGAACCTCATCAGATTTCTTTTGCCCCAATCCTCTCATTTCTCTAGGTCCCTCTGTATCCTATACCTACCCTCCAGTGTATCTACCTCTCCTCCCAGTTTAGTGTCATCTGCAAACTTGCTGAGGGTGCAATCCACACCATCCACCAGATCATTAATGAAGATATTGAACAAAACCAACCCTTGTGGCACTCCGCTTGATACCAGCTGCCAACTAGACATAGAGCCATTCATCACTACCCACTGAGCCCGACTATATAGCCAGCCTTCTATCCACTTTATAGTCCATTCATCCAGTCCATACTTCTTTAACTTGCTGGCAAGAATACTGTGGGAGACCGTGTCAAAAGCTTTGCTAAAGTCAAGAAACAATAAATCCACTGCTTTCCCTTCATCCACAGAACCAGTAATCTCATCATAGAAGGTGATTAGATTAGTCAGGCATGACCTTCCCTTGGTGAATCCATGCTGACTGTTCCTGATCACTTTCCTCTCATGTAAGTGCTTCAGGATTGATTCCTTGAGGATATGCTCCATGATTTTTCCGGGGACTGAGGTGAGGCTGACTGGCCTGTAGTTCCCAGGATCCTCCTTCTTCCCTTTTTTAAAGATTGGCACTACATTAGCCTTACAGTAGTCTGGGAGCTGACCTTGTTTGTGAAGACAGAGGCAAAAAAAGCATTGAGTACATTAGCTTTTCCAACATCCTCTGTCACTAGGTTGCCTCCCTCATTCAGTAAAGGGCCCACATTTTCCTTGACTTCTTGTTGCTAACATACCTGAAGAAATCCTTCTCATTACTCTTAACGTCTCTTGCTAGCTGCAATTCCAAGTGTGATTTGGCCTTCCTGATTTCACTCCTGTATGCCTGAGCAACATTTTTATACTCCCCTCTGGTTATTTGTCCAATCTTCCACTTCTTGTAAGCTTCTTTTTTGTGTTTAAGATCAGCAAGGATTTCACTGTTACGCCAAGCTGGTTGCCTGCCATATTTACTATTCTTTCTACACATCGGGATGGTTTGTCCCTGTAACCTCAATGAAGATTCTTTAAAATACAGCCAGCTCTCCTCGACTCCTTTCCCCCTCATGTTATTCTCCCAGGGGATCCTGCCCATCAGTTCCCTGAGGGAGTCAAAGTCTGCTTTTCTGAAGTCCAGGGTCCATATTCTGCTGCTCTCCTTTCTTCCTTGTGTCAGGATCCTGAACTCAACTATTTCATGGTCACTGCCTCCCAGGTTCCCATCCACTTTTGCTTCCCCTACTAATTCTTCCCGGTTTGTGAGCAGCAGGTCAAGAAGAGCTCTGCCTCTAGTTGGTTCCTTCAGCACTTGCACCAGACAATTTGTCTCCTGCACTTTCCAAAAACTTCCTGGATTGTCTGTGCACTGCTGTATTGCTCTCCCAGCAGATATCAGGGTGACTGAAGTCTCCCATGAGAACCAGGGCCTGCGATCTAGTAACTTCCGTGAGTTGCTGGAAGAAAGCCTCGTCCACCTCATCCCCCTGGTCTGATGGTCTATAGCAGACTCCCACCATGACATCACCCTTGTTGCTCACACGTCTAAACTTAACCCAGAGACTCTCAGGTTTTCTGCAGTTTCATGCCAGAGCTTTGAGCAGTCATACTGCTCTCTTACATACAATGCAACTCCCGCACCTTTTCTGCCCTGCCTGTCCTTCCTGAACAGTTTATATCCATCCAGGACAAGACTCCAGTCATGTGAGTTATCCCACCAAGTCTCAGTTATCCCAATCACATCATAATTCCTTGACTGTGCCAGGATTTCCAGTTCTCCCAGCTTGTTTCCCAGGCTTCTTGCATTTGTATATAGGCACTTAAGAGAACTCGCTGATTGTCCCGCTTTCTCAGTATGAGGCAGGAGCCCTCCTTTCTCGTGCTCTCCTGCTCATGCTTCCTCCCAGTATCCCACTTACCCCAAGGCTTTGGTGTCCTTCCTCCACTGAACCTAGTTTAAAGCCCTCCTCACTAGATTAGCCAGCCTGCTTGCGAAGATGCTCTTCCCTCTCTTTGTTAGGTGGAGCCCGTCTCTGCCTAGCACTTCTCCTTCTTGGAACACCATCCCATGGTCAAAGAATCCAAAGCCTTCTCTCCGACACTACCTGTGTAGCCATTCATTGACTTCCATGATTCGACGGTCTCTACCCAGGCCTTCTCCTTCCACAGGGAGGATAGACAAGACCACCACTTGCACCTCAAACTCCTGTATCCTTCTTCCCAGAGTCATAGTCTGCAGTGGTCCACTCAAGGTCATTCTTGGCAGTATCATTGGTGCCCACGTGGAGAAGCAGGAAGGGGTAGCGATCCGAGGGCTTGATGAGTCTCAGCAGTCTCTCCGTCACATCATGAATCCTAGCTCTTAGCAAGAAGCAGACTTCTCGGTTTTCCTGGTTGGGGTTGCAGATAGATGACTCAGTCCCCCTGAGGAGGGAGTCCCTGACCCCCACCACCCGCCTCCTTTTCTTGGGAGCGACGGTTGTGGAACCCCCATCCCTGGGACAGTGCATCTCATGCCTTCCAATCGGCGGAGTCTCCCTGTGTTCCCTTTTCTCAGATGTATCATCTAGTCCACTTTCAGCATTAGTACCTGTGGAGAGAACATGAAAATGGTTGCTTACCTGTATCTGCATTGCTGGTACATGGATGCTCCCCTTTCTTCTTCTGGAGGTCACATGCTGCCAAATTTCTGCACCGTCCTTCTATCCCCGCTGAGCAGCCTGGTCTGAATCTTCAGAACGTTGTGTCCATAGAAGCATATCCTGATGTCTGTCCAGAAAATCTTCAGTTTCTCTTATGCAACACAGGGTCGATACTTGTTTTTCCAGACCTTGAACCTTCTCTTCAATATGGAGACCAGCTTGCACTTTGTACAGACAAAGTCGCTTCTGTCCTGTGGAAGAAAGACAAACATAGCACATCCTGTGCAGGTAACAACAGCTGAACGCTCACCATCCATATCACCTTTCTTCTACAAGCTTCCTCAGGTGTTGTAGTAAGAAGTGTTGCTGCAGAGTGAATGGGGAAGCTAAAAACACAAAAGAGTAAAGTTCAGAGAGAGAAGCAACCAGCTTAACTGAAAAAGTTATTTATTGGATAATAGTGATAACTACACAAGGAGAGCCTAAACCAACATAACATACATTATTAAAGGTTAATACCTGAAGTAGAAAGGAAAACAGAGACAGAAAGAAAAGGATCTCACTGCTCCCTGAAGCTTGAAATGGTCGGAGTTCCCAGGTGATGGTGGTAGCTCAGGGTTCTGAGTGCGGGAGACAGGTAGAGCCCCCAGCATGATCAGTCAGGAGATGGAGTCTCAGTGGGATACAGAGTTTGGGTCTCAGAGTAGCAGCCGTGTTAGTCTGTATCCGCAAAAAGAAAAAGGAGTACTTGTGGCACCCTAGAGATGAACAAATTTATTTGAGCATAAGCTTTCGTGAGCTACAGCTCACTTCATCGGATGCATGCAGTGGAAAATACAGTGGGGAGATTTATATACACAGAGAACATGAAACAGTGGGTGTTATCATACACACTGTAACGAGAGTGATCAGGTAAGGTGAGCTATTACCAGCAGGAGAGCGGGGGCGGGGGGGAAACATTTTGTAGCGATAATCAAGGTGGGCCATTTCCAGCAGTTGACAAGAACGTGTGAGGAACAGTGGGGTGGAGGGGAAACAAACACTGGGAAATGGTTTTACTTTGTGTAACGACACATCCACTCCCAGTCGCTATTCAAGCCTAAGTTAACTGTATCAAGTTTGCAAATTAATTCCAATTCAGCAGTCTCTTGTTGGAGTCCATTTCTGAAGTATTTTTGTTGAAGAATTGCCACTTTTAGATCTGTAATCGCGTGACTAAAGAGATTGAAGTGTTCTCTGACTGTTTTTTGAATGTTATAATTCTTGATGTCTAATTTGTGTCCATTTATTCTTTTATGTACAGACTGTCCAGTTTCACCAATGTACATGGCAGAGGGGCATTGTTGGCACATATCACATTGGTAGATGTGCAGTAGAATGAGCCTCTGATAGTGTGGCTGATGTGATTAGGCCCTATGATGGTGTCCCCTGAATAGATATATGGACACAGTTGGCAACGGACTTTGTTGCAAGGATAGGTTCCTGGGTTAGTGGTTTTGTTGTGTGGTTGCTGGTGAGTATTGGCTTCAGGTTGGGGGGCTGTCTGTAAGCAAGGACTGGCCTATCTCCCAAGATCTGTGATCATGATGGGTCATCCTTCAGGATAGGTTGTAGATCCTTGATGATGTGTTGGAGAGGTTTTAATTGGGGGCTTAAGGTGATGGCTAGTGGCGTTCCGTTATTTTCTTTGTTGGGCCTGTCCTGTAATAGGTGACTTCTGGGTACTCTTCTGGCTCTGTCAATCTGTTTCTTCATTTCAGCAGGTGGGTATTGTAGTTGTAAGAATGCTTGATAGAGATCTTGTAGGTTTTTGTCTCTGTCTGAGGGGTTGGAGCAAATGCAGTTGTATCATAGAGCTTGGCTGTAGACAATGGATCGTGTGGTGTGGTGTGGATGAAAGCTGGAGGCGCGTAGGTAGGCATAGCGGTCAGTAGGTTTCCGGTATAGGGTGGTGTTTATGTGACCATCGCTTATTAGCACCGTAGTGTCCAGGAAGTGGATCTCTTGTGTGGACTGGTCCAGGCTGAGGTTGATGGTGGGATGGCTGACTTAGAACAACGCTTCCTCAGCTCTCGTCCCCTAATGCCCCTATTCTACTTGCGCTACATTGATGACATCTTCATCATCTGGACCCATGGAAAAGAAGCCCTTGAGGAATTCCACCATGATTTCAACAATTTCCATCCCACCATCAACCTCAGCCTGGACCAGTCCACACAAGAGATCCACTTCCTGGACACAACGGTGCTAATAAGCGATGGTCACATAAACACCACCTATACCAGAAACCTTCTGACCGCTATGCCTACCTACATGTTCTTGTCAACTGCTGGAAATGGCCCACCTTGATTATCACTACAAAAGGTTTCCCCCCTGCTCCTGCTGATAATAGCTCATCTTACCTGATCACTCGTTACAGTGTGTATGGTAACACCCATTGTTTCATGTTCTCTGTGTATATAAATCTCCCCACTGTATTTTGGGGAACCAGGGCGCAGGATCTAGGGGAGTGGTCTCTGTTCTCCATTCTGCATACTAATGGAGAGGTCTTAATCTTGTCACCCTTGTCAGGAGGGGTCTGGGTGCGTCTCCCAGCACCCTTCACTGCTCTCTGCAAGCCTTTTTTCTGATCGGTTTTGGTTCAAGCAGAGACGGGGGTGGAGGTGTCTTTCATGAGTCAGATAGGCTAGATACTGCGCCCTCATTCCCCAAGAACACAGAACTGACTGGTATCAAGTCCCCCTATTGATGGGGTGCTTGCGCTGAGCGAGTATCCCCATCACATCCTTACTCTGTGGTACCGGATCTGATCTTCCATCCATTGCAGCCACCGCATCAGTTGTTGTATCCAACAAACCAGTAGAACCAGACCAATTGCTAGTATAATTTGGAAACCAATGATCACCACAATGGGGTGAAGCATGATATTCAAAAGACCTGTTGCACTGGGGCTCCACCCAAGCAAAGACTCCCACCAGGAGTGATGGCCTGTGTTTTTAACTGTGGCTGAAATGGGGGAAACCTCCTTGTAAAGCTCAGGATAGGCATTTAAATGTTGTACAGTCCATATAGGCACAGTAAACTTAATATCACAACTAACAATGGTTGTTACATTACAGAAACAGTGATTAGCATAAGGCACCATGGTTTGGGTCCAATGTCCATTAATTAATACAATATTACATTTTGTTCTTATACACACACACGTGCTTTACCAACAAAGACAACAACAGACCCCTCTTCCTGGATAACATCAAAGGAACAGTGAGACTTATTCCCAAGTTACCCATTTATCCCAACCCTTATGGCTAGTTCCAAGCAAGGGAGCACATGCAGGTGCTGTGTGAGAGATATTCATGCCCTCTAAGTGGATTTGAACCTCCTTCAGAGAAGTCTGAGGTTGCAGCTAGCAAGGGATGTTAAGAGTAACAAGAAGGGTGTCTTCGGGTATGTTGGCAACAAGAAGAAAGCCAAGGAAAGTGTGGGCCCCTTACTGAATGAGGGAGGCAACCTAGGGACAGAGGATGTGGAAAAAGCTAATGTACTCAATGCTTTTTTTGCCTCTGTCTTCACGAACAAGGGCAGCTCCCAGACTACTGCACTGGGCAGCACAGCATGGGGAGGAGGTGGCCAGCCCTCTCTGAAGGAAGAAGTGGTTCGGGACTATTTAGAAAAACTGGATGTGCACAAGTCCATGGGGCTAGATGCGTTGCATCCGAGAGTGCTAAAGAAATTGGCGGATGTGATTGCAGAGCCATTGGCCATTATCTTTGAAAACTCATGGCGATCCGGGGAAGTCCCGGAAGACTGGAAAAAGGCTAATGTAATGCCAATCTTTAAAAAAGGGAAGAAGGAGGATCCTGGGAACTACAGGCCAGTCAGCCTCACCTCAGTCCCCGGAAAAATCATGGAGCATGTCCTCAAGGAATCAATTCTGAAGCACTTAGACGAGAGGAAAGTGATCAGGAACAGTCAGCATGGATTCACCAAGGGAAAGTCATGCCTGACTAACCTAATTGCGTTCTATGATGAGATAACTAGTTCCATGGATGAAGGGAAAACAGTGGACGTGTTATTCCTCGACTTTAGCAAAGCTTTTAACAAGGTCTCCCACAGTATTCTTGTCAGCAAGTTAAAGAAGTATGAGCTGGATGGATGCACTACAAGGTGGGTAGAAAGTTAGCTAGATTGTCGGGCTCAAAAGGTAGTGATCAATGGCTCCATGTCTAATTGGCAGCCGGTATCTAGCGGAGTGCCCCAAGGGTCAGTCCTGGGGCCGGTTTTGTTCAATATCTTCATTAATGATCTGGAGGATGGTGTGGATTGCACCCTCAGCAAGTTTGCGGATGACACTAAACTGGGAGGAGTGGTAGATACACTGGAGGGTAGGGATAGGATACAGAGGGACCTAGACAAATTGGAGGATTGGGCCAAAAGAAATCTGATGAAGTTCAACAAGGACAAGTGCAGAGTCCTGCACTTAGGACGGAAGAATCCAATGCACGGCTACAGACTAGGGACCGAATGGCTAGGCAGCAGTTCTGCAGAGAAGGACCTAGGGGTGACAGTGGACAAAAAGATGGATATGAGTCAACAGTGTGCCCTTGTAGCCAAGAAGGCCAATGGCATTTTGGGGTGTATAATTAGGGGTATTGCCAGCAGATCGAGGGATGTGATCATTCCCCTCTATTTGACATTGGTGAGGCCTCATCTGGAGTACTGTGTCCAGTTTTGGGCTCCACACTACAAGAAGGATGTGGAGATATTGGAGAGAGTCCAGCGAAGGGCAACAAAAATGATTAGAAAAGGAGTAGTTGTGGCACCTTAGAGACTAACCAATTTATTTGAGCATGAGCTTTCGTGAGCTACAGCTCACTTCATTGGATGCATACTGTGGAAACTGCAGAAGACATTATATGCATCCAATGAAGTGAGCTGTAGCTCACGAAAACTCATGCTCAAATAAATTGGTTAGTCTCTAAGGTGCCACAACTACTCCTTTTCTTTTTGCAAATACAGACTAACACAGCTATTACTCTGAAAAATGATTAAGGGTCTGGAACACATGACTTATGAGGAGAGGCTGAGGGAACTGGGATTGTTTAGTCTGCGGAAGAGAAGAATGAGGGGGGATTTGATAGCTGCTTTTAACTACCTGAAAGGTGGATCCAAAGAGGATGGATCTAGACTATTCTCAGTGATAGCAGATGACAGGACAAGGAGTAATGGTCTCAAGTTGCAGTGGGGGAGATTTAGGTTGGATATTAGGAAAAAAGTTTTCACTAGGAGGGTGGTGAAACACTGGAATGCGTTACCTAGGGAGGTGGTGGAATCCCCTTCCTTAGAAGTTTTTAGGTCAGGCTTGACAAAGCCCTGGCTGGGACGATTTAGTTGGGATTGGTCCTGCTCTGGGCAGGGGGTTGGACTAGATGACCTCCAGAGGTCCCTTCCAACTCTGGATATTCTATGAAGAACCAAATGTTTTTGTTGATCCAATTTCAACACATGGGGTCCTGAAATTGGGGCTCTTAAACATTGGAGGAGAGCAAGGTTTGTGATCAGAGGGTTGAAATTTAAAATTTTCTTTTGTTGTTGGCCCAATTCCACTCTGTACAAATCGGGCTCATGAAATCCCTCCGAAATGGCAATATGCCCATAGAATTTAAACCAAATTGCTGTCATGAGCTTGTTACAATGTGTGCCTTTTAATAGAACTACCCAATCTGGGGGACTTTGCTGAATCAAGTCATGTCCAGCTAAAGTCCAGTTCAGCGTTTGGCACAGCAATTTTGCTTTCTGGGCTCCACTGGAAAGCACCTCCAGAGGCTCAGAGGGATCACAGGTACAGCATAGAGCCTGGACCGCATCAGACTCCAGACACTTATGACCAGTAGGGTGTTGGTGCACCACTGGGATGTCATGGGTTGTGTTCGGGACCTGTGAGGGGCCAGACAAGAGAGAACAAATTCCCACACTCCCCCTGTATATATTGGGAGAATCTGGGACCAATATTACAGGACAAACATGAAGTAGTGACCTACGTGAGGGTGGCCATAAGAAGTCAAGGACTTTTCTGGACTTTTCCTGTCTTAACATCAGGGTAGGCACTGACCAGCCCACTCGATGCGTATTTTCCAATGGCTCAAAGCTGTTCCTTCTTGCTGGCCAAGAAGGGAGGCTGACAGGATGGAGAAGACAGTCTTGAGGGTCAGGTGGTTTATCCTTCCATTCTTTGAGCTGTGAGGAATGAAACCATTTCCGCCAGGGTTTCCCATTTTTCCTATTCAGGATTTCTACCTGACAAACATTAGAGCTAGCCCAATTCACAATAGAGTAGTGGCCATCCCAGGTGTGTGTAAAGAGCTGCTTAGCAGTGACAGAGGCAGTGTTGGTTTTAGTAGAGATGGCTTCCACCCTGGATCTTTTTAAAACAAAGTCAGTGGATTTATACACAGTTGAAAAACTTTGGCAGCTAGAAACTGAACCACATTTCTCAGCACCTATACTGTTGCTTGCTACAGGCAATGATTCATTATGAGCTAACTCAATCAACTCACTTCCATACCCTTCAGTTGCAGCAAATCGCTTGCAAAAGCTAGCATGAGGTTCTATTCCTTCAGGAGCACTTTTAGGCAACAATTCATTTTCCCCAGAAATTTTGTCCTTTCCCTTTTTAGATAGGGGTTGCTCTACAGAAACATCTTCCTGAGCATCTTTCTGGGGTTCATTTGAGTCCAGAAGGACTCCTGAGACAACTGACATATCCTCAATCATTATAAGCTGAGGGGCACATTCTGTCTGTTCCTCAGACAGAAGATTGGTGACAAACTCTCCCCCAGCAGATAAACTGCCATTCTTAATATTCACAGCATTCGGAATTTTCTCCCCTTTGTTCCCAGACAAACGTTTGGAGATTGAGGTAGCTCCCTACATGGACAAGTCATTACCCCCAACAGACGCAGGTTTAGGAACACTTCCTTCCTGGTTTTTAGTTGAGTCCAGAACCACATCTGGCACAACTGACAAATCCTTAGTCTGCATAAACTGAGAGATATTTTCTGCCTGCTCCACGGACAGAGCACTGGAGACATTTTCTCCCTGTGACAAAGCTCTGTCCTTGCCTCAGTGGGTGCTACATTTCCTGGCAGATTTCGCTAGCCTCAGGGGCTCACTGTGACCCTCTGCGTAGCCCTTCTTTCTCTAGAGGCAAGGGTCACAGCCTACTGAGCCATTTTCATCATAAGTCAGCAAGGGAGGTGAGGAGAGGCTACTCTCCCTTGCACAGTCTCTGTTGTCTCCCAGTCTCACTGATTAACTCAGGGTGGGGGGGGAGCCCAGGCACACCCTCTACTCTGGGCTCCAGCCCAGGGATCCTAATAGTATCAGCTATGGTAGCTGACCTTTTAGAAACAGGACAAGTACAATTTCCTGGTCCACTTCCCCACAGCAGCAGCCCCCCAATTCCTCAATATCTCTTTCACCCTTACCTCAGGGCCTCCTTCCTTCTACCTATTTTGGTTTGTACTGCTCAGTTTATCCAACAGCACGACTTCCTCCTACAGCTCCTGACATGCACCTCACTGACTAACTGGGAGGCTTTTAACTAGTTCCAGGCAGCCCTTGATTGGCTTCAGGTGTCCCAATCAACCTAGCTATCTCCACTGCTTTCTAGAAGGATCTTAATTGGCCCCAGGTGTCTTGATTAACCTGGAGCAACTGCCATTTGATTACCATGGTACCAGGAATTTGTTTAGCCTGGGGCTAACACACCTGTTCCTCACTACTTTACTGTAGCCATCTGGCCTTGCCCCATGACATATCTCTCCCACCTCCCACTCAACACCACAGAGTTGGGCAACTTGGGATGCCAGGCAGTGTGCTTGCAACAGACCATCAACATTGCCGTGGTGGCATCCAGCCCTGTGCCGTATGCAGAACTGGAATGGTTGGAGGGATAAGAACCACCTGGTAACCCTTGCGTTCTTTTCCTTCTTCCGCTGCATCCACTAGAGGGGTGCATGGTCTGTCACAAGAGTAAATCGCCGGCTTAAGAGGATATAACACAGTGCCTCCGTGGCCCATGTGACAGCCCTGTTCTCCGTTCTGTATACTAATGGAGATGTCTTAATCTTGTCACCCTTGTCAGGAGGGGTCTAGGTGTGTCTCCCAACACCCTTCACTGCTCTCTGCAAGTATTTTCTCTGATCGGTTTTGGTTCAAGGAGAGGTGTGTGTGTGGGGGGGTTCGACAGGCTCGATACTGCGCTCTGGTTCCCCAAGAACACAGAGCTGACTAGTATCAGGGGTCTATCCCTGCCTCTCACGCAGAGTTCCGGTATAATACTGGGCAGGTCACTGAAACTAAACTTTTCACAGGTGTGCGCCTCATTTTTTAGGTGCCTGACTTGAGACCCTGCAGTCTGATTTGCAGAAGAGTTGAGCATTCACAGCACCAACTGAAATCAATGTCAAGTTAATTTTGCATTTGGAGCAGGGTTTGAATAGTGTCCAGTAAACGATGCTTTGGAACCATCCATTGAACAATGAAAATAAAACACTGGATATGTGCTAATTCAGTGGCTCTCAAGCAGGGGTCTGGGGCTCCTTGGGGAGCTGCAAGCAGGTTTCAGGGGGTCCACCAAGCATAGCTGCCATTAGATTCATAGCCCCGGGCTGAAGCCAAAGCCTGAGCAACTTAGCTTCGCAGTTTGCAGTTCCCCCTGTGGTGTGGGGCCCCAGGCAATTGCCCTGCTTCCTACCCCTTAATGCTGGCCCTGGCTTTTATATGGAAGAAAACAGTTGTTATGGCACAGGTGAGCTGTGAAGTTTTTATAGCATGATGGGGGTGGGGGTTCGGGCTCAAAGAAAAAGGGTTGAGAACCCTGGTGCTAATTCAATGAGCAAGCACCATCCATTCTGTGCACTGAATGTGACAGGAATCCAGTGGGGAAAAATAGTATTATCATGTAATTAAAGACTGAATTATAATGAATATGCATAAGTGAACTAATTTAAAGTTGCACAGGCAGGCTTAATTCTGGCATTTTCTAACTTCTGAGTACTTGTTTTAATAACCCTTCTGAGAGGTGGTGCTGGCAGTAACAAGGGCCAGGTTTAATATCTAGAGGTTGCTCTTAACATTACAAAACAGAACTGGCTCCAGCCCTCACACAGAAAAACTGGAAAATGAACCACTATCCCTGGGCTGCCTCAAAGAGTCAATAGTCCCCACCTGCAAGCATTAAGTCTGTGTATAACAAAAGAAAACTTTTATTAAGAGGAGAGGGAACATAGGATTAATTTGCGAAAACACTGCGATAGAGATTCTGAAGTAAACAAACAATAAGTAAACCCACCATACAGTATCTTGAGCAGTAGTCCTTTGCCTCAGTTTCCCCCCTTGTGGTGTGAATGTCCTTAAACACACCACTCCCCTTTTCCCTCTGTTGCACCCCACTCTGGTTTGATGTCCCAGGTCAGTGAAGTTCCAGAGTCCAGGGGGTGTTGAGGTGGTGCCTGAGCAATGCCAACTTCTGCTCATCTGCTCACCACTGCTACTGCTGGTAAACATCTCTGCCACCACCTGCAGTAGTCTAAGGTTCCTCCATCTAGCCCAGTGCTTGTGATTTCACTGGGTAACATGGAACCTCATTGGGTTAGACCCATAATAGAGGTCTCCCTACGGGATGGGGAGCAAGCAGATATTAGACACAGTGTTGGTATATAATACTCTAAATGCTCTTTATTGATTACAAAACAAACCTTACTCACTCCACATTCACACCCTAAACATACTAAAGCAGAGTCCAAAGGTCAGAATGATCCTGATGGCCAGTCAAAGTACCTTCCATCAGGATAAAATCATGAGATGTGGAGAGCTGGCAAAACCACATCTATATCCACACGGGACTCTGGATCAATAAATGACTCCAATTTGCAGAAATCATAGGCATCCATTTCTAGTTCATTCCGTTGGGTCATCGGTTTTTTGCCTTTGTTTACTAGGCCTTCTATCCGCACAATTCCAAAGAGACAATCTTGGGCGGGCCACCATGATCCAAGGCGTGCCATTTCCTCCAATTCTTATACAATTTTATAATCAGTCTAGCTGGTGTTATTTCCTTTTCTGATGATTTTCCGCATTTGTCTCAAAACATAAGATTGCTTTTGCACAAAGAGTTCTAATAGTCCCTGACCTTAAGTCCTTGCTTCAGTTGCTAACTTGCAATGCATGCATTCATGTCAAGCACGCATAATTCATACCAGGCCTCAATGACATCTTACATGGATATATGAATCACAATGTATATATATATATATATATAATCTTTCCCAACAACTGTTGCTGCCATTACCTCCCCTGCATTGTTTTCACCACTGTTTTCAACACTGTCCCCACACCAGGACTATGGCTCAGCCTCAAGACCAGCTTATCAGAGATTTCAGCTCTAGCGATCACTGAGAAGAAACAAGAACTCCCAATTGAATCCTAGCACCTCTCTCTTTAAAGACAGGGTGGGGGGAGATCACATGACATCTAGTACCATTTAAATGAGCCAACAGCACCAACCAGGAACACCTGTTGTCCGCCCCAACCCTGTCTTTCACATGGGTTTGGCATCAATACCCCACACCTAGCAAACAAGGCTAGATTTCAGGTGACTCCCCTCCATTAGGGCATATTAAGTATAGTTTGTTGCCTTTTAGTCAGCCAATAACAACATTTTATTACCCTTGAATCCAAAACTTATAATTTTTGATCAACATTGAAAATTGATCACTTTGGCAAAGCAGGCCTCTTTGCTGATCAGAGGCAAGTATGTGTGTCTATGCAAACACAGTCTTCTTCTGAGGGCTTTCCCCCCAGTTTGTCAACAGATGGCAGAGTAGAACACATTCAGTTCACTGGCTTACATCTTTGCAAGCTTAATAATGTTCTTTTTACAGTTTTTTTTTGTAATTTAACAGTTTAAAAAAAAAGAAAATTCCATCATATGGAATCATACTGATGCAAACCTTGGTCACAAGTAGGACTGGAACTTTTAGACCCACTGCCATTTTCTGTCAATTATTCCATTTGTTCAAATGGCAACCTACTACTGCTAGCTGGGGCTTCTCTGACATTTGCTAGCAGTAGGGGAATGTTGAGACCCATGAATCTTGGTTTCCATTCCAGTCTCTGGAGGGGAGCATATCTGAGTGGACACAGACGCTTTTCCCTGGGTCTCCTACAGCCTGTACCCATTCTGTTTCTTACACACATCCCACGCTAGCTCATCATCCAAGTCTCCCCAGCTTCCTCCTTGCATCCTCATACCAGTCCCGGTTCCCACATCTAGTGAGTCTCCACTGCTGGTCTACCTGTCTGAGTCCCAGTCTCCCTATCCCAGTCTCTTCAACCAATCTTCTCCCTGGCTCCTTCTCAGATCTTGTGCTTCCCTCCCCCTACTTGCTCCATATCCCATTGCACAGCCAAACTATTAACTCCACCACTCTTCCCCTCCCCTCTGCCAATTCTGCATTAGAGTCAGGTCGCTTCCACTTTCTTGATGTTCCCTGGGTTCCAGAAGATTGTATCCCTGCTCTTGGTTGCTGTGCCCAGAATCCCAGTGCCCACATCAGCAATTGTAAGGTTTTCTAATCCTTTAATTATTATCATAGCTCTTCTCTGAACTGGAGCTCCTCTCCATTTTATCAACATCCTTCCTGAGGCAGACACCTGGCATGGGAAATTTTCAGTGAAGTGGTTGAAGTTTGGCTGAATTATAAAATTGTTTCTCCCTGTCTAGTCTCAGCTGCCATGCAACCTTCCCCTCCCCTCACCGTCCAGCCTCATGAAGTAGAGGTAGTAGTAGAGGAGAGGGGCAGCCATGTTACGCATCAGAGATAGGTAGTGAAGGTAGGAGAAGAACTTGAGTCTTAATCTGGCCCTGTTTTCCATTGTGGAAATTTCTTCCTTCTCCCCTAATATAATGCTGCTGCTGCTGCTTTTCCTCCAGCTAGATTTTGAATGGACCTGATTCAGGTAGGCATGCTCAAGTCCTAGAAGTGAAATAGATCATTTGTGGGTTGCTCTGGCATTTAGACATCCAGGTGCCTAGAGCGAGACAGCAATGCACATAGCAAGAGGCAAAAAATTTAGGCATGTAGAGAACTTTAACAGCGGAAATGTAGACACCAGGTGAGTTAGGCACCTACAGCATTCAGCAGCAGCTGAACAGGGTATTGTAAATGTAAGGGGCATGTAAATGCTGGACTTAGGTGTCTAGGTCCTATCTCTTACTTTTTTCTGATCCTCCCCTTACTATGAAGAAGGTTCAAGTATGTGCAATGTCAGGTGATCAGAGGAGAAGGACAGGTGAGGATCCTGGGGTGGAAAACTGAGTGAGGGTCAGGTTTGTGGGAACCTTAGGGAGGGAAACTGAGGCAGGGGGAGAAAAGGTACTGGCTAGGAAGCGAGATGAGGGTGTTTGCTGGTGAGAGAGAAAAAAGTAGAATAAGTAGTGCTTGCTGGAGAAGGAGGGGAGATTAAACATTTGAAAGGAGGAGAAATGGAGGGAATGTTGGAGGATATTTGTAGCCTTATGATTACTGAAGAGAATCTGCATTGCTTAAGGTTAGGGGGTTTGTAACATGAAGAATCTGAGTCATGCCTCCCACAACTAAATTGCTGACTGAGTAATCTGACCCTGTGCTTGTACAAGACCTATAGCAGTTGGGCCACTATCTGATTGTGGGCCTTGAGTATTACAGTAATAAAATATAACAAGCAGCAATAAAGCAAAAAAATCTGTGTGAGATGCAGAGCTTCTATGGCGTAACTATTTTTAATTATGTTCCCAGGGGCATTCTTGATCCCATATGTCATAGCACTTGTCTTTGAAGGAATCCCATTGTTTCATCTTGAACTAGCCATGGGACAGCGCTTGAGAAAAGGCAGCATTGGTGTCTGGAATACCATCTCACCTTACTTTGGAGGAGTTGGTAGGTTTCTCCATGTTCTCTGAAAACTAGTTAGCCCATTGTCAAGAGCCATATTAAATATTGACTAGGGAACTGGTTAAGTAACTGAAACAAGTGCCTCAAGCTCCAACCCAGAGCAATACTGGCTCTAGGAAACTAAAGTTTGATCTCCCTGGTCACACTGTCCAGCAGTTCTTACCCATTCACAAGCATACAGGACTGCTCTCTGATATGAAGCCTCAAAACGCTTTTATTTAGGAAACACAAGACAGTTACATAAAATAAAATCAGTCTAGTGGGGACACAGTGGGTTTGTTAAAAATATCTCAAGACCAAGCGATGTGCCCAAGAGAACTCTGCTTGCCTCCCACTAGACCCAACCCCCTTTGGGTCCCTTCCACTCTGTTTGAGGAAAACTAAATGAATTAGGAATTAACCCTGGACAGAGACAAACCATTAATTAAAACAAGGGACCATTTGGGGTCCTTATCAGGAGTCACACAAACCTTCCTCCATCAAAAACTAATAATAGGACAATGTACAAGTCCCCAGCAGTTAAGCATGTAGAGGAATACTCTAACACTATTATGGGTCTGAACAGCCTAGCCCCATCCTGGGTACCTTCTGCAGGCCATTGACACTTGGGTGCAATACTCACAAACAGCCTCCAACATGTAAGTCACTCCCAGCTATGTCTGTGTGTGTGCTGCAGCCAGCTAGCCACACTTTGGCTCTCACCAGTCTTGGTTATGCTGCAGGGTGACTCCAACACACATCCCGTCCCAGATCTTCCCCAAAAAAATGTATGTTCTGTACTGCCCAGCCCTCTCCCGAACAGTACAAATATGTTAAGTGCATTATTCGTTTAAGGGAATAATATGCACACAACCTGTTACCCAGACACTTAAACTTGAACACACTGGATTAGATAAAACAGTAAAACAAGTTTATTAATTACAAAGACAGATTTTAAGTGAAAACACGTAATGAGGCATAAAAGCCAGAAATGGGTACAAGAAAAATAAAGATAAAATCCTAAACTGGTGCTGAACTTCAATATTAATTTCAAAGTTCTCACCACATGCTTTCACTGACCAAACTGTCAGGTTAGGACTCCTCCCCCAGAGTCCAACAGCTGTTTCCTTTGTCTCTTCAGGCTTAGTGAATGCAATGGGTGGAGGGAAGGGGGTACCTTGGGTGTTTGTCCTTCCTTTTTATAGTTTCAGTCCTTCTTGAAAAAGATTTCCAGCTGAGAACCAGGAGCCAAAGAGTCTGTGGAAGGATATTCCTTACTGTTTTTTTCACCTGTTTGAACTTTGTCTTCCCTTCCTTCTTGATGAATCTGTTCACTGCTTAAATCAATCAAATTAAAGCAAGCATGCATTCCTTTGTTTAGGACAGACCTGTTTGCAACTTGTGTAGGCAAAGCTATGGGGTTTGGAACATGTGTTAATAAACACCATACAGGGGAATATTATAACTTCATATACAATGTTGCCACACAGATGATACCTCACAATACGTCTTGTACAAAATTGTTATAGTAATGTGTAGGGTATGAACACATGGGCCTACTCGGTCACACACACACACAGTGAAAGACAGCAGCATATTAAGCTACTACCTGTAATGTGAAAAGGAGTACTTGTGACACCTTAGAGACTAACCAATTTGAGCATAAGCTTTCGTAAGCTACAGCTCACGTCATCGGATGCATACCTGTAATGTGTAGACAGCAGCAGAGTGCACCAGAGACATTCCTCTGCATGCAGCACTAAATGGGCACTTTGTGGCATGAATTTCCTCTCACATACACCAATGGAAATCAGGCTTTTCTGGCTTCCACCAAAATAAGTATGGTTCTGCCCACTGATTCCTAGAACATTCCCTCACGTGTTGGAAGTGATTGGATGGGCAACACCACAATCCTTCAGGCCAAAGATTATCTATTTGTAGCAGGATGGTGAGGAGTGGAATGAAAATGTTTAATTCCATTTGAAGCAAGGAACCTCTGAAATTCTTCAGAACAGAATTTAGGTCCATTGTCACTCATCAACTGTACCAGTAAACCAACCTGGCTAAAACAAGTTACCAAGACCACTGGACATCCTTGTAACTATAGCACAAGTAATTCTGGAAACTTCTGGTTATTCTGAATGGGCGCTGATTACAACCAAAAACATATCACCTTCTAAAGGTCCAGCAAAGTCCACATGAACATGTGTCCAAGGAGTCCGAGGCCACAACCAAAGGATGTAGATAAACTGGGCTAGGATCATGCTGAATTTTCTGACACTTAGTAGAGCACTTCGCCTTGCTCGCAATATCTTTGTTGATCCTCAGCTACCAGATGTGATTCTGGGTTATGGTCTTCATCCATACAATGGCAAAATGACCTTCCTGAAGAGCTTCCAAAACCTGAGACTGAAGTGATTTCAGAATGATCCCTTGTATTCCACATCTGATGCGACCGTGATTCACAGATAATTCACATGAGACAAATTGTGTAAACTGGGGATTCTTTTGATCTTGAACAGTGTACATTGCAGTATGAATCCTTTCAGAACAAAAAGCATATCATCCTTAGTGGTTACTTTGTTGACGTCTATGCTAGTGATAGGTAATTGTAACAGGGTCAGCACCTGCCTCTCATGAGCGTCCCCTTTCTCTGGCTTAGTGCCTACAGTCTTAATTCTTTTCAGCAGGGCGGTACCCACCTCTCATGAGTGCCCCTTTCTGTCCTATCTCAAAGCCCTCAGTAATGTCCTGTAGCCCTCCCCAGGCTCTGGTCCTCAGTTCTGACCAACAGGGCCTCTCTCAGTACCCTAATTGTCCAGCTTACATGTGAAGGTTCCTGCTCGGGGGTTCATCGCCTGCCCTTTAGTCCTCTGACCCCAGCTCTCCAGCTGGGTCAGTCTAGATCAGTCCCCTTCCAGGGGTAAAAAGTTCCATGGACAGTCCTTTCCCTCGGCTGGTCTTCAGTGAGTCCTGGCAGCCAGCCAGAAGCTATTCCATTGCTTCCCTGGTCCCTGCCATCAACTACCTGCCCTAGCCCTTGCAGCCAGCCAGGAGCACCTCTTGCTCCCCCAGTCTCTGCAAGCAGACTGCCCTCACTCTGGCCCTGCAGCTCCTTTTATATGAGCCTGCTGCGTCCTCACTGGCTGCTTCCTGCAGCCTCTCTGATTGGCTGCTTCCCCTTCAGCCACTTTAGCCCACTTGGAGGGCCTCTCCACTGCTCCTTTCCTGGGATGGGTGAGACAGGACTCCAAGGCCTCCAGTAGGAGGCCTTTGGGCCTAGTCCACCCCATCACAGTAATCTATTCATCAAATTGAGATAGATTACTTTGTCTGAAGTTTCTTTGGGTTGACAGGAGTTTAAGCGTAGCAGTCGCAACAGCCCATCAGCTTTGCCATGCTGAGTCCCATACAGTATAGGATAGAAATGAGTTGAAAGTAGCAATTCTCATCATTGCATATGAGCAGAAGCTAATGACGGAAAGCCAGGTTTTGGTCCAAAAAAAATTGAAAGTAACAGGCAACGATCCATCAGCAAGGTAAAATGTCTACCATACAGATTGGTATGGAACTTTCCGAATTCCTAAGATAATGCTGAGAGCTTCTTGCTTTATCTGTTCTTCTCAGGAGTAGTGAATGTTCATTATGCAAAAGCAATTGCTTTCTCCATGCCATTAGGAAAAATGTGGGAAAGAACTGCAGCCACTCCGTGTCATAAAGCATTACAAGCCAAATTCAATGGTAGTGAAGCATCAAAATGTGTAAGAACTTCAGCTGATGTCAACAGTTTATTTGCTTCCTTAAATGCACACTCGCACTCTTTAGTCCATTCCCATTTTTTCTTTGCTTGTAACAGTTCATGTAAAGGTGCCATTATCATCAGAACAGGCAGAAATGTACCATAGTAGTTAAGCAGTCCTAAGAATGAATGTAATACTGAAATGTTCTCTGGTGGTGGCAGCACTTCAGGAACTACCTTTTCTTTCTTTCTCTGGTGATTTCCTTAAGCCACTGGCATCAATTACAGGTCCAAGGTATTCAACTGAAGATTTGAAAAACTCACATTTGTTTTGGTATACTCTCAGTCCATGGTATTGCAGTGTTTGAAAGACAGCACCCAAATTTTGAAGATGATCCTTTCCTATAACAAGGATGTCATCCAAAACAGCATTGAACTTCATTCAGCCCTTCAAAATCTCATCTATGGCTTTCTGGAACAGGGCAGGTGCCAATGTGATACTGAAAGGCAACCTGTTGTAAGAAAATAAGCTTTTTTGCGTGTGATAGTGAGATATTTGCAAGCTCAGCCTACATTTGTAGGTATGCATTAGTATGCAAATCCAATATACTGAAATACTGTCCACCACTAACAAACAAACAAATCTTCAGTAGGAGGCAGTGGACACTGGTCTGCACATAAAGCCGGATTCCGTGTCACTTCAAAGTCTCCACAAATTCAGACCGAGCCATCCTCCTTGATTACTGGTACAATGGATGTAGCCTACTCACTGTGAAACCAGTGACAGCGATCAATCAACAGTCCAAATCTGCTTCTACCAGAGGCTTCAGAGCATAAGGCACAACTCTGGGCTCTCAATACTTTGGTTGGTTTTCAGAGTTAACAGTAAGCTTCACTGACATGTTGTTCATCTTTCCAAGCTCTTTTTCAAAAACTTCAAAGTATCTGTCCACTATGTGATCATCATCAAGAATGGGGTGTAGCTATTTGATGATATGGGTCCCAGTGTGGGGTGACAGGTGACAACTAGGAGTGTGGAACTATAGAACTACTGACTGATTGTGCTATGTAACCTATCATTTAAATCAACTTCTATATCAGATGACTGGAGGATAGCTAATGTGACACCAATTTTAAAAAAGGCTCCAGAGGCAATCCCAGCCATTACAGGCAGGTAATCCTAACTTCTAATTGGTTGAAACTATAGTAAGGAAGAGAATTATCAGCAACATACAGATGAACATGATTTCTTGGGGAAGATTCAACATGGTTTTTGTAACGGGACATCATGCCTCACCAATCTACTAGAATTCTTTGAGGGGGGTGATCCAGTGGATATAGTGTACTTAGACTGTTAGAAAGCCTTCAACAGGGTCCCTCACCAAAGGCTCTCAGCAAAGTAAGCAGTCATGGTCCCCTCATGGATCAGTAACTGGTTAAAAGATAGTAAACAAAGGGTAGGAATAAATGGTCAGTTTTCAGAAAGGAAAGTAGTAAATAGTGGTATTCCCCAGATGTCTGAACAGGGATCAGTTGTGTTCAACATATTCATAAATGATCTTGAAAAGAGGCAAACAGTGAGGTGGCAAAATTTGCACAAGCTACTCATGATAGTTAAGTCCAAAGCAGACTGCGAAGAGTTACAAAGGGACCTCCCAAAACTGAGTGACTGGGCAACAAAATGGCAGATGAAATTCAATGCTGATAAATGCAAAATAATGCACATTGGAAAACATAATCCCAACTATATATACACATACACAGAAAGGTGGAATCTAAATTAACTGTTACCACTCAAGAAAGAGCTCTTGGAGTCATTGTGGATAGTTTTTTGAAAATATCCATTCATTATGCAGCAGTAGTCAAAAAAAGCTAACAGAATGTTGGGAATAATTAGGAAAGGGATAGATAATAAGACAGAAAATATCATATTGCCTCTATATAAATAGATGGTATGGCCACATGGCATGCAGATGTGACTGTCCCATCTCAAAAATGATATATTGGAATTGGAAAAGGTACACAGAGAAGAGCAACAAAAATGATTAGGTGTATGGAACAGCTTCCATATGAGGAGAGATTAATAAGAGTGGGACTTTTCAGCTTGGAAAAAAGAAGACTAAGGGGGATATGATAGAGGTCTATAAAATCATGACTTGTGTGGAGAACGTAAATAAGGTTTAAAACAAACAAAAGGAAGTACTGCTTCACACAATGCAGTCAACCTGTGGAACTCTTTGCCAGAGGATGCTGTGAAGGCCAAGACTATAAGAGGGTTAAAAAAAGAACTAGATAAATTCATGGAGGATAGGTCCACCAATGACTATTAGCCAGGATGGACAGGGATGGTGTCCCTAGCCTCTGTTTGCCAGAAGCTGGGAATGGGTGAAAGGGGTTGGCTCACTTGATGATCACCTGGTCTGTTCTTTCCCTCTGAAGCACCTGGTATTGGCCACTGTCAGAGGACAGGATACTGAGCTAGACGGACCCTTAGTCTGAGACAGTATGGCCATTCTTATGTTCTCCCAGGCTGCAAAAGCCAGCTGACACTCCTGTAGAGCCCTACATTACTGCTTCAGCTTCCTTCTGAGTCCACTCACCCGCCTCCCCACTTCTTTTCCATGGCTCTCCTCCTGTTCCATAGCTGTAAGATGAAGCTAGGTGTTCCTGCACTAGAAAACACTCTTGGTCCCACTCATCACTGAGGGAACCTTGAGATCATAGAATATCAGGGTTGGAAGGGACCTCAGGAGGTCATCTAGTCCAACCCCCTGCTCAAAGCAGGGCCAATCCCCACTTAAATCATCCCAGCCAGGGCTTTGTCAAGCCTGACCTTAAAAACTTCTAAGGAAGGAGATTCTACCACCTCTCTAGGTAACGTATTCCAGTGTTTCACCACCCTCCTAGTGAAAAGGTTTTTCCTAATATCCAACCTAAACCTCCCCCACTGCAACTTGAGACCATTACTCCTTGTCCTGTCCTCTTCTACCACTGAGAATAGTCCAGAACCATCCTCTCTGGAACCACCTCTCAGATAGTTGAAAGCAGCTATCAAATCCCCCCTCATTCTTCTCTTCCGCAGACTAAACAATCCCAGTTCCCTCAGCCTCTCCTCATAAGTCATGTGTTCCAGACTCCTAATCATTTTTGTTGCCCTTCACTGGACTCTCTCCAATTTATCCACATCCTTCTTGTAGTGTGGGGCCCAAAACTGGACACAGTACTCCAGATGAGGCCTCACCAATGTCGAATAGAGGGGAATGATCACGTCCCTCGATCTGCTCGCTATGCCCCTACTTATACATCCCAAAATGCCATTGGCCTTCTTGGCAACAAGGGCACACTGCTGACTCATATCCAGCTTCTCGTCCACTGTCACCCCTAGGTCCTTTTCCGCAGAACTGCTGCCTAGCCATTCGGTCCCTAGTCTGTAGCTGTGCATTGGGTTCTTCTGTCCTAAGTGCAGGACCCTGCACTTATCCTTATTGAACCTCATCAGATTTCTTTTGGCCCAATCCTCCAATTTGTCTAGGTCCTTCTGTATTCTATCCCTGCCCTCCAGCGTATCTACCACTCCTCCCAGTTTAGTATCATCTGCAAATTTGCTGAGAGTGCAATCCACACCATCCTCCAGATCATTTATGAAGATATTGAACAAAACCGGCCCCAGGACCAACCCCTGGGGCACTCCACTTGACACCGGCTGCCAACTAGACATGGAGCCATTGATCACTACCTGTTGATGATGATGGAGGCTGTTCTTGCACCTGTATCTTAAAAGAAAAGTTAAACTATCATGTACCATCAAGTGTTGTGGGTAGCTGTGGTAGTAGGGCCAGGGACCTGAGGTTTGTGCTCTTCCTCTCCCTCACGCATTTGGAGTACCTCTACCTCCTCAGGACTCCTGTACAAAAGTTGATTCCATAGAATTGCTGCACTGTCACCGCCACCCACTCATATGTGAACACCTCATAGTCCTCTGCACAGGGGCAGCAGCAAACTATACCTGGTTTCCCCACTGCTATTGTGAAATGCTCTCATGCATGAGAGTTCAGTGTTCTGGCCTTCACCCTGCCCCTTCTTCTGATCACCTGAATCTACATTTTCCCCATACCCTTAAACTCTTCCACCCCCTTTTCCACCACTTTTCTCCTCCACCCTTTTCATTTTAGATTAAGATATTTGTTATAATCCCATCTCCTTCCATAGTCCTTTCTTTCCTTCACTATCACAGAATGGTAAGGACAAAGTGGCCACTCTTGTACTGCTCCCTGAATTTGAAATGTTATCCTAGCACTTTCACTCCCAGGGGAGAAGGTTTCCTGTCTGTGCTGTTGAGTAATTGTCATCTTGGTTCTATTCAGGGGAAGAGACCATCACAGATGACCTAGACTGTTTTTAAAACCACCAAAGGGGAAAAACAAACAAAAACACTCACACAAAAACGAGAGATTAGGGCAAATGCAGTAGCAGGAGTGGCATAAATTTGTTGGGTAAAGTAAATAAGTGTTCTGACAGCTTATTTAAGCAATTTGTTTAAACTGAAATTTTTTTGTATTCAATAGGTATTGGTTCATTGATGGTGTCATTCATTGTGAGCTTATATTATAACACCATTTTAACCTGGGTGATGTGGTATTTCATTAACTCCTTCCAAGAGCCCCTTCCTTGGAGTGCTTGCCCACTAAATGGGAACAGAACAGGTAATTAATATTTCAAGTCTCTTGTTGGTGTTAAGGTTGCAAAGTGTTACCAACTCTTTTTTATTCCTATAATATGGCATTAAGTCCTACTGTACAGATTTTTTAAATGGCTCATTTTAAAATCTTCTCTTTGAACTAGGGCTGTCAAGTGATTAAAAAAATTGTGATTAATTGCACGGTTAAAGAATAATAGAATACCATTTATTTAAATATTTTTGGATGTTTTCTACATTTTCAAATATATTGATTTCAACTATCACACAGACTATGAAGTGAACAGTGCTCACTTTATATTATTTTTAATTACAAATATTTGCACAGTAAAAAAAATAGTATTTTTCAATTCACCTAATACAAATGATGAAATGCAATCTCTTTATCATAAAAAGTTGATCTTACAATTCTAGAAATATGTACAAAAAATAACTGCACTCAAAAATAAAACAATGCAAAACTTTACAGCCCACAAGTCCACTCAATCCTACTTCTTGTTCAGCCAATCGCTCAGACAATCAAGTTTGTTTACATTTGCAGGAGATAATGCTGCCCGCTTCTTGTTTACAATGTCATCTGAAAGTGACAACAGGTGTTTGTATGGCACTGTTGTAGCGGGTTTTCAAGGTTCCTTCCCCACTCTGAACTCTAGGGTACAGATGTGGGGACCTGCATTAAAGACCCCCTGTCATAAATATAAAGGGAAGGGTAAACCCCTTTAAAATCCCTCCTGGCCAGAGGAAAAATCCTCTCACCTGTAAAGGGTTAAGAAGCTGAAGGTAACCTCGCTAGTACCTGACCAAAATGACCTATGAGGAGACAAGAGACTTTCAAAAGCTGGGAGGAGGGAGAGAAACAAAGGGTTTGTGTCTGTCTGTATGCTGCTTTTGCCGGGGACAGAACAGGAATGGAGTCTTAGAACTTTTAGTAAGTAATCTAGCTAGGTATGTGTTAGATTATGATTTCTTTAAATGGCTGAGAAAAGAACTATGCTAAATAGAATGACTATTCCTGTCTGTGTACCTTTTTTGTAACTTAAGGTTTTGCCTAGAGGGATTCTCTATGTTTTGAATCTAATTACCCTGTAAGATATCTACCATCCTGATTTTACAGAGGTGATTCCTTTACTTCTATTAAAAGTCTTCTTGTAAGAAAACTGAATGCTTTTTTATTCTCAGATCCAAGGGTTTGGGTCTGTGGTCACCTATGCAAATTGGTGAGGATTTTTGCCAAACCTTTCCCAGGAAGTGGGGTGCAAGGGTTGGGAGGATTTTGGGGGGGAAAGATGTGTCCAAACTACGTTTCCCAGTAAACCCAGTTAGAGTTTGGTGGTGACAGTGGAAATCCAGGGTCAAAGGATAGAATTAATTTGTACCTTGGGGAAGTTTTAACCTAAGCTGGTGAAAGTAAGCTTAGGAGGTTTTCATGCAGGTCCCCACATCTGTACCCTAGAGTTCAGAGTGGGGGAGGAACCTTGATACCCCCTAAGCTTATTCTTACCAGCTTAGGTTTAAAAACTTCCCCAAGGTACAAACTTTGCCTTGTCCTTGAACAGTATGCTGCCACCACCAAGCGTTTTAAACAAAGAACAGGGAAAGAGCCCACTTGGAGACATCTTCCCCCAAAATATCCCCCCAAACCCTACACCTCCTTTCCTGGGGAAGGCTTGATCAGAATCCTCACCAATTTGTACAGGTGAACACAGACCCAAACCCTTGGATCTTAAGAACAATGAAAAAATCAATCAGGTTCTTAAAAGAAGAATTTTAATTAAAGAAAAAGGTAAAAGAATCACCTCTGTAAAATCAGGATGGTAAATACCTTACAGGGTAATTAGATTCAAAACATAGAGAATCCCTCTAGGCAAAACCTTAAGTTACAAAAAGACAACAGGAACATACATTCCCTCCAGCACAGCTTATTTTACCAGCCATTAAACAAAATGAAATCTAATGCATTTCTAGCTAGATTTCTTCTTCCTGGTAAGTAAGTAAGTAAGTAAAGGAGTACTTGTGGCACCTTAGAGATTAACCAATTTATTTGAGCATAAGCTTTCGTGAGCTACAGCTCACTTCATCGGATGCTGTAGCTCACGAAAGCTTATGCTCAAATAAATTGGTTAGTCTCTAAGGTGCCACAATTACTTCTTTTCTTTTTGCGAATACAGACTAACACGGCTGTTACTCTGAAACGTAACTTAACAGGAGTTGTAAGGCTGCATTCCTGATCTGTTCCCGGCAAAAGCATCACACAGACAGACCCTTTGTTCCCCTCCTCCAGATTTGAAAGTATCTTGTCCCCTCATTGGTCATTTTGGGTCAAGTGCCAGTGAGGTTATCTTAGCTTCTTAACCCTTTACAGGTGAAAGGGTTTTGCCTCTGGCCAGGAGGGATTTTATAGCACTGTATACAGAAAGGTGGTTACCTTCCATTGATATTTATGACACTGGTGTAGCAAGATATTTATGTCCCAGATGCACTAAAGATTCATGTCCCTTCATACCTCAACAATTCCAGAAGATATGCATCCATGCTGATGACGGGATCTGCATGTTCATTTTCATCATCTGATTCACATGCCACCAGCAGAAAGTTGATTTTTTTTTTGGTGGTTCAGTTCTGTAGTTTCTGCATTGGAGTGTTGCTCTTTTAAGATTTCAGAAAGCATGCTCCACACCTCATCTCGCTCTGATTTTGGAAGGCACTTCAGATTCTTAAACCTGGGGTCGAGTGCTGTAGCTATCTTTAGAAATCTCACATTGGTACCTATGTGTTTTGTCAAATCTGCAGTGAAAGTGTTCTTAAAAACGAACATATGCTGGGTCATCATCGGAGATTGCTATAACATCAAATATATGGCAGAATGTGGTTAAAATAGAGCAGGAGACATACAATTCTCCCCCAAGGAGTTCAGTCACAAATTTAATGAATTCATTCTTTTTTAAAAAATGAGTGTCATCATCATGGAAGTATGTCCTCTGGAATGTTGGCCAAAGCATGAAGGGGCATACGAATGTTTAGCATATTTGGCACATAAATACCTTGCAATGCCAGCTACAAAAGTGCCATGCAAATCATAGAATATTAGGGTTGGAGGAGACCTCAGGAGGTCATCTAGTCCAGCCCCCAGATCAAAGCAGGACCAGCACCAACTAAATCATCCTAGCCAGGGCTTTGTCAAGCCAGGCCTTAAAAACCTCTAAAGATGGAGATTCCACCACCTCACTAGGTAACCCATTCCAGTGTTTCACCACCCTCCTAGTGAAATAGTGTTTCCTAATATCCAACCTAGACCTCCCCCACTGCAACTTGAGACCATTGCTTCTTGGTCTGTCATCTGCCACCACTGAGAACAGCCTAGCTCCATCCTCTTTGGAACCCCCGCTTCGGGTAATTGAAGGCTGCTATCAAATCCCCCCTCACCCTTCTCTTCTGCACACTAACAATGCTTCACATGGGGAGACAAGCTGCTAGTGGGCATTGTCTTATGACTGTAGGATCACAACCAGGCAAGCTGTTAAGCACTGGGAGAAAGACTTTGGAGTGAGCTATGCTTTTAGACGAGAGTGTATCTTGTTACTTAAGTCTAGGTTTTAGAATGTATTTAATGATTTTGTTTAATATATAACCATTTGTTTCCATTATTTCAACTTACCATTTGAATCTCTATTCCTCATTAAACTTTTGCTTGTTTTTTCTATAAACATATCTAAGTGCTATGTGTTAAGCAGAGCTGTGACCTAAGGTGTAACAGATAACCTGATATATAGTGTTCCTTTGAGAGCAGAATATCTGTGTCTGTGAACACTGAGTGGATCAGGGGCTGGGCACTCCAGGGGGATGTTTGGTGGCTTTGGGGCTTGGAGTGTTCCTATCACTAACCTACAGAGGGATAGTGGAGCCTCTGCAGTTTGAGAGGAGAGTGATTGTGTTGTCTGTGGCCAATGGAGGTGAGGAGCTGACATCCAGCAGACACAGTAAAGGCTCTCTCATGCTATAGGCAGGTGATAACAAGGTGCCTCATAACCTTGGGTGCTCCCAGGAAGCATCACAGAGAGCCACCTTTTTCAAAAGAAATTTAAAATTTTTTTCACCCAAACACGACAAACAAAAAAGAGGTGATAGTTTAACAGTCTCAACTTCAGATTTCAAACACCTAGCATTCCTGGAACCACCTCAGTGGTACTGACTAAACCCATTATCCTACTGAGTTAGATCAGAGTACCATGCAGTTTGCTGTCTATGGGTCTTTAAGAGAAGACCTGGACAACTAGTATCTTATTTGGATAAGAAAGACATTAAAAACACCTTGGCACTTTTTGTAAGAGGAAGGAATTTTCCCCAATGTTCTTCAACAAAATGTTTCCATCCCCACTGTTGTGTAAGATGCTGTGTACTGGTTGCCTTCCACACTCCATCTCCTGGAGCTAGCTGAATTTCAGTAGTGCTATACTTTACAGTTTGTGAAGTGCTTTGGGATTTCTTGGATTATTCCAGATCCCAGATGTATAGAAACTGAATAGGTCATGAAAGGGTTGATCTAGTTTTCCAGAGTGACAAATTCCTGAGATCAGATGTTCTGACTTAAAATAAATAAATATCATAATCATAGACTTTAAGGTCAGAAGGGACTATTATGATAGTCTAGTCTGACCTCCTGCACAACGCAGGCCACAGAATCTCCCCCACCCACTCCTGTAACAAACCCCTAACCTATGTCTGAGCTATTGAAGTCCTCAGATTGTGGTTTAAGGACTTCAAGGTGCAGAGAATCCTCCAGCAAGTGACCCGTGCCCCAGCAAGTGATTCCTGCCAATCTGCCCTGGAGGAAAGTTCCTTCCCAACCCCAAATATGGCGATCAGCTAAACCCTGAGCACGTGGGCAAGACTCACTAGCCAGACACCCAGGAAAGAATTCTCTGCAGGAACTCAGATCCCACCCCATCTAACATCCCATCACAGACCATTGGGCACATTTACCGCTAATAGCTGACGATCAATTAATTGCCAAAATTAGGCTATCCCATCGTATCATCCCTTCTATAAACTTATCAAGCTTAGTCTTGAAGCCAGATATGTCTTTTCCCCCACTGCTTCCCTTGGAAGGCTGTTCCAGAACTTCACTCCTCTGAGGGTTAGAAACCTTCATCTAATTTCAAGTCTAAGCTTCCTGCTGGCCAGTTTATATCTACTTGTTCTTGTGTCCACATTGGTACTGAGTTTAAATAATTCTTCTCCCTCAGTGGTATTTATCCCTTGGATATATTTATAGAGAGCAATCATATCTCCTCTCAGCCTTCTTTTGGTTAGGCTAAACAAGCCAAGCTCTTTGAGTCTCCTTTCATAAGACAGGTTTTCCATTCCTCGGATCATCCTAGCAGCCCTTCTCTGTACCTGTTCCAGTTTGAATTCATCTTTCTTTAACATGGGAGACCAGAACTGCACACAATATTCTAGATGAGGTCTCACCAGTGCCTTGTATAACGGTACTAACACCTCCTTATCTCTACTGGAAATACCTCGCCTGCTACTTCCCAAGACCGCATTAGCTTTTTTCACAGCCGTATCATATTAGTGGTTCACAGTCATCCTATGATCAACCAATACTCCAAGGTCCTTCTCCTCCTCTGTTACTTCCAAGTGATGTGTCCCCAGTTTATAACAAAAATTCTTGTTATTAATCTCTAATCCCTTGCACTTTTCCACTATTAAATTTCATCCTATTACTATTACTCCAGTTTACAGTCATCCAGATCTTCCTGTATGATATCCCAGTCCTTCTCTGTATTGGCAATACCTCCCAGCTTTGTGTCATCTGCAAACTTTACTAGCACATTCCTGCTTTTTGTGCCAAGGTCCCTAACCTCTTCATTAAAGACGGAGGCAAAGTATTTGTTTAGCTATTGGGCCATGCCTAGATTATCCTTAACCTCCACTCCATCCTCAGTGTTTAGTGGTCCCACTTCTCCTTTCTTTGTTTTCTTCTTATTTATATGGCTATAGAACCTTTTACTATTGGTTTTAATTCCCTTTGCAAGGTTCAACTCTACAGGGCTTTTGGCCTTTCTCACTTTATCCCTACATGTTCTGACCTCAATAAAGTAGCTTTCCTTGCTAATCCCTCCCATCTTCCACTCCTTGTAGGCTTTCTGCTTTTTCTTAATCACCTCTCTGAGATGCTTGCTCATCCAGCTTGGTCTACAACTCCTGCCTATGAATTTTTCCCTTTTCTTGAGATGCAGGCTTCTGATAGTTTCTGCAACTTTGACATGAAATAATTCCAGGCCGCCTTCGCCTTAGATCCACAAGTTTTTCAGTCCAATCCACTTCCCTAACTAATTTCCTTAATTTTTTACAGTTAGCCCTTTTGAAATAAAAAACCCTAGTCACAGATCTATTTTTGTTTATCCTTCCATTTAGATTGAACTGAATTAGCTCATGATCGCTCAAATCAAGGTTGCCCCCCTACAACCATTTCTTCTAGTACTCACCAAAACCAAATCTAAAATGGCATCCCTTTTATTGGTTCAGCAACTGCTTGGTGAAGGAACCCATCAGTTATTGCATCCAGGAAAATCTGAGCCCCTATTATTATTACTAGCACTTGTCCTCCAGTCTATATCTGGGAAGTTGAAGTCTCCCATGATCACACAATTCCCATTAGTATTTACTTAATTAAAAACGTTAAAGAAGTCTCTATCCATATCCAGATCAGATCCTGGCAGTCTATAGCACACCCCATGCACTAAGGCTCAAGTAGCTTTCTTCCCCAATGTGATTTTTGCCCAGACAGACTGTCTTGTCCATTCCAACACTTATTTCTTTACAGTCTACCTCATCATTGATATACAATGCTCCATCACCTTTGCCTTTATTTCTGTCTTTCCTAAACAGCACATACCCTTCAATACCTGTAGTCCAGCCATGACTACTATTCCACCATGTTTCTGTTATCCCTATAATATCTGGTTTCACTTCCTGCACCAGTAGCTCTAGTTCCTCCATCTTGTTACCTAGGCTCCTCGCATTGGTGTATAAACATCTTAATTTTTGCTGTTTGGCCTTGCTCACATTCTTTATCCGATTAGGCACAGACATTCTATTGTCAATATCACCTATTAGACTGGTATGTACACTACCCTTCCTCCTTATGTCCATTCTCCTACCCACTGCTGTATCCTTTCTTACTTTGTTTTCTTCCCTCTCAATGTTAAAATCCGGCATGGCGATTACCTGGACATCTCCCAACCATCTCCCCAAATTCCTAGTTTAAAGCTCTCTTGATCAGTTGTGCCATCCTCCATCCTAGATGTCTATTTCCCTCCTTACTCAGTGAAGTCCATCCCAAGAGAACAGTCCTCTGTCCATGAACGCTTCCCAGCGGCCATAGCCACTTCCCAAAGCCCTCCTTATAGCACCAGTGCCTGAGCCATCTGTTGAGCATCATAATCTTGTCACACCTTTGTTGCCCTTCTCTAGGAACAGGTAGAATCCCACTAAAGATCACCTGAGCCTCGATTTCCTTAAGCGTCTTCCCCAGCCTGGCATAGTCTCCCTTGATACATTCCAGCGAGAATCTAGCCTTATCATTTGTTCCCACATGAAGGGCAATCAGTGGATTCTTTCCCGCTCCTGTTAGGATCCTCTTCAGCCTCAGGTCCACATCCTGTATCTTAGCACCTGGCAGACAGCACACCCTTCTGTTCTCTGGATCAGCTCATTACAGACCTGTCTATTCTTCTCAGTAAGGAGTCCCCAATCACGTAGATCTGCCTTTTCCTGGCAATGGTGCGATTCTCCAGTCTATCCCCTGTTCCCTCTGGCTGCAAGTCCTCTCGATTCCTATTGTCCCTTGCAATCCTCTGCAACCCATCCTGTATCCTCCTGGGGCTCATATTTGGTGTTGTTATCTCCATTGACTCTTGCCCTCTTCCTATACGGCTAGCTGCTCTTTTCTTCTTCCTTCCCCTCTCACCTTCAGTGACCACTTGCTGTGCCCCTTCTTAATTTTCCAACTCCGCAAACCTGTTCCTGAGCTCTGTTTCTTCTTCACTAGCCCGTCTTTTCCTCTGCCTGGTTCTCTTAGTCACATGCTTCCACTGTCCATTTTCCTCACCCAGCAGTCTCCCCTCAGAGTTCTTTGGTCCTGCTTCCATCTGCAAGTCTGACCTTTTCCCTTTAGCCTCCTCATGTCTTTGCTCCTTCATCTGCTTGAACCCCCTTCTAAACTCAAACAGAGTTTCCACCTGCATCTCCAATCCTCAGATCTTTTCTTCCACCAGCTCTATCAGGCGGCACTTCATGCAGACGAAACTCTTTTCAGGTACCCCCTCCAGGATCATGTACATGCCTCAGCTTCTACATCCAGTCATCTTCATTGTGTCTTCCACTACTTGGGTCACTACCACTGCTGCCTCTGTATTGGTCATAGCCTTCCTACCTAAGTCCTTCTCCTCCAACAGAATTCTCACTCAAACTCCCCTGTTTACAGCTCTGTTTGCTGGCTCCTGTGCCACTGCAGCTGTCCTAGCTGCTGCCTGACTGGCTGGCTGCCTTTATAGGACCCCTAGTCAGAGAAGCCCCGCCCCCTAATCAGGGCTCAGCTTCTCTCCCAGCACACTGCCCCTACCAGCCTCTTCTCCTCCAACAGAATACCTTCTCCTCCAACAGAACTCCCACTCAAACTCATATGGACCACCTCAACCTCCCACTCTTGATAACACAACATCCTTGTTGTTATGAGGCAGGCAGCTCCTCCAGCTCTTGTGTAGAACGGGACAGAATCGCACTCGTTCCCACAAAAACTATTTAGGCACCTAGACCACCTGACTCTACAGGTGGGGTTCCTATTCATGGATCACAAGTAGAGATAGTCCTAGGGCTGGTCTACAATGGGAATTTACATTGGCATAGCTATTTCTCCCAGGGGTGTGAAATATGCATACCCACAGAAGACATAGCTATACTGATCTACCCCTAGTGTAGACAGTGCTAGGTTGACAGAAGAATCCTTCCATTGATCTAGCTACTACCTCTCGGAGTGGGAGGGTGGATTACCTACACTGGCAGGAGAACCCCTCCTGTCTGTGTAAGTAGGGTCTATGCTGAAGTGCTACAGCAGCACAGCTACAACATTTAAAATGTACACTTTTAAAATGTACACATTTGGGCACCTATCTCCATGAGAACAGTGGGGCTTAGGACACATCCTTGTCATCAGCATCTCCCATTGGCTATCTTAGGCAGCTCCCCACCTAGTGTGCTAGCTTTTGTGAACTGCAGTCTAAGGCATGTATCTCATGGACACCTCAGCAGTGGGAGGGGCATGGGCAATGCCCCTACTTCTGGCTGCACAGAGGGACCCTGCTCCCAACACCTTCCCCAATGACCTCCCACCCTGCGCCCAGCCTGGGGCCACCACACTCTCCCTGCCAGAGTTACCTGTGCGGAGTGGGGGCTCTGCTTTCTCCTGCACCTCCCCACATTTCTGACTCATTTGTCCCGTCCCAGCAGCAGGCCCAAGTGGGGAATATAGGGGGCGGGGCAGAGCCGCTTCTCACACCAGCTGAGGCTGGCTGCTCAGTCGCTGCCTAGCAAGCTGGAGACCCCCATTCCTCTGCATATTTCCAGGTCACTTGGCCCCTGTCCCTGTCAGCTGGGACCAGGCAGGGAGCAGAGCGGATGAGCCACCACTGCCTCCCCGCCAGGCTCTCTCCCAGGCGGGGTCCCTGAGCTGAGTCAGCCGACACAAGAAGCAACTCCATACTGCACTTTCAGCTCCCTGCCCAGGCCCAACTACTGGGGAAGGGGCCGAGCAAGCTGGAAGTGCCAAGGGAGACGCACAGCAGCAGGACAGAGCTAGCAAGGCTCTCGCAGAAATGTGGGGGGGCACTTGACCCCACATGCATCACCTCTTTTACAGGTAGTCTTTGTCCATGCTTTATTGCCTAAGACTAAAGGTCACCCAGGAGGGTGTGGCACTGGAAGGAATTGAACTCTGGTCTCCCAAATTCCATGCTAGTGCTCTAATCACTGGACTATCTTGAGATGGGTGTGGTTGCTTAGGAACTGTGAAATATTAGCTTTCCTGACCTGAATAGTGCTGAAGCTTTATCCCTGCACACTTCTTGAGGTTCCTGTAACAAAAGTCCCCTTGTAAGCTGGTATGGTCTCACCAGCCTATCTGGATCTGGTCCTGCAGGAGAGAGAAAAGGCAGGGAAATGCCTAGTTTGAGGATGCTGCTGGCTCTTAGGTGCCTGGGTGTCAGGACTAAGGAAGTTATGCACAGGCCCAGCAACATATCCATACTATTGTAGGACTGGAAGGGACCTCAAAAGGTCATCTGGTCCAGTCCCCTGCATTCATGGCAGGACTAAGTATTATCTAGATCAGAGGTGGGCAAACTATGGCCCACAGGCTACATAGGGGTTGGAAAACTATATGGAGGGCCGGGTAGGGAAGGCTGTGCCTCCCCAAACAGCCTGGCCCCCACCCCTTATCTGCCCCATTCCACTTCCCGCCCCCCCGACTACCCCGCTCAGAATCCCTGACCCATCCAACCCCCCCGCTTCTTGTCCCCTGACTGCCAGCTCCTTGGACCCCCACCCCTAACTGCCTCCCGGGACCCCAGCCCCTATCCAATCCCCCCTTCTCCCTGTCCCCTGACTGCCCCAACCCCTATCCACACCCCTGACAGGCCCCCTGGGATTCCCACACCCTATCCAACCCCCCCTTTCCTGTTCCCTGACTGCCCTCCCCAAACCCCCAACTCATTCAACCGCTCCCTGACTGCTGCACTGGGACCCTTGCCCCCTTACCATGCTGGAACCAGCCATGCCGCCATGCTGCCCAGCAAGAGCGGTGGGCCAGAGTGCTGGCGGCGCGGCATGCTCAGGCTGCAGGGGAGGGGGCTGGGGGCGAGCCTCCCCGGCCTGAGCTCAGGGGCCAGTCAGGAAGGTCCTGCAGGTCAGATGTGGCCCATGGGCCATAGTTTGCCCACCTCTGATCTAGATAATACTTAGTCCTGCCATGAATGCAGGGGACTGGACTAGATGACCTTTTGAGGTCCCTTCCAGTCCTACAATAGTATGGATATGTTGCTGGGCCTGTGCATAACTTCCTTAGTCCTGACACCCAGGCACCTAAGAGCCAGCAGCATCCTCAAACTAGGCATTTCCCTGCCTTTCTCTCTCCTGCAGGACCAGATCCAGATAGGCTGGTGAGAGACCATACCAGCTTACAAGGGGACTTTGGCTACAGGAACCTCAGGCAAACAAGTTTGCCCACCCCTGATCTAGATCATCCCTGACAGGTGTTTGTCTAACCTGCTCTTAAAAATCTCCAATGATGGAGATTCCACAACCTCTCTAGGCAATTTATTCCAGTCCTTAACCACCCTGACTGTTAGGAGGTGTTTCCTAATGTCCAACCTTAACCACCCGTGCTGCACTTTAAGCCTATTGCTTCTTATTACAAGGAGGGAGAAAAATTGTTTTCCTTAACCACTGAGGATAGGACAATCTTTTATGTACTTGAAAATGTCTACCAGCTGCCAACTAGACACTGAGCCGTTGATCACCACCCATTGAGCACGACAATCTAGCCAGTTTTCTATCCACCTTATAGTCCATTCATCCAATCCATACTTTAACTTGCTGGCAAGAATACTATGGGAGACTGTATCAAAAGCTTTGCTAAAGTCAAGATATATCATGTCCACTGCTTTCCCCATATCCACAGAGCTAGTTATCTCATCACAGATGGCAATCAGGTTGGTCAGGCATGACTTGCCCTTGGTGAATCCATGTTGACTGCTCCTGATCACCTTCCTCTCCTTCAAGTGCTTCAAAATGGATTCCTTGAGGACCTGCTCCATGATTTTTCCAGCGACTGAGGGGAGGCTGACTGGTCTGTAGTTCCCCAGGTTCTCCTTCTTCCCTTTTTTAAAGATGGGCATTATATTTGCTTTTTTCCAATTGTCCAGGACCTCCCCCAATCGCCATGAGTTTTCAAAGATAATGGCTAATGGCTCTGCAATCACATCAGATCAAGGGACATAATCGTTCCCCTCTATTCGACATTGGTGAGGCCTCATCTGGAGTACTGTGTCCAGTTTTGGGCCCCACGCTACAAGAAGGATGTGGAAAAATTGGAAAGAGTCCAGCGGAGGGCAACAAAAACGATTAGGGGACTGGAACACATGACTTATGAGGAGAGGCTGAGGGAACTGGGATTGTTTAGTCTGCAGAAGAGAAGAATGAGGGGGGATTTGATAGCTGCTTTCAACTACCTGAAAGGGGGTTCCAAAGAGGATGGACCTAGACTGTTCTCAGTGGTAGCAGATGACAGAACAAGGAGTAATGGTCTCAAGTTGCAGTGGGGGAGATTTAGGTTGGATATTAGGAAAAACTTTTTCACTAGGAGGGTGATGAAACACTGGAATGTGTTAGCTAGAGAGGTGGTAGAATCTCCTTCCCTAGAAGTTTAAGGTCAGGTCTGACAAAGCCCTGGCTGGGATGATTTAGTTGGGGATCGGTCCTGCTTTGAGCAGGGGGTTGGACTAGATGACCTCCTGAGGTCCCTTCCAACCCTGATATTCTATGATCAGCCAATTCCCTCAGCACCCTGCATTAGATCTGGACCCATGGACTTGTGCATGTCCAGTTTTTCTAAATAGTCCTTAACCTCTTCTTTCACCACTGAGGACTGCTCACCTCCTCCCCATACTTTGTTGCCCAGGACAGCAATTTGGAAGCTGACCTTGTCTGTGAAGACTGAGGCAAAAAATAGCATTGAGGACTTCAGCTTTTTCCACATCTGTCACTAGGTTGCCTCCCCCATTCATTAAGGGTCCCACACTTTCCCCGACCTTTCTCTTGTTGCTAACATACCTGTAGAAACCTTTGTTACCCTTCACATCCCTTGCTAGCTGCAACTCCAGTTGTGCTTTGGCCTTCCTGATTACACCCCTGCATGCTCGAGCAATATTTTTATACTCCTCCCTGGTCATCTGTCCAGATTTCCACTTCTTGCAAGCTTCCTTTTTGCGTTTAAGTTCACTGAAGATTTCACAGTTAAGCTAAGCTGGTTGCCTGCCATATTTGCTATTCTTTCTGCACATTGGGATGGTTTGTTCCTGTGCCATCAATAAGGCTTCTTTAAAATACAGCCAGCTTTTCTGGACTCCTTTCCCCCGCATAGTAACCTCCCAGGGGATCCTGCCCATCAGTTCCCTAAGGTCTGCTTTTCTGAAGTCCAGGGTCTGTATTTTGCTACTGTCTTTTCTTCCTTTTGTGAGGATCCTGAACTCAACCATCTCATGGTCACTGCTGCCCAGGTTGCCACATCTACTGCTTCCCCTTACCCACAAGGCTTGTTACCCTTTGAAAGAAAGCTATTAGGTTGGTTTGACACGATTTGTTTTTGACAAATCCATGGCGACTGTCACTATTTGCCTTATTATCATCTTCTAGGTGTTTGCTAATTGATTGATTGTTTAATTAGTTGTGTCATTATCTTTCCAGGTACTGAAGTTAAATTGACTGGTCTGTAATTCCTCAGGTTGTACTTATTTCCCTTTTTATAGATGGGCAAATATAGTGCTCCAGTCCTCTAGAATCGCTCCCATCTTCCATTACTTTTTGAAGATAAGTTCTGATGGCTCAGATATCTCTTCATTAAGCTCCTTGAGTATTCTAGAATGTATTTCATCAGGCCCTGGTGACTTGACGACATCAGACTTGTCTAAATAATTTTTAACATATTCTCTCCTTATTTTAGCCTCTGGTCCCACCTAATTTTTACTGGCATTCACTATGTCAGATGTCCAATTGCTACTAACCTTTTCTTTCTCCTCAGTCATTTCCAAGTGATATGGCCCCAGCTGATAAAGTCTAACAAGAATTTTTGCTAAGTGGGTGGCCTTGCACTTTGCATCATTACATTTCATCCCATATCTATTACTCCAGTTTTAAAGGTCATTCAGATCTATTTGTGTGGTATTCCAGTCCTCCTCCATGTTGACAGTATCCCCAACTTTGTGTCATCCACAAATTTTATTAGCATGCTCCCTCTTGTTGTATGCATTGGCAGAGCTGGGGATGCAGTGGGTTTGGGGTGCACTGGCAGAGGTGTGGCATACATGGGGTTCACCCTGGGCTCCAAATCCTAGTTCCTGCCCTAGCTGTGACCCTTGGCTCTGGCCCCTGATACCTGCTCTAACCACTAGGCACAACCACCCATATCCTGATCACTGACAGTTTGAGCAGCCCCAAACACAAACAATAAGAGAACTAGAGCGGATATGGCAAATATGGACTCTGCAAAGGTCAATCTCTCTCTGATGGAGACAGTGGAAGCCCTTAGGGTGACCAGATGTCCTGATTTTAAAGGGACAGTCCTGATATTTGGGGCTTTGTCTTAAATTGGCACCTATTACCCCCCACCTCCTGTCTGGATTTTTCACACTTGCTGTCTGGTCACCCTAGAAGCCCTACAGATCTTGCAGGCTCAAGTTGCCACCCTGTAGACACAGAATGCAGTGCTGCAAGCTCAAGCCACACTGCCTTCAGCTTTGACCCCTATGCAAGCCCAAGCTCCCCTACATGAGAAGTTTAATGGCAATAGCAACAAATTTTGTGAGTTCTTAAAATCAGCGTTGGCTCTTATTTCTGCTATGCCCACATTTGTATCCACTGATGAACTGCAAGTGAGATTATCAGCCTGCTTACTGGGGAAGTCCCGGTTTAGACATCTCCACTCCTAGAAAAATTGATCCTGCTTCTGGGACAATTTGAAGACTTCATTAAAGCTATGGTTGTGCTCTTCAGTGATCCAGGTCACAAGCGGACATCTGAAGCTGTGCTTCGGGTATTGCTGTAGGAACACCAGCCACTTACTAAAACATGCAGCAGAGTTCCAACCCATGTGTGACACTTTATGGTGCCCAGGGTTGTGACACTGATAGCTTTTTGGGTTGCCCAGGACTGAGTCACCTTTTTACTCCTTGTTTTCAGCAATAGGGAGGGGTGTGGGATTTTTTTTGTCGTAGCTGGTGTCAGCTCCTTGACACTGCCAGCCCTTCAATCACTTAAGCACTCTCCTCTGGGCTTATGCCAGCTCTAAATTCACCTTGCAAGTTAACAATAGGTGCACTCTGTCAAGGTTCCTTCCCCATTCTGAACTCTAGGGTACAGATGTGGGGACCTGCATGAAAACCTCCTAAGCTTACTTTCACCAGCTTAGGTTAAAACTTCCCCAAGGTACAAATTAATTTTACCCTTTGCCCTTGGATTTCCAATGCCACCACCAAACTTTATCTGCGTTTACTGGGAAACTTAGTTTGGACACGTCTTTCCCCCCCAAAATCTTCCCAACCCTTGCACCCCACTCCCTAGGGAAGGTTTGGTAAAAATCCTCACCAATTTGCATAGGTGACCACAGACCCAAACCCTTGGATCTGAGAACAATGAAAAAGCATTCAGTTTTCTTACAAGAAGACTTTTAATAGAAGTAAAGGAATCACCTCTGTAAAATCAGGATGGTAGATACCTTACAGGGTAATTAGATTCAAAACATAGAGAATCCCTCTAGGCAAAACCTTAAGTTACAAAAAAGGTACACAGACAGGAATAGTCATTCTATTCAGCACAGTTCTTTTCTCAGCCATTTAAAGAAATCATAATCTAACACACACCTAGCTAGATTACTTACTAAAAGTTCTAAGACTCCATTCCTGTTCTGTCCCTGGCAAAAGCAGCATACAGACAGACACAGATCCTTTGTTTCTCTCCCTCCTCCCAGCTTTTGAAAGTATCTTGTCTCCTCATAGGTCATTTTGGTCAGGTACCAGCGAGGTTACCTTTAGCTTCTTAACCCTTTACAGGTGAGAGGATTTTTCCTCTGGCCAGGAGGGATTTTAAAGGGGTTTACCCATCCCTTTATATTTATGACACACCCCAATCTCAAAGAGCATCTGAAGTGTCCCCCTGCAGTACCCAGACGCTCACAGATATTACGTAAAAACTGTTTAAGAAACAGTATGCTCATCTAGACTGGTACAAACTCAAGATCAGGTCTCTTATAACATTAAAGCACTGAAATATATTTCTAGTGAAACAGTCATAAATTTATGATTAATGTTAAATTTTAAGAGATACTGAGTAAGGCTAGTAAATGGAAACAGAAATGTTTACACATATAAAAAACGAAACATAAAACACTATCCTAGGTCTTCACTTATTAAGTGTTTCTTTTTCTGTTTAAGAAAGTAGATTTTCTCCTAAGGATTCAGTTTGACAGAGCTGCTGGTTTTCAGTCAAAACTGGAATCCAAGTATTTGTGAACATCCTGTGCCCTTCCAGTGCACCCCCAATAAAAAACTCTTCTCCTCCATTGCTTGTTGTCGTTTTTTTTGTTTCACTTTATATCATTGTTCTTTTATTAGCATTTACTTCAAACTGATGATGGGAGGCCCATTGGGAAACAATGCAATGCTTAATTTTCATGGCAATTAGCTAGATGGACAAACACTCCTGGCTTGAGATAACTGGTCTCTGCTGGTGACTTATATCTGGAGAGTCTGGGTATTAAAGTATATGTTCAATACTTATACACAACTCCATAAATATCTGTACATACAACATACAAGGATATTAATGACCAGCATGATCCTCAGTTTCATTTAATTTCTTATATGACACTTTTCATGGATAAATACTACGAAAGCAGTACGTTAAGTGAAGGGAGTATGTCAGACCTGATAGGAGTTGCTGACATAGTAATGAACCCTTTGCCAGCTAACACTAATAGATCCCTAGGTCACAGCTTGGTAGTAGTCACGGAGTGGAATGAGGCCACCCAGCATCATCTTTTCTCTCTCAGCCTAAACAATGATACTAAGAATGAACTGGCACTGGTGGAATAGTCATCTGGCCTGGATGCCTTAGTCAACTTAAGGATCAGGATTGAAGACCACCTGACCAAACACCACCAAGAAAAAAAGATGGCCCTCCTGGCTCTCTCCAGCCCTGCTGGCTCTGGACCAACTCCCCTCATAGAATATCAGGGTTGGAAGGGACCTCAGGAGGCCATCTAGTCCAACCCCCTGCTCAAAGCAGGACCAATCCCCAACTAAATCATCCCAGCCAGGGCAAGCCTGACCTTAAAAATATTTAAGGAAGGAGATTCCACCACCTCCCTAGGTAACGCATTCCAGTGTTTCACCACCCTCCTAGTGAAAAAGTTTTTCCTAATATCCAACCTAAACCTCCTCCACTGCAACTTGAGACCATTACTCCTTGTTCTGTCATCAGCTACCACTGAGAACAGTATAGATCCATCCTCTTTGGAACCCCCTTTCAGGTAGTTGAAAGCAGCTATCAAATCCCCCCTCATTCTTCTCCTCTGCAGAAGAAACAATCCCAGTTCCCTCAGCCTCTCCTCAAAAGTCATGTGTTCCAATCCCCTAATCATTTTGGTTGCCCTCCGCTGGACGCTTTTCAATTTTTCCACACCCTTCTTGTAGTGTGGGGCCCAAAACCGGACACAGTACTCCAGATGAGGCCTCACCAATGTTGAATAGAGGGGAACGATCACGTCCCTCGATCTGCTGGCAATGCCCCTACTTATACATCCCAAAATGCCATTGGCCTTCTTGGCAACAAGAGCACACTGTTGACTCCTATCCAGCTTCTCATCCACTGTAACCCCTAGGTCCTTTTCTGCAGAACTGCTGCTGAGCCATTCGGTCCCTAGTCTGTAGCGGTGCATGGGATTCTTCTGTCCTAAGTGCAGGACTCTGCACTTGTCCTTGTTGAACCTCATCAGATTTCTTTTGGCCCAATCCTCTAATTTGTCTAGGGTCCTCTGTATCCTATCCCTACCCTCCAGCATATCTACCTCGCATCCCAGTTTAGTGTCATCTGCAAACTTGCTGAGGGTGCAATCCACACCATCCTCCAAATCACCAGTCCCTTCTCTGTCATCCAAACCCATACAAGTTGATCAGGTCAAGCCTTGCCTTTCTATGTCGAGAAGGCTCAATGCTGGGCATTGGGCTTCTGCCTATACTGCGGGAGACCAGAACACACTGCAACAAGCTGCTTTGCCAATGTCCAATCTGTGCCTGAATCAGGAAATGCCAAGCCCCAACCCGATAGGGGACCCTGGGCTGGGCTGGTGCCCTTCCCCTCTTCCCAGCAGCACATGCCAACACTCATCCACGGTATCCTGGTGATGGCCAAACTTCCTCCCTGTCTCCAGCACCCGGAGATACCCAACACCAACTTAGAGGTGGACTTGGGTGCCTCAGCCAATTTCATGAATCTGGAGTTTCCCCAAGGACACAATATCCCCACTGAGCACAAGGACTCCCCCAGTTAGTGGAGTCCATAGACAGCTCACTCCTTTTGTTGGGACTGGTCACCAACAGATGGCTCCTTATGTGTATGTCTACACTGCAATTAGACCCCTGTGGCTAGCCTATGCCAGCTGACTTGTGCTCCTTGGGCTTGGGCTGAGGGGCTATTTAATTGTGGTGTAAATGTTTGGGCTCAGGCTGCAGCATGAGCTCTGGGACCTTCCCACCTCACAGGGTCCAGCCAGAGCCCAAATGTCTATATCACAATTAAACATCCCTTTTGCCCAAACCCATTCGCCAGATTCCGCTGGCATAGGCCAGCCATGGGTTTTTAATTGCAGTGTAGATGTACATAGAGGTACCTACCCTTCAAGGGCATTCAGAAACCATCTAGTTTGGGTTAATTCATGCACAGCATTTACTAGGTGTCCTTGGAATCCCCTGGTTAGTTGCCCAGAACCTGCACATCTGCTGGTGGTTAGGCAGGATATGCTTTGACTTCCTGTCTTACCAACAATGCTATCTCCCCAAAAGCAGACCTGGTGGCCAGCAACCTTTTGTGGCTTATTCAGTCTTTGAACAAATTCTGTGATACAAAGAGAGGATCCAAAAGCAACTTTGGCAACCTGCATAATCTTCCCCAATTGCTGCAGGAATTTATGTTGGCAAACAATTGCTATTTAACATATTGAGCAAAAAGAAAGCTGACCTGCACTGCCTTAACACAGCTATGACTGCCTCAATGACCTCCAGCCAGGAGCAAAGGTTCCATTTGGGTGCATTTACTCCCTCTGAACCCAATCTAGAGGAAAACCTGCAGAAGGGGTTCATTGGCTTCTCCACATCCCCAGCAGGGGGCTTAATAGTCTTTGTAAGAAGAAAGGTGGCTCCCTCCAGCCTTGTGTGGACTAGAGAGTGCTGAACAAGATTACATTCTGAAACTGGTACCCGTAACCACTTATTAATGAGTTGTTCAAAAGACTCCACTCCACCAAGGTCTTCACAAAGTTGGACCTCCATGGAGCTTATAACCCAAGGAAAGCAGATTAATGGAAGACAGTCTTCCATACCAGGTTGGCCAGTTGGAGTATTTGGTCATGCTGTTTGGATTTTGCAACACCCTGGTGACTTTCCAGCACTCCATAAAGGACACCTTTAGGGACATGCCAGAGCAATTTGCCTTCATTCACCTGGATGACATCCTTATTGTCTCTGAAAGACAGGACCTCCACAATCATCATATGCACATTGTCTTGGAGAGACTCTGCCAAAAAAAAAAAAAAAAAAAAAAAAAAAAAAAAAAAACACCTCTACACAATGCTCAAGAAATTTGAATTCAATAAGGACACCATGGAATTCTTGGGATATATCATCCCACCTGAGGGAATCACGATAGACCTGTGTGAAGTGGTGACAACATCTGACTGGACAACATCCAAGGATGTATGTGGGATGCAGCAATTCCTGGGGGTTGGCAATTTCTACCAGCAATTTATTGAAGGATTCTGTAGCCTGGTTGCATCCATAACGGCAGTCCTGAAAAAGGGGACCCAGTTCACCTGGTCCATGGAGGCTCAGTTGGCCTTTGATTAACTAAAGAGGGCATTCACTTTAGCACCTACCCTGAATCACCCAGATACCACTAAACAACTTGCAATCAAGGCAGACACTTAATACTGCACCTACAGCAAAGTTTGATCTCAAAACATGGGCCTCCACAACCAATTCTACCCTGTGATTATTATTTGAAAATAACCCCAGCAGAGAAAAATATGATATTTGGGACACGGAGCTCGTGGCATCTTTTGATTAATGCCACCTCCTAGAAGGGGACATTCCCAGTCCAAGTTCTGACAGTCCATAAGAGCCTAGAATATCTACTGACTGCTAAAAACCTTAGTCAATTCAGATCTGCTGGTCCCTCTTTTTGGCTCACTTAGATTTTGTTGTAACCTATTGCCTTGGGATGAGCAACTTGAAGGCACGTGCCCTATCCCACAATGATGATTATCTCGAACCCGGCAAAATGTCCTCTGCCAACATGTTCAACTTTGTCAACAGGACACTCAGTCTGTCTTCCATCCACTGCCTGTGATCCACATCTGTCAGACACTGAATGATGCAGACACCCAACCCAGAATTCTGATGACAGAATGGCCTCCTATCATAAGGGTTGTCTTTATGGTCCAGAGGGATAACCAAAGCTCAAGTATTGAAACTATGTCACAATTCACCACTTGTTGTACATTCTGGCTAATTCAAAATCTGAAATCTAGTCTGGAGAAGCTTCTGATGGCCAGCCTACGAGCTTACATGAGGTCCTGCAACTTCTGTTCCTGTACCAAGAACCCACAATCAAATCCCGTATGGTCTCCTCCAGCCTCTGTCCATTTCAAGAGACTTCCCTGTAGAACTGCCACACAACCAGGAACACTCAGTAATCCTTGTTATTGTTGAGCTCCTAACAAAGATGGTGCACTTCATCATGTGCTGTACTGTTCCTACCTCCTGGGAGACAGCTCAGTTCTTCCTAGAAAATACCTTCTGTTATCACAGGTTAACAACTAGCATTGTATTGCCAGTTCATCTGATTCTGGCAGGAATTTCTTAGATTCCTAGGCATCAAGTCCCTCACTTTGTCTGCCTAGCGCCCACAGACTAATGGGCAAATACAGACTCAATCAAGTCTTGAAGCAGTACATTAACTGCTTTTTGAGCTACCACCCAACTGGCTTCTGCTGCTGTGCAATGCCAAATTTGCATATAACAATGCAATCCATGCCTTGACCTAACATAGCCAATTCTTTGCAAACTATGGCTTTCACCCCAACTTCCACCCAGACTTTCCCATGAATTCCCCAGTACCAGCCACCATGGATTTTGACTACACCAGCAGAGCCAGCCTCCAGACAACCTAACAAGTGCAGCTGGCCTACAGTAAGATGCCTAATTGGCTATACAGCAACTAATCCTGTTCTCTGATTTTATTTGGTAATCTGTAACAGATCCTGTCAAAAATAAAGGGAAGGTAACCACCTTTCTGTATACAGTGCTATAAAATCCCTCCTGGCCAGAGGCAAAATCCTTCACCTGTAAAGGGTTAAGAAGCTAAGGTAACCATGCTGGCACCTGACCCAAAATGGCCAATGAGGGGACAAGATTCTTTCAAATCTGGATGGGGGGGGAAAGGCTTTTGTCTGTGTGATACCTTTGCTGGGAATAGATCAAGGATGCAAGCCTTACAACTCCTGTAGAGTTAGTAAGTAATCTAGCTAGAAAATGCCTTAGGTTCTCTCTGTTTTTTGGTTTGTATATTTGCTGTGCTGGAGGGAATGTGTATTCCTATTTTTGTGTCTTTTTGTAACTTAAGGTTTTGCCTAGAGGGATTCTCTATGTTTTGAATCTGATTACCCTGTAAGGTATTTACCATCCTTGTTTTATAGAGGTGATTCTTTTACCTTTTATTTAAATAAAATTATTCTTTTAAGAACCTGATTGATGGTTCATTGTTCTTAAGATCCAAGGGTTTGGGTCTGTGTTCACCTGTACCAAGTAGTGAGGATATTATTATCAAGCCTTCCTCAGCAAAGGGGTGTAGAGCTTGGGGGGATTTTGGGGAAAAGACCAAGTGGTCTCTTTCCCTGTTCTTTGTTTAAATCGCTTGGTGGTAGCAGCGTATCAGGTTTTTAACCTAAGCTGGTAAGAATAAGCTTAGGGGGTCTTTCATGCAGGTCCCCACATCTGTACCCTAAAGTTCAGAGTGGGGAAGGAACCTTGACATATCCTAACTAGTACCCTCTCCTGGCTACTGGTAGGGAACAGTTTTCTGGTGACTGGTGTCATGATTCCCTGTTATTGTTTCTTATAGTGGCCCCTACTGGTTGCTGCTCAGTTAGCTATTCCTCTCACCTTCTACAGCCATCCACACTGATGTGGGACTCTAGGGCGTCATAGTACAGCTGGGCCAAATTTTTTGGAAGAAAAGTTTATTTGCCAAAAATGCAGTTTGGCTCAACCAAAACTATTTGTGAATTTGACACATTAGTGGAACAGTTTCAGACAAAAATAATTGCGGGAGGCTATATTCAAAAAGGGATTTGGGTTGTTCTGTGAATGGTGCCTGAGGAGAAAAATGTGGAAAATGCCAGGTTGAATCCCTACTCACTAACAGGGACTTGAACTTGGGTCTCTCCTTCCTAGGTAAGTGCCCTAGGCTAGTGGTTTTCAAACTTTTTGGGCTGTGTATCCCTTTCCAAATGATGTAGTCTACCGCATATCCCCATCTGAGATAGGTATATTATGATCCTATGATTAGATGCCAAGTCTGTCTAAATAAAATGTGTTGTCTGCCATTACATGATTTTCCTCATGTATCCCCAACGAGAGCTTATGCACCCCTATGGATATATGCACCCCAGTTTGAAAACCACTGCCGTAGGCTATAGTCATTATCTCTCTGGCCCAATGACTACTCAAGTATTTGATACAAAGCAGAATGGCTTCAACAGGAGAGACAGAGAGAGAAAGACCCAGCCCAGAATACCTACAAGTCTGGGATTAGTGCACTCACCTGAGGGGGTGGGGGTGGGGGTGGGGAGACCTTCACTCAAGTTCCTATTCCAGAGTTTCCTGTATCTCAGGTGAATGCCCTAGCCATTGGGGAGGGCAGAAAAAGGGTGAATGCACATGCCATCATGTCCTCCTTCTGTCCTGTCAATCTAGCTCTTCATTTCCTGTGCTTTCTCACACACACACACACACACACACACAGCCCACAATAAAATGTTTCATTCCATTTAAACAATTTTTGTCAACACTTCCGATTTGCCAAAAATTCTGAATTTCAGTTTTGCTCAAACCAATTTTCTTCATTTTTGGAACTGCCAGTGAACCACAAAATCAGTTACTTGCCCAGCTCTATTCCACAGGACTGACCACTGGTAAAAAACTCTGGAGAATACCAGTGGTTAGTGGACCACAGTTTGGTTACTGCTGCCCTAGCTAAGACTGCAGACTTGGAAACTGAATAAAAGATCTCCCCCACTGTATTTTCCACTGAATGCATCCGATGAAGTGAGCTGTAGCTCATGAAAGCTTATGCTCAAATACATTTGGTAGTCTCTAAGGTGCCACAAGTATTCCTTTTCTTTTTGCGAATACAGACTAACACAGCTGCTACTCTGAAACCTGCTGAATATTGGGTCCCATGGCTCCCATTCTGGCTTTCACAAAGTGAGTTGAAAGCAGTCTTCAGCTGAGGAGTCCCTCAATACAAGGGAATTCACCAGTGGAAGGATGACCAGCGTTCTGTCTCCCCTTCACAGCCCTTACATAGGAGGATATGTTGGGGCATGAGCATAGCCTCCTCTGCACTCTGTCATTCCCTAACTGCTGAAACAGCCCATTGGGCAGGGATTGTTGCCATGTGCAATGTAGAATAGCTCCTCATGGCTGCTTATAACTGGTCCCATAGGGTCGCTGTAAAATGATGTATTGCCCCCTTCTGTACACTACCCAGATGAGGATTTCAGTCCTTGATCGTTTAGTCTTGACTAAATATTTTAAGTTTCCAGAATAGCTGCCTTTCTTGAATAATATAGAATGTTGCTTCATAATTACTGATCCCACAGTGCATGGGAAATGAGGTATTGTTTAAATTTCACACTTGACAGTTTAGTAATACTTGTCATACTTTTCTTTTCAGGACACATTGAAGAATGCCATGAAAGTACTGCAGTAAATTATTTCTGGTACAGGAGAACTTTAAACATAAGCTCTGATATCACTGACAGTGGCAACTTACAATGGTGGTTAGTTTTGTGCTTGGCCATTTGCTGGACAATTGTGTACATTTGTACCATTCGAGGAATTGAATCCACAGGAAAGGTGAGGAAATAGAGAGCGGACCACTTAGAAAAGTTGACTTGCTGCTCTGTCTCTTGTCCTTAAAGTACTGAATTTCAACTTCAGGGGAAATACAAAAACAATTATAAAAAGAAAAGGAGTACTTGTGGCACCTTAGAGACTAACCAATTTATTTGAGCATGAGCTTTCGTGAGCTACAGCTCGCTTCATCGGATGCATACCGTGGAAACTGCAGTAGACATTATATACACACAGAGACCATGAAAAAATACCCCCTCCCACCCCACTGTCCTGCTGGTAATAGCTTATCTAAAGTGATCATCAAGTTGGGCCATTTCCAGCACAAATCCAGGTTCTCACCCTCTGCCCCCCCTCACACAAACTCACTCTCCTGCTGGTAATAGCTCATCCAAAGTGACCACTCTCCCTACAATGTGCATGGTAATCAAGGTGGGTCATTTCCAGCACAGATCCAGGCTCTCTCACTCCCCCCCACCCCCGGGAACACACACACACACACGTATAAACTCACTCTCCTGCTGGCAATAGCTCATCCAAACTGACCACTCTCCAAGTTTAAATCCAAGTTTAACCAGAACGTCTTGGGGGGGGGGGGGGGCGGGTTAGGAAAAAACAAGGGGAAATAGCCACTCCCAGTCTCTATTTAAGCCTAAATTAACAGTATCCAATTATCCAATTTGCAAATAGAGACTGGGAGTGGCTAAGTCTTTATGCAAGGTAGCCTATTTCCCCTTGCTTTTTCCTACTCCCCCCCATCCCCCGACGTTCTGGTTAAACTTGGATTTAAACTTGGAGAGTGGTCAGTTTGGATGAGCTATTGCCAGCAGGAGAGTGAGTTTATGCTTATGCGTGTGTGTGTTTTCCCAGGGGGAGTGAGAAAGCCTGGATCTGTGCTGGAAATGACCCACCTTGATTACCATGCACATTGTAGGGAGAGTGGTCACTTTAGATAAGCTATTACCAGCAGGACAGTGGAGTGGGAGGGGGTATTGTTTCATGGTCTCTGTGTGTATATAACGTCTACTGCAGTTTCCACGGTATGCATCCGATGAAGTGAGCTGTAGCTCACGAAAGCTCATGCTCAAATAAATTGGTTAGTCTCTAAGGTGCCACAAGTACTCCTTTTCTTTTTGCAAAGACAGACTAACACGGCTGTTACTCTAAAAACAATTATGTTTTTTCAAACCCTAATTCTTGGAGTAGATACCCCCAAATGTATTTTAGGGAGGGATTTTATGACAAAACAAAATGGTCTTTCTGCTTCCTGAAAAAAAAGTTATATTTAGAATATGCTGCTTCAAAAAATTGTACTAGAATGAGATGTTGTAGTAACTAAAATAACCTCTATTGATCCTGTTGTCTCTGTCTCACTTTTCTTATTTCCCTATTAGGCTATTTATGTAACAGCCATATTTCCTTATCTGGTCCTAACTATATTCCTTATTCGTGGACTCACCCTACCAGGAGCCACTGAAGGTTTAGTTTACCTCTTCACTCCTAATGTAAGTATCAGTGTTGGCAGTATAAAAAAAAATATTTTTCTAATTGTACTGTCCCTCTAGCTTTCAAATATCACTTTTCTAAAACTTCCTATCCAGTATGTCATCTAAGGTTTTTTTCAGTCAAAGTATTTGTAGTTGTCTGAATATATCTTAAATCTCGATAAGAGTGAAAGGAGTACTAAATCATTTTTTTTATTAAGCATTTTCCCATACTTTGATACAATATATGCTTAGGCGGAAGCATATTATGAAGGCATCATTAGTGACACCATAGTTTATGTGGAATTGAGTTTTGCTCCTTAAGGACTGATTCAGCTTCTTGTGTATCCTTCTGAAAATTACAGCACTTACTGAGTAAAAAAATTATTCTGAGATTTTAAAATAAATTCACTTTAGGAATTAAACACTTGATTTTTTTTAAAAAAAAATTAATGGTAATTCTGCTCCCATCCCCCGCAATTAATGATTCTTCATAATTGAAAGCTTCTTCAGGAGAGCCTGAAAGAATCAGGATTCACTGTGAAGAACTGTCCTATTTCAAAATGACTGCCATCCCCCAATTGTCCTCAATAGGACTGAAGGCACAGATCCCCTCATTTGTAGCCATTTTGAGAACGCTACTTAGCTTGTAATTGCTTTTTGAGGAGGGGAGGGGGAAGGGAGAAGCAAACAGCAAATCAGCACAGGGCGGAGAAAGTCAAAATTCTCTATAGTTTTTGCCTAGAACATCTACAGGTCCCTGCTTTAGCTACTTTTGCTTCTGCTGGCTGGAGTTTCCCGCTGGCTCCTCTCTACCCTTCTTCTCGAACACAAAATGGGGGGAGGGGAAGAGGAGTGGCACCACCTGGACCCTAGTATCCCCAGAGTGTGTGTGGGTCTCCCCATCACTGTTCGAGGACCAGGGAAGGAATGGCCCAGCTGGGCACCATTTTATCACCATCCCTTACTGCCACAGTTCCTGCTTTGGATGTTTCTGTTCTCACATCTCCCAGGTGAGTGCCTTATTCACTGGGATATTGGGTATTCCGAACACACACACCAACCAATCCCTAAAATCCCCAGCTGGCTCACCCCTGGCTGTATTTTGTGGGAGGTAGGCATGCTCTGAGCATGCCTACCAGATCGGGCCGCAGAGGCAAGACAGGCAGGAGAAAAGCCTAGTTTGAAAATCACATTGGGGTAAGGCATCTAGCAGCTCATCTAGCTGTGAGGAAGTGTTAGGATTTAGGCAACTTTGTGTGTTCCCAGTGGGGGGAAATTGGGATTAGGTGCTCATAGGGTTAGGCAGCACAAGAACAGTGGTTTTGTGAATGTCAGGCATCAAAGGCCATTATTTAGGCACCACTAAGTAAGTCCCCTTGTGTCCCACAGTGTTTCTGGCTCCTCATAGCATAGTGGGCCACCATCTTCCCTCTGGGCAGTTATGGCTTCAATTCCCATTGAGAAAAATGGAAAGCGGGCAGCAGTTTGTGAAAGATGAACTGTCATTTATGAAAAATAAATGGCAAAAATTGACCATTAATCCTAAATATCTTTTCAAAAGCAACCCATTGCATCAGATCTACTCCACAGGTAGGCCAGGAGCAGGTATCTAAGCTGTAAGTGTGTATATGCAGGGTCACATAAGGAGTCTAAGAAGAAGGGGGAATTTGTAGGTGGTGCGCATGGGGTAATGTAGGGCAGTACAAGACGGAGGGGGACTTTGGAGGACAGAAGGGAGGGTGAAACTGGTGTACACTTTAGCTATTTTCTTCTGCTCTAGCTAAGAAGGCAGTTGAAAAAATACAGTTTTAACTGATCCTATGCTTGGAGCCACTCCATAGTAATGTAAAGCAGCTAGAGTGTATCAGTAAATCTGGCCATAAAAGTTAAAATTAAGAAAGTGATTTAAGGTTGATACATCATATCTTCAAATCATTAAACCACCACATGGTGACATTAAGTTTCTTCAGTATACATGTATGAAATTTTATTTTATAAAGGAGGACACTCCTAGGCAAAAACTGTTAAGATGTTAAGGTGGAGCGTACAGTTTAGCAATTTAGGATAAACTACATTACAGGGATGTTGCAGCTATCCTAGAACCTAGCATTATAAACATCAGTGGGCTTTGGATTAGGCCCTTAAATATTACACAAAGTATTTTAAATTCATGTCAGTGGAGGAGTATGATAACAATGGCACTTCAGTCTCTCTCTTACAGCTAAATAAGAATTCTTCTTTATAAAATTGGATAACCGAAGTCTTAAAAATCTGTTCAGATCAGTAGTTCGGTGGACAAAAACCTATTTAATTGACTTTCACTGTCTTAATAGCTAAAATAAATACTATAAAATCCTGTACTGCAAGATGGATCTAATTCTTAACATTTTCTAAAAGGCTTCAAATTCTATTTACATAAAAATATAATTAGAGTTTTGTAACAAGATGCACTCACGTCTCACAAGCACACCCTGTCTCAGTGAGTGTGCCTGCACATTCTCTCTCAGTTTGTGGTGTGTCTTTGGTGACTCAGCCCTCCAGCCAAGTCTGTCTTCCGGAGTACAAGTGCAATAGGGGTTCTCTCAGTGCCCTCTGTAACATCTCTTTCAAATTGTCCCTGCTTCAGAATAGGGCCGTGCCCCAGGCCTCTTTCCCTGGAGGCAGTGTCTTCACCCTCTCAAAGCCTTTCTGGCTTCAGCTCTTCAGCTGGGCCACTACAGTTCGGTTCCCCTTCTGGGGTGCCTCAGAGCTCAGGCCACTTTCCCAGTGGCTGGGGTGGGGTGGGGGTAGGGAACCCAAGCCCACCCTCTACTCTGGGTCCAAATAAATAGCAGACATGCCATGTCCCTTTATTTAAGCTGCACTGCTGCTCTAATTCTCTAGGCCACTTCCCCAAGGCTCCAGCACATTCTTCATCCTTACCTCAGGGCCCTGTCCTGATGAAGTCCCAGCAGCAAGAGCTCCTTCTTGCTCTCTTTCAGCAGCCCAGCCCTGGGTCCTGTAGTTCCCTCAGCCAGCCAGGCATGCCATCTACTCTCCTCCAAGCAAGGGACTGGACTCATACTGGCCCTTCAGCTCTTCTTATATGAGCCTGCTGGGTTACGATTGGCAGCTTTCCGCACAGCCACTCTAGGCAGATTGGAGGACTGCTCTATTGTCCTTTTCTGGGACAGGATGTGGCAGGTGCCTCAGGACCGAGTCCACCCCCATCACAAGCATGTTAAACCTTACATACATACTCTTACTTTGTACATACTCCAAAAGGAAATAACATATAGCTTAGGTGAAAATAATGGAAACAACTTTTGAAGTTTCACCTTGTTAGTGTTTAGGGGAACTAAATTGTATTAAATACCACACTGCCTTCTAGATGGTTTCAAATAATATTTTTAAGATGCTATATTTTATAAATATTTAGTTTATAAATTGAACAATCAGATTTTAAAATGAATGAATTAAACATTTCAATTATGCTGTCAAAGCAAAGTTGAAAGTGATGAATACTAATTCTATAAATATATGTTCTTGATTCTTTTGAAGTATAATTCATATAAATTAAAAGTTTATTCTTGCAGCTGCTCCCTCTGTAGTACTCCCATTGACTTAATTGAGACCATTATCGCACTACATCTAGCGCTATGCTGATGGGAGAGTGCTCTCTCATCAGCATACTTACTCCACCTCCACAAAGAGGTGGAAGCTATGTCGGCAGGAGAGTGTCTCCCCACCAGCATAGCATGGTGTGGACAGTGCTTAAGTCGATGTAACTTATGTCTTTTTCACACCTGAGTGACATAAGTTATATTGACTTAAGAGGCAGTGTAGACCAGTCCTCAGAGTTCTGCATACACCACATCTGTAGGCCTATGATGGATCCATTACCTTTTTACTGTGGTACTTGACAATGCCTTAATCATGTCTCTACTACGGTACTTCAGTTTCCCTTCGTTTGGGGCAGTTGTGTGATTTTGATGCAGTTTAGCTTTCCACCCAAACCATAAATTCTTTCCTTTCCAGGGTAACAAAAAGTACAGAAGAAACAAAATACATTCCTTTCCCTCCCTGGCCATAATCTTCTTCCAGGAACATATGTTCTCCCTCTGCCTGCTATCCTTCATTCAGAGGAACGAAGGGTGCAGTATTGCTAACCCTGAAGTTCAAAAATAATGAATGTGGCTGAAAAATCATAAATCATGAGGGATTTTTTAAAATTATGTTGTGTGTTTAGGTCTCTTGACTTTTCAACTCTCTCTGCTCACACACTGGATGAGCGAGACAATTAGTGTTGCCAGCACTCCCAAATGTATTAAAGTGATTTTGACCCCCGCCCCGCCACTCTCATCTACACGTCTGCCCATCAATGAATTTTGCACCCCACCCAACTTCACCTCTGCTCCTTCTGCAGTTGCTGGGGCTCTTCATCCCCCTCTTCTAGGCTAGCAGGAGTTGCAGCAGGGTCCCCTTCTCCCTTCCAGACTGGAGGGGCAACTCCAAGGGCCTTTCACCCCCCTCAGCCTTTGCCAAGCTGGTATTGCAGGAAGGGAAAGGGAAACAGAGCTACGCTGAGCTCATGGGCTCTTTCTATTCCCTCCTCCCCTCTGTGAGAGTGGTGTCTACTCCTGTGGGGAGGAGGGAGAGCCCTTCCTGCACCAGCTCCGATTGGCTGCTATGTCCCAGGGGGTGGGGAGTACTGGGAAAAGCAGCCAGTCAAAGGGGGATTTCCCACAGTCAGAGTAGGGTGAATTGGGTGGGACAATCCCAAAATACAGAGTTCAAGTCCTGGTCCTGGACTGAGACAGCATTTGTCCTGGATTCCCTGTGGTGCTGCTCCATGCCTGCCCGAGGCTCAGGGCTGGCACCAGTCTCTTTACAGTGGTAGGGGAGGGGATGTGAGCTGGGCTTTAGCCTCCTCCCCTCACCCCAGGAAGCCCCATTCCTGCTTCTCTTCTTCACCGCAAGACCCACCCCCTGGCCAGCTCAGAAGTGAAAGCTGGGACATGGTAAGAGGGATAGCTCAGTGGTTTGAGCATTGACCTGCTAAACCCAGGGTTGTGAGTTCAATCCTTGAGGGGGCTGTTTGGGATCTCAGGCAAAAATTGGGGATTGATCCTGCTTTGAGCAGGGGGTTGGACTAGATGACCTCCTGAGGTCCCTTCCAACCCTGATATTCTATGATTCTAAGAGCTGCCCAGAGAGCCCTGGCTGCTGTGGGGTGCCCTGAACCCTCCGCCTGCCCTTGCTGGGTGGGGACACAGGCTGATGACTGCTCTGGGGCACCCCAGCCCCTCACCCAGGGCAGGTGGCGGGTCCAGGATTCCCCACAGAGGCCCGGGCTCCTTGGATGGCTCTTATTGTGGCCTGGCTCCAGCTTCCAGCTTGGTCAGGGGGCAGGGCCTCTGCCTGCATGTGTCCTGCTTTTGCCTTTTGAAAAGGTGGTCACTCTAAGTCAGAGCTGAAATTTGCAAGAGAGCTGGAGCTTCTCCTATCACCCAAGCCAAACTCAGATGACTCACAAGAAACACAAGAGTTGTCAACACTAGAAGTGTGGCTTTGTCCCTCCCTTTCAGGAAGCCCTGGTCTGGGACCCCTCAATAAAAGCAGATATACTCAGCAGGCCTCTGGCTCACACCAAGTCTCTCCCTCCCAGGCCCTAACCTTCTACTTCCACCACAAGTTTAAATCTTTACCACTTGTGATCAGGATCACCTCTCTTGATATAGGGATAATAGTCATTTGTCCCTCCTCTTTGCATTCCTTCCTTTTCAGGTCTCAAACATCTTGTCCTCCTCTTGAGTTCCTGATCCTTTAGGCCTGCTCCCTGGCCCTTCACCAGTACTCTTAATGGAGATCCCTACTTGAGATCTTGCTTCATCTCTAGTGGTCGTCTTCCTCCTAACAGGTATGGGTTTCCCTGGCCCCTCTCTGTACTGAAGGAAGGTTGTGCCTTATATTTCATAGAATATCAGGGTTGGAGGGGACCTCAGGAGATCATCTGGTCCAACCCCCTACTCAAAGCAGGACCAATCCTCAATTAAATCATCCAACCGATTTTTGCCCCATATCCCTAAATGGCCCCCACAAGGACTGAACTCACAACCCTGGGTTTAGCAGGCCAATGCTTAAACCACTGAGCTATCCCTTCCCCTGGAACTCCTTCTCATCCTGTCTTGATACAGCTTACAATTCCCAAAGTTCCCCTGGGACCTTGATCTCCCATATTCCATTTTTGTGTGCTAAACCAAGACCAGGGATTTAACTGGGAATTGGTCCTGCTTCAAGCAGGGGGTTGGACTAGATGACCTTCAGGGGTCCCTTCCAACCCTGATATTCTATGATTCTATGATTCTATGATTCAGGGCTCTTTTTGCATTATAGCCTCCCTTAAAGGTCAATGTAACAAGACTGTCATTCCATCAAAATATCTGATTTCATCCTCAACCACAAGACAAAAGGCTGAATTACTGATATGTTATCAGAACCAGAGACAGAATGAACACACTTGTTACACATTTTCATAGATTATAAGGTCAGAAGGGACTATTTTGATCATCTGGTCTGACCTCCTACATTACACAGGCCATAGAATTTCAAGATAGTAGTTCCAGCATCAAATCCATAACTTGTGGTTGAACTACAAAATATCTTTTAGAAATCCATAGAATCCTGACTTAGAGATGTTAAGTGATTCAGAATCCACCACATCCCTTGGCAAGTTGTTTCCATAAATAATTACTCACTGTTAAATTTGTGCCTTATTTCAAGTTTAAATTTGTTGAGCTTTTTATGCTTTATCGACTAGATTAAAGAGCCTTCTACTATCAAATCTTTTTTCCCCATGTGGGTACTTCTAGACTGTGCTCAAGTCCTCTCTTAACCGTCTCTTTGATAAATAGATTGATTTAAGGAGTTCATTCTTAGGACTCCTCTCTGAACTGTCTCCAATTTTTCAACATCCTTTTTAAAATGTTAACACAAGAAGCGGACACACTATTCCAAGAGAGGGTCTCACTGGTGCCATATACAATGGTAATAACTTTAATACTCCTGCTCAATATTCCCCTGTCTATACATACAAAGATCACCTTATATCCCCCTTGACAATAGCACTGCACTGATAGGGGTCATGGCTGACATGAGCAAAGTCCTTTTCTGAGTCAATTTTTTTACAGGATGCAGTCCCCTATCTTGTAAATATGGCCTACATTCTTTCTTTCCTAGATGTATAATCTTGCAGTTGGCTTTATTAAAATGCACATTTGATTGTGCCCTGTTTACCAAGCAATCCATATCACATTGTATTAGTGACCTATTGTGATGTTTCTGAAGCCACTTGGAGCTGAGAGTCACCTTGTGACCACCTGCCTCCAGTGAAAGGGATTCTTGCCTGTGCCACCTGGGTGTTAGCTCCCTAACACAACCAGCCCTTCCCTTGCCTTGAAGGTTCAAAATAGATGCACTCCAGCCCCTGAGTCCCTTCAAAGTGTTGCCATGTGGCCACTGATTACTCATAGAAATCCCAGATCCTCTGTTCCCAAAGGAAAGTGTACCACAGTTTACCCATTTTACCTTAGATCACAACTTCTGTATCACACATAGCAGTTGAGTTCAATTATAGTAAAACAAAAGGAAATTTATTTAAGAATAGAGATTCAAATGGAAATAAGTGTGAGTGGTAGAAAAATTCTTACACACAAAAAACCACAAAACATGTACTACGGTGTACAATTAATAGCTACTTTTCTTATCTAATAAAGTAGATTGTCACCCCAAAGTTCAGTCTCTTACAATGCTTGCTAGTCTCAAGGAGATAGAGCCAATCTTCCATGAAACACCCCTGCTTATCAAGATACTTCCATAGTGAATGGATGCAGAGTATCTTTCCCTACCACCGGATATACTGAATGAGTCTTGTCTTTATTCAGACAAGATCGTCCCCTCGCTATCATAGAATTCCTTGTCACTTCTGATTGGTTTCGATTGTTTATAGTTAAGGCTACAATTTAGTCATGGGTATTTTTAGTGATATGGACAGGCCACGAGCCATAAACAAAAATTCACGGCCTATGACCTGTCCATGATTTGTGCTATAAATACCCCTGACTAAATTTTAGGTGCTGCAGGTGTTCTGACGGGGAGGGGCGTTCCGGCGGACTCTGCTGCTACTGCAGGTGGGTGGGTGGATGAGGGGGCAGCCCAAGGCCCTGCCGCTGCTGCTCCCAAGGGCCCTACCACTGCTGCTCCAGGGGAGGAGGGCAGCCCGGGGACCCTGCCGCTGCCACTCCTGGACCAGCTGCCTGGGGCCGCCTGAACAGCGGCCAGTGTGGCTGGCCCCAGGGCCACCCCAGCTGCTCGGGTGACCCTGGGGTCACCCACATCAGCGTCTGCAGGAGGTCCCAGAAAGTCATGGAATCCGTGACTTCCGTGGAAGACTCACAGCCTTATTTATAGTTTGTCTTTGATGGTTTCCACTGACTTTTGGGTTGGTGCAAAGGTAGACACTACCTTACCAACCAAGGAAAGATGACAACTCCCTTCCATTTCAATGAGATATATTATTCCGCAATGATTCACTTTCACGCCAAGACTATAAGGGTACAACTTTTCAATATAGTTACATTATTCCTTAAATAGTACCCAGACACACATCTGCTATAATTGAATAGTGATATGTTACAAGCTTTTAGTACAGACCTTGTGTGCTAACCTTTATGGATAAATACCATGAAAGCAGTGTATTAGGTGTAGTGAGTTTGTCAGGTCTGAGACAGTTGCCAGTAAAGAACAGTGAACCCTTTATAGTTGACACCTATGCGCTTCGTTTATATATCCAAGGATACATTCACTCTTTTTGCCACACTATCACACTATTCAGCTCAGAGGATGAGAAAATAAACATCTGGCAGATGTTAGCCACACATACTGCACAAAAGTGCTCAGATATTAGGGTGATGAGCATGGTATAAGAACCTGAATAGAACAGTTGCTTGTCCACTATGACTCCTAAATCCTGTTCAGAATCTCTGATTTCCAGGATATAGTCCTTCATTTTGTAGGTGTGTCCTGCATTCTTTGATCTTAGGCGCATGGGCTTTCCTTTGGCTGACTTAAAATGCATTTTGTTTCAATTGGCCCACCCTACCAAAAGACCCAGATCACTTTCTATAGTTGCAACATCATTATTTACCACCCTGCCAATCTTTGTTATCTGCAAATTTTAATCAGCAGTGATGTTACATTTACTTTCAGATAACTGATGAAAATATTGACTAGTGTCAGGCATAGATCTGAGCCCTTTTAAAATACTGACACAGCATTTGTTTTCTTGCCTTCTGGAACTTCCCTACTATTTCAAGATCTACTAAAAAATCATCAGTGAGCCAAAGAGTTCTTTGGCCAACTGTTTTAAAACTCCAGGGTGCAAGTTATGTGCCCTTTCTGATTTTTAAAATGTTTAACTTCACTAGATGCTCTTTAACATCCTCCACAGTTATTGCTGAAATAGAAAAGTATATGATATAACTAGATCACTCAGCTTTTTTCCCAAATACAGAACAAATATGTATGTACATGTTTGTACATTTATTATATTTGACAATTTTAACATTTTCATCAGTGTTCGGATTCCTTTCCCACCATACATTTTTAAAAATTTCTTCTTGTTGTAATATGGGGACTTTGTCTGTTAGCAACCCCTTGCAGTGGGATGAGGAGCTACAACATCCCAACTCCATCACCCTTATGCCGCCACATTTGATTCCCTGTTTGTCAAGACCTTGTTATGACCCAGCGATGTGGCCAGGTTCTTAATAGTCTCTGCCCTCCAGGATAATGGAGAGTCAGAAGCCCCATGGCTTTAGTGGGGCTAGACAGCCCTAGGTCTCCTCGGTTTAGAGATTTCTTCTCAAGAGTCCTTGGCTGGAAAAGGTAGAAGAGCCCAGACCCACGCACTCCACTCAGTGTTCCAACTCAGGGACCTTGTTTAGGGCAGCCAGAACTAATAATTTTCTATCCCTTCCTGCTCTATAAGCTATTTATTACCTCTCCTTCTCTATAGGCTCCCCCAGCCTCTTGCCCTGGGCCCTGCTTCTCCCCCTTCAGAGCATTGGCTTCTCTGGTAGCTTCTCCCCAGTCTACTGGAGGGATCATATCACTGCAATTCTTCTGCATCTCTGGCAGTTTCTATTCTCCTCAGAAATTCCCCCCCTAACTGAGGTCCTTTTATCATGCCTGGGTGCTTCCCTGCCTAATTAACTACATCCCAGTTACTTGGTGAGTTAACTACTCCCAAGTGAACATGAGCTGCCCCATTTCCCACTGTGGAGCCTGTCAGAGGGCCACCTACCCACTAACATTGTTTTTAACCCTACCGGTCATGAATTCTTTCATTGATACCTTTAGCTTTCCTTTATGAAGTGTTTGCATTTCTTAACTTCTAATGCATTCTTCATTATTAACATCCCCTTTTTTATTATCTTTTTACTTTTTATTGCTGCTTTCTTTTCTCTGCAATTAGTACACCTTTTTAACTGATAAAGCCTTGTTATGTGATTGTAGCTTTTTGGTGCCGCTAGTATATTTTAATATTTTTAAACACATTGATTCAAGAGACATGGAAAAATAAACACACTTTTCTCCAAAAAACAGAAAACAGTGAAGGTTAAATACAATTTTCATACACCACAATTGGTGGCATTAGCAAGACAATACTGAAGTAGCTTGATTTCATAGATACTCAGTTATTACTGTGGCGAGCACCATAGAAATACATATACATAAGTAGGGAGAAAAAAGTATTAATCAAAGTTTAATATGTCCATGTAAAGTGTCACTCAGAAAAACTTATAAAATAGAAGATTTTTACTACAATAAAAACTAAGACATTTCAGAATCCCTACATAATGGGCCTTCAAATTATGCTGATTTATTGGAATATTTTGGCATTCACTTCCATTTTTCAGCACACTTAAGTAGGACCACAATTCATGAAATATGAGAACAAAGAAAAAGACAACTGAAAATTTGAAAGGAAGTCTAATACTCACATTCATTGCAATTGTTTCAGCTGAACATTCTCAAAAATCCCCGTGTATGGCTTGATGCAGCCACCCAGATATTTTTCTCTCTCTCCTTGGCTTTTGGAGGACTCATAGCATTCTCAAGCTACAACTCACCAAAGTAAGTATGGCTATGACTTTCACAGATTAGATTTCAAAGTAGCAGTCATGTTAGTCTGTATCCACAAAAAGAAAGCTGTAGCTCACGAAAGCTTATGCTCAAATAAATTTGTTAGTCTCTAAGGTGCCACAAGTACTCCTTTTCTTTTTGCAGATACAGACTAACCATTTGTTGCATATTATTATATTCTTCAAATTGTCAAAACCAGCATTTATTTGTGATACTTGTAAAGTATCTTATCAAACTTTGACCTTCCAATGGCTAAACTATGTTCACACTAAATTGTGTATTTTAAATAGATTAGAAGATGGTAAGAAAAAATTACTAATTTTAAACCTGAAGGGAAAAAAAGATGACAATTTCCCAAATATCACTATTTGCAAGAATATTATTTCTTATTGAAACTGAGCATAGTTTTATTTCAGGACTTACATTTTGTGATTTTTCTATGGGTAAAATTTATATCTATATCTATACACACACACACACACACACACACACACACACACACACACACACACACACACACGAGAGCTGTCGACTAATCGCAGTTAACTCATACGATTAACTCAAAAAAATTAATTGTGCTTAAAAAATGTCTGGTAATTAATCACAGTTTTAATCACATTAATAAATTTCAATTGGTATTCTATTGTTTAATAAACATTTTTGGATGTTTTTCTACATTTTAAAATATATTGATTTCAATTACAACAGAATACAAAGTGTACACTGCTCACTTTATATTATTTTTATTACAAATATTTGCACTGTAAAAATGATAAACAAAAGAAACAGTATTTTTCAATTCACCTCATGCATGTACTGTAGTGCAATCTCTTTATCGTGAAAGTGCAACTTACAAATGTAGATTTTTTTTTTTGTTCCATAACTGCACTCAAACAAAACAATGCAAAACTTTAGAGCCTACAAGTCCACTCACTCCTACTTCTTGTTCAGCCAATCGCTAAGACAAACAAGTTTGTTTACATTTACAGGAGATAATGCTGCCCTCTTCTTGTTTACAATGTCACCAGAAAGTGAGAACAGGTGTTCGCATGAGACTTTTGTAGCTGGCATTGCAAAGTATTTACGTGCCAGATATGCTAAACATTCATATGCCCCTTCATGCTTCAGCCACCATTCCCAGAGGACATGCTTCCATGATGATGCTCATTAAAAGAATAATGCGTTAATTAAATTTGTGACCGAACTCCTTGGGGGAGAATTGTATGTCTCATTGACATTGTATGTCAATTGTCTGCCATATATTTCATATTATAGTAATTTCAGATGATGACTCAGCAGATATTCATTTTAAGAACACTTTTGCTGCAGATTTGACAAAACGCAAAGAAGGTACCAATGTGAAATTTCTATATAGCTACAGCACTTGACCCAAGGTTTAAGAATCTGAAGTGTCTTCCAAGAGCTGATAAGGACGAGGCATGGAGTATGCTTTCAGAAGTCTTAAAAGAGCAACACTCCAATGCGGAAACTACAGAACCTGAACCACCAAAAAAGAAAATCAACCTTCTGCCGATGGCATCTGACTCAAATGATGAAAATGAACATGCATTGGTCCGCACTGCTTCGGATTATTATCGAGCAAAACCCGTCATCAGCATGGCTGCATGTCCACTGGAATGGTGGTTGAAGCATGAAGGGACATATGAATCTTTAGCGCCTCTGGCATGTAAATACCTTGCAATGCTGGCTACAACAATGCCATGAGAACACCTGTTCTCACTTTCAGATGACTTTGTGAACAAGAAGCAGGCAGCATTATCTCCTGCAAATGTAAACAAAGTTGTTTGCCTGAGAGATAGGACTGAATGGACTTGTAGGCACTAAAGTTTTACATTTTATTTTTGAATGCAGGGTTTTTTGGTTTTTTTTTACATAATTCTACATTTGTAAGGTAAATTTTCAGGATAAAGAGATAGCACTTTTTTTTTACAGTGCAAATATTTGTAATAAAAAATATAAAGTGAGCACTGTGCACTTTGTATTCTGTGTTGCAATTGAAATCAATATACTGGAAAATGTAGAAAACATCAAAAATATTTAAATAAATGGTATTTTATTATTAACAGTGTGATTAATCGAGCCATTAATTTTTTTAATAGTTTGACAGCCCTTATACATGTTTATCCATATTATATGGATAAACAGTCCACAGTCTAGGTCCATGAATTAAATTGTAGACTAATTACTAAAAACTAATTATTTTGCTAAAATATATATGTTGAATAAACCCTATCATGTTGTGTAAATTAATTTGTATGTGTTTTCTTTCTAGAAATGACTGTGAGAAGGATGCTGTGACAATAGCAATTGTAAATAGTATGACATCACTGTATGCCTCCATCCCAATTTTTTCTATTTTGGGATTTAAGGCAACCACTGGTTACTGGGACTGCCTGGACAGGTGGGACATCTTGGATTTTCAGATGCTATGGTGCAGCCTAAATAGATAACATGCTACTGCAGAAACATATATTCGGAGAACACATTTGTATTGAAGGGGAACAAGTTATAAATAGGAAACCTAATATAAACATTTTATGGCAATGCACATTAAAAGGTCATTATTAATAATTATCAGAGGAGGCATTAATAACATGTAAAACAAATACTAAAATACTTATTCATTATTATTATTATTATTTACTTATTTGTATTACAGTTGTGCCTGAAGGCCCCAGTCAGGGATCAGTGTTAAGTTGTGCTAGGTGCTGTACAACTATATAGTAAAATGACATTTCCTACCCCAGAGAACTCTCAGTCTTACAAAACACAAGTGGCTCTGACAACAGGTGGAAGTGGGAGGGAGAGAGAACAAGATAGCAATAATATGAGCTGTTTTTACAAAGACCTGCTTTATGTACTATGTCTGCATAGTCTGAAGGTGGAGTTTGTATTTGAGACTATAAGCCAAATTGTAATACTTAGTTTCTCCAAATATTTTCCCCATAATTTTAACAATACCCTCGTTTAACATTTTTGTTTCTATTGTGAAAACTGTATAAAACTCAACGCAATTCTCTATTAATATTTTAAATGTACATTGTACCATAAATATATACAGTACTGACTATAGCTAGGTGACTACAAAATAGATAATGGGTTCCTGCAAAAGCTTCTGTAGCTATAATCTAAAGATATCTAAACAAATTATTATACATTAAGGAAAAATGTTGAAGCATGCTTTCTCTGGCAGGAACATTATCAGTATCCTCAATGAATTTGATCTTCCGGACCAAAGCATCACAAGAGACAACTATACAATCTGGTTTGGATTCCTGAATACAACCCATCCAAAAAAAATCACTAGTCTCAAATTGAGAAGTTGTGACCTTCAAGAATTTCTTGACCAGGTATCACGCTTGCATGCTAAAAAATAACCCTTGCTCAAAAATGTTATGGACTGTGATACTTTTCATCTTCTTAACATATATGTTCCATTGCACTTGCAAAACATTGCTACAAAGAACATTGGATACCTACCAAACTGACCATATTTCTTTTGTTTCTACATTTCAGGCATCAGTATTGTTATAAAAACTTTGAGCTCAAAGTTCTCTGGCTTAGCATTCCAAGAATTCCTCTATTAACTTACACCATAACACAACTTTTTAAACTGCACCAAGGTTTTCCCATCTGGAAGCTACCATGGGCACATGATTCACCCTAATTTGGCTTATTTGAATAGCACAGGAAATACATTTGTACCAAGATTTTTTTTTAAATTAATCTTATGCTAGACCCCTAAATACATAGTTTTGCAGATCAATTCACTTATTTAGGTGTCTAAGTGCTAAGCACCTAGCAGCCCCCACTTACTTCAGTACGTAACACTTTGGAAAACCAGGTAATTTATTTAGGAGCCTAATTTACAAACTCATTTTCTTAAAATTAATAGATTCTTAGATTTTAAGGCCAGAAGGGATCATCTAAGTCTGATCTCCTTAATAACACAGGTCATAGGACTTCCCTGAATTCATTCTTGCTTCACATCCAATAGCTTGCAATTACAGGATCTCTTTTAGAAAAACATCCAATCCAAAATCTTGACCTTGGGGTTTAGAATTTGAATGAACAAGATCTGCATGTGCATTATAATGCTATATGTTTGAAAAATAAATCTTATTCATCAAAATGTGTTATCTGTTTGTGAATTCTGCAGAGTGCATCTGGAACTGGCCTTGCCTTTATTGTTTTCACTGAAGCAATTATTCTGATGCCTGGCTCACAGGGCTGGGCTGTCCTGTTTTTTGTAATGCTGTTCAGCTTGGGTCTTTCCTCTATGTTTGGAAACATTGAGGGAATTTTGACTCCTCTCTTGGAGCTTCCTGTTGTATCTAAATCTGTACCCAAGGAGGTTCTATCAGGTGAGCAGGTTATTTATAGGACTTTCTTCATTTTGTTCACAGAAGCTAGGCTCGTTACAAACTCATGAATTCTTAATAGTTTAATAAATATTTTATGGGGAATTAGTTTGCAATATTTACTCATTGCCACTTCAGAATGTAAATGAAGATATTACAATTGTGAGTTCAACTGCTTTATCAAGTCTCTTTATAGGAGACATAAGGTATAGATCAGATTGTGTTACGGCAGGAGTTGCCAGATGGTGATGTTACATAGTCCTTCACATTTTTTTCTTAGCTTGAGAGTACTGACCAGTCTTAGAAAAATTGCTTGTAGTATTGTTAGTTTTCATATGCAGTTTCCTTTTGTGGAAGCAAGCAGAATAAGAGTGTTCTCTACCTTAATCTCTCTAACGAGAGCCAATTAGTGAAGCAGAATTGCTCCCAGGGAACTGGGCATTGGAGCTGTAGCAGGTTCTGTTTGGCTTTCTTCTCTGGAGTTTAAAAGTGATTATTGGCAACTGGAAATGGATCCAAAGGACAGGGGAAAGACTGCTTTCACAGCTGGACAAGGCCTGTGGCAATTTAAAGTAATAGCTCTGGGTTTATGTAATGTCCTTGCCACCGCTGAAGCTTTTGGAGAGAGTATTGCATTCCATCTCTCTCTCTCAGCCTATTACACTTGGATCCTAGTTCATGATAAAACTTTTGAGCAGGAATGGATACATTTACAAAAGGTCTGCAATAAGGATAAGGGTGGTGATCTGAAAATGAACCTGAGGAAATGTGTGCTATTAAAAAATTACTCTGGGCACACAATTAGCGAGGAGGGGATTTTGCCCTAATGGGTCTTTACAGGAATCAGAGATTACCACAATGCAGGATTTTGACTGACAGAAAGAAAAACAAGGCAATAGAGAACTGGACAATTCTCCAGATACTCGTAGATTTACAGAGTTCTGTAAGAATCTGCACTGAAGTTCCATTTATGAGTTCTGCACAGGTTGGGTGAGAAGACCATTCCAGTGGTCATGGGAGTAGGATTTGACATTTGCACTACTAAAAAGAACATTGTGACCATCCTTGTTTTAGCACACCCAAGTTTCAAAAGCTCTTTCCCCTTTCCAGATAAAAATGACAATAAAATGGAACTACTTCTTTTCTTCTCTGGCCCAATACTACTCCTTGACCTCTACCTAATGCACAGTGAGCCCTTACCCTTATGAATACACTGTGCTACAGTGGCATACAGGCGGAGATCCTCCATTCAGAGCACCCAGCCCAACTTCAGGAGACTAGGGACTCAGAGTCCCCTTTAAAAAGAAAAAGAGGACTTGTGGCACCTTAGAGACTAACAAATTTATTTGAGCATAAGCTTTCGTGAGCTACAGCTCACTTCATCAGATACATTCCCCTTTGTACTCCCACAATCCTGGGCTGTTTTGGGGCCAGTTATGCAGTATAAATTAAGGCAGCTGAAGGCCAGTCTAAATTATGCTGGAAGCCATTTGCCCTAAGGGGTCTTTACGGAAGTCAGAGATTACCAGACTGCAGGAAAGCCCTAGCCACACCTCTCACATTGGCCACAGGCAGTTGGGGGCTATGACAAAAAACTGCCACACCTGCTCTACACTCCAGAGGATCCTCCTTCACCATACTGATTTTCCTGTTGCCAGTTATTCCAGCTTTATGGCTGCTTTGCACCATCGTACAGTATCTCTTGGCCAAAATGCCAGGGAGAATTTGGTCTGTGTATTAATTCCCCAAACAATGTAGCACTTTGAATTTAACTGTTGCTTACACTGAGATAGCAAATTATAACTCCATACAGAAGTTTGTTGGATAAAATTGTTAAAATGAGAGCAAAAATATTAACCATATCTGAACAGAGCACCCACCATGTATTCTTTATTAACAGAAATAACTTTTATTTAGGTGTAATATGCCTGGTCTCCTTCGTGACAGCTCTGTGTTTTACCCTGAGGTCTGGAAGTTACTGGCTTGAAATTTTTGACAGTTATGCCGGTTCCTTGCCTTTGCTAATCATCGCTTTCTTTGAAGTGACTGGTGTTGTCTATGTTTATGGAATTAAAAGGTAAACTGGGAACAAGTTTGGATTTTTTATTTTTAGGGCTGTCAATTAATCACAGTTAACTCAAGCAATTAATACAAAACAAATTAACTAGATTTTAAAAATCAATCATGATTAATAGCAGTTTTAATTGCACTGTTAAATAATAGATTACCCATTTAAATTTGTTTTTCAAGAATTTTCAAGTATATTGATTTCAATTACAATACAGAATACAAAGTGTTCAGTGCTCACTTTATATTATTATTTTTGTTACAAATATTTGCAGTGTAAAAAAGATAAACATATTGTGGCAGAGCTCTGACCTTGTCCCCATGTGTCCTGCACTTCCAGGTGGTTTATGCTAACCTCAGAGACTCACTGTGACCCTCTATGTAGCCCTTCTCTTTCTAGGGCCAGGGTTACAGTTTACTGAGCCCTTTTCATCATAAGCCAGCAAGGAGGTTGGTGAGAGAGCTCCTACAGTCGCTGTTGTCCCTGTGGACTTATTCCTAAACAGTTTAGCCTCCTGTCCTGACAGGGGCCGGTCTTCCCCTCCCAGGAAGTCGGTTTCTGTAGTGTCAGGTTCAGGGGAACCTGAGCCCACCCTCTACTCTGGGTTCCGGCCCAGGGATCCTAATGGCAACAGTTGTTGGCAGCCAACCTTTCATTGACAGAGTTGCTACATTTCCCTGGGTTACTTCCCCACAGCTCTCCTGCTTCTTTCTCTCTTAACGCCTTCTTCACCCTTACCTTAGGGCTCCCTTTCTAGTAGCTTGAGGGCATCTTTATTACCTAACCCTTCAACCACACATCTTCTCCCCTGGCTCCCTAGATCTCCTTAACCTGGCCAGAGTGAGCCCTTTTATAGTATCAGAGGGGCCTTAATTAGAGTCAGGTGTTCGCATTAGCTTAACGGCCTCACCTGACTCTTTGCAGGTTAATTGGAGTCAGGTGTTCTCATTAGGCTAACAGCTTCAGCTGACTCTTTGCAGGCTAATGTGTCAGCCAGGGAACAGAAACCTGTTCATTTAGGGGACAATAGATCTGACTCCTCTGCTGAACCCAACTGGCCTGGAAGAAGGAGGGAGATTAGAGCTCCTGCTGCTGGGCCTTGGGCTCCAGCTTCTTCTCTGGCTGGGCCGGACACCACCCACCCCTTCTCTGGTACCTGGTTGCTGGCTAACTGCTGGACTCCCCCACCCTTGGGTGCTGCTACTGCTCCAACTACAGCCCCTTGTGGGGGTGTGGTGGCGGTGGCCTGCTGGCCTACTCCCCGGGGGGGGGAGTGAAGGACCCCTACCCCAGCCATTGCTACTGCTGCTGTGGACACCACCACCACCACCACCACCTGTGAGGGGTCCTCTCTGCCTGCCTGGCCACTGGGCTGCTGCGTGGAGCTGCGGCTGCCTTTGCTGTCTGGGAGCTGCTGGACCCCAGAGGAGGAGGAGGGGATGCAGCCATCTGCTGCTGGGGGAGTGCGCAGGGACTCTGCAGACCACTGTGGAGGGGACCTGAAGGCTGAGTAACTTTTGAACTGTGTTCTTGTGGTGGGGGTTTTGACTGTGTTTGTGGGGACATGGGGGTGTGGCATGGAGCCTGCCCCCCAGTCCATCTGTTAGTCCCCCCCCACAACCCCCACCACCACCATTGTTGCTGCCCCCTCCACCACCCCTAGTGGACACTTATCATCTGCCATCCAACGCGGTGACCTCCGCTACTGCCACGTCCCTCGCCTCCTCCAATTCTGGGGGAGCCCCCCCAGCTGGCGGGAAGGGCCAGGGTAAGAAGAAGGGGAAGGACCCCGCTAAAAAGACCAGGCCCTCCATGGCAGGGACTGCCCCCACTGCCGTGGCCCCGCCACAGGCTGCGGCGTCCCTACCCGCTGCTCCCTCCACCAGCTCTGCAGGTGTCCCTCCCCCGGCTCCCAGGGCATAAGCCCAGGTGGTGGCAGCCCCCCCCCGCCTGTGACTATGTCATCTCTCCCATCCACCGCCTCCGCTACCATCTATAGTGGCCAGGGCCCCTTTCCCCCTATGACCAGAAAGCACGGTGTCCGTTGCCTCCTGGTGCCTGCCTCGCCCCACATGGAGACCTACGTGCGGGCATTGGCGAGGGTGGTGGGGCCCACGGTCATTGTGGTGGCCTCCAAAATGTATGGCAAGGTCGTCTTCTTCTTAGCATCGGAGGCCACCGCCCAGGAGGCGGTGGAGAAGGACCTGGTGGTGGGGAGTGTGTTCGTCCCCCTGGAGCCGCTGGATGACCTGGGCGTCCGCCTGGTCCTGACCTCCGTCCCTCCCCAATGCCGTCCTATTACCCATCCTCTCCACCCTGAGGAAACACATCTCTGTTGTGAGCCCTCTCCCACTGGGCTGCAAAGACCCCGCCCTCCATCACGTCCTCTTGTTCCCCTGGCAAGTGCGGCTTCAACTGCCGCCAGCGGCATGTGATGGAGAGGCACTTGAGGGGTCATTCTTGGTCCCCTACCAGGGGGCCCATTACCGGGTGCATTATTCCACAGGGGAGGCCCCGGTGCTACCTCTGCTGGGTGATGGGGCACACTCGCAGGGACTGCCCCTTGGCCGGGCAAGGAGGGGCATCTGGGACCTCTCAGCCCTGGCGGGGCGCCGACCCCATCATCGCTGGCACTCCTGGCTGCCCGGCACTTGGAGCCGCCCCTCCTCCTACTCAGTCCACCAGTGCTCCCGCTCAGGCCCAAGGGGTGCTTTCCCCAGTGCGCACAGACAAGTGGGAGAGCCCCACCTTTGCTGCCTGCAATCCGGCAGGGCCCCAAAAGGAGGGTGCGGCAGGGATACTGCCAAGCATGGGAGAGGGCCTGCCCCAGGGGAATCTTCCCTCCCTCATGCCGCCCCACCGCTGCCTCCCACAGTCCCTGAGCCATCGCCCCTGCCCCCCCCCCGCATGATGCCATGGAAGGCCGGGCCCTAGTCCACGGGAAGTGTGGCAAGCGGAAGGCTCAAGCTCCGCTCCTTTCCACTGATGCGGAAGCCCCCCGGAAGACCAGAAAGGGGGGCACTGATGCCGAGCCTTCTGCCTTGCCTGCAGGTGCGTTCCATCCCCCGGTACCAGCTGGGGAAGACGTGGCAGCATGGGAGGGCAGTACCGCCCTTCCATTGGAGTCATAGAATCATAGAATAACAGAGTTGGAAGGGACCACTGAAGGCCATCTAGTCCAACCCCCTGCCCAGAGCAGGACCAATCCCAACTAAATCATCCCAGCCAGGGCTTTGTCAAGCCTGACCTTAAAAACTTCTAAGGAAGGGGATTCCACCACCTCCCTAGGCAACGCATTCCAGTGTTTCACCACCCTCCTAGTGAAAAAGTGTTTCCTAATATCCAACCTAAACCTCCTCCACTGCAACTTGAGACCATTACTCCTTGTCCTGTCATCTGCTATCACTGAGAATAGTCTAGAGCCATCCTCTTTGGATCCACCTTTCAGGTAGTTAAAAGCAGCTATCAAATCCCCCCTCATTCTTCTCTTCCGCAGACTAAACAATCCCAGTTCTCTCAGCCTCTCCTCATAAGTCATGTGTTCCAGACCCCTAATCATTTTTGTTGCCCTTCACCGGACTCTCTCCAATATCTCCACATCCTTCTTGTAGTGTGGGGCCCAAAACTGGACACAGTACTCCAGATGGGGCCTCACCAATGTCGAATAGAGGGGAACGATCACGTCCCTCGATCTGCTGGCAATGCCCCTACTTATACACCCCCAAATGCCATTGGCCTTCTTGGCAACAAGGGCACACTGTTGACTCATAACCAGCTTCTCGTCCACTGTCACCCCAGGTCCTTCTCTGCAGAACTGCTGCCTAGCTATTCGGTCCCTAGTCTGTAGCTGTGCATTGGATTCTTCCGTCCTAAGTGCAGGACTCTGCACTTGTCCTTGTTGAACCTCATCAGATTTCTTTTGGCCCAATCCTCCAATTTGTCTAGGTCCCTCTGTATCCTATCCCTACCCTCCAGCACATACCACTTCTCCCAGTTTAATGTCATCCACAAACTTGCTGAGGGTGCAATCCACACCATCCTCCAGATCATTAATGAAGATATTGAACAAAACCAGCCCCAGGACCGACCCTTGGGGCACTCCGCTAGATACCGGCTGCCAACTAGACATGGAGCCATTGATCACTACCCGTTGAGCCCGACAATCTAGCCAACTTTCTACCCACCTTGTAGTGCATCCATTCAGCCCATACTTCTTTAACTTGCTGACAAGAATACTGTAGGAGACCGTGTCAAAAGCTTTGCTAAAGTCGAGGAATAACACATCCACTGCTTTCCTTTCATCCACAGAACCAGTTATCTTGTCATAGAAGGCAATTAGATTAATCAGGCATGACTTTCCCTTGGTGAATCCATTCTGACTGTTCCTGATCACTTTCCTCTCCTCTAAGTGCTTCAGAATTGATTCCTTGAGGACATGCTCTGTGATTTTTCTGGGGACTGAGGAGCGGCTGACCGGCCTGTAGTTCCCAGGATCATCCTTCTTCCCTTTTTTAAAGATGGGCACTACGTTAGCCTTTTTCCAATCTTCTGGGACTTCTCCCGATCGCCATGAGTTTTCAAAGATAATAGCCAATGGCTCTGCAATCACATCCGCCAATTCCTTTAGCACTCTCGGACGCATCTGGCCCCATAGACTTGTGCACGTCCAGTTTTTCTAAATAGTCCTGAACCACTTCTTCCTTCACAGAGAGCTGGCCACCTCCTCCCCATGCTGTGCTGCCCAGTGCAGTAATCTGGGAGCTGACCTTGTTTGTGAAGACAGAGGCAAAAAAAGCATTGAGTACATTAGCTTTTGCCACATCCTCTGTCACTAGGTTGCCTCCCTCATTTAGTAAGGGGCCCACACTTTCCTTGGCTTTCTTCTTATTGCCAACATACCTGAAAAAACCCTTCTTGTTACTCTTAACTTCCCTCGCTAGCTGCAACTCCAGGTGTGATTTTTGCCTTCCTGATTCCATTCCTACATGCCCGAGCAATATTTATATACTCATCCCTGGTCATTTGTCCAATCTTCCACTTCTTGTAAGCCTCTTTTTTGTATTTAAGAGCAGCAAGGATTTCACTGTGAAGCCAAGCTGGTCGCCTGCCATATTTACTATTCTTTCTACACATTGGGATGGTTTGTCCCCGTAACCTCAATAAGGATTCTTTAAAATACAGCCAGCTCTCCTGGACTCCTTTCCCCCTCATGTTATTCTCCCAGGTGATCTTGCCCATCAGTTCCCTGAGGGAGTCAAAGTCTGCTTTTCTGAAGTCTAGGGTCCATATTCTGCTGCTTTCCTTTCTTCCTTGTGTCAGGATCCTGAACTTGACCATTTCATGGTCACTGCCTCCCAGGTTCCCACCCACTTTTGCTTCCCCTACTAATTCTTCCCAGTTTGTGAGCAGCAGGTCAAGAAGAGCTTTGCCCCTAGTTGGTTCCTCCAGCACTTGCATCAGGAAACTGAGTCCCTTCCCTCCAAGGCCCCCGATGGAGCCCCTCCTGCCCCGTTACCATCTGGAGCCCCTGTGAGCCCCAAGGTGAGCGTCGCTTCGGGCACTGGTGGGGAGAACTCCGGAGTGGTGGAAGGAGAGCTCCCTTCCATCTACGAGGAGATCGAAGCCCTGGGTCTGATCCCGGTCACCCAGGGGGAGGATGACCGTCTGCCAGCAGGCCTCGATCTGAGCGACCTCACCCCGGCCCCCCTTTTCTCCATGCTCCCGCCTCCGAGGGTTCCCTGGACTCCTCCATCTGCCCGGCCGCAGGTGGCACCCTGCTGATGGCAGCCGAGCCTATTGAGGCGATGGCCAGTGCCATGTGGCTGGGACCCAAGCCCCATGGGATGTCCCTCGTGGGCATGGGGCAACCGACCTCCTTCTCGGGTAGGGACCCCACTGACGATGCCGTGGCTACTACGCCGGCCATGGAGCCACAGCCTGGCATCTGGAGGGCCCCCTTCCCACCCCCAGATCCCTGAGCTTGACTGAGATGGGCCATTTCCCAGCGGCCTGGCTACTGGGGCCCAGGATCCTGTCTTTGCCCCTCTCCTGGATTCTGCTCCCGACCCCTGCCCTGCTCCTACTCTGGATCCCTGTCCCCTCCACCTCCCATGATATCATTGCTGCCCCTGGGACCATCATCTCCTCACTCCCAGAGGATAGCCCTCAGGGAGCGGCCTCTGTATTTCCCTGTCCCGACTCACCAGGGACTCCTATCTTCCCTCCGCTGCCCCCAATTGAGCTGGGGTTTGAGGGGGGCTGCGTGGCGCCAGCCCATCGGGTGCCACGTCGGGGATCCGCCCCTTGTCTGCCCGTTTCAGTGGGCCACGGGGCTGTGTCAGTGGTCCCTCCAGAGGAAAGCTGGGAGCTAGTGACCCCGGCCCCCATACGCTATGAGAGGAGCTGCAGGAGTTCTTGGAGGACATCCATGGCTCCCGTTAACAAGGTGCAACTCGCTCTCCAGCGATGAGGGGACTTCCATCAAATTCTCCGGGCTGCGAGGGCCCTCATGGGGGAGGCTAAAAGGACTGGGAAGCAGGCCGCCGCGGCCTACCAGCGGGTCCACCTCTTCCATGACTCCTTACTCACTTATGGGGTAGGTCATGGATTGTTGCGTGGCCCGTTGGGAGCCGTGAGCATCCCTGCCGGTGTGGATCCTCCCCCCCAGCCCTCCTCGTGGCACCTCTCACCATTGCAATGTTCAACACCCAGGGCTGTAGGATGGGTTTCCGCGGTAGGGGATGAGGAAGGACCTCTCGAGCATCTCTCCGTCAGGCGCTGCCAGCTGCAGTTGAAGCTGCACCTGCCAGTGGAACGAGAGGACATGACAGAGGGCAGAGTCTTTGCAGCCCAGTGGGAGAGGGCTAATCATGGATATAGGTTTCCCCAGAGTAGAGAGGATGGGTAACAGGGCAGCATTAGGAAGGAAGGGAGGGACGGAGGTCAGGACTACTCAGACACCCAGGTCCTCCAGCGGGTCCAGGGCGATGAACATGGCCCCCACCACCAGGCCCTTCTCCACTGCCTCCTAGGCGGCAGCCTCCAATGCTAGGAAGAACACGACCTTTCCATACATCTTGGAGGCTGCTACAATGGCTGTGGGTCCCACCACCCTCACCAACGCCTACACGTAGGTCTCCACATGAGGTAAGGTGGGCACCAGGAGGCAATGAGTTCCAAGAGATCCTGGACCAGATACAGGTTGTCGAAGATGGTGCGGCCCGGGACGGCGTAGGTCTGGTCTGGGTGGATCACATCCGCCAGCACGGACCCCAGCCGCAGCGAGATGGCTTTCACTATGACCTTGTAGTCCATGCTGAGGAGCGAGACGGGATGCCAATTTTGTAAATCGCGGAGGCTGTGACTGGGTCTGGGCCGAGGACATCCCAGAACACGCGGTAGAACTTCACGGTCAGCCTGTCCATGCCTGGAGATTTATTGGTGGGCGTGCGGCGGACGGCTTCAAAGAACTCTACCAGAGTGAGAGGCAGCTCTAGCCAGTCTTGGTCGCCCGCACTGACTATCAGAAGTTCGTCCCAGAGCACTCTGCAAGCGTTAGGATTGGTCAGATCCGGGGAGAAGAGGCCTGCGTAGAAGTCATGGGCACTCCCACACATCTCCACCGGATCTGTGAGGGGGGTGCCGTCTTCTGCTAGAAGGCAGGTGACATGTTCCTTGGCCCCCCCCTCGTTTTCTCCAGGGCGTAGAAGAAACGGGAGCCGCGATCCATCTCTCGAAGGAGGCGGATGCGGGATCGAACAAAGGCACCTTAGGCCTGATGGTCCTCGAGGGCCCAGAGCTCCTCCCGCTTCTCCTGGCATGCCCCACAGAGGGATGGAACCTCGGGGCTGGTGACCAGAAGCCTCTCTAGCTCTAAGACCTCCTGTTCCAGCTGCCCTATTGCTGCATCCCTCCATCGGCTGGTGCCCCGGGTATAGTCACAGCAGAAGAGCCAGGCTTGCACCTTCCCCAGGTCCCACCACAGCCGTGCCGAGGAAGAGGCACACCGCTGCTCTTGCCAGGCCAGCCAGAACTCCCAGAAGGATGCCACGAAGCCCACATCCTCCAACAAGCTGTTGTTAAAATGCCAATAGGCCAGCCCCGGCCTCTCTGCACAGAGAGAGGCCGTCACAGTGGCTAAATGATGATCGGAGAAAGGGGCCGACCGGATGTTGGAGGAGTGGGCCCGTGAAAGGTGGAAACATGATAAGTAGATGCGGTCCAACCAGGAGTGTCACGACCGATGGGCCTCCACCCGGACAAAGGTGAACGTAGAGACGTCATCCAGGTGGTGGTCACGCCAGACGTCCGCCAGGGAGTGATGGTCGACTATCTCCTGGAAGACATCCACGGCAGCTGGGCACTGCTTGGTCCCAGAGCAGTCCCGCTCCTCGAGGGTAGTATTAAAGTCCCTGTCCAGGATCAGGCACTCATGAGGATCCAAGGTGTTGAGGAAGGCGGACACCTGCTGAAAGAAACGCAGCTGATCCGGGCCCAATGTCAGGGCATAGACGTTAACAAGGTTGACCACAAGCCCCTCAACAGTTGGCCCGGCACAGCCTCAGCGACCCCCAGCACCTCCCCATGGGGGAGGCCCGGTGCTACCTTTACCGAACAATGGGACACATCCGGAGGGACTGCCCCTTGGCCTGGCACGGAGGAGCAGCCGGGACCCCAGAGCCCCAGCAGGGCACCGTCCCTGTCATTGCCTGGCGCCACCCCTCCTCCTTCCCAGCCCACCACTGTTCCCGCTCAGGCCCAAGGGGTACCTCCCCCAGTAAGCCCAGACAAGCAGGAGAGCCCTGCCTCCACTGCCTGCAATCTGGCAGGGAGGACGGTGCGGTGGGGATACCACTGGATATGAGAGGGCCCGCCCCAGGGGCAATCTTCCCTCCCTCATACTGCCCACTATTACCTCCCCAAGTCCCTGATCGATCGCCCCTACCCCTAGACCCGATCCCTGTTAGCTAGTCCCCAGATGATGCCGTGGAGGGCTGGGCCCTAGTACGGGGAAGCGGGGCAAGTGGAAGGCTTGAGCTCTGCTCCTTCCATCTGATTCAGAGGCCCTCCAGAAGACCAGGAAGCGGGGCACCGCTGCCGAGCCTTCCACCTTGCCCACAGGTGTGTTCCATCCACTGGTGCTGGCTGGGGAAGACGTGGCAGCACTGGAGAGAAGTGCCCCCCCCTGCACTGGAGTCCCTTCCCACAGCGGCCCCCGATGGAGCCCCTCCTGCCCCCTTAACATCTTGAACCTTCTGCGAGCCCCGAGGCGACCTTCACTTCAGGTGCTGTTGGGGAGAGCCCCGAAGTGGTGGAAGGTGATCTCCCTTCTATCTACGAGGAGATCGAGACCCTGGTCACCCAGGGGGAGGATGACCCTCTGCCAACAGGCCTCAATCTGGGCAACCTCACCCCAGCCCCCCTTTCCCCATGCTCCCACCCCCTAACCACTGCTTCCGCTCCCTCCTCCGAGGGTCCCCCAGATTGTTCCATCTGCCTGGCCACAGGCAGTACCCTGCTGCCGAGCCTACTGAGGCGACAGCCAGTGCCCCGCGGCCGGGACCCAAGTCACCGGGGCATCCCTCGTTGGTGCGGGGCAACCGACCTCCTTCTCTGGCAGGGGCCCTGTCATAAATATAAAGGGAAGGGTAAACACCTTTCTGTATACAGTGCTATAAAATTCCTCCTGGCCAGAGGCAACATCCTGTTACCTGTCAAGGATTAAGAAGCTCAGCTAACCTGGCTGGCACCTGACCCAAAGGACCAATAAGGGGACAAGATACTTTCAAATCTTGGGGGGTGGGGGGAGAGAGGGACTTTTGTTTGTGCTCTTTGTTTACATGGTGGTTCTCTCTTGGGACTGAGAGAGGCCAGACAGAAATCCATCTTCTCCAACGCATCTTAGTCCAAGTCTCCAATATTGCAACAGTATAGGTAATCCAGGCAAGGCAGATTAGTTTTTTTGTTTTATGTGAATTTTCCCTGTTAAGAGGGAGGTTTATTCCTGTTTTCTGTAACTTTAAGGTTTTGCCTAGAGGGGGATCCTCTATCTTTTGAATCTGAATACCCTGTAAAGTATGTTCTATCCTGATTTTACAGAGGTGACTCTTTTACCTTTTATTTAATTAAAATTCTTCTTTTAACAATCTGATTTTTCATTGTTCTTAAGATCCAAGGGTTTGGGTCTGTGCTCACCTGTACAAATTGGTGAGGATTCTTATCAAGCCTTCCCCAGAAAAGGGGGTGTAGGGCTTGAGGGGATATTTTGGGGGGGAAGACATCTCCAAGTGGTATCTTTCCCAAGGTACAAACTTTGCCTTGTCCTTGAACCGTATGCTGTCACCACCAAGCGTTTTAAACAAAGAACAGGGAAAGTTTTTAACCTAAGCTGGTAAGAATAGGCTGGGGAGGGGGGGTGTATTTCATGCAGGTCCTCACATCTGTACCCTAGAGTTTGGTGGGGCCTGCCAGAGTTCCTTCCCCACTCTAAAGATTGTCCACCTCCTGCTGCCATGGCTGTCACACCTGCCTTAGAGCCTGAGCCCAGCATCACTGGGGACCTCCTTCCCACCCCCAGACCCCTGAGCCAGACCAAGAGGGGATGCTGCCCAGTGACCAGGCTACTGGGGCCCAGGATCCTGTCTCTGCTCTTCTCTCCAGCCCTGCCCTGTCCCTATCCCCTCCACCTCCTGCAATGCTATTGCCGCCCCTAGGGCTGTCTCCTTCCCTTTGCCAGAGGATGATCCCCAGGGAGCGGCCTTTGTGTTTTCCTGTCCCAACCCACTAAGGGCTGCTATCTTCCCTCCACTGCACCCCATTGAACTGGGGTCTGAGGTGGACCATGTAGCGCCAGCCTATCAGGGGCCATGTGTGTGCGTGGGGTCCTCCCTATGTCTGCCCATCTCAGTGGGCCACAGGGCTGTGCCGGGAGCCCCTCTGGAGGAAGGCTGGGGGCCAGTGATGACCACACCCCCCCCCATATGCTGCAAGAGGAGCTGTGGGAGTTTCTGGAAGATGTCCATGGCTCCTGCAACAAGTGCAGCTTGCTCTCCAGTGATTGGGAGGGATTTTCATCAAATCCTCTGGGCCCTAAGGGCCCTCATGGGGGAGGGTAAAAGGACTGAGAAGCAGGCCCCTGCAGCCTACCAGTGGGTCCACGGCTTCCGTGACTCCTTGCTCGACTATGAGGTAGGTCATGGTTTGCTGTGCGGCCCAATGGGGGCTGTGAGCATCCCTGCTGGTGCAGATTCCCCCCCCCAGCCCTCCTCATGGCACCCATCATCTTTGCAACGTTGAATGCTGTAGGCTGGGTCTCCGCAGGTGCCAGGTGCTCTCCTTCCTTCAGGAGGGAAGGTACCCAGTAGTTTTCCTGCAGGAGACCCACACGGATCTGGCCGCTGAAGATAGCTAGCAGCTGGAATGGGGGCCAGCACCTACTTTAGCCATCTCACAGTTCGTACAGCTGGAGTGGTACCCTGTTATCCCCCAACCTTAAAAGAACCTTCATGCTGTTATACGTGGGTTTGTTTTTAATGTATTATTGTATCTTTCCATTTATTGTAACATTTTCAGAACTTTACAGTAAGCACCAAATACTCTCCTCACTGTAACACCCAGACGGGCTGCATATGTGGACTCTCCCAAAGTACCTGGGATGAAAGGAATCCTTTTCCCACACTCTTCTCTTCACAACTTCCTTCAAGCAACAAGCAAACTTATCTATTATTTGTTCTCCCTGATATGCTCTTTAAAATCTCCACTCACTGACTGTCTGTCTAAATTTCTTCATCTATCAGGAAATAAATCTTCATATCAAGATATTTATTTTTCTTTTGGCATGTTTTTTTATATAAAATTTATATATTGTGACTGGACAAGGCCAGATGGCTATGGAAAAGTAGTGGGAGATAGATACATTAGCTCCAGGCTAAACAAATCCCTGGTACCAGGATAAGTGAAATGGCAGCTGCTCCGGGTCAATTAAGACACCTGGGGCCAATTAAGAACTTTCCAGAAGGCAGGGAGAAGGCTAGGCTGCTTGGGACACCTGAAGCCAATCAGGGGCTGGCTGAAACTAGTTAAAAGCCTCCCAGTTAGTCAGGTGGATATGCATGTCAGGAGCTGTGGGAGAAAGTTGTGCTGTTGGAGAGGTTGAGTAGTACACACCATATCAGGCACAAGGAAGGAGGCCCTGGGGTAAGGGTGAAGTGGAGCTTGAGGAAGTGAGGGCTGCTGTGGGGGAAGTAGCCCAGGGAATTGTACATGTCATGTTTCTAAAGGGTCAGCTACCATAGCTGATACTATTGCATAGACAATCCAGGAAGTTTTTGGAAAGCGTAGGGAACAATTTCCTGGTGCAAGTGCTAGAGGAGCCAACTAGGGGGGGCGCTTTTCTTGACCTGCTGCTCACAAACCGGGTAGAATTAGTGGGGGAAGCAAAAGTGGATGGGAATCTGGGAGGCAGTGACCATGAGTTGGTTGAGTTCAGGATCCTGACGCAGGGAAGAAAGGTAAGCAGCAGGATACGGACCCTGGACTTCAGGAAAGCAGACTTCGACTCCCTCAGGGAACGGATGGCCAGGATCCCCTGGGGGACTAACTTGAAGGGGAAAGGAGTCCAGGAGAGCTGGCTGTATTTCAAGGAATCCCTGTTGAGGTTACAGGGACAAACCATCCCGATGAGTCGAAAGAATAGTAAATATGGCAGGCGACCGGCTTGGCTTAACGGTGAAATCCTAGCGGATCTTAAACATAAAAAAGAAGCTTACAAGAAGTGGAAGGTTGGACATATGACCAGGGAAGAGTATAAAAATATTGCTCGGGCATGTAGGAATGAAATCAGGAGGGCCAAATCGCACCTGGAGCTGCAGCTAGCGAGAGATGTCAAGAGTAACAAGAAGGGTTTCTTCAGGTATGTTGGCAACAAGAAGAAAGCCAAGGAAAGTGTGGGCCCCTTACTGAATGAGGGAGGCAACCTAGTGACAGAGGATGTGGAAAAAGCTAATGTACTCAATGCTTTTTTTGCCTCTGTTTTCACTAACAAGGTCAGCTCCCAGACTGCTACGCTGGGCATCACAAAATGGGGAAGAGATGGCCAGCCCTCTGTGGAGATAGAGGTGGTTAGGGACTATTTAGAAAAGCTGGACGTGCACAAGTCCATGGGGCCGGACGAGTTGCATCCGAGAGTGCTGAAGGAATTGGCGGCTGTGATTGCAGAGCCATTGGCCATTATCTTTGAAAACTCGTGGCGAACCGGGGAAGTCCCGGATGACTGGAAAAAGGCTAATGTAGTGCCAATCTTTAAAAAAGGGAAGAAGGAGGATCCTGGGAACTACAGGCCAGTCAGCCTCACCTCAGTCCCTGGAAAAATCATGGAGCAGGTCCTCAAAGAATCAGTCTTGAAGTACTTGCATGAGAGGAAAGTGATCAGGAACAGCCAGCATGGATTCACCAAGGGAAGGTCATGCCTGACTAATCTAATCGCCTTTTATCATGAGATAACTGGTTCTGTGGATGAAGGGAAAGCAGTGGATGTATTGTTTCTTGACTTTAGCAAAGCTTTTGACACGGTCTCCCACAGTATTCTTGTCAGCAAGTTAAGGAAGTATGGGCTGGATGAATGCACTATAGGGTGGGTAGAAAGCTGGCTAGATTGTCGGGCTCAATGGGTAGTGATCAATGGCTCCATGTCTAGTTGGCAGCCGGTGTCAAGTGGAGTGCCCCAGGGGTCTGTCCTGGGGCCGGTTTTGTTCAATATCTTCATAAATGATCTGGAGGATGGTGTGGATTCCACTCTCAGCAAATTTGCGGACGATACTAAACTGGGAGGAGTGGTAGATACGCTGGAGGGGAGGGATAGGATACAGAAGGACCTAGACAAATTGGAGGATTGGGCCAAAAGAAATCTGATGAGGTTCAATAAGGATAAGTGCAGGGTCCTGCACTTAGGACGGAAGAATCCAATGCACCGCTACAGACTAGGGACCGAATGGCTAGGCAGCAGTTCTGCGGAAAAGGACCTAGGGGTGACAGTGGACGAGAAGCTGGATATGAGTCAGCAGTGTGCCCTTGTTGCCAAGAAGGCCAATGGCATTTTGGGATGTATAAGTAGGGGCATAGCGAGCAGATCGAGGGACGTGATCGTCCCCCTCTATTCGACATTGGTGAGGCCTCATCTGGAGTACTGTGTCCAGTTTTGGGCCCCACACTACAAGAAGGATGTGGATAAATTGGAGAGAGTCCAGCGAAGGGCAACAAAAATGATTAGGGGTCTAGAACACATGACTTATGAGGAGAGGCTGAGGGAGCTGGGATTGTTTAGCCTGCAGAAGAGAAGAATGAGGGGGGATTTGATAGCTGCTTTCAACTACCTGAAAGGGGGTTCCAAAGAGGATGGCTCTAGACTGTTCTCAATGGTAGCAGATGACAGAACGAGGAGTAATGGCCTCAAGTTGCAGTGGGGGAGGTTTAGATTGGATATTAGGAAAAACTTTTTCACTAGGAGGGTGGTGAAACACTGGAATGCGTTGCCTAGGGAGGTGGTGGAATCTCCTTCCTTGGAAGTTTTTAAGGTCAGGCTTGACAAAGCCCTGGCTGGGATGATTTAACTGGGAATTGGTCCTGCTTCGAGCAGGGGGTTGGACTAGATGACCTTCAGGGGTCCCTTCCAACCCTGATATTCTATGATTCTATGATTCTATGATTAGGGTCCCTGGGCTGGAGCCCGGAGTAGAGGGTGGGCCCGGGCTCCCCCCCGACCTTTGCCCCCTGATTAATCACTGAGACTGGGAGATAACGGAGACTGTGCAAGGAAGGATAAGTTCTCCTCACCTCCCTCGCTGGCTTATGATGAAAATGACTCAGTAGACTGTGACCCTTATCTCTAGAGAGAGAAGGGTTACGTGGAGGATCACAGTGAGCCTCTGAGGCTAGCGAAATCCGCCAGGAAACATGGGACCCATGGAGGCAAGGATAGAGCTTTGTCACAATATGTATAAATTAAATTAATAAATATAAATAAATTCCCTTATGGCCTGAAATTAATCCTTTGACTAAAACTTATGTGCTTACCTCTTTCTTTATAATTGTCTATATTTATAATGGTTATACTTTCTCCTTGCCTTTTACCAAGGAATAGAATTCTGCAAAGGCTACTATGTAATTGTCAGATATCATAACCCCCAGATTTAGTCCTTGGATATCTTAGCAGCTGAGGAAATCAGAGAATCCAAGAAATGAAGCGCCAGAAGCGGAGCCTAGTAACTTTACAAATTATTCTTGTTTTGTTTGAAAATTATTTAATTTGTTAATAGTCTGGTTAAAATTACTACTCTTCCTCAATCATTAAGAGAAGCATCATCACAGATGATGGTGGTTGTTCATAAGGTTGAATGGACAACCTTAATCTTGACACTTTATTTTTATTTTTGAGTATCTCACTTTACTGACTTCTTATTCATTTATCAGTTTTTTATGGAATATCTGTAAGGCTGCGAATCTGTCAGGGAGGTCACAGAAGTCACTGATTCTGTGACTTTCTGGGACTTCTGCAGTGGCCGGTGCAGCTGGCCTGGGGTCTGCTGGGGCACTCTCAGGCCAGAACCCCCTCACCCCCACCCCAGCAGCAGCAGGAGTTTAGATGTGGGAGGGGGGTTGGAGTGCAGGAGGGGGTGAGGGCTCTGGGTGTTGCTTACCTTGGGGGGGGCTCCCCAGAAGCAGCAAGATGTCTCTCCCTCAGCTCCTAACTCTGTATGCTGCCTCCACCTGCAGGCACTACCCTTGCAGCTCCCATTGGCCATGGTTCCTGGACAATGGGAGGTGCGGAGGTGGCGTTTGGGTCTGGACAGCATGCGGAGTTAGGAGCTGAGTGACAGACATATCACTACTTCTGGGGAGCAGTGTTGAGCTTGCCAACCCCATCCCCTTCGCATCCACGGCACCTCCCAGGCCGCTCCCCCTCTGAGCACCCACGGCACCTCCCTGGCTGCATCCCCCAAGCACCTGTAGCCCCCCCCCCCCAAGCATCTGAGGCAGCCCCTGGGCTGCCAGTCCCTCAAGATTTAGTCAGGGGTATACAGTACAAATCATGGACAGGTCATGGGTGGTGAATTTTTGTTTACTGCCCGTGACCTGTCCATGACTTTTACTGAAAATACCCATGAATAAAATGTGGCCTTAAATATAGGGCATATAGCATCTATATAGAACAGAGGTTTTGCAGGCATTATGGGTATCACTTCCCATTTAAATTTTAACAGAAGCTTCACTTAAAACATTTTTAAAATAGGAATTTAAATAAAAAGTTGTTCAACTACTACAGAAGCTGCTAAGTTAATTCATGAGAAGACATACCTTTAAATATTTTGTAATCAATTTAAAAATTAAAAATTGTAAATCAAAAGGTAAGGTTTCCTAAATAATTTAACACCAACCTTAATAATCAGATCTCTCTCACCAAACACCTTCCCATCCCTCAAGCACACAATTAAAGCAGGAAGAAAAAAAAAAGCCACTGACTGATACCCAAGCAAACTTAAATGTGCCCCCTGCATCAACCCTCACAATCACTACAAAGTCTAAACGACCTTAAGCATTCAGTAGATCGCTTCCGCTAAGCTATCTGTATTAAATATTTAGAGATTTTAATGTAGAGTTGGAAAAAGTCTGGCCTTACATAATACTATCCACAAAATACATTTGATTCAATAGTATTTGAATTTCATCAATCTGTCTGTCTAATCTGTCCCCCAGAACCCATAGAGTATAAAGACATCCAAACAGACTTTCTAATGAACAAAATAATTCCAACTTTCTCTAATTAGACTAATATAATTGGAGACAAAACCACTGTTTGAACATAGAATAAACATAATTCTCACTCCAGATTATAAATCTGTCCTATACATTAAAACAAACTGTTCATGTAATAAAAAACCATCAAACTTGATAATACACAATGATACATGCAGTTATATTATTCATATTTATCATGTTTAAAATGCATATTAAAGTTCAGTCCAGATCCCAGTAATATCAAAGATTAGACCCTGATTTCAGTGGAAGCTGACTGAGACACTGCCATCGTAATACCAATTTGGGGGCACAGATAAAGGGATGGTCACTGATAATTTCTTTTTAAGATGTGTGTGTGCTGTATTAGTTGGGGGGGGAAGGGTTAATCCTCAGATGATGTAAATACAGTTGCATCCAGCTGAGCATCTGGTTTAAGGTTTCTAAGAGCAATACATGTGCTCACATACCACTGAGCAGATTTATAGAACAATTCGAACATTAAGAAGTATGGAAATCACAAGCTGAGGATCTGGCCTCTTACTTGTAACTTAAAGGTTTTTGTTATTAATTAAAATCCAGGGTAAGGACATAAGAATATATAATATACTTCTCAATAAAAATGTAAAAAAATTGTATAAATCTAAAAATAATCGTAAACATTATTTGGCTCATAGGTTCAGTGATGATGTGAAATGGATGACAGGACGACAACCAAACTTCTACTGGCAGGTGTCGTGGAGAATTATTAGCCCTCTGCTAATGCTTACAGTCTTTATTGCCTTTGTTACCCTTCAGACCCAGAATCAACCAAGCTATGGTGCCTGGAATCCTAAATATGTATGTTGTCCAATATTTTTAATCCATTTATTTTCAAAAAACATTGTTACACTCTTCTCCTATCTCCGGATGCTTCCAAATGAAGGCATTCACCTGGGAGGTAGGAGATGTAATTCGAATCTTCTGTCTTCCTGGTTCAGAGGAGACATTTGAATCCATATCTCGTACCTCCCTAATCACCAGGCTAAAAACTCAATTTGTCTTTCGTTTTGGCCCAGTGAGTACTAAATATTTATATGGAACAGCTTCAACAGTAGCAACTGAGAGGAATCCAACCGCAAAGAGTCGATAGCCTGGTGGTTATGATGCTCACTTCAGAGGGGAGAGCAGTGAGTTAATGTTCCTTCTTCAGCAGAGGGACTCAAAAGCTGGGTCTCCCATATCCCAAGGCAAGTGCCATAACAACTGGCCTAAAGGTGATGAGGGGAACACACACACATTTCTGAAGCTGACTGGACTTTTCCAAAACAAATTCCAAACATTTTCGGAACCAAACTAAATACTACTTCTGATTTTTCAGTTTGCTGGCTGAACTGAAAATCAATTATTTGTCCAGTTCTACTCTCAGGTCCATTTGTGCGAAAGTGGAGGCGTGCACATTTCATTCTTTTTAAATACCTTTATTTTCACATACATTGTGCAAAATGCAGAAATTAGGGAGAAAACAAATAAGCAAAACAGTAATTGCAAGTCAAAAGTCATCTCCAGCTGGCCTACCATCCCCCCAAAACACACTCAGTTTACACCCAGCATCTGCTCAGTTGAATCTTCTTATTTGCTTTGTGCACATTTTCGGTATAAGGTCCCATAATGCAGGGTAGTAGTGGCTATGCAGGGCCCCCAATATCACAATTAGTCCCAAGATTGTTACGAAGAGTTCTATTTGACTCTCTCTAAAAGAGTACTAAATCCTTAGAAATTCTCACATCATACATTTTTCTAGGCCATCTGATCTAGAGGTCCTTGGATCTACTAAGGTCCACATCATCAAATAGCTATACTCCATCTTTTAATGTAGTCTTTGGCTTGACGTGGAAGACACAGAATGGGCACCTGGATACACAGTTGTTCTGGTATGATTTGGGAAGACTAACTGCTCTAGTCCCTCATTAAGTAATGGACCATTGGCCACCTTGATAACATGACACTGAAAAACATGATGGTTGTCTTTGCACATCTCCATGGTGGATTAAATAATACTACATATCTTGAACATAGTATTTTTCATCAGTAGGTCTCAAAGCACTTTATAAAGGATATCAGTATTGTTATCCCCATTTTAGAGCTGGGACAACTGAGAAACACAGAAGGGCTGTGACTTGCCTATTACCCAGCAGAAGAACAAGGACTAAAACCCAGGTCTTCTAAATCCCTGTGCAGTGCTCTGTCCACTAAGCCACACTGCCTTCCTAACTTTATGATACTTCTCCACTGACCAATAGCAATCTGGTATGGCCAGCTTCCACAGAGCAACTGCCATTCACTTTTCTGTGTTCAAAAGAGGGTAGATAACACTTAACCTAGATATCTGCCTGCCACTGCAGGGTCGGGACCAGCACAGGAAAGCATTCCAGGAATGTCACTTTCCTCAAAATGAAGTGCTGCAGCCATTGCCAATTACCCCAGGTCTGGAGAACTATGTGGTCCCACCAAACTGTAGCTGTGGTCTAGTTCCAAAAGGATTCCACAATGTACACTGCATCTCGCTGTATGGCTTGCAGCCATGAAGGCACTGCTTGCAAGAACCTTCCCCATTGAAGTGCATGCACTGTTTATATTGGTCAAAGACTCTCTACAGGAATCCCCAGAATACTCACAACATCCTCACTGAAGATGCCTCAAAAGCTCCAGCACAAATGTTTCTTCCTTGGCAAAGAAGACAACAGAACATTCCGCCTGGGCTCCATATTGCAAAACAGCCTAGTAACTGTGCTGACATCAAACAAGTTCTGGGATACCCCCATGAGAATTATGGGAGTTTCCCAGGAGATAGTGAAAGTTTGATAACTTCTTCCACAAGGGGTCCCATATGCTTCAAGATGTATCCCACACTGCCTGCAGAAAATCCTTCCGACTGCAGAGCATCTACAGCTGTAGCAGGTATTGTGAGATAGTTACCGAGAGGACATTGCAACTGAGCGCAAGTGTGGAAAAAGAGCAAGAGTGAAGCTGTCTTTTAACAAAATTTAGCACGGATTGTATGGACACACTGAATCATTTGTGTTACAATTGGTCCAAAACAGTTGGTTCATTTACAATCAACTTAGTTCTCCAATCCTGACAAGGCCTTAGAAAGGGGGTAGTATAGACTCATATTACCTCAGCAGTACTTCCTAGAAGGACTGTGCTTCCCTGAGCTCCCTAGTCTACAGAGAGACATGACAGATAACACAACACAGAGCATCCTGCTGCCTTCTGTTTGTCTCATCCACCCTGTAAACTGTTGTGAGTAGTGAGCAGGGCTTTGGCCCTGCTTCTTCTTTGTCCCATTTGAGAAGATATTTCTCAGTAGGGGCACACTGAAGGAACACTGCTTGGCAGGGCCAGTTCTAGGGTTCCATTATGGGGGAGTGCAGGGGAGAGAATGAGCATTTTGGGATCCCTGGATGTAGCTATTTAAAAAAAAACAAAAAAAACCCCAAAACCTTCCAGGAATCCAAGGGACAGTTGGACCCTTGGAAAATCTTGGATTCTGAGAGTTTCAAAAAGCAACATTTGGCTACTGTGTCAGTATTTTGCTGTGATTTATAATTTATATAAAGGATGAAGACTCTCCAATCTGCTGCTATTCCACTGCTTCATACTGAATAACTCTGTACATATTGTGGCCTTTCTGACAATAATTTGTAACTCTTTGAAGATCATTTGGGGTGGGGAGGGAAATGTCCCTTTTGTCTCCCTGGTAGCATTGGACCTGCTGCTTGATTCTTGTAAGCCTCATGCAAAATTGATGGAATGGTTCTTGAACCCACACAAGAGCCAAGGACAAATTGTGACCTAAAATTGCAACTGAAAATGCCAAAATTGAAAAAAAATCAGTTCTTCTGATTTATGAAGTTAAAAAATTATGGGATTAAGTTCAATATAAACTTAATTTTTCTGTTTTTAAAATTGGATTTATCTGAGATTTAAAAAGTTATTCTATACTGTTTTTTTCATGTATGCCAATCTGTATGTTTAAATACTTGTTTACAGTAAAATGTATACATTAAAACCCCTTCATGTTTCAATTTGGAAGAACAGGTACAGTAACAGTGTCACTGGTCTCCTGTTTTTATTGCTAGCATAATTTTTCTTCTTTTTTTCTTCTTATTTTTCCATGTATGTCAATTGATGCCATAAGTCATTATATATTTCAGTAACTGTTTATATTTATTTTTATCTCCATAGAAAGATTTTCCCATGAAGGAGGAGAAAGACTATCCAGCTTGGATACTGGCCATCTGTGTCCTGTTGGTAGTCCTCCCTTGTATATTCATACCTCTGGTAGCATTCTATCATCTGATCAAAAGAATGCTAGGAAGGAGAAAGAAGGAAGGAACCTAACCCTGTGAAAACACTACCAATGGCACCTCAGGAAACTGATAATGCTTTTTATAAAGTTCAAGAATATGTATTTATCCTAACTATACATCAGCAAAATATGTGAAAATTTTAATTGTTAGACAGTAGCACCATCAGTATTTCTCTTTAAATTACTGTCAATATCTCCTTATTCCCTAATGTTTCTCCTTTTCTCAATATCTAATAGGCCACTTCATGCCCATACACATAGATACAGCACTGACAACTAAAGTATCTCTTATAGTGGAGAGATATTAGCACCAATATTAATCCATTTGAGTACAATATGCTACATTTTAACTCAAGAACTTGTTTTTTTCAGAGAAAAGACAGTTACCTTTTCCGTAACTGGTGTACTTCGAGATGTGTTGCTCATGTCTATTCCACAATAGGTGTGCATGCATGCCACGTGCACCGGTGCTGGAAGTTTTTCCCCTAGCAGTACCCGTAGGTGGATGTGCCCCCCAGGGGACCCTGCCTGGCGTGGTAGAAGGGGGGCTGTGCTCCCCCCACCCTCGGTTCCTTCTTGCCAGACAACTCTGAAAGAGGGGAAGGAGGATGGGATGTGGAATAGACATGAGCAACACATCTTGAAGAACACCAGTTACGGAAAAGGTAACTGTCTTTTCTTCTTCGAGTGTTTGCTCATGTGTATTCCACAGTAAGTGATTCCAAGCTATATCTGTTGGAGGTGGATAGGAGTTCACAAGTTCTCAGGGCGGAGTACCGCCCTGTCGAACCCGGCATCATCCCTGGCCTGGGAGACGATCGCATAGTAAGAGGTGAACGTGTGAACCAAAGACCATGTGGCGGCCCTACAAATGTCCTGGATGGGGACGCGGCCATGAAGGCAGCCGACGAGGCCTGCGACCAAGTCTAGTGTGCCCTCACAATGAGCGGCGGGGGAACCCCCGCCAGCTCATAACAGGAACGGATGCACGAAGTGATCCACTTAGAAAGCCGCTGAATGGAAATTGGCTGACCCTTTGCAGGCTCAGCTGGGATGACGAACAGTTGCGAAGACTTTCTGAACTACTTGGTCCGCTTGAGGTAGAAAGCCAGAGCTCGCCTCACATCAAGCGTGTGGAGACGGCGTTCCTCACTAGTTGTGTGAGGCTTGGGGCAGAGGACTGGCAGAAAAATGTCCTGACCCATGTGGTAGGTGGAGACCACCTTCGGGAGGAATGCGGGGTGTAGGAGAAACTGGACCTTGTCCTTATGAAAAACCGTATACGGCAGTTCGGAGGTTAGGGCCCTGAGCTCCGAGACCCACCTGGCCAACGTGATAGCTACCAGGAAGGCCACCTTCCATGAGAGGTGAGACCAGGAACACGTGGCCAATGGTTCAAACAGGGCCCCCCGTGAGACGAGCCAGCACCAGGTTTAGGTCCCACTGTGGAACCAGGGGCTTGGAATATGGGTAGAGACGGTCCAAACCCTTAAGTAACTGGCCAGTCATAGCATGGGAAAACACCGTGTGCCCTTGCACCGGGGGATGAAAGGCCGATATGGCCACTAAGTGCCTCCTGACTGACAAGGGCGCCAGTCCCTGTGTCCTCAGGTGGAGGAGGTAATCAAGGATAAGCTGGATCGGGGCAGCCGTTGGGGAAACACCCTGGCCTGCCGCCCACCTCGAAAACCAAGACCACATCACCACATAGGAGCGGACAGTGGAGGGCCGTCCACTTTTGAGGAGGACGCGCTGAACCTGTTCCGAGCATGTCCTTTCCTCAACACCTAGGCACTGAGCAGCCACGCCGTGAGGTGAAGCGTTTCTAGGTTTGGATGGAGGAGGCAGCCCTGGTCCTGAGAAAGCAGAGCAGCAACTGCCATGGCTATCACCATCCCCGAGAGAGTCTCGTACCAGTGCTGCTGGGGCAACGCCTTGGCAATGAGGAGGACCCTGGCTTTGTCCGTCTTTATTTTCTCCAGGGCCCTGCTGATCAGAGGGAACAGGGGAGAGGCGTAGAAGAGCTGGTCTTACCAGGACAGGGGAAAGGCATCGGAGATAGCGCCCCTCCCTAGGCCTCCCCCGGAGCAGGGGCATTGTTGGTTCTCCCCAGTTGCAAATAGGTCCACCTGGGGAGAACCCCACCTTTGGAAGAGCTGGTGAGCCACTTCTGGGTGTAGAGACCACTCGTGCTGAGAGGAAAGATCCCTGCTCAAGCGATCTGCCCTCACATGCTGGGCGCCTGAAAGGTGGAAGGCTTTTAGTTAGATGTCGTGGGATATACAGAAGTTCCACAGACTAAGTGCTTCGTGGCAGAGGGCAGAGGATCAGGCCCCACCTTGCCGCTTGATATAGAACATCGCGGCTGTGTTGTCCATGACAACCCTGACTACCTCGCTCTCCAGATGCGAACAGAAGGCCATACACACCAGTCACATTGCCCTGAGTTCCTTGACATTTACATGAAGGGGTAGGTCTTGTAGAGACCACAGGCCTGGGGTTTGAAAGTTCCCCACATGGGCTCCCCAACCCAGGTCCGATTCGTCGGACACCAGCTCTAACGACAGAGCCCTGTCCCTGAATGGGATCCCTTGGAGCATGTTGTTTGTGATGGACCACCACCGCAGGGAGGTGGTCACCGAGCTCGGCACAGTGAGGACTTTGTCCATTCTGTAGGTGGCCTGGGAGAACTGCAAGGCCAGCCAGAGCTGGAGGGGCCTCATTCTGAGTTTGGTGTGACGGATCACATATGTGCACGCAGACATGTGACCCAGCAGTTGCAGGCAAACCCTGGCTGTCGTCACTGGGAACCTTGTGACCAAGTCAATGAGCCCTTTCAGGGTCTTGAACCTGTCTGGTGGGAGAGAGGCCCTGGCCGACATTGCATCCAGTAGCGCCCCAATAAACTCTATGCATTGGATCTGGACTAACATGGACTTCGTATTGTTTATCAACAGGCCCAGGGCAGTATATGTGGACAGGAGGAGCGCCACATGATCCCTCACCTGTGACTGGGAGGTGCCTTTGACTAGCCAGTCGTCCAGATATGGGAATATTTGGACCCCCTGGCGTCTGCGGTAGGCCGCTACCACCGCCATACACTTTTGTAAAGACCCTGGGGGCAGTGGACAGACCAAACGGTAGGACCATGAATTGGTAGTGAATCTGTCCCACCATGAAACGAAGGAAGCATCTGTGCCCCTCGAATATGTGGATGTGGAAGTACGTGTCCTATAGATCTAGGGCAGCGTACCAGTCCCCGGGAACCATGGAGGGGATGATGGAGGCCAGGGAAACCATGCGGAACTTGAGTTTTACCATGTAGTGGTTCAGGCCTCACAGGTCCATGATGGGCCTGAGTCCCGCTTTGGGATAAGGAAATACCAGGAGTAATACCCCCTGCCCAGGAACTCCTTGGGCACCACCTCTATAGCTCCTAGGTACTGGAGCCGCCCCACCTCCTGCTTGAGCAGGCCCTTGTGAAAGGGGTCCCCTGGAAATGGACAGAGGCGGAGGGTAGTTGGGCGGGGAGGAGGTAAACTGAAGGGTGTAACCTCAGGAGATGGTGTTGAGGACCCATCAGTCCGAGGTGAGCCGCGACCATTCTGGGAGGAAAGCACACAACCAATTGGAGAAAAGGAGCTTTACTGGGGGTAGGTCCCTGCTGAGAATTGGCAGGGTACCCCTGAGCGTCCCGTCAAAAGCTCCTTTTGCCTGCCTGCTTTCCCTTAGAAGACCCAGGCTGGGGGGCTGACCGGGATTGCCATTGCGGGCTCTTTCTATAGTCCCACTGCTTTTTGTAGGCGGCCTCATACTTCGGGAGGGCGGCCTGGGCTGGAGTCTGCTGAGGCTTGGACTTGGGTTTTGCCGGAGGAGGGACATAGAAGCCCAAGGTCTGGAGGGTCGTGCGGGAGTCTTTCATGCCATGCAGCCTTGTGTCTGTTTCCTCAGCAAACAGAGCCTTCCCGTTGAAAGGGAGATCCTGCACTGACAGCTGCGCCTTGCTGGAGAGCCCAGAGAGCAGAAGCCATGACGCCTGTCTCATGGACACCACTGAGGCCATGGACCATGCAGCCATGTCTGCTGCATCCAAAGCGGCCTGCAGGGATGCCCTTGTGGCCGCCATCCCTTCCTCCATGAGCATCTCAAACTCCTTCTTACTGCGCTCCTGGAGGGAGTCCTCAAACTTGGGGAGGGATTCCCAGAGGCTAAACTCGGAGCGACCCAGGAGAGCCTGATGGTTTGCTGGAAGCTTGACTTTTCTCCCCGAAGTATCCAGCCTCCAAGAGTCTTTGTTCTTGGGGGTTGGGGCTGGTTGCCCCTGCCGCTCCCTTTGGTTGACCAACTCGACCACCAAGGAGTTGGGCACCGGGTGGGTATACAGATACTCGTGTTCCTTCGTGAGTACCAAGTACTTGTGCTCCGCCTTTTTAGAGATGGGAGCCAACAAGGCTGGTGTTTTGCCACAGGGTGGTTGAAATTCTTGCCACCCCTTCATGGAGCAGCCAGGCCACCCTGCCTGGTCCTGAAGGGGACAGCACATTGAACAGGGAGTTTGAGGGCCCTTCCATCTCCTCAGCCTGGAGGTAGAGGCTTGCTGCCACACTTTTTAGGAGATCTTGGTGAGCCCGGTAGTTCTCCTGTGGTATAGAGGGAGGGCAGGGTTGCAATGAGCTCCTCCGGATGGGGCGAAGCTAGTGCGGTGCTTTGGGTGTTTGTCCGGCACCAGAGGATCCATCACCTAGTCGGACTCCGGGTACGGTACTGAGGACACAGGTCCAACTGTCCTTTATTCTGGCGGTCTAAAGATGGACGCTGATGGTGCTTCCGAGGCCCCGGCCACTGAGCGAACCCCCATCGGGTGCTGCGCTGGAGGCCACAGTGCTCACTGGTACCACTGTGCTGGCCATGATGTTTGGTGCCACTGCGCTTGCTGTGGCACCAGCGGGGCTGGCTGTTCGGGCTGGCTAGCTTGGCCTGTAGACGGGTGGCTGTGAGGGGAGTCTGGGCTGGTGTATGATCCGCTGCTTCCTCTGGACCAGGAGTATTGGTGGTGCTGGGACCTATGTTGGCCACGGGACTGTGATCTTGATGCGAAGGAGCGGCACTGACGGAAGTAGCTGCTCTGAATGGCCTCGACAGGTGGACCTGCATTGGCGAGATGCTGTTGATCGATGCCCGGGGCTATGGTGCCTTGGTGGAGACTTGGAAAGGGAGTCCGAGCGGGAACGGCGTCGACGATCGTGCCGTGACCGATGGCAGTATCTCTTGCGAGAGGAGGACCATTGGTGACGTCTGCCATGGTCCCGTTGATATTCGCTTGGCAAAGATGAGCAGTGTCGGGAGTCCCGGTCGGATGCCACCCATCTGGACAGTCTGGCTGGTGTCATGGGCGATCCACATGGACTGAGTCCTGAATGGTCACTGGGCAGTAAGTGGTGTCAGGAACGTTCTCTTGACTGAGACAAGTATCGGGCCAGTGGCGACTGCGGTGATCCCAGCGGCGGCTTGCCTCTGGAGTATGGGGCCAACATTGGAAGAGCTCCGGGCACCGGCATGGACATGACGTCCCTGGCTGCCTGGATTGCTTTGGGCGTAGGTGGCATCCCGACATCCGGAGATGCCTGTTCCGAAAGGGCCAGGCTACTCTACTCAATGTGAGTTGGAGGCCTAGGGCCCAAAGGGGATTAAGGACTACCTGACACGGGCCTAGCTTCTGTCCCAGACTTCCGTTGGTGCCATTCATAGAATCATAGAATATCAGGTTTGGAAGGGACCTCAGGAGATCATCTACTCCAACCCCCTGCTCACAGCAGGAGCAATCCACAACTAAATCATCCCAGCCAGGGCTTTGTCAAGCGAAGAGGGAGTCTTCCCGGTCCTCTTGGCGTGGCCCATGGACAGGTACTGGAGGGTCTCTGCATACCGACGCCGCAGTGCCAGGTACCGGTTCGGAGCGGCGTGCCAGGGTCAGGGCCAGCGCCGACTCCATCAGGATGGGCCGGAGCCAAATGTCCCTTTCTTTTTTAGTCTAGGGCTTGAAAGGACCTAGGGGTGACAGTGGACGAGAAGCTGGATATGAGTCAGCAGTGTGCCCTTGTTGCCAAGAAGGCCAATGGCATTTTGGGATGTATAAGTAGGGGCATAGTGAGCAGATCGAGGGACGTGATTGTCCCCCTCTATTCGACATTGGTGAGGCCTCATCTGGAGTACTGTGTCCAGTTTTGGGCCCCACACTACAAGAAGGATGTGGATAAATTGGAGAGAGTCCAGCGAAGGGCAACAAAAATGATTAGGGGTCTGGAACACATGACTTATGAGGAGAGGCTGAGGGAACTGGGATTGTTTAGTCTGCGGAAGAGAAGAATGAGGGGGGATTTGATAGCTGCTTTCAACTACCTGAGAGGTAGTTCCAGAGAGGATGGTTCTAGACTATTCTCAGTGGTGGCAGATTACAGGACAAGGAGTAATGGTCTCAAGTTGCAGTGGGGGAGGTTTAGGTTGGATATTAGGAAAAACTTTTTCACTAGGAGGGTGGTGAAACACTGGAATGCGTTGCCTAGGGAGGTGGTGGAATCTCCTTCCTTAGAAGTTTTTAAGGTCAGGCTTGACAAAGCCCTGGCTGGGATGATTTAATTGGGGATGGGTCCTGCTTTTGAGCAGGGGGTTGGACTAGATGACCTCCTGAGGTCCCTTCCAACCCTGATATTCTATGATTCTATGAAAGACTTGCAGATCTTGCACCTTTCACGTGCGGGTCGCTCCTTGGCATAGAGCAGCCACAAGAGCCGCACGACTTAAAACCTGGGGCGCGGGGCATGCCCCGGCCCAGGCTCAATGACTAACTAAACCAACTGAATTAGCTAACTAACTACAGGTACTACTGAACAAACGAAGAGTTCTGGGGACGAGCTGCGGCAAAGCTGGAGCTGAGCAGTTCTGATGCACCTTTACTGGTGGCAAGAAGGAACTGTGGGCACTTATGTATACCGCGCCAGGTAGGCGCTGCCGGGTGGGGGGGTGGGGGTGCTCTCCCCTAGTGGTACTGCTAGGGGAAAAACTTCCAGCACTGGTGCACATGGCGAGCACGCACACCTATTGTGGAATACACATGAGCAATCACTCGAAGAAGAACTGTAAATGGCCAGTATTGTGTTTTTTCTAGAGTATACACATGTCAAGTATTTCCCTTCTCATTTTCAAACAGCTTCACAATTCTGGTTTCCAACATCATCTTGTCCCTCCTACACACTCTCGCTCTTACATGCCACACAAGTTTCAGTCCTGACTGTTCCCTGGGCCCCTTTCACCCATTGCCATCTTTGTACCTTCTTCCCAGCCTGCCTTTATACTTGGTGCTACTGTATTTGCTAATTATTATATAACAAACTCCCTCCAACTCTTCCTTTACCTCTCTTATCAAAACTTTTCTGTTCCTAAATGCTATCAGCAATAACAAACACCTACCTATTTGTAGGCTTCAACTGTAAACTCTTTGGGGTAAGGATTCTTTTTGTTGAGTATATTACAGTTTTTGTAAGTCATTCTATGCAACTATCCATTCAAAAACTATATTCATAGGATTTCCAAGAAGCAGAATAAAATATTAGCAATGAAAAAAAAACAATACTTACATTAAACTTGGATACAATGATCAAAGGATTAGTCTTATACTGCCCTATAGTCTTGGTACACCATCAGGTTTTATAGATTCTAAGGAAAACTTTATTTGGTTCAGAACCGTAGGCAGAGTAGTCAGAGGTTATCACATCATTAATCTCATTTCCCATGCCACAGTCATATCTTGAAATAGTGTGAACACATTGCTTAATTAATGTTGTAGAAGTATTCAGGATGTTATTTGTTTAGTGCTTTGTAGAAATACTATTTTGTCTTAATTTCTGATCTTGTAACCTTACAGGTAATTATGTACCAATACAGCTAATAAATTTAGGCATGTGTTTAAGTACTTTTTATTAGAAAATACTAATAAAACGGATTGCAATAAGATTGAAGTGGATTTTTACCAAGTATAAATCTATTCTGATCAAAACAGTTTTGTTAAAGAGACATTCTTAGAATCAAATCTGTTAGTTTGCAAACACTATGCACATTTGTTTACATAAGTAGCTCTCCTGGTCTTTACTCAGAAGTGTAAGTGTTTGCAGGTTCAGAGTGAAATCCCATAAAAGAAATATTAAATGGACCCTACTGACAAACTGAAAGAAAGAAAGATCAGGTAACTTTACCTATGGACACAGAAAACATATTACAGTTTCTGGAAGGAAATACCTTATGCTGCAATTAGTTTGGAGAATTATTTTTGCAACTGGGAAAAATCATTATATACAGACAGTCATAATCAGTTTTCTCAAATGGAATAGTGTGTACAGCTTTTCCGTTCAGTAAGGTTACTCACCACATTTTTTCCTTAGTCACTATTTCTATGTGATTTAGGGCTTGTCTTCACTACAGAGCTAAATTGGTGCTGCTGCAATTGATGCAGTAGCATCGATTTAATAGGGCTAGTGAAGACACGCACTCCCATCGATTTCTGTACTCCACCTCAATGAGAGGCGGAAGCAATATCAGCAGAAGACTGTCTCCCATTGACATAGTGCAGTGTGGATCCCAGCAGTAAGTAGATCTAAGCTATGCTGACTTGAGTTACACTACCAACGTAACTTAGATCGACCAGCAGCTGTATGAAGACAAGTCCTCAGTCACTGAAGCCCCAGCTCTCAGTATAATAATAAAATCCAAAGCATAAAGTTGAGATGAATCAGAATTCAATATTTTTATTATTTTTACAAACTCTGAACTGCCCCAAAGTGTTAATTTCACTAAGTGGGTTTGGGGACAAAAACAAGTTAAAATAAAAAAACCCAGAAATAACGCATATAATTGTCTGTTCTAAATTACATTTTAAAAGGTAGAGACCAAATAAGCACCTGTGAAGAGCAAATACCACCAAAAAGATTTCAAAAGACCCAATTTTGATCCAATAGTAAACAATACAAAATTGGAAACCTGTGAATCTTAACAGGGCAAAGGAATACAATTAAATACCATTCAATGTTTCTACAATCATAAATACATGGGTGTTATCTTGTAGTACTATGTATGCAGAAATAATCCATGAAAACCATTTATACAAAATCTATACACAGTATTCAAGTAAAGATAAATTGTGACACAGACTAATGAAAATGTACACTAGTAGAATTTATAACGGTTTACAATTAAATTACAGCATGAACTGTTTTCAATGACCATCTCTATCAGCTGTGTTTCATTAATATATTAATACATTATTATTCCATAAGTTAACTAGTTAGCATCTAAACCCCAAGCATCTTTGATTGTTTTCGGAAAACATTTTCCTTTTCCTTTAGTTGTCTATTTATAAATATATTGGGAAGCAGTGACCATCAAAAAGATTGGGGCGGGGGGCGTGTCACAATAGATAATCAGCTCAACATGAGTTTCCAGTGTGACACTGTAGCCAAAAGGGCTAACACAATCCTCAAATGTATAAACAGGGAAATCTTCAATTAGAAGTAGAGAGGTTATTTTATTTCTGTACATGGCACTGGCTCCAGTGGTATGCTGGAATACTGTGTCCAGTTCTGGTGCCCACAATTGAAAAAGGATGTTGATAAATAGAAGGGGGTTCAGAGAAGAGCCACGAGAAAGATTAAACGATTAGACAATGCCTTACAGTGATAGATTCCAGGAATTAAATCTATTTAGGTTACCAAAGAGAAGGTTAAAGGGTGACTTGATCACAGTCTACATGGGGAACAAATATTTAATAACGGGCTCTACAATCTAGCAAACAAAGGTATAACACGATCCAATGGCTGAAAGTTGAAGCTAGACAAATTCAGACGGGAAATGAGGCGTAAATTTTTGACAGTGAAGGTAATTAACCATTGGAACAATTTACCAAGATGGATTCTCCACCACTGACAATTTTTAAATCAAGGCTGAATATTTTTTAAGATGTCTTCTAGTTCAAACAGGAATTATTTTGGGGAAGTTCTATGTCCTGTGTTATGCAAGAGGTAAGACACAATTATCACAATGGTCCCTTGGAATCTATGAAAATTTCTGCCAATAAAGTTGCCTTAAAGTATGCCACTGTACATGTGCATAGCCACATAAATCCTGATGCCCAGTACTTATCTCACGCCTAAGTCCCAGGAAGATTGACAAACTAGGTGTTCCCACACCATTCTTGTCTGTGGACCCTGGCCTAATAGCTATTCTCAGAGGCTAACAGATTGAGCCCCACACAAAAGCACAGTTGGAGAAGCTTTCCCCCAATAGATTTTAGACCAGTGGTTAGAGCCAGGATGTGGGAAACTAGAGTTCAAATTGCTCTTTTGCCCAACCTGAAGCAGGACTTGGAAGCCACATCTCTAGAGAGTAGGCACTGGGCTATGGTTCTCACAAGCACTCCTGTTGAATCTGTTTCTGCTGTATCTGTTGGTATAAATAATTAGTCATTGGAATAATGATTTGAACCTGGATTTCCCACATCCAAGATAAGTCCCCTACTGCTGGACTATAAAGCAAATGTTCGTTCTCTGGCCCAGTGGTGGTGTAAAACTGAGTCTGAGGTTGGCTGACCAGATAGCAGGTGTCAAAAATTGGGACAGGAGGTGGTGCCTATGTGAGAAAAAGACCCCAAAATTGGGACTGTCCCTATAAAATTGGGACATCTGGTCACCCTAGTCTGAGGATCTAGCCCCAAATGTTGACTCTCATGACAAAGTCTGTTTGACAAGAACTATTTTATGTAAAACCATGTTTACTAGCATCAATCATGTTCCCGTCCTTTAATTCTTTACTGATGGTATTCCATATCAGTTTTCCAGGACTGATGTCAAGCTAACAGGCCTAGAGATGCCTCGTTTCATCCCATTTACCCTTAAGAAATATAGGCTCAATTCTAGCTTTTTTGCAGTCCTCTGGAATTTCTCCAAAGTTCCAATATTTGTTAAAAATCAACTTTAATGGTTCAGAGAGCTTTTAATATTCCTGGGCACAAGTTATCGAATTTTGCCAAATGTTTAACTTTAATAGTTACTATTTACCATCCTCCCTAGTTACTGATAGACTAGAAAGTACTTCATTATCACTTGAAGATGTGAATAGTCATCCTGCTTCTTTCAAAATACAGAATAGAAGTATTTATGGAACACTGATGATTTTACTACATGATTTTCAATAAGCTTCTCTCACAGACTGGATGCCTTCCTAGTCTGGGCACAAACCTTTCCCTGATACAGTCCTTGTTCCAGCTCAGGTGGTAGGTAGGGGATTTTTCATGACTGCAGCCCCCTTTGTTCTGTTCCACCCCTTATATATCTTTTACACAAGGGGGAATCCTTTGTCCCTCTCTGGGTTCCCATCATTCCTTCTAAATTGAAAAGCACCAGGTTAAAGATGGATATCAGTTCAGATGACATGATCACATGTCACTATAAGGCTTCATTACCCACTTGCCAGCACACACGCATACAGGAAGTTTTAAAAGTAAACAGAGCCATCTACAGTCAGTTGTCCTAATTGATGGGAGCCATCAAGATTCCAAATCACCATTAATGGCCCACACTTTGCAAAATTACAATAGGACCTCAGAGTTATATTTCTAGTTTCAGATACAAGAGTGATACATTTATACAAATAGGATGACCACACTCAGTAGATTATAAGCTTTGTAATGATACCTTACAAGAGACCTTTTGCATGAAGCATATTCCAGTTACATTATATTCATACTTATTAGTATATTTTCATAAAATCATATGGAGTGCAATGTCACACAGGATCTTGAGCCACCATTTCAATGTTATGTCTCTTGCTGGGTCTTCCAGCACTCCATGCCTTTCACTTCTGGTATCATGTGGTATCTTATTGACAAGAAGACTGGTTTCAAGATAACCTCTCTATTAAGAAGGTAAATTACATACAGAAATAAGATAACAAAATTTCCTTCTATTCTCTAGCTCCAGCCTGCAACTGTCCTGTCCTGGGTTCCATTGTTTCTTTCTCCCAGTATTCTCTCTCACAGGAAAACAAATGGGCTGCATAAAAGGAAGTGTGGCATTTCTGTTTCCTGGAAGACTTTTCTCTAGCACACAGGTCAGAAGTATAGCAGGTGATGTTCCAGAGGGAATCCTGAGGACAAGAGCCAAGGAGTGGTGACATCTGGCAACTCTGTTCGGTAAAATGGTTGGGTACAGGCCAAATGTAGCCATCAAGCCTGCCCTAAATGCTACTTTGATCTTAATGAGGACACAGTTTGTTAGTTTCTCCTGTATGTCTGGAGTGTTCCTTATCAGCTGGAAGGATAGAGTGCTACGTCTGTCTGGGTGGGTTGGAACATCACTCAGAGAGCAGTATGAGAAGTTACTTACTGTGTACAGTAACTCGAGTTCTTCGAGATATGTTGTCCGTATGCACATTACACTACTGGTGCACATGTGCCCACTTGTGCTTGAGTTCTGAGTTTTTAGCTAGCAGTATCCATACAGCATGCATGTGCCCTGCAGACTGTTCATGCTGTGCACTGAGAGCACATAGGGCAGAGCATGCCAGCCACCTTCAGTATTCTATCAACTGTAGAGGCCCACCATTTTTTTTTAATGGGACTCCAAGGTAGAGAGGATAGAATGTGCATATGGACAACACATCTTGAAGAACTTCAGTGGGTTCAGATGGAATTCCATAATCACACTTGGTAAGAAATCTGGATTTGTTCTTAAAGATACCTTGTCCAGGTAGAAGACTGTGTAGAATCATCCATCAGTGTCTGAATCTCTCCTAACCTCCTTGCTGAGATTATCGCCACCAAAAATGGGGTTTTCAGAGACAAGTACAAAAGAGAACACATAGCCATCAGTTCAAAGGGAGGGCCTAGGAGCATCAAAAGAGCTGGCTGAGATCTCATTAAAAGATCGGTTCTTTGATAGGTGGAAACACTCTTATTAAGCTCTTTAGAAATGTTATGACCATCAGGTGCAAGAAGAGGCTTGTGGCGGAATAGGCTCTCCTGCCAAATAAATCTAGCCTCTTCAGCTTCTTTTGTTTTAGTGTCACTCTGTTCTGTCTCGCCTTCTCATTGGCCTCCATTACAACCAAGGACAAAGGGCTGGGGTGGATGTAAAAATTCTCCTCCCGACCTGTTGTGGAATACCAGTTTTTAAGACACTCTCCCTATGCATATGGTTATTGGGAGGAAGGAAAGAGATAACTGATGGGCTGTGAGCACATCTACCAGCTGGAGGTAGCAAGGGAGAGTGGAAAGGAGCCCCAGATGCTGTACTCCACTTGGAGGGCTAGCATTTAGAGAAGGGGCTTCGCAAAACCCTCTGCAACACAGGAATATACAGACTAGACTAGATATAGACTAGAATACAGCCTGACATAATAGCTCTGAAAAATGTGAACTCACCCATCTCAATGGATGTTCTTCTCCTCCCCAACTCCCAAAGACTAGCCATCTCTGTTGTGCCAAAACAGTTTTCAATATAGTCTCACTATGCATGTGGATTTTAGAGCATTTTGAAAATTAACAGCTTATGTTGTGAGTGAGGGGCATAAACTTTACCACAAAAACTGCACCACAGTCCCTGCTGTGCTAAACCAATTTTCAAGACACTCTCCCTATACATGTAGATTTTAGAGCACTCTGATTATTAAAATTAGCTCCTTATTTTTGGGGGGAAAGAGGTGGGGACAGCTGTATTTGAGGAACTTCTTGACCAAATGACCAAAACTTGTACCACTAACTCTATTTCTGGTCCTCATGTGGCACAGCAATAGCATGGGGGATGGTATTTTAACAGAGTTGAAAAGGTCTACAAAAATTCCACCTTTTGGGTTACAGTATGTTTGTTTATGTTTGTTGTAGTGTATGCACTGCTTGATTTATCTATAACAGTTTCTGGGAAATAATAATACAGAGTTCCTATATAATACTTTTCATTACTAGATATTCAGACAACCTTATTCAAGGAACTACAGCTCTTTGAGAGGTGAAATTGATAGGCGTAATCTCTTGCTTTGTGTAGATTGTGCAAATGATTGTAGAAAGTTGAAAGTTCCATTCTATATTTATTTTTATGATACACATAAGTTACAGCTTTGAGTGAGGACAGTACCCTGGCACTGTATTAATCAATGTGGATTTTATACCAGTCCTTAGAATAGGACTCTCCATTAAGAGTATCCTTCCTTATGCACAGCAACATGCTGGTGTTGATGAGTCACAGCTATTTGCTTTTCTTTGATCACACTCACTCCCATTGTTCAGGAAATGAGTGAGAAGCATGAGTCATGATTACCTCATCCTAATACTACTGCTTCCTAAAGTCTGTATCTTCTCTCTATTTAATAAATAATCTTTTTATTGATTATATTTGTACTCTAAAATCTGAGTATGCATGTGGATTTTAGAGCACTTTGAGATATCAGCTCTTAAACCAGCATCTTTGCTTTCAGGGATAGTCTTCCATAAGGAGTACCTACAGAATGCAGACAAAGAACAATTAACGTGCACACCATGAAATTTCTCAGACCGCTGCCAAGGGTAGGCCTTGAACTCATAGTACAAAAGTGCTGCTCAGGTACAATGGCCACAGAATGTCACCTTGAGCCACCCACTTACTATGATAGTGCACTGCTTACAAAAACTTTGCCTTGCAACACAGCCCCAGTCTTGCTGCAAATGTCTCTCTCTGAACAACTTGGTTCAAGTTACATTGTAAAACTAACACTTACCCTGAATAACTTTTAAAAGAGCAGTAAGTCTTGGACACTAGCTGTAATCAACTCTGAGCAGTTGGTATCAGTTTGGGGAGAATTAGAGCCATTGTGTATACCCCAGGCATGCATGAAAAATGTAATAAGAACCATCAAATGTTTATGTCCCAGGATTTTTTTTTAATGGAGGAGGAGGGGGAACCCCTTACTCAAACAACTTCAAACTTGGGCTACTAATCCTACCTGGATTTCCAGGAGACACAGATGATTTTAGAGCTCTTAGAAAAAAAAATCAGCTGTTAAACAGTAAACTAATCTGATCTTTAATTACTGTGGTACCATTGGGCCACTATAATGATTACAAACTAATAGGGCATGTCTACACTGCATCTGGGAGTGAGCCTCCCATCCCAGGTATGCAGACTTGTACTAGTGGGGCTTGTGCTAGAATTCTAAAAATAGCTGTGTAACTATTGTGGCTAAGACTAGAGCTCAGACTCTGAAGCCAGGGTAGGGCTTGAGAGCCCGAGCTGCACTATCAAAGCAGTGTCTACACTGCTATTTTTAGAGCACTAGCACAAGTCTGTGGACCCAAGGTAGGAGGCTCGCACCCAGATGCAGTATAGAAATGTCCATAGGCAGGGTTCCAGGGACCACAAACACTAAAATGCTTTAGCCATACCATTACTATTTAATGGTGTCACTACATTGCGTACTCAGAGACAAATACAACAGGATGAGAGTGGAAAAGGTACTTATGTGCCTAATTTGCGTGTCATTTGAACGTGAGCTAAAAAACTTTTGTTTTCCCATCAGCTACAGTGCAAACAGGAACATGATTTGTACTGCATTCCCTATCACATTGCCCCCATGATAGTTACAGACACAATGCTTAGTTGTTTCCCCACACAATCCATGCACAAAGCACATTACAATTGTTTACAAAACCAGACAGAAAACATGGTAATGAAAAAATATTTCCAAACTATGGACCACATTATGGCGTTATTGGAGGAAAAAAGCAAACTTCTGAAATCTGTAGAAGACTATAACTTTAAAAGAGGAGCAGGAAGAGCTGATATATGGCTCTGTTAGGAGCAAGCCACATTTGTTTTATGGTCTAAGACACTCACTGGGAATATAAAACCTATGAAAACTTAATCCACATTTCTCTGGACTCCCTTAGCTGCACATTGTGAGATTATAGAAGAACATGGGCCAGCCTTAGCTCTTAGGGGCTTGGATTCTGCACTGGGCCTCTGGGAGCTGTGTGGGAATATACTGGGTGACCCACATCCTCCATGACAAGCATCCTCATGTTGTCATTCATGGTCTAAAGCTCCACAACAATGCTGCCTATATTCTGCCTCAGAACCAGCAAGATGTCTTCCATCTGCATTGTGGATGAGCCTACCAGAAGCAGTGGTCTAAGCTACAACACAGCTAACTAACACAGCTTCAGGCATGCATCTTAATGAGCATTAGAGGGCTTTTCAGTCATGATAAGCTAACTCAATTTACTTAGCACACCCTCTTTGCTCATCAGAACAGAATCATTGGGTAAGATTCACTTCTGTGCAAAGAGTCAGCACAAGGCCTATGTACCACTTCAGTCCTATTTTGAGGGCTAAAGTGAGACTTCAGTGGGAATCCTTGTGCTCACCATCTGCGAGATGATGAGAGAGTGCAAGAAAAGGAATACTCTATTTCCCATCATATCTAACCAACAACTCCAGTTTTGGGGTGCGGGTTTAAGTATAAAACTACCTTATTTTTCAGTCTATATATCTGATTATTTCAGCAGGTGCTCAGCACCACTGAAAAAATCAGACCACTTCTTTATTATTTGTATCACCATCATGTCTAAGACCCAGTCATCAGCCAGGACCCATTGTACTAAGCAAAGTACAAACACAAACAAAAAGATGGTCCCTGTCCCAAAGAGCTTAAGTACCAAAACATGATCATGGTCTCAATTTGAAAATTTTGGCCTACATTTATAGTACTCTCCTAGGTATGAGACTGATATTTCTTTACGGGACATCATACCAATCAAATATACTTGCTCTGTGTAGCTGGACATGTAATGTTCATTTTAGGACAAGATATCATAATGTACACGTCCATTCATAAGATCACAGCAGTAGTAACATAACATTGCAGATTATAGTAGAATTAGATACCAGAAAAAACAAAAACATTTTGTAATTACCCAACTGTTTAATTATTACTACTGCAATATGAAATACAAAGAGATAGAGAGGAGCTCTATAGAAAGGATGGACTAATGCAGAGGAGAAAGCTGTGGCCATATGAGTAAAGCTTATAAATAAATGTAATCTTCATCATGAAGATGGGAATCACTATGATCAGAAAGTCTGTGATTGGATACAGTCGTTAGAAGTGGGCAGGAAATATGTAACAGAGATATCAAACAAATGTAATATATTCTTCTGCCTGTCTTGTTAAATCCCTGCCAGCTGAGAAACAGCTGGAGAAAATTTCCGACATAAAAAGTTGTTGTGGGCACATCATTTGCAAAATATCAAAACAAAAACTGGTCAGTAATTCTTAAAACACAGCAATTATTATTAATTCTATAAAGGTTATAAATAACCTGATTAGGTCAATTAATCCATGATGGCTTTGAAGTCTTTACAAAGAGCTGGCTCTGTCACTGTCTTCAGAAGCTGCATAGTAGCCTTTGGGATTTTCTTGAATAGCTGCAATTCACCTACAAAGACATTGCAAGAATAAATCACTGTTCAGAGAAATTAACAATCAAAGTATTTGCTAAAATGCTGATATGGTAGAATAAAGTTAACAGTTGATTTTCAGGAAACAAATGTTTCTGTTATTACATTGAAAAGTTATCAGCAAACCTACAAGATACTGGCAAGAAATGCTGTTCTCATTCATTTTACTTTGGGAAAACATTACTGAATAAATAAATTTGAAGTTTTCCTTCCACACACTTGTGAAAACTACCTACACTGTGTCTCAGAATTTCAGCCTGTAAGGCCATGTATTGAATAACTAGGTGCACCAGGGAAAGTGAAAGAGACAATGTCAACTTGAAAAGCTTTATTTTAGAATCTTTCCATTTACTAATTTATTTGCTTATGCTTTTTATTTTGTCCCTAATGTTGTTGTTTGGCACGCAAATTTTCCCAGGCTGGAGTCTGAGACCCACACAAATGCCATCCTAGTATGTATGAGCAGCTTGCCCCATGAAATTGTGCCTAAAGAATGTTGTGGTCTACACAGCTGTTTCTGCTGCTGTGCTTCCTTGGAAGAAGAGATACTGCTACCTGGAAATTCACCCCTGGTGTTGAAACCCACTGGAACTAAGCTAGGTTCTTATCTCCCTTAGGAAAGAAGAAGGAAAACTATATAATGCAATAAGCAGTTTGGAAATGAAGACAATTGATAAGGGAAGGGAAAGTATCAATGAACAGTTTACTGTCAATAGGGGTAAGGACAAAATGAGGAAATGTTTGAAATATAGCAGGAACAAATTAAATCCTATGTCTATTACTAGACAGACATGGTAAAGCTGTCAATAGTGATTCAGGAAGGTAGAAGTGTTCCACAAATATTTGTTTTGTATTTGGAAAGAAGATGGATGATGAATTTATATCTTACAGAGACAAGAAGTATTTTTTCCAATGGTAAGTGTAGGTAGGATGTTAAACAGCAACTACTAAGATTAGATATGTTTAACTCTGCAGGTTAACTGGATAACTTGCACTGAAAAGGTGTTTTTCTGCCCTTCTTCTTTAAACTATCTGAAAATCTCTCAGAGCCATTGATATTGACATTTAACAAATTTTGAAATATTGGGAAAGTTCCAGAAGACTGGGGAAAAAACTGGTTTTGTGCTAATACTTAAAAATAGCAAATGGGCAACTATAGGTCAGTTGTCTTGATACTGAGCCCAGGGAAAATCATGGAAAGGATGATAACATAATTAGAATCGTAGAATATCAGGGTTGGAAGGGACCTCAGGAGGTCATCTAGTCCAACCCCCTGCTCAAAGCAGGACCAGTCCCCAATTTTTGCCCCAAATGGCCCCCTCAAGGATTGAACTCACAACCCTGGGTTTAGCAGGCCAATGCTCAAACCACTGAGCTATCCCTCCCCCCCGAATCATAGACTATCAGGGTTGGAAGGGACTTCAGGAGGTCATCTAGTCCAACCCCCTGCTCAAAGCAGGACCAATCCCCAATTTTTTCCCCAGATCCCTAAATAGCCCCTTCAAGGATTGAACTCACAACCCTGGGTTTAGCAGGCCAATGCTCAAACCACTGAGCTATCCCCGCCATTAATGTCTATCAACATGACTTTATGGAAAGAAGCGTTTATCAAACTAAAGTATCTGTGTTGATATATATACTTAGACTTCTATCTGGCATTTGATGTAGTACTACACAACATTTTGATTAAAATATTAGTGCTACATAAAATCAATGCAGTAAATATAAATGGATTAAAACTTGGTAACTGATCTCAAAAGAGTAATTCTGTATGTGAAATCATCATTAAATAGGGAATTTAAAGTGGGGTCCTGCAAGGATCATCTGTTGATCCAGTGCTACTGAAATATCTTTATCAACTATCTGGACAAAAAATCTTACATTACTGATGGCAAAGTTTACAGATGACACATACATTAGATTAATAAATTCCAAGGCCAGAAGGGACCACTGTGATCATCTACTCTGACCTCCTGTATAACATATGCCAAAACCCCCCCCCCTCAAATAATTCCTTTTGTACTAGGCATATTTAAAAAATATCCAATCTTGATTTAAAAATTGACAGTGATGTAGAATGCACCATGACCCTTGGTAAATTATTCTAATGGTTAATTACCCTCACTGTATTCCTTAATTTCAGTTAATGTGTCTAGCCATATTCAATTTCAAGCCACTGGATCTCGTTATACCTTTGCCTGCTAGGCTGAAGGGCCCATTATAAAATATTTCTTCCCCATATAGGTACTTATCGGTTGTGATCAAATAACTCCTTGGCCTTCCTCTTCTCTTTGTTAAGCTAAATAGATTGAATTCCTTGAGTCTATCACTCTAAGGTGTTTTCTAATCCTTTTATTATTCTCATGGCTCTTCTCTGAAATCTCTCCAATTTATCGTCTTTCCTGAATTGTGAACACCAGAAATGGACACATTATTCCAGCAGCATACTAGTGCCAGATACAGAGGTAAAATAATGTCTTTACTTATATTCGAGACTCCCCTGTTTATGCTCCCAAGCATTTCATTAGCCCTTTAAACCATAGCATCACACTGGGAACTCATGTTCAGCTGATTATCCACCATGACCCCCAAATCTTTTTAAGAAGCACTGCTTCCCAGGATAGAACTCCCATCTTTTAAATATGTCCTACGTTCTTTGTTCCTAGATTTATACACTTACATTTAGCCATATTAAAGCCGATATTGCTTGCTTGTGCCCAGCTTATCAAGCGATCCAGATTGCTCTGAATCAGTGACCTGTCCTCTTAATTATTTACCAGTCCCCCAGTGTTTGTATAGTCTGGAAACTTTATCAGTGATGATTTTATATTCTCTTCCAGATTACTGATGAAAGTGTTAAATAGTGTAGGGCCAAGAACTGATCTCTGCAGGACCCCACTAGCCACACACACACTCAGTGAGGATTCCCTATTTATAATTACATTTTGAGACCTATCAGTTAGCCAGATTTTAATCCATTTAATATGTGCCATGTCAATTTTACACCTTTCTAGTTTTTTAATCAAACTGTCATGTAGTTCAAAGTTAAATACTTTACAGAAGTCTAAGTATATTGCCTCAGTGCTATTACCTTTATCAAACTTGTAATCTCATGAAAAATATATATCGAGTTAGTTTGACAGGCTGTTTCCCATAAACCCACTTTATAATTCTTTACTTATAGAGTCCCCTATCAGCTGCTCCACTATCTGTCTCAGGACTGATTTCAGAACTCCAGGCCCATACCCAGGTTGTCCCATTTACTATTTTTAAATTAATGGAGTAATAAATAATGACAGGTCAGTTCTACAGCCCTATCTGAATCATGTAGCATGGTGGGGTCATTTGAAAAACATACATTTTAATAAACCCAAATGCATTAATCTTTGAACAAATAATGTAGGCCACACAAGATGAGGGACTGTATCTTGGAAAGCAGAGATTCTGAAAGACTTACTGCTAGTGAGTGATGACAAACTGAATATGAGCTCCCAGTGAGATTAAGTGGCTAAGGACTTGTGTACATGAGAAAGTCACACAAGTTTAACTAAGGCTGTGATTTTAACTCATTTAATTAAACTAATACAAACTCTTGTGTGGATATTCTTGTTTCAGTTTTAACCAGAACTATTTCTGTTTAGTTTAAGACTATAAGAAATCTGTTTAAACTAAGCTGAAATAAACCACACAGATTGAAATAAGAGCATTCACTCAGGCATTTGCACCAGTTTAATCAAACTGGTTTAAAAACTGGTAAGTGAAATCAGCACACTTTTCTCAAGCAGACAAGGCTTGAGATAGTAAATGCGATCCTTGGGAACAGAATCCAGAGGAATAAGTATAAGTTGGGAGGTAGCATTACCATTGTACAAAGCATTAGTGAGACTATTACTAAAATACTATGTCCAGCTTGAGTGTCCAGAATGGATGTTGATACATTGGAATAGGTTCTAGAAGAGCTACAAAAGTGATATGAAGTCTGGAAAATCTGCCTTACAGTGAGAGACTTAGGAAGTTCCATCTATCTAACCATAGAAGCTTTAGAAGTGACCTGATTGCAGTCTAAGATGGGGAGAAGACACAGGGCTCTCTAATCTACCAGCTAAAAGGTATAAGGTAAAACGGCTGGAAGCTGAAAATAAAATCATAGAATCATAGAATATCAGGGTTGGAAGGGACCTCAGGAGGTCATCTAGTCCAACCCCCTGCTCAAAGCAGGACCAATCCCCAACTAAATCATCCCAGCCAGTACTTTCTCAAGCGTGACCTTAAAAACTTCTAGGGAAGGAGATTCCACCACCTCCCTAGGTAACGCATTCCAGTGTTTCATCACCCTCCTAGTGAAAAAGTTTTTCCTAATATCCAACCTAAATCTCCCCCACTGCAACTTGAGACCATTACTCCTTGTTCTGTCATCTGCTACCACTGAGAACAGTCTAGAGCCATTCTCTTAGGAACCCCCTTTCAGGTAGTTGAAAGCAGCTATCAAATCCCCGCTCATTCTTCTCTTCTGAAGACTAAACATCCCCAGTTCCCTCAGCCTCTCCTCATAAGTCATGTGTTCCAGTCCCCTAATAATTTTTGTTGCCCTCCGCTGGACTCTTTCCAATTTTTCCACATCCTTCTTGTAGCATGGGGCCCAAAACTGGACATAGTACTCCAGATGAGGCCTCACCAATGTTGAATAGAGGGGAACGATCACATCCCTCGATCTGCTGGCAATGCCCCTACTTATACATCCCAAAATGCCACTGGCCTTCTTGGCTACAAGGGCACACCGTTGACTCATATCCAACTTCTCGTCCACTGTCACCCCTAGGTCCTTTTCTGCAGAACTGCTGCCGAGCCATTCGGTCCCTAGTCTGTAGCGGTGCACTGGATTCTTCCATCCTAAGTGTAGGACTCTGAACTTGTCCTTGTTGAACCTCATCAGATTTCTTTTGGCCCAATCCTCCAATTTGTCTAGGTCCCTCTGTATCCTATTCCTACCCTCCAGCGTATCTACCATCCCTCCCAGTTTAGTGTCATCTGCAAACTTGCTGAGGGTGCAATCCACACCATCCTCCAGATCAGTTATGAAGATATGGAACAAAACCGGCCCCAGGACCGACCCCTGGGGCACTCCAGTTGATATCGGCTACCAACTAGACATGGAGCCATTGATCACTACCCGTTGAGCCCGACAATCTAGCCAGCTTTCTATCCACCTTATAGTCCATTCATCCAGCCCATACTTCTTTAACTTGCTGGCAAGAATACTGTGGGAGACCGTGTCAAAAGCTTTGCTAAAGTCAAGGAACAACATGTCCACTGCTTTCCCTTCATCCACAGAGCCAGTTATCTCGTCATAGAAGGCAATTAGATTAGTCAAGCATGACTTGCCCTTGGTGAATCCATGCTGACTGTTCCTGATCACTTTCCTCTCCTCTAAGTGCTTCAGAATTGATTCCTTGAGGACCTGCTCCATGATTTTTCCAGGGACTGAGGTGAGGCTGACTGGCCTGTAGTTCCCAGGATTCTCCTTCTTCCCTTTTTTAAAGATGGGCACTACATTAGCCTTTTCCCAGTCATCTGGGACCTCCCCCAATCGCCATGAGTTTTCAAAGATAATGGCCAATGGCTCTGCAATCACATCCACCAACTCCTTAAGCACGCTCGGATGCAATACATCCGGCCCCTGGACTTGTGCTCGTCCAGCTTTTCTAAATAGTCCTGAAGCACCTCTTTCTCCACAGAGGGCTGGTCACCTTCTCCCCATGCTGTGCTGCCCAGTGCAGTAGTCTGGGCGCTGACCTTGTTCATGAAGACAGAGGCAAAAAAAGCATTGAGTACATTAGCTTTTTCCACATCCTCTGTCACTAGGTTGCCTCCCTCGTTCAGTAAGGGGCCCACACTTTCCTTGACTTTCTTCTTGTTGCTAACATACCTGAAGAAACCCTTCTTGTTACTCTTAACATCTATTGCTAGCTGCAACTCCAGGTGTGATTTGGCCTTCCTGATTTCACTCCTGCAAGCCCGAGCAATATTTTTATACTCATCCCCGGTCATTTGTCCAATCTTCCACTTCTTGTAAGCTTCTTTTTTGTATTTAAGAGCAGCAAGGATTTCACTGTTAAGCCAAGCTGGTCGCCTGCCATACTTACTATTCTTTCTACACGTTGGGATGGTTTGTCCCTGTAACCTCAATAAGGATTCTTTAAAATACAGCCAGCTCTCCTCGACTCCTTTCCCCCTCATGTTATTCTCTCAGGGGATCTTGCCCATCAGTTCCCTGAGGGAGTCAAAGTCTGCTTTTCTGAAGTCCAGGGTCCGTATTCTGCTGCTCTCCTTTCTTCCTTGTGTTAGGATCCTGAACTCGACCATTTCATGGTCACTGCCTCCCAGGTTCCCAACTACTTTTGCTTCCCCTACTAATTCTTCCCGGTTTGTGAGCAGCAGGTCAAGAAGAGCTCTGCCCCTAGTTGGTTCCTCCAGCACTTGCACCAGGAAATTGTTCCCTACATTTTCCAAAAACTTCCTGGATTGCCTGTGCACCGCTGTTTTACTCTCCCAGCAGATATCAGGGTGATTGAAGTCTCCCATGAGAACCACGGCCTGCGATCTTGTAACTTCTGCGAGTTGCCGGAAGAAAGCCTCATCCACCTCATCCCCCTGATCTGGTGGTCTATAGTAGACTCACACCATGACATCACCCTTGTTGCTCACACTTCTAAACATAATCCAGAGACTCTCAAGTTTTTCTGCAGTTTCATACTTGAGCTCTGAGCAGTCATACTGCTCTCTTACATATAGGGCATCTCCCCCACCTTTTCTGCTCTGCCTGTCCTTCCTGAACAGCTTATATCCATCCATGACAGTACTTCAGTCATGTGAGTTATCCAACCAAGTCTCTGTTATTCCAATCACATCATAATTCCTTGACTGTGCCAGGACTTCCCTGCTTGTTTCCCAGGCTTCGTGCATTTGTATATAGCCACTTGAGGTAACCTGCTGATCATTCCTCTTTCTCAGTATGAGGCAGGAGCCCTCCCTTCTCATGTGCTCCTGCTCGTGCCTCCTCCCTGTATCCCACTTCCCCACTTACCTCAGGGCTTTGGTCTCTTTCCCCCGGTGAACCTAGTTTAAAGCCCTCCTCACTAGGTTAGCCAGCCTGCTTGCGAAGATGCTCTTCCCTCTCTTCGTTAGGTGGAGTCCGTCTCTGCCTAGCACTCCTTCTTGGAACACCATCCCATGGTGAAAGAATCCAAAGCCTTCACTCCGACACCACCTGCGTAACCATTCCTTGACTTCCACAATTCGACGGTCTCTACCCAGGCCTTTTCCTTCCACAGGGAGGATGGACGAGAACACCACTTGCACCTCAAACTCCTTTATCCTTCTTCCCAGAGCCACGTAGTCCGCAGTGATCCGCTCAAGGTCATTCTTGGCAGTATCATGGGTGCTCACGTGAAGAAGCAGGAAGGGGTAGCGATCTGAGGGCTTGATGAGTCTCGGCAGTCTCTCCGTCACATCGCGAATCTTAGCTCCTGGCAAGCAGCAGACTTCTCGGTTTTCCTGGTTGGGGCAGCAGATAGATGACTCAGTCCCCCTTAGGAGAGAATCCCTGACCACCACCACCCGCCTCCTTCTCTTGGGTGCCTCCTTCTCTCAGAATAGACAAATTCTGACTAGAAATAAGGCACACTTTTTTTTATAGTGATGGTAATTAACCATTGAAATAACTTACCTTCAGATCTGGTGGATTCTGTATGTCTTGAAGACTTTAAAACAAATCTGGAAGTCTTTTTAAAATATACACTCGAGTTAAATATCTGACAGGAAAACTAATCTCACTTTGAGGTTTCTAGTGTGTTAGAGAGAGAAATTATTCCTAAAATTAGATATTATATCTATACTATCTATACTATCCCCCAGGTTGACAGTGTCCCTTTCAAGACAGAGTAACAAGCCTAATTTTGAATTTCTCTGCCTTTGTGGGGTATGAAATACAATAATAGTCAGATAAGTGACTATATTTATATATGGCTCCTTCTTGCTGGGAGATGTACTTCCTATAGATATCCCACTTCACAGTTGCTTATTTAAAAGTAGTAATAATTTTTTTTTAATTTTAGTCCTATTATCATTGCCGAGCCCATAGCAGCAAGAGAGAGTAATATGAATTTTTTTTGTCTTGTGCATTATCCACAGAATTAGTAACTAAAGGCTTACCTATGCTGTGCTGCAGTGCAGATTACATGAATATGATTACAGAATGCCCCAAAGTGTTGTGCTGTAACTGCCTTGTGTGGACACTTCTGGCATGAACTAAAAGGTACTTAGTTCACATTAACATAGTACTGTTTGAAAGACTACAGTAAAAGACAGTTACCTTTTCTGTAACTGGTGTTCTTCGAGATGTGTTGCTCGTCTATTCCACAATAGGTGTGCATGCTCGCCATGTGCACCAGTGCTGGAAGTTTTTCCCCTAGCAGTACCCATAGGGGGGAGCGCCCCACCACGGCGCCTGCCTGGCATGGCAGAAGGGGAGCTGTGCTCCCCCCACTGTCATTTCCTTCTTGCCAGGCAACTCCGAGAGAGGGGAAGAAGGGTGGGATGTGGAATAGCCATGAGCAACACATCTCGAAGAATACCAGTTACAGAAAAGGTAACTGTCTTTTCTTCTTCGAGTGATTGCTCGTGTGTATTCCACAACAGGTGATTCCAAGCTATATCTGTTGGAGGTGGGTAGGAGTTCACAAGTTCTCAGGACAGAATACCGCCCTCCGAACCTGGCAACATCCCTGGCCTGGGAGACAATCGCATAGTGTGAGGTGAACGTGTGAACTGAAGACCACGTGGCGGCCCTACAAATGTCCTGGATGGGGACATGGGCTACGAAGGCAGCTGACAAGGCCTGCACCCGAGTCAAGTGTACCCTCACAATGGGTGGCGGGGGAACCCCCGCCAGCTCACAACAGGAACAGATGAGTGGAAATCGGCTCAGCCGAGGTGACAAACAATTGCAAAGACTTTCTGAATGGCTTGGTCCGCTTGAGGTAGAAAGCCAGAGCTTGCTCACATCGAGTGTGTGGAGATGGTGTTCCTCACTAGTCGTGTGAGGCTTGGGTCAGAGGACTGGCAGAAAAACGTCCTGACCCATGTGGTAGGCGGAAACCACCTTCGGGAAGAATGCGGGGTGTGGGCGGAGCTGGACCTTGTCCTTATGAAAAACTGTACATGGCAGTTCAGAGGTTAGGGCCCTGAGCTCCGAGACCCACCCAGCCAACGTGATAGCTACCAGGAAGGCCACCTTCCATGAGAGGTGAGACCAGGAACACGTGGCCAGTGGTTCAAACGGGGCCCCCGTGAGATGAGCCAGCACAAAGTTTAGGTCCCCCTGTGGAATCAGGGGCTTGGAATATGGGTAGAGATGGTCCAAATCCTTAAGGAACTAGTTGGTCACAGCATGGGAAAACACTGTGTGTCCTTGCACCAGGGGATGAAAGCCAATATAGCCGCCAAGTGCACCCTGACTGATGAGGGTGCCAGTCCCTAAACCCTCAGGTAGAGGAGGTAATCAAGGATAAGCTGGATCAGGGTGGCCGTGAGGGAAACACCCTGGCCTGCTGCCCACCTTGAAAACCGAGACCACTTCGCCACATAGGAGCGGTGAGTTGAGGGCTGTCTACTTTTGAGGAGGACGTGCTGAACCTGTTCCGAGCACGTCCTTTCCTCGCCACTTAGCCACTGAGCAGCCACGCTGTGAGGTGAAGTGTTGCTAGGTTGGGATGGAGGAGGTGACCCTGGTCCTGAGAGAGCAGGTCCGGGTGGAGTGGCTACCGCCAGCCCTGAGAGGGTACTGTACCAGTGCTGCCGGGGCCACACCGGAGTAACTAGGAGGACCCTGGCTTTGTCTGTCTTTATTTTCTCCAGGGCCCTACTGATCAGAGGGAATGGGGGAATGGTGTAGAAGAGCTGGCCAGACCACGACAGGGGAAAGGCATCAGAGATAGCGCCCTTCCCTACCCCCCCAGGAGCAGAACCGGGGGCATTGTCGCTTCTGCCGGGTTGCAAATAGGTCTACCTGGGGAGTACCCCACCTTTGGAAGAGCTGGTGAGCCACTTCTGGGTGTAGAGACCACTCGTGCTGAGAGGAAAAATCCCTGTTCAAGTGATCCGCCCTCACATGCCGGGCACCTGGCAGGTGGAAGGCTTTTAGTTAGATGTTGTGGTCTATACAGAAGTCCCACAGACTGAGGGCTTCGTGGCAGAGGGCAGAGGATCAGGCCCCACCTTGCCGCTTGATACAGAACATCGCGGCTGTGTTGTCTGTGACAACCCTGACTACCTTGCCCTCCAGGTGCAAGCAGAAGGCCATACACACCAGTCGCATCGCCTTGAGTTCCTTGACATTTATATGAAGGGGTAGGTCTTGTAGAGACCACAGGCCTGGGCTCTGAAAGTTCCCCACATGGGCCGCACAATCCAGGTCCGACGCGTCGGACACCAGTTCCAAAGACAGGGCCCTGTCCCTGAACGGGACCCCTTGGAGCATGTTGTTTGGGACTGACTACCACCGCAGGGAGGTGATCACTGAGTTCAGCATGGTGAGGACTTTTTGTCCATTCTGTCCGTGGCCAGGGAGAACTGCGAGGCCAGACAGAGCTGGAGGGGCCTCATTCTGAGTCTGGTGTGACAGATCACATATGTGCACGCAGACATGTGACCCAGCAGTTGCAGGCAAATCCTGGCTGTCATCACCGGAAACCTTGTGACCACATCGATGAGCCCTTTCAGGGTCTTGAACCTGTCTGGTGGGAGAGAGGCCCTGGCCGACGTCGCGTCCAGTAGCGCCCCAATAAACTCTGTGCATTGGACCTGGACTAACATGGACTTGGTATTGTTTATCAACAGGCCCAGGGCAGTACATGTGGACAGCAGGCGTGCCACATGATCCCTCACCTGCAACCTTTGGGAGGTGCCTTTGACTAGCCAGTCATCCAGATATGGGAATATTTGGACCCCCTGGCGTCTGAGGTAGGCCACTACCACTGCCATACACTTTGTAAAGACCCTGGGGGCGGTGGACAGACCAAACGGTAGGACCGTTAATTAGCAGTGACTGTCCCACCATGAAACAGAGGAAGTGTCTGTGCCCCTCGAATATGTGGATGTGGAAGTACGCGTCCTGTAGATCGAGGGCAGCGTACCAGTCCCCGGGATCCATGGAGGGGATGATGGAGGCCAGGGAAACCATGTGGAACTTGAGTTTTACCATGTAGTGGTTCAGGCCTCACAGGTCCATGGTGGGCCTGAGCCCCGCTTTGGGATAAGGAAATACCAGGAGTAATACCCCCTGCCCAGGAACTCCTTGGGCACCACCTCTATAGCTTCTAGGTAGAGGAGCTGCCCCATCTCCTGCTTGAGCAGGGCCTTGTGAGAGGGGTCCCCTGGAAGGGATGGCGGCGGAGGGTGGTTGGGCGGGGAGGAGGTAAACTGAAGGGTGTAACCTCAGGAGATGGTGTTGAGGATCCATCGGTCCGAGGTGAGCCTCGGGGACCATTCTGGGAGGAAAGCACACAACCGATTGGAGAAAAGGTGCTTTATTGGGGGTAGGTCCCTGCTGAGAATTGGCAGGGTACCCCCGAGCGTCCCGTCAAAAGCGCCTTTTGCCTGCCTGCTTTCCCTTAGAAGACCCAGGCTGGGGGGCTGACCGGGATTGCCATTGCAGGCTCTTTCTATAGCCCCACTGCTTTTTGTGGGTGGCCTCGTACTTTGGGAGGGTGGCCTGGGCTGGAGCCTGCTGAGGCTTGAACTTGGGTTTTGCCGGAGGAGGGACATAGAGGCCCAAGGCCTAGAGGGTCGTGCGGGAGTCTTTCATGCCATGCAGCCTTGTGTCTGTTTCCTCAGCAAACAGAGCCTTCCCGTTGAAAGGGAGATCCTGCACTGACAGCTGCGCCTTGCTGGAGAGCCCAGAGAGCAGAAGCCATGACGACTGTCTCATGGACACCACTGTGGCCATGGACCATTCAGCCATGTCTGCTGCATCCAAAGCGGCCTACAGGGATGCCCTTGCGGCCGCCATTCCTTCCTCCACGAGCATCTCAAACTCCTTCTTACTGCGCTCCTGGAGGGAGTCCTCAAACTTGGGGAGGGATTCCCAGAGGTTAAACTCGGAGTGACCCAGGAGAGCCTGATGGTTTGCTACTAGTAGCTGGAAGCTTGATGACGAATGAACTTTTCTCCAGAAAGTATCCAGCCTCCAAGTGTCTTTGTTCTTGGGGGTCGAGGCTGGTTGCCCCTGCCGCTCCCTTTGGTTGACCAACTCGACCACCAAGGAGTTGGGCGCCAGGTGGGTATACAGATACTCGTGTTCCTTCGTGCGTACCAAGTACTTGCGCTCCGCCTTTTTAGAGATGGGAGCCAACGAGGCTGGTGTTTTGCCACAGGGTAGTTGAAATTCTTGCCACCCCTTCATGGAGCGGCAAGGCCACCCTCCCCGGTGCTGAAGAGGAGAGCACATTGAACAGGGAGTCTGCGGGCCCTTCCATCTCCTCAGCCTGGGAGTGGAAGCTCACTGCCACACTTTTTAGGAGGGCTTGGTGAACCTGGTAGTCCTCCTGCGGTATAGAGGAGGGCAGGGCCACAATCAGCTCCTCCGGATGGGGCGAAGCCGGTACAGTGCTTTGGGTATTGTCCGGCACCGGAGGATCCACCACCTGGTCAGACTCCGGGCACGGTACTGAGGACACAGGTCCCACCGACCTTTTTTCTGGCAGTCTAAAGATGGACGCCGACGGTGCTTCCGAGGCCCCGGCCACCGAGCGAGCCGCCATGGGGGGCTGCGCTGGAGGCCACGGTGCTCACTGGTACCACTGGACTAGCCATGATGTTTGGTGCCACTGCGCTTGCTGCGGCACCAATGGGGTCAGCTGTTTGCGCTGGCTAGCTTGGCCTGTAGATGGGCGCCTGCGAGGGGAGTCCAGGCTGGTGTATGATCAGCTGCTGCCTCTGGACCGGGAGTATTGGCGGTGCTGGGACCTATGTCAGCCACGGGACCACAATCCTGATGCGGAGGAGCGGCGCTGACAGTAGTAGCTGCTCTACGAACGACCTCGATGGGCGGATCCACGTTGGCGAGGCGCTGGTGATCGATGCCCGGGACTACAGTGCCTTGGCGGAGACTTGGAATGGGAGTCCGAGCAGGAACGGCGTCAACGATCATGCCATGACCGAAGGCGGTATCTCCTGCGAGATGAGGACAGTTGGTGACATCCGCCATGGTCCTGTCGATATTCGCTTTGCAAAGACGAGCGGTGCCGGGAGTCCCGGTTGGACAGCATGCATCCAGACAATCTGGCTGGTGTCGAGGGCGATCCACATGGACTGAGCCCTGAATGGTCACTGGGTTATGAGCGGTGTCGGGAATGTTCCCTCGACCGACACCGGTACCGGGCCAGTGGCGACTGCGATGATCCCAGCGGCGGCTTGGATCATGAGTGTGTGGCCCACATCGGCGTAGCTCTGGGCACTGGCATGGACATGACGTCCCTGGCTGCCTGGAGGGCTTTGGTCATAGATGGCATCCGGACATCCGGAGAGACTGGCTCCGAAGGGGCCGGGCTACTCCACTCAACATGAGTTGGAGGCCTAGGGCCCAATGAGGATCGAGGACTACCCGACATGGGCCTAGCCTCTGCCCCAGACGTCCCTCAGTGCCGTTGTGAAGAGGGAGTCTTCCCGGTCCTCTTGGCGTGCCCCAGGGATGGGGAGCAGTGCCGACTGCACGATGGTTCTGGAGGGTCTCATGTAACAACGCTGCGGTGCCAGGTACCAGTTTGGAGTGGCGTGCCGGGTTTGGGGCCAGCGCCGACTCCATCAGGATAGGCTGGAGCCTAATGTCCCTTTCTTTTTTAGTCCAGGGCTTGAAAGCCTTGCAGATCTTGCACCTTTTGCTGATATGGGCTTCTCCCAAGCAGCGCAGACAATCTGCGTGCAGGTTGCTCCTTGGCATAGAGCACCTACAATAGCCGCACGACTTAAAGCATGCCCCAGCCCAGGCTCAATGACTAACTAAACTAACTGAATTAGCTAACTAACTATAGGTATTACTGAACAAACGATGAGTTCTGGGGACAAGCTGCAGCAAAGCTGGAGCTGAGCAGTTCCAACACACCTTCACTGGGGGCAAGAAGGAACTGAGGGTGGGGGGAGCGCAGCCCGCCTTATACTCCACCAGGCAGGCACCGCAGGGCGGCACTCCCCGCTACGGGTACTGCTAGGGGAGAAACTTCCAGTACCGGTGCACGTGGTGAGCATGCACACCTATTGTGGCATACACATGAGCAATCACTCGAAGAAGAACGTTTACTACGTACCTTTTCATTCACACCAGCAGTGTTCATATGGACAGTTAGAGAACAATACTTTGGTGCATTCTGCAATTCACACCTGTAGTCATATGTAGACATAGCCTAAATTCTTATCACATAAAACTTACCTCAAGGCATTCAGATTTACACACCTTAATTGCACCTTAACTACACACACAAATTCCTCTGGGAAAATAACACTTTCTGGTGATGATGCAGTAACCAGAAAACACAGCTTGACATTCAGACTCCAGTTGGTACATTTGCAAGATAGACAACTCTTTAGAAAAAAAAATCAAAACCAGAGAACATACATACCTGTAAAAACAGGTTTTACTGCTCATGTTATTGTGGAATAGAATTTACTCATTCCTCAAACACATGAACTGAGCAAACTTGATACAGAATTCATTGAGGGACAATGAATGTGGAACACTATTTTTTAAAAAAAGAGTCACATTTCAGAACAGAACTTTAATTTAATCATTAATTTGGGTTTTTTGGCAATTTACTTTTAGTTTCACTTTTAAATTATGATTAAAAACAAAAACAGAGAAGGCAATATTGCCAACCCGAGAAGTCCAAAAATCATGAGTCAGCCCTCCTCAAAGTCATAAGATTTTTTTTATAAAAAGATTTAATCATATTTTTTGTTTGTCATCTGGCTTTTGAATTCTCCTTGCCCTCTCTCTCTGTGTGTGTGATGCAATTATAATGTTGTCAACTCTCACAAATGTTTAGTGAGTAAGATGATTTTTTCCCCTCTGCAGAAGTTCTTTCTGGAGGACCCTATCAAGATCAGCTCACCAGTCCCTACTGTGCTAGGAATTGTTCATACACATAGTTAGGCCTGGTTCACAGACACACAGATTTTGTACCAGTTTAACCAGTTTAACTGTTGTGACAAAGCTCCGAGCCTGTATTGGTGGGTCCCGCACTTTTGGGCTCTCAATGTGACCTCCCTTTCTTAAGGGTCACAGCCTACCGAGCTACTTTCATCATAGACCAGAATGGGAGATGGGGAGGGGGAATACCCCACAGTCTCTGATGCTCCTTTGAGCTTAGTAGGCGCAGTTCGGCCTCCTGCCTGGACCAAGGCCTGCTTCCCTTCTCAAGGGAGTCTCTGTAGAGCACAGGGGGGAACCCGGGCCCACTCTCTACTCCGGGTTCCAGCCCAGGGACCCTAATGGTAGCAACTCTTGGTGGCTTCCTCTTCACCCATGGAGCTGCTTTGATTTCCTGGACCACTTCCCCCGGTCCCCTTTTTCTAGCTTCACCCTTAGCTCAGCTCCTTTCACCTGGGGGCCTTTTTGAGGGAACTGGAAGGAGAGCTTTTAAAGCAGTTGTCAAGTTTCCTTCCCCACTCTGAACTCTAGGGTACAGATGTAGGGACCTGCATGAAAACCTCCTAAGCATACTTTTACCATCTTAGGTGAAAACTTCCCCAAGGTACAAACTATTTTACCTTTTGCCCTTGGACTTATCACTGCCACCACCAAACGTCTAACGGGCGGAGGGATAGCTCAGTGGTTTGAGCTTTGGCCTGCTAAACCCAGGGTTGTGAGTTCAATCCTTGAGGGGGCCATTTAGGGATATAGGGCAAAAATTGGGGATTGGTCCTGCTTTGAGGAGGGGGTTGGACTAGATGACCTCTTGAGGTCCCTTCCAACCCTGATATTCTATGGATTCTATGATATAATTTGGAAAGAGTCCGTTTGGAAACGTCTTTCCCCCCAAATCCTCCCAAACGTTATCCCCCCTTTTCTGGGGAAGGTTTGATAAAAATCCTCACCAATTTGCATAGGTGAACACAGACTCAAACCCTTGGATCTTAAGAACAATGAAAAAGCATTCAGTTTCTTAAAAGAAGAATTTTAATAGAAGAAAAAGTAAAAAGAATCACCTGTGTAAAATCAGGATGGTAAATATCTTACAGGGTAATTAGATTCAAAACATAGAGAATCCCTCTCGGCAAAACCTTAAGTTACAAAAAGACACAAAAACAGGAATATCCATTCCATTCAGCACAGCTTATTTTCTCTGCCATTTAAAGAAATCAGAATCTAACGCATAATCTAGCTAGATTACTTACTAAGTTCTAAGACTCCATTCCTGTTCTATCCCCGGCAAAAGCATCACACAGAGAGAGAGGCTTTGTTTCTCCCTCCCCCCAGCTTTTGAAAGTATCTTGTCTCCTCATTGGTCATTTTGGTCAGGTGCCAGTGAGGTTATCCTAGCTTCTTAACCCTTTACAGGTGAAAGGGTTTTTCCTCTGGCCAGGAGGGATTTTAAAGGTGTTTACCCTTTCCTTTATATTTATGACACACCCCACAAATCATAGATAGGGTGAAACGCTGGCTGGGATTTCTTCCTGGAGCTCTAGGAAAAAACAGAGTTAATAAGACACATGCACCTCTAAATATACTACCAAGTATACGAAGACTAATAATATTTTCCACATCTCACGGACGATTTTAACCAGTTGATTCTGGGAAACTTTCATAGAAGAGTGTATCAGCCACTTTGTTAGAAGCTCCTGAGATGTGTTGGATGTCGAAATCAAAATCTTGGAGAGCTAAACTCCACCGAATAAGTTTTTTGTTATTTCCCGTGGTGGTATGAAGCCACCGTAGCGCAGCATGGTCAGTTTGCAGGTGGAAACACCATCCCCAAACACATGGGCATAGCTTTTCCAGAGCGTAGACAATGGCGTGACATTCTCTTTCACGGACTGTCCAGTTGCTTTCCCTCTCAGACAGCTTCTTGCTGAGAAAAACTACAGCGTGGAATTCTTGATCTGGTCCTTCCTGCATTAAAACTGCTCCCACACCACACTCGGACGCATCTGTGGTTACTAGGAACGGGTCAAAGTCTGAGGCCCTTAGTACAGGGTGAGACATGAGTGTCGCTTTAAACTGGTTAAAGGCCTTCTGACATTCTTCGGTCCACTGAACGGCATTTGGCTGCTTCTTTTTGGTTAGGTCTGTCAGTGGGGCGGTGATTTGGCTGTACTGTGGTACGAAACGTCTGTAATAACCGGCCAAGCCTAAGAAAGATTGAACCTGTTTCTTTGACTTTGGGACACTTTGGATAGCATCCACTTCGGCCTGTAGGGCGTTGATAGTTCCTTGACCCACCTGGTGTCCAAGGTAAGTCACTCTGTTTAGGCCTATTTGACACTTCTTAGCCTTAACAGTTAGTCCTGCCTCCCTTATGCGCTCAAAGACTTTTTGTAGATGTTCCAGGTGTTCTGCCCAGGAATCCGAAAATATGGCCACATCGTCAAGGTAGGCGACTGCATATTCTCCTAATCCTGCTAGGAGACCATCTACAAGTCTTTGGAAGGTGGCGGGTGCATTCTGCAGTCCGAAAGGGAGTATATTAAATTCATACAGCCCGACATGTGTGTGGAAGGCTGACCTTTCCTTGGCGGATTCATCTAGCGGTACCTGCCAGTACCCCTTGGTTAAGTCCAAGGTAGAGGTGAACTGGGCCCGCCCCAGTTTCTCTAATAGTTCATCTGTGCATGGCATTGGATAGTTGTCTGGGTGAGTTACAGCATTTAGCTTACGGTAGTCCACGCAAAAACTTATCTCCCCATCTGGTTTGGGAATTAGAACCACTGGAGATGCCCATGCACTGCCAGAGAGGCGGATTACACCCATCTGTAACATATCCAGGATCTCCAGTTCTACAGCAGTTTTAGCTTGAGGAGACACCCAGTAAGGTTGGACTTTAATTGGGTGAGCATTACCTGTGTCAATGGAGTGGTATGCCCATTCAGTCAGTCCTGGAGTGGTTGAGAATGTTGGCACGTAGCTAGTGCACAGCTCCTGGATCTGCTGTCGCTGCATACGCCCAAGGGTCATGGAGAGGTTCACCTCTTCCATGCCACCAGCACTTTTCCCTTCATAGTAGACACCTTCAGGTCACTCAGCACCATCTCCTCCCTGGGCTGTAAACTGACAAACCTTTAATTGTATACCTTAGGCTTTTGGTTGGAGGTGGGGAATGCTATGAGATAATTAACAGCTCCCAGGCACTCCTGGACCGTGAATGGCCCTTCCCATGACACTTCCATTTTATGGGGCCTGGAGAGCCTTTAAGACCATGACCTGGTCCCCTACTTCGAAGGAACGCTCTCTGGCATGTTTATCATACCAGGCTTTTTGCTCTTTTTGAGCATTCTGCAGGTTTTCTTTCACAAGGGCTACAGAGGTTTGGAGGGTGTTTTGTAGGTTGGTTACAAAGTCCAGAATGTTAGTTCCTGGAGAAGGTGTAAATCCCTCCCATTGCTGCTTCACCAATTGTAATGGCCCCTTACCCTCGTGGCCATATACAACTTCAAATGGTGAAAACCCTAAACTAGGATGTGGTACAGCTGTGTAGGCAAAGAGCAACTGCTGCAACACTAGGTCCCAATCATTGGAGTGCTCGTTTACGAATTTACGTACCATGGCCCCCAAAGTTCCATTAAACTTCTCCACCAGGCCATTTGTTTGATGGTGGTAAGGAGTGGCAACCAAGGGATTTACCCCCATGAGCTTCCCAAAGGTTTTCCATAGTTCCTGCCAGGAAATTAGTTCCTGCATCTGTGAGGATGTTGGAGGGCCAACCTACCATGGCAAAAATGTCTGCTAGTGCCTGACACACACTTTTAGCCCTGGTGTTGCTTAGAGCTACTGCTTCCGGCCATTGGGTGGCAAAATCCATGAAAGTCAGTATGTACTGCTTTCTTCTGGGTGTCTTTTTCGGAAAAGGACCCAGAATATCCACAGCTACTCGCTGATATGGAACTTCAATGATGGGGAGTGGCTGGAGAGGGGCTTTGACCTGGTCTTGGGGTTTTCCCACTCTTTGGCATACCTCACAAGACCGGACATAGGTAGAAACATCCTTGCCCATTCCCTCCCAGTGGAATGACCTCCCCAAATGGTCTTTGGTCCTGTTCGCCCCAGCAAGGCCACTAGGATGATCGTGGGGGCTAAGCTCAAGAGCTTGGCCCGGTACTTTGTTGGCACTACCAACTGTCTCTGAGGATGCCAGTCTTCCTGGTATCCACCAGAAAGAGTTTCCTTGTATAAAAATCCTCTTTCTACAACAAACCTGGATCGATTAGAAGAGCTGAGAGGTGGTGGGTTGCTCCGTGCTGCCGTCCAAGCTCTCTGGAGGCTTTCATCTGCTTCCTGTTTGGTCTGGAACTGTTCTCTTGATGCTGGAGACATCAGTTCCTCATTGGATTGTGGACCTAGGCTTGGTCCCTCTGGAAGTGATGTAGGGGACGGGACTGTTTCCGTTGACTGTGAACCGCCACACTATGTTACTTAGGGATTTGAAGTTTTTGCCCATAGAGCTATCCTAGTACAAAGCCCTCAGTGGACTCATTTATACCAGTAAAAAAGGTGCCTTATCATAGAATCATAGAATACCAGGGTTGGAAGGGACCTCAGGAGGTCATCTAGTCCAACCCCCTGCTCAAAAGCAGGACCAATCCCCAATTAAATCATCCCAGCCAGGGCTTTGTCAAGCCTGACTTTAAAAACTTCTAGGGAAGGAGATTCCACCCCTCCCTAGGCAATGCATTCCAGTGTTTCACCGCCCTCCTAGTGAAAAAGTTTTTCCTAATATCCAAACTAAACCTCCCCCACTGCAACTTGAGACCATTACTCCTTGTCCTGTCCTCTTCTACCACTGAGAATAGTCTAGAACCATCCTCTCTGGAACTACCTCTCAGGTAGTTGAAAGCAGCTATCAAATCCCCCCTCATTCTTCTCTTCTGCAGACTAAACAATCCCAGTTCCCTCAGCCTCTCCTCATAAGTCATGTGTTCCAGACCCCTAATCATTTTTGTTGCCCTTCGCTGGACTCTCTCCAATTTATCCACATCCTTCTTGTAGTGTGGGGCCCAAAACTGGACACAGTACTCCAGATGAGGCCTCACCAATGTCGAATAGAGGGGGACGATCACGTCCCTCGATCTGCTCGCTATGCCCCTACTTATACATCCCAAAATGCCATTGGCCTTCTTGGCAACAAGGCAACTCATATCCAGCTTCTCGTCCACTGTCACCCCTAGGTCCTTTTCCGCAGAACCGCTGCCTAGCCATTAGGTCCCTAGTCTGTAGCTGTGCATTGGGTTCTTCCGTCCTAAGTGCAGGACCCTGCACTTATCCTTATTGAACCTCATCAGATTTCTTTTGGCCCAATCCTCCAATTTGTCTAGGTCCCTCTGTATCCTATCCCTGCCCTCCAGCGTATCTACCACTCCTCCCAGTTTAGTATCATCCGCAAATTTGCTGAGAGTGCAATCCACACCATCCTCCAGATCATTTATGAAGATATTGAACAAAACAAAACCAGGACCGACCCCTGGGGCACTCCACTTGACACCGGCTGCCAACTAGACATGGAGCCATTGATCACTACCCGTTGAGCCCGACAATCTAGCCAACTTTCTACCCACCTTATAGTGCATTCATCCAGCCCGTACTTCTTTAACTTGCTGACAAGAATACTGTGGGAGACAGTGTCAAAAGCTTTGCTAAAGTCAAGAAACAATACATCCACTGCTTTCCCTTCATCCACAGAACCAGTAATCTCATCATAGAAGACGATTAGATTAGTCAGGCATGACCTTCCCTTGGTGAATCCATGCTGACTGTTCCTGATCACTTTCCTCTCCTCTAAGTGCTTCAGGATTGATTCTTTGAGGACCTGCTCCATGATTTTTCTGGGGACTGAAGTGAGGCTGACTGGCCTGTAGTTCCCAGGATCCTCCTCCTTCCCTTTTTTAAATATTGGCACTACATTAGCCTTTTTCCAGTCATCCGGGACTTCCCCCGTTCGCCACGAGTTTTCAAAGATAATGGCCAATGGCTCTGCAATCACAGCCACCAGTTCCTTTAGCACTCTCGGATGCAACTCGTCCGGCCCCATGGACTTGTGCACGTGCAGCTTTTCTAAATAGTCCCTAACCAATATAGCTTAATCTCCTTTCACACACAGGAATAGCTATATAGGTGTAAGCACATTTATACCAGCATCCACACTAGGATGTGCTTCTTTAACTGTACCAGTATAGTCAAAATGACACTGCTTTTGTGTTCAGATAAGACCCAAGATATGGTCCCTGACCAGAAGAACTTACAACCTACTGCAAAGAATGGTAGTGAGTTTGATGTCAGACTCCTGAAACTCATCTCATATACGAGCTGCCAAACATTCATTGGATGGGAACAACTTTTAATCCCTGCTGAGCTGAGCAGGATTCAAAACCAGTGACCTATAATTGAGAGGCCCATTGGCAATGCCCTAATATTAACGCTACACCTGTGAGAATGAGGCTTGCTTTCTGGAAAGATATAATAAATGTATGTTTACACAAGCAAATTCTTCCACTCTCTGGAGTAACAGGCAACCCTTACGCACTTTCCTCTCAGTATCAAACATACTCTGTTTGCCACATTCTGTTCTTAAAGAGAGTTTTCTCATTAATCAAAATGCAACAGTTAAACAAACATTAACATTCAAATTAACTTCTATACAGACTGTTTTGCAACATTGTCCAGGTTCCTTCCCCACTCTGAACTTTAGGGTACAGATGTGGGGACCTGCATTAAAGACCCCCTAAGCTTATTCTTACCAGCTTAGGTTAAAAACTTCCTCAAGGTACTAACTTTACTTTGTCTTTGCTGCCACAACCAAGCGTTTTAAACAAAGAACAGGGAAAGAGCCCACTTGGAGACGTCTTCCCCCAAAATATCCCCCCAAAGCCTTACACCCCCTTTCCTGGGGAAGCCTTGATAAGAATCCTTACCAATTTGTACAAGTGAACACAGACTCAAACCCTTGGATCTTAAGAACAATGAAAAATCAATCAGGTTTTTAAAAGAAGAATTTTAATTAAAGAAAAGGTAAAAGAATCACCTCTGTAAAATCAGGATGGTAAATACCTTACAGGGTAATCAGATTCAAAACATAGAGAATTCCTCTAGGCAAAACCTTAAGTTACAAAAAGACACAAAAACAGGAATATACATTCCATCCAGCACAGCTTATTTTACCAGCCACTAAACAAAAGGAAATCTAACACATTTCTAGCTAGATTACTTACTAACTTAACAGGAGTTGGAAGGCTTGCATTTCTGATCTGTTTCTGGCAAAAGCATCACACAGACAGACCGAACCCTTTGTTCCCCTCCGCTCCAGATTTGAAAGTATCTTGTCCCCTCATTGGTCATTTTGGGTCAGGTGCCACCAAGGTTATCTTAGCTTCTTAACCCTTTACAGGTGAAAGGATTTTGCCTCTGGCCAGGAGGGATTTTATAGCACTGTATACAGAAAGGTGGTTACCCTTCCCTTTATAATTATGACAAAGTCATCGCAAGAAATACTCTAGGGTCTTTACACTAACTTTATACAAATATCCTTTTTTCACCCTGTAACACTCTGCACTCCAAAGCAACACTCTGGCACCCCCATATTCACCATGGTGATATAATTATGATATGTTTTGTACAAAGTATGTCTTGTAAGGTATCATTTTAAAAGTCTCCATCTGTTGAATATTAATATCCTGTTGGATTGTATATGCTATTGTTTTATGGGACTTTACGAAGTTTTGCTGTGTGTGTGTTACTGAATTATGTTGTGAAGTTGGAAACACCCACAATTAGCCTTTCAGGTACAACAATGAAGAAGCAAGACAACTTTTGCCCTCTATTAAGAGGAATCCATATTACAAAGGACTACCCCAGGAACTATATACAATGGAAACCTCTCAGAGATAGCATGTAGACAATGGAGACTGTTTGACTCACGTCATAGCAAAGGATCTTTCCAGCAAGCTGGAAGAAACTATAAAAGGAGGAAGTGACATCACCACTTGGCCTCACTGCCCCCACAACTCAACACCTGGAAATATATTTGGAGGATAAAAACTTTGAATTGGGGAGGTAGTCCCAGGCTGGAAAGGAGAATCTCATCTTGTGTATTTAGGAACTCTCCCATCTATCAAGGTGAAACACTGCCTGATTTAAATCCTATCTAGTTTATATAACTTAGATTGCAATCTTACTTTCATTTCCTAGGTAATCAACTTTGATCTGTACACTTATTACATATCATCAATTAAAATCTCTCTCTTTTTAGTTAATAAATGTGTTTTAGAGTTGACCTAAAACAGTAGATTTTGCTTGAAGTACATGGGAAATCTGCTCAGGGACAAGAGCTGGTGCATGTCCTCTCCACATTGAGGGAAAGATGGACGGGGTAATAAAGACACTGGTCAGGTTTCTGACCAGGGTAAGATGGTACAGCTCTGGGGTCCTAGGCTGGGGAGCTCTGGGGAATTGGCTGGAGCCTCTCCATTGTTGGTTTATGAGTGGCTAGGAGAAGCATTCATGTAACGCAGCTGGCTGCATCCCTGCCTGTGGATGTCTGTGTAAGTGCAGTACCCGGAGAGGTTTGAAGCTTGTCACAGCACTACAGTGTGAGAGGGAGCCCAGGTTGGTAAGACAGAAAGTTCAGAGGTACCCCAGTTCCAGGTTGTACCCTGGGGAACCCATCACACACACCCTCAACTAAGTGATCAGCAACTTTCAGAATCAGTGCAAACATCTTCTACTTCTGCAAAAGGAATGAGGGTGAAAGCATGATGTTATCCTCTGTGTTGACCAATCCACACAGGGAGACACAACACACACATTACGATTGAGTTGCCCAACTGTCTCAAAAATACTTATGTATCAGGATTCTTTTTCTATTCTTAGCTTTGGATCAGATTGCGCTTCAGTGATTACAAACAGGACACAAAAATGACTGTTGTACCGGTGGTAAATGGGGACTGAACCCAAGATCTCTGGATGTAAAAGCATGACATGCTGCCACCTGAGATAAAGAAACATCTGTCTTAGCACAGAAGCAGCAGCAGAGTCATAAACCTCT